>NC_134114.1:92436428-93648214 GCF_040939455.1 Microcebus murinus | reverse complement strand
CTTTTGGACCATTAAAATTTAGTCTAGACCCCTCTGTAAAAGCTCTCCTACCAGGACACCTCAACTGCCAGTGACCAACCAGTCATAAATCGCTTTTCCTTGAGATCCACTTCTGGGTCTTCTCACCGAGCCAGGATTTTGAGGTTGGAACTGATGGGTAAGGAGCCCTGCAGAACGGGAGGTGGGCATGGTGGGCCCTTCAGGTGTTGGAAAATGGGCAGACACTTCTCTTGGTCCATGGGAAAAGGTCTGCTCTGCCTGCAGGTTTGATAGAACTCCAGACCACATGCCTCCCTGGGTTCTCCTGTTCACGGCTGATCACTGGGTCCCCCACTTGCTATCACCCTCTGTGTCGTGCTGAAGTCGTCATACCCAACGACTTCCAGACTAGCTGCTATTGCTGTTGTTGGTAAGGAAAGAAAAAGCACCAGCTTTAGAGTCAGCAAGTCAGATGTTCAAATTCTGCTCTGCCATTTTCAAGTTTTCTAACCTCTTTTTCTCATTGTAAAATGGGACTGAGAATACCTGTTCCTCAGGGTGGTTATGGGAATTAGCTAAGGGTGTATACTGAGTGCTTGGAGCACCCTGGTTGGGCGCTGAGGTGGAAGTGGCCCAGGACAAGTAATCTGAGCCTCAGGACAGAAACAGAGCCACTGCGATGGCTCACCCACCTTTCTGTCTGGCTTTATGAGGCCATCCTGCCCTTAGTTCCTTCTCATTCCAGAGTGAAATCATTGACCTGCTTGATCACGGTTTGGCCATTGGTTTGTGGCCAGAGGGTACCCTGACATTCTGTACCACAGATAGAACTTTTTGTTTTAGGCCCTGGTGCCCTGATTCCTTAAGGAATTAATTTTATCTCCTCCTTCACTTCTTGTGTTTGAACACCTTTTCCCTATCTCTACCTCCTGTAGGGTTCTACTAACTGATTCCCCTAAAAACTTACGTTTCTCTTAGAGTTTACTTTGTGTGGTATCTGTTGACTTTCCTCTTCTGCCTTTTGTCTCACCCAGGTGTGAGCATTTATGGTGAGACATTTCCAGATGAGAACTTCAAGCTGAAGCATTATGGCATTGGGTGGGTGAGCATGGCCAATGCTGGGCCAGACACCAATGGCTCTCAGTTCTTTATCACCTTGACCAAGCCCACCTGGTTGGATGGCAAACACGTGGTATTTGGAAAAGTCATTGATGGGATGGTAAGGTGGTATGCTTTTTCTCTTTCAAAGCTTTATGTTTTTAATGAGAGTACTGTTAGTGATTTATTTTAATCTTAAAATGTGCTTGTTAGCGACCTATTATTATACCTGGCTTCTTCAAAGGTGAACAAATTCTGTATGGTATGGCATTTTAATTGTTAGGGGCACTGGAGCAGCAGCTAGGGACTTGACAAGGAGAAGTTAAGTATTTAATTTATTTCACTACTTGATATAAATAGAAAGCCCCTTCTAATGGAATCAAATAAAACCAGGGCCCATATAGATATACAATGGACTATTATTCAGCCTGAAAAAGAAAGGAAATTCTGACCCATGCCATAACATGGAGGAACCTTGAGGACATTATGCTAAATGGAATAAGCCAGTTGTAAAAAGAAAAATACTGTATGGTTCCATACTTATCTGAGGTATCTAAAGAAGTCACATTCGTAGAAACAGAAAGTATAATGGAAGCTGCGGGGGGTGGGGGGAGAAGGATAAGTGGGAAGTGTGTTTAATGGGTACAGAGTTTCAGTTTTGCAAGATGAAAAAGTTCTGGAGATTGGCTGCATAACAATATGGATACACTTAATGTTACTGAACTGTGCCCTTAAAATGAATAAGATGATACATTTTATGTGTTTCTTACTACAATGAAGCATAAAATACTAAAAAACAGAACCCCACATGGTTCAGTGCAGATACCAAGTCACATCCAAAGACACACAGATAGCAACCAAAATTATTAAAGAGAATTCAAATCTGTGAGATCTCAAAGAATGTTAGAGGGGTCCAATTCATAACGCATGGGAACACTCCTTAAAATCCTCATTATCTTTTACTGTCAACATTTCTCCTCAGCAACTGCCCGAAGTAGCTGTCTCGGCTCCTAAACCGGCAACTGCGCAGTCTGCCCAACCTAGCCCGGGACCGTCCTCGGCTCCCCTGCCCACTTCTGTATTTCTTTCACAACTTTCTACCTGTTACTCTGATTTTGTCCAGCAGAAGTCCGGGAACTGAGCCAGCAGACTCAACCCTGTTTGGGAAAGCCATCAAAAGCCTACTTTCTTGGTCCTCGACCATCCTTACCCCCTTCAGTGTGGAACTTGTGAGGCCTTCCCAGGCAGAGCAAAGGGCCTTCCCACCACTGTGGGTTTGGGGTGGCATTAGTGTTTGGACTCAACCTGTACATTCATGGCTTGGGGTCTCCTTTAAAATGGGCAAACCCAGAAGTATGTCCACTTCTAATTTTGCTTTCTGGCCCATTTGATTATGCCCAGAACTATCACAGGGTAGAGCTAGAACTGACTCAAACTCCATGTTAACTCTTATATTAGGTGTAGCAGATGGATAGAAATACCTTTTATTAGAGCTAGGTGTTTACAAAAATATGTAATTTTTTAATACAAAATGCTTATTTAAAAAGAAGGGAGGAAATAGACCAATATATTCTCTGAGTGACAAGGTAGTGAATGAATTTTATTCTGCGATGTATATATTTTCTGCATTTTCTAAGTATTCCACAGTTAACTTGCATGGTTTCTATAGTCATTAAGAAAAACTTATTTCACACTTGGGCTTTTGGAGTTAGCACTGACTTTACCCGTGGACTGCCACAGCTGCTGGTCAGAATTGAACCACGTGTCTACTTTTCTCTTCCCAGACAGTGGTGCACTCCATAGAGCTTCAAGCCACTGATGGGCATGACCGTCCACTCACCAACTGCTCCATCGTCAACAGTGGCAAGATAGACGTGAAAACGCCCTTTGTGGTTGAGGTCGCTGACTGGTGACACAACTAGCAAGAAAGCAAGGAGCGTGCTTTGGCAGGGCTGTGCGTGTGTTTGTGTATCTGTCTCTCTGTCTTTGTCTTTCAATTCCTCAGTTACTGTTTTGTTTTTTTCACTTTCTTTTAATTTTCTATCCCAGATCACAGGAGCTATAAAAATCAACCAATCAGTGTTGAGTTTGCATAAATTTTGGTAAATCACTCGCTTAGGGTGATTTGAACTTAGAAATATCCCATTCCTCCAATGGTGCTATTTTTAAACTAGAAAACTTTGTATTGGATTCTTTTTTAAAAGAACACAGTAAATTTTTATTGCTGATTTCATTATGATCCCCAAGTTGAGTGATGCTGAAGATTTGTCTGAAACAGATGAGAACATGAAGTTTATTATTTTGTATTCAAATAGAAATTCAGGTAAATGGAAATTTGATTAGTATAATCTGTGTTACAGGGATTTTTACATGATAAAAAGGTGCTTTTGTGTTCTCTATATTAAATACTTTTTATATGGATCAACTCTTTTTTGCAAGACTTTTTTTTAAATTTAAAGTTAAAAAAAAACAGAGTTCTATAAATCAAAATACCCATGCATTGGATAATTTGGGATGGAAATGCAGAGAAACACTGTCAGAAAGTTCCTTGACTCCAGTTGCAGTAGAAAGGAATGTTTTTGTTACTTACATAATGGGGATTAAGATTCAGGCTGTATTTAAACTAGATGGGAAAGTAAAATCCTGCCCGGCCTTGTGGCATACCTGGCCGTGACCGAGTGTGCCCGATCTCTGTTCAGCTGGGAAGCTTGACCTGTTGGAACAGGGTGCCATGGCCTCCCTCCAGGACTCACGCAGTGAGGACACAAAAGGACGCATCTCTGGACTTGCATTCCAAGAAAATTGCCTCAGTGAGAGATGAAATGTGTGTTACTACTGCTGATTCGTAAATTAGAGAGCAATGGGTCAATTTTTTTCCAACAAATATTTATTGAGGGTCTTTGACATGCCAGGTACTAGTTTGAGTTCTGGGGACAAAGGAAAGGACAGAGGGGGAAGGGGCTGACATGGGAAGGACAGAGCACAGACCGGAAACAGAACAGAGTGGTGAGTGCCGTGAAGAAGACACGCTTGCTTGCTGCAGCGGCTGGCAGACAGAGGAGCATCCGTAACGTGGCCACGGACGGACGGCCTCTGGCGGGACGCGCCAAGGCCTGAGGGAGCGACCTTCCAGGAAGAAGAGGAGATGCGAGAGTCCTGAGGCAAGACTGAGTGGATTCCACGCAGAAGAGCGAGCCAGTGTGCTGGGGCCGGGTGTGCGGAGGGAGCAAGACGGGCAGGGTCAGAGAACTGAGGCTGGGACCAGACCAGATCCGCCCTGGGCGCCAGGGAGAGGAGTTCTTGTATTCACAGTACGACGGGAGCTGTCAGTCTTGAGTTGGGGAGAGGGTATGATATCATCTGCATTTAAGAAATATCTGCTACAAGGAGAGTTTTTATGGAGCGGCTAAAGTGGAAGTGGCACTTATCAGGAAGCCCGAGCCTTCCCATCCCTGGAATCCCCACTCCTGGGATTTGCTTTAGAAAGTGATCTGAAGTTGTAATGGACATCGTGCTTTGGGCAGCCCAGCATCCAGTCCCCCTTTTCTGGTGATGCCTGTGCTATTTCTTATTTTTTCTTTGGAGAATCACACCATTCACTCAGCCATCTCTTGTCCTTCGAGTGGGCTGACCCTGCACACGGGCACACACTTGGCTTGGCAACCTCATCCTAACGCACTTGCGGAGTATTTGCTGAGGGTGGGATGGAGCTGCAGTGTTGCCCCGCATGGTCCCCGTGACGGCGACAAATCATGCTGCATGAATATATGACAGAGTGTCAGGTGGTAACAAGTCTGTGAATTTAAAAAGACCAGGGAGAGGGAACAGAGTGTGGGGGAGGCCTGTGGGTGGGGCCGAGGGCGCAGCAGGCCCAGGGACCCTGGGGCGGAGTGTGGAGGGGCCAGAGCAACTTGAGCTCAGGGAAAGCCGAGTGTGCAGAGTGAGGAAGGTGGAGGAGGTGGGGGAGAGGCAGGGCTGTCCTGTGGGCCAACCAGAACATTCCCTTGCCAGCCCCAGTGACTGGCTCAGGCCCAGGTGTTAGACCTCAGTCATGTTAACTAGCCCCCCTCCTTGGACTTCTGCTGGAATTACTGGGAATTATTGGGAAGGGTAGCTGTCTTCTAGAAGACCATGTAAGGGAGCAGGCCTAAGGATGAAGCCAGCGCCAAAGGAAGCTGGTTCAGACCACTGAAAGATGGATTCCCGAGGCTGTCACTTAGCCCCTGTGTCCAGCCGTGCCTGAAGCTAATCCACTCCTAGGTTTTTGCTACGTAAACCAAAACATTTTTCTTAAGCCAGAATGAATTGATTTTCTTTGACTTGACACCTAAAGTCTTTCTCTAATGAGGCAATACTGAAAACTGTGTATGTATAAAGATGTGAATTATAGAATATTTATGATAACAAAAATACTGGCAGCAACTTGAACGTCCCAAAATGGCTATAAAACATACATCCCATAATAGAATAGTATGCATTAAAGACTGATGTTACAAAACTTAGAGTAACATGAGAAAATGATTTAAAGAGAAAAGCAGAAATTCTGTGTGCAGCATGATCTCAGTTATGTAAATACATTCTCATAAAGCACATGCAACAAAATGTAAATTCACACAAAGTAAATGCAAATGATGGGGTTTCGTTTTACTCTTTTTATGTTCTTTTTTCAGTCTTTTAATTTTTCTCTAGGGTGCCTTTCTTTTTAATAATTAGAAAAATAGGCCGGGCGCTGTGGCTCACGCCTGTAATCCTAGCTCTTGGGAGGCCGAGGCGGGCGGATTGCTCAAGGTCAGGAGTTCAAAACCAGCCTGAGCAAGAGCGAGACCCCGTCTCTACTATAAATAGAAATTAATTGGCCAACTGATATATATATATAAAATTAGCCGGGCATGGTGGCGCATGCCTGTAGTCCCAGCTACCCGGGAGGCTGAGGCAGAAGGATCACTCGAGCCCAGGAGTTTGAGGTTGCTGTGAGCTAGGCTGACGCCATGGCACTCACTCTAGCCTGGACAACAAAGCGAGACTCTGTCTCAAAAAAAAAAAAAAAAAAAAAAATAATTAGAAAAATAAATAAAATTTTTAAATAAAGGTAACATGGGAGGAATTTGGAAACAAATGAGCTCTTACACATGCAAAGTGCCTCACGTCTCCAATGTCAGACAGCACACAGCCACGTAGCCCCTGTGCATAAGGACGTATACTTTACCCCGTATTTGCTATCTGGTTTTTCATTAGTGTGAGCAGAAATAACACCTCTCTAGTCACAAAGCAAAGTGGTTCATTCTTGAAGTGCTGAAATTCTGAGACCACTAGTGCACAGTGGTCAGTGATCATTTTACATGTTATGCCAGATGACTGATGAGTGAAGGACACACCCCTGCTAAAAAAACAGCTTATTTCTTATACACCAAGAAAATCCTCATACCAAAAACATCAGCAAACTGACGACTATGAAAATACAAACTTACTTTTTATAGTCTAATGTTTTCTGCAAAAGCTTTGAAATAAACAGTTTGCTATTTTGCTGATCATGTTACTAAAAGGACACATTTGTAGCTGTGAACTGGTATGGAATCAGGAAAATTTACACTGGATAACACCACCAAGCCCAAATTATTATAAGTTAGCCTCGAATCACTTTAATAAACAATCGAAAACATTTTGGTATTCTTAGCCATAATCTATTTTGTTCTCTTACAAGTGTTATTTAGTAATTTTCTGGATCATCAAATGAGGATTCAGTAAAATTTATTTTGGGGTCAGATTACTTGGAATGACACTTTTGGAATTATCAACTACTTCATTTCTGATGAATTTTTAGGTTTTGAACAGGACTCACCAACCTCATTTCTCAGTTCAGCCGTTTTGAGTTACATAGAGACAAAAGCATGGCAAGGATTTTATAGCAGGAAAAGGATTTGTTTTTGTTTTTCAGCATTCTTATAATTCAGACAGCTGAAGAAATCTTTGATCTAGAAGGCTTGGAAATTCAAAGCCCCCTCAAGGCACTTTTTTTTTCAAATTAAGGAAGAGTAAAAACAGTATTTGTAATGGAAAATTTTGGTGCTGTTAAGTACATAACAGCTTTTACTTAAAGTCTGTAATTCATCTTGTGGATTTAAGATTTTGGCCAAGAGTAAGTTTAGGTGTGATATAACATAACCTCCTCCAAGAGTTGCTAGTGTTATTGACATTCTAGAGTGGTGGAAAAACAACTGGCATTAATGCAGAATTAGACTTAGTCACAGGAGTTCTGTCAGAAAACAAAAATCCATCTGACAAATACTGAGTTAAAACAAAATACATTTAAAAAATCCCAGCCGTAGTTAGATCAGAATGCTTAGGAGTCACAAATTTGAAGGATTTGGAGAACTCAACATCCTGAAACACCTTCTATTACCTACTTTTGAAGTTTTATTAGGAGTCATGTTAAGTTTCCACACTTAGTAATTTTTCAGAGTATGAAGGGCTTTCTTCCTGGAGCGCACCGGGCCTTGCACGCGCTGTTTAAACTGCGGTCGCCGTCTGTCCTGGGTGGTAGATATTGGGTCCTGTTATTTGGATAGATAGCTCTTCTTGAAAATTTGACCCTTCTTCTTCCAGTGGTCTGGGAGACAAGTCTGCCTCCCGAGCCTCTTCTGCACTGCAGAAGCCACACTGACAGACAGACAGACAGACGCCCTCAGGAGGGAGGAGAGCCCGCCAGCCTGCAGCACAGGAACTCAAGCCTTGATTTAACGCTGTCAGCCTTAAAGTGTCTCTAACAGAGACTCGGGAGCTCCTGGATGGAGCCTCCGGCAATGCCTGCTCCTGGCCGCCCTTCGGGACTCAGGGTGTGGCTCACGTAGGGCACCCCCTCCCCCCATGCCTCCTCGCACGGGTTACACCTGCAAACTGCCTGGTGGGACTCAGGGTGTGGCTCACGTAGGGCACCCCCTCCCCCCATGCCTCCTCGCACGGGTTACACCTGCAAACTGCCTGGTGGGACTCAGGGTGTGGCTCACGTAGGGCACCCCCCCATGCCTCCTCGCACAGGTTACACCTGCAAACTGCCTGGTGGGACTCAGGGTGTGGCTCACGTAGGGCACCCCCCCCCATGCCTCCTCGCACGGGTTACACCTGCAAACTGCCTGGTGGGACTCAGGGTGTGGCTCACGTAGGGCACCCCCTCCCCCATGCCTCCTCACACAGGTTACACCTGCAAACTGCCTGGTGGGACTCAGGGTGTGGCTCACGTAGGGCACCCCCCCTTGCCTCCTCGCACGGGTTACACCTGCCAACTGCCTGGTGGGACTCAGGGTGTGGCTCACGTAGGGCACCCCCTCCCCCCTTGCCTCCTCGCACGGGTTACACCTGCCAACTGCTGGCCCCTCCCCCTGCACTGCGCGCTCCTCTGGGCAAGGATCAGGCCTCGCTCCTCAGCCACGCCCAGTGTTCACACCTAACCGATGCCCGGGAAGCATGTTCTGAATAAACGTCCAAAAAAATGCCTAAATTGATACTATGAGGTACTTAGCTCTCAAGCCTCTAAAGATTGCCAAACATTGGATTCATCCTCAACTGTTTCTTCTATTTTTAAAAAGACTGTTATCTTTTTTAAAAAATAAACTTGTCCTCTTTATTTTCAGAGTTGAGGTTTGGAGGGCATGACAGAAATAGATTGGCAAGAAACCAGGAGGGTGCAGTGGGAGGAGAGGCCCGGGCGGGGCGAGGTGTCCCCAAGGATGGTGGCGGCTTCGCGTCAGCCCAGTCGTGAGCGTGGCAGGGAGGAGGCCCTCTCCCTCGAGTCTCGGGCATGTGGACGTTGGCGTCCACTCTGGAAACCTCTGCGTCTGAATCCGCATTTGTCAGCTGACTCCCGTGGCCCCCGGAGCCCCACGAGGTGACCATGTACGCTCATACCACGCACCACTGGTCGATTCAGGTAGCAGCGTGACGCGCTTCGACTGAGGCCTAAGTCACAGGTTTGCTCTCTGTGCTTTGCTCTGTTCCGGCCACAGAGCCTGCTCCTGACCCTAGCGAACTGGGGGAAAGTTGGAGATGGTTCAGCATAGATCTGTCACCGCAGTGGGGACAATCCTGGCTCATTTCCTGCCGTGGGTGGGTCAGTGCTGCATGTAGCTTTGCTCTCAAGCAGATGTCCTGGCAAGTGGGGGCACAAAGTGTCTAAACTGGAGGAGGGAACAGGCCTGGGAAAGGATTTCTCCAGCCACACGGAGCTCCCTGAAGAGGGGGTCCCCACCTTCCAGCTCCCATCAGTGAACGGCGCCAACATCTACCCAACTGTTCAAGCCAAACCCCACCATTCACCTTCCACACCCAAGCCCGTCCGCGAGCTCACTGGTAGCCCTGCAACCAACCCTGAGTGTCCCAGCCTCTCCACCGCTGCCGCCCTAGGCCAGAAGGTCGCCTCCCACCTGGATTACTCGAGTGGCCTCTTCAGACCCTGCGTCTGTCCATTCCGTTCTCCACCAGCAGCCAGCGTGAGCTCTCCAAAACACGTCAGATCAACTGTGATCCAGTATGTGCATTATCCCGAACTGCGTATTGTTTACTGGTGCATGTGAGCTATTTGGAGGATTTTTTTAAAAATCATGTTTTTAAAACTTTCATACCTACTAAAAATACATGAATGTAAAAAAGTTAGGTCATGTCCCTCCTATGTTAAACCCGTCAGTGGCTTCCCACGGCCCACAGGCTACGAGCCAAACTCCACCACCACCTCCTGAGGCGGCGCCGTGGGACCCTGTCCCCGCCCACCTCACAGCCCAGCCCTCACTGTCCTCCAGACTCACAGGCTTCCCTTCGGGACCTTGACTGGAGCTCTCTTGATGTCACTGCGGCGACCCTTCCCTTCCCGGCCCGTGCTTTGCCTGGCTAGCGCCTCCAACATCCGTCAGGTCTCAGCTTCAAAGTCACTACCTCAGAGACGGTGCTTGGCCTGTCCAAATCTAAATTGGGTGTCTGCCCTGCATATTAGTAAACCTCATCTTTCCTCGTAACACTTAACACACACTTTTTAAAACTTTTTTATTAAATTATTATTTTTTTTTAGAGATCTCACTCTGTCACCCAGGCTGGAGGGCAGTGGCACAGTCACAGGTCACTGCAGCCTTGAACTCCTGGACTAAGCAATCCTCCCACTTCAGCCTCCCAAGTAGCTGGGACTACAGGTAGTGGGCCACCATATCCAGTTAATTTTAAAAACTTTTTTGTAAAGATGGGGTCTTGCTATGTTGCCCAGGCTGGTCTTGAACTCCTGGCCTCAAGTGATCCTCCCGCCTCATCCTCCCAAAGTGCTGGCATTACAGGTGTAAGCCACACACTTTATAATTACAAATTATTTGGGTATTTATCCAGCCAATATCACATCATTCTGTAAGTTTCATGAGGGCAAGGATTCTAGTTTACTCAAATTCAAATTTAGAAAGATACCAAGGATCTAGATACCAAGGATCTAGACACCAAGGATCTAGATACCAAGGATCTAGAAAGACTGTGTTGCCTGCTGTGATGAGAAAAAATTACTGTAAGTAGATATAAAAGGTAATATAAAAGATGACAATTTCTAAGCGCATGGTATTATCTTATACTGCTTTTAAAATACCTTATTAGTTTTGTTCAATCATCCTGATATTTTCTTGAGTTGCCGCAGCGTTGGACGGCCGTCTTAAACGCATCGCCAGCCTCTCAGAGCAGCCTCCTGGCATTCTCTTTGAATCTGTGCTGGCTGCCCCTAGAAATATTGAGGTGGGCTTGGGGTGTTTTGTGTTCTTTTTTAATTAAACAGAGTTTAAAATGTCTAAAAACATGTAACATGAAAATAATTCAAAATGCCCTAGGATTGTGGTTCTCAGACTTCACTGTGCATTAGAATCACCCTGAGGGCTTGTCGGATTTCTGGGCCTGACTTTCAGAGTGTCTGATCCAGTAGGTCTGGGGTAGGGCACGATCGTGTGTGTTTCTAACAAGTTCTTGGGCGATGCCAATGTGCTGGTCTAGGGCCACAGTTTGAAAACCACTGCCGAGGGTGTCACAAAACGAGGGTTTATAATCAGAATTATCTTAGTTATTTGTAAAGGACAGTAGACATAGAAGAGATCATCCAAATATGTAGTTACATAACCCATTAACCACACTCTGTGAATCAAGTTGGTGAGTGAACTATAGAAAGTCACTGTTTTCAGAACAATCAGGGCATAACAAACCACTGTGGGAAGCTGGGAAGATGTTAACGAATCTTGTTTCAAGGCCATTTAGTCAATGCACAGTTCTGAAGCCCTGCTCTGAAGTGCACGGCCAGCCCTGACCTGGGGCCAGGAGCAGGGGCTGCCATGCACTTTCAACAGTGGTCCTCAACGGAAAGTCTGGGCCCCGCACTGGAGAAACCGCCCAGTCAGCTGCTGCCGCTGCTGCTGCAAGACAGCAAACAGGTAGACAAATAACCAGGGCAACTGCAACCTCTATGAAGGAAGCAACAATCTGCCACGATAGACTCATGGTGCAGAGTGGGAGCTGGGGTGCTACATTAGATGGGGTGACCAAGAAGGGACTCTTTGAGGAGGTGACATTTAAGCTTATACCTAGAAAGTGAGAATGATCCAGGCTATTTAAGGTGGTGGACAGGGTGTTTCAGACAGAGACTAGCAGGTCTTCAAAGGGCTTGAGGAGAGACCAAGGCTGGCATGTCCTGGGAGCTGAAGGCTGTCTGCAGTGCGCGCTGGCGAGAGGAGTGCACGATGAACTTGGAGGGGGCAGCAGGAATTCACATTTTATTCTAAGTGGGAAGGGACACTACTGGAGGATTTTGAGCGAGAGAGTGACATGATCTGATGAACATTTTAAGAAGCTCACTCTGGCTCTTGTGTCAAGAATGGACTGAACTAGGAGTGGGTGCAGACAGAACTGGGAGGAGGCTGCTGCCAGCAGGGAGCTTGGTTTAGTCAAGTACGATGGGAAAGCACTTTGCAATTTATAATGTGGCGTAGAACCATTAACAGCTTTTATAATACTAGTTCTTTATGATTTGTGTGTTCATGTCTGGTTCAAAAATGCATATAAATACAGTTCTACTGTGAAGCTGACTGGGGAGTTTTGTAGAGGAAATGTTTAAATCCCAACCCCTTTTATTAACTGGTGGCCACAGTCAAGCTAGTTCACTAGCCTCATAATTCTCACTGTAAAGTGGAATAAGAATACATATCTGATTAAAGATGTGGTGAGGCTTCAATGGAATTATCTGTGAAGAGGATTTAGCCCAGTGCCTCTTGGCCCCCAAATTAGTGCTCAAGCCTATTAGTTACGTTTTATTATCATTAATCTCTCTGATCTTCAATTTCCTTTTCAATAAAATAATGGCACTAAAAACTACTTTGTAAAGAACTTAACAGGATAACATATGTAAAACCCTAGTCCAACAACACACGACATCCAGTAGAACCTCAGTACGTAGGAGTCTCTAAATGACATAGAATACCATAGCTAGGCTATAGGCAATTATGGCAAAAATAGACAACTGAGATCATATCAAGCTAAAAATCTTCTGCACAGCAAAGGAAACAATCAACAAAGTGAAGAAACAACTCAAAAACTTGGAGAAAACATCTGCAATTGTACATCTGACAAAGGATTAATAAACAGAATATATAAGGAGTTAAAACAACTCAATAGTGAAAAAATAAAAAACTTTAAAAATGAGCTAAAGATCCAAACAGACATTTCACAAAAGATGACATAACAAGCGACCAACTGGTATGTGAAAAAATTCTCAACATCACTAATCATCAGAGAAATGCAAACCAAAATCCCAATCCAGTATCTTCTCACTTCAGTTAAAATGGCTTGTATCAAAAACACAGACAATACGGATGCTAGTGAGGATGTGGGGCGAGGGGACTCTTGTACACTGTTGGTGGGCATGTAAGTTAGCACAGCCACTATGGAGAACGCTATGGAGGTTCCTCAAAAACTAAAAATAAAACTAGCATATGACCCAGAAATCCCACTGCTGAGTAATGTACTCAAAAGAAAGGAAATCAATATATCAAAGAGATACTAGCATCTCCATGTTTATTGCAGCACTATTCACAATAGCCCAAATACATAATCAACCTAAGTGCCCATCAACAGATGAATGGATAAAGAAAATATGGTGTATAAACACAATAGAATATTATTCAGCCATAAAAATGAATGAAACCCTGTCATTTGCAGCAACATGGATGGAACTGGAAGGCATTATGTCAAGTGAAATAAGCCAGGCATAGAAAGACAAACATCACATGCTCTCACTCATATGTGGGAGCTAAAAAAAGTGGATCTCATGAAGATAGAGAGTAGACTGGTGGTTAGCAGAGGCCAGGAGGGCGAGCAGGGGTGAGGGGACGAGGGAAAAAGTATATAAACGTGTTTATTACCATTGTACTGTACACTTCAAAATGGTAACGATAATAAACTATATATGTATATTTTACCTCAATAAAAATAAATTGAAAGTAAATTAGTAAATAAGCTAATAGAAACCAGAAACAAAAGACCACAAATACCCACATAAAAGAATTTCACAGCTAGGATCGCTGGTGATGCCGCTGTAACTGCTGTTACGAGTAATGCAGACAGAAAATGGTTCACATTTCATATGTCAGATTTACAACTACACTGTTAGGACACAAAAAAAATTCCTCTCCAGTAAATTACGTGTGCTCCACTGGCTTACCATAGTTAATATACCCTCCTTCCCTTCATACAAGAATAAACGCCCCTTTACCCTCATCAGAAGCCAGTCTGTCACTGTGTGTTTGCATGGACAGAAAACAGGAATGTTTCAGAGGTCTCAGTGTTGAGTTCGCGCCTGCTACTGCCCTGGGTTTCCGCTGCTGAATTCGAAATCTACAATTATCATCAAGGATGAAAACCAAAACAAAGCCAAGATGAAAATGATTACTTGCGAGCAGAGACTGGAGAAGACAGCCTCAATCACTGAACTCTATGTCTAATTCAGTAAAATGGAGAGATGCCTCCTAGCAAATGGCCAAAAACTCCAGAAAACAAGGATTACGTCTCTATTCTTTAGGTGATTAATAAAGTGCCTTAATCTGGGGGTGGGGGAGGGGACTCAAATGCATTTCATTGAACAAATGGATGAATGAATATGTATTAATAACTTCCTAATTATACATAGGGTGTCCATTTAGACCACTACTCAAAACTGTCATCCTTCCTGCTTCTTCAAAGAGTCCCTTCCTGTGGTCCCACGCAATATCCCGAGAGCTGGACGGATGTTCTCTTCAATCGCTGGTTACCGGAGGCTGGGAAGGGAGTGGCGGTGGGGGTGGGAGGGTGAGGAAGGAAAAGTGAATGTATTTATATTTTATATTTTAAATAAAAAATACATTTATTTTCAGTAAAAATACATTTCTTTCCAATAAAAAATACATTTATTTTCAATAAAAAATACATTTTTTTTTCCTTCATCACCTCCATCCGCCTCGGTTGGGCTGAGAAAAAGCTCAGGAGAGGGGAGGCGGAAGGGTGAGAGGCAGCCTAGGCTAGCAAGGACGGGCTGGACTGGAAGTCGGGAAATGACTGATTCTCAGTAGAGGATGTAATGAATAGAAGCTATTTGTAATGAAAGAATTCTTAATAAAAATTCCTGGAACCTCCGTGTCTTCCGGCAGCTCACGTAGCTGAGAACCCCGCCCTTTGGGGGAAGCTAAAGCCCCCCATCAGCCTCCCTGCCTCCCTCGCACAGGCTCCGGGACCTGAGCCTCTGAAACGGGACCGCCGGCGTCCCACGGCCTGCCAGTGACCTCCTGCAACTGAAGCCATCGTCACACCCAGCCTGAAAATGGACTGTTCTCTCTCCTCCACCACAACTGAAGATAAACAAGGCCAACTCTTGGTAGAGTCAGCTAGTCAGTCACTTTGTTTTCCGTGTCTTTCTTGGATAACATTTCCTTCTCCTCTTTGGCATCCCTTTCCTCTGTCAAAATAGGGAGGCTCACTCCTGGGGGCTCAAGGGATCCTCCTGCCTCAGCCTCCCAAGTAGCTGGGACTGCAGGTGCATGCCACCATGTCTGGCTAATTTTTCTGTTTTTAGTAGAGACGGGGTCTCGTTCTTGCTCAGGCTGGTCTCAAACTCCTGGTCTCAAGCAATCCCCCCGCCTTGGGCACCCAGAGTGCTAGGATTACAGGTGTGAGCCACCTTGCCCAGCCAAGATTTTGCCCTTTCGTGACTGGCCCATGTATGTCACTTAACATATTGTCTTCAAGATTCATCTGCATTATACCATGTGCCAGAATTTCCTTCCTTTTTATCTGTCCATCCATTAATGAAGACTTGGATTGTCTCTACCTTTTGGCTATTATGGCTGATGCTGCTATGAACATGGGTATGTAAATATCTGTTTGGGTCCCTGATTTCACTTCTCTTAGGTATGTAACCAAAAATGGAATTGCTGGATCATATAGTAATTCTATGTTTTGTTTGAAGAACCGTCATACTATTTCCCGGAGGCTGCAACCATTTTACGTTTCCACCAGCAACGTATAGTTACAGGTGTTCTAATTTCTCCAGTCCTCTCCAACACTGGTTATTTTCTGTTTCGATGGAGGTCATCCTCATGGTGTGCAGCACTTCAGGCAGCCGTTATCAACTGATCAAAGCTGACAAGTGAAATGAAAGCCGTTCGTTATTTCTAAAGCGTGATCATGATATTTCTCTAAACTCTGATTATGAGATTTCAACATTTTTCAAAGGGAGCTTATACAACTGTAGGATTTGCCAGGCAGCGATGGTCGTTGTGTTACTGGGCTTGTACACACGTCCGACTGTTCGGAATGGAGGGAGGAGAAAGGACACCAGGGCCGCCAGTGTGCAGAGTGGCCGGGCGAGGGGGCGAGCCTGAGGGAGGCGCTGCATAAAGCCGCCTGGGAACAGCCCAGGCAAAACACCAAGCTCAGCATAGGAGAGCGGGGGCTGTCCCCACATCCTGGCTCACGTGGCAATGGGATTTCTTTTCCTTTTCTTTCTTCTGGTCTCTTCCTTCTACCCTTTACTTCTCTATTGCCTATGAATCCATGTTTTGAATAGTCTAGTTTTCTTTATATTTCCCCAAATGCAGGGTTCCGAGCATGAATCAGGGAATACCATTCACACTGCAGTCCATGTGAATGGCACTGCTTGGACTCATGCAGTGCACAACCTGCACAGCAATATGGGGCAGCCACGCCCAATGAAATCCAGGAGTGAAATATTATGAAATATTATAAATGTGCATTTATACATCTGACAGTCTTTAAATAAAAGTTTTTTCTGTTTTGGCTTTATAGTTTTATGCAAACTATTAATAAAATATGTGATGACACATCTATACACACAAAAAAATTATTGTCTATGGCATTCTTATAGAAAAATGAAAACAAATGCCCAGTAATATGGTACTGGTTACATAAATTATAGCAGATCCATGCAGCTGTAAAAAAAAAAAGAAACATATGTTATGTACTACTATGGAAAGGTTGCCAAGATACACTGTTAAATGAAAATAGGTAGAAAACAATGAGTACTGTATGCTACCATTTTTGTAAAAGAGAGGGAAATGGAATATATGTGCACTAAATGTTTAATATTTGCTTGCATGTAGATGAACTAGGTCTCAAAATATTAATACACACATTAAGTACAGTAGTTGCCTATAGGAGGGGAATTGGGTATATAGATGAGATCGGAGAAGAATTTCCTGTATATATATGTTTACATCAATATTTTTAAATTGATTTTCAACCATGGAAATATATTCCATCATCTTTCCAATGTGCTTTCCCAAGCTGCAGAGACAAGAAGGCTACCAGCTCCTCCCCAGACTCCACTGTAGCCAGAGATTGAGAATCAGTCTCTACAAACTGGATGAACTTTGAAGGGAGACGGAAGTGGGAGACGGAAGTGGGTGGATGCTATCTTCCTGCTGCTCTGGGCTGTGGGTGCTGGCGAGCAGGCCCATGGGTGTTGAGAGGCAACTGTGATGCAGCTGGTGGCAGCTGGACACCTTGTCCCAGTGCTCAGTAGCCAGCTTCCTGTGTGCTGCCATGAGGCAGACCTTGTGGAGTGTCTCCATGCCATCTCCTGGTATCTCCATGTCTCATGCAGATAACAGGCACCTCCTGATCCCACTTTCCGATCCCTGGACTGCAGCTATGCTGTTTATCTCAAGGGCTCCACTCGCAGCCTCACGACTCCCTGAATTCCTGCTTAGGCACAGGTGGCAGCTCCCCTGGCAGGTCGGCGCTGGAGGTTGCTGTGGCATCCTTGAATTCGTTTCTGGACACCCACTAGTGGTTCACTCCTCTTATCCTTCCAGAAGATTCTGTAAGCATTCAGTTTCTGATGTTACAGCCCTTTCTACTTAAAACACCTACAATGGTTTCTAGCTCCTGCAATAAGCCTGGCTGATAAAATTATATATTATAAATTTAAATAAATATAAAAACTGAAAATCATCACTAAAAAATTCTCAAAAAAGATTTCTTGAGCAGTGCACCACAATAGATGCTTGGTCTTTTAAAAAACTTATCTTGGTAAATCATCAAATATTTAATGAGTATCTGTGGGCTTAATAATAGATGAGGTAATTTAATAAATTATCCTGTCAGATTAGAAATTAATGTCTATGTGCATGTGTGAAAGGTTTTATGTGTGTGTGTGCATTTATGTGTGCAAAGAGACAAACACAATTCGTGCTTACAATAAAATCCTAGGAGCAGAAGATAAATACGTTTTATTCTTTATTTTTATTTAACTCAAAATAGCTAATAACATAAAAACATTTTAAAAATATCTTCAAAGTTTGACTAGTCAGTTAATTCTCGTTGATGACACTTGATTATTTAGTTCTTGCTTATTTCCAACGTGTATTAATAGTAACAGAATCTAACATAAAACATATCTTTAACAGTTTGCAGTAGGCTTAAACTTTTATATTGAGATCCTAATCAAAAACCATGACGTAGTTATTAGTTTTGATTTTAAATATTTTTCTCCCTCATAGAAACTTATTAAAAGTAATAACCATAAATAGGCTAGTTATTAATTGGTTTGCAATGAAATCGGCACATACATACAGGCAGTATATATGCGTTTACTCTTCACTATTCAACATATGAATGTCTGTCTGGTGTACAGTGGAGCTATATCATAACGTATTTAACTTACACTAACTAACTACATGAGGTCAGGAAAAAGGCGGCCAGAGAAGAGTAACCTGCCCTCCCAGGGCGTGGCGACACGGCCTGCTGACTAGCGCAGGCCTTGCGTGGAGCCCAGACGCCCGCCCGCCCGCGCCTTCCTCCCACGGGGCGGGCGTCTTGCAGGGCTGAGTGTGGGTCTAGTGTTCAAAGGTAAGTGCTGTCTGTACAGAGTGGCCCCTGAACACCGCTGGCTTCATCTGGTCTTCAGATGAAGAAACGCTCTTTCCTGCCCGCACTGGAGTGCAAGCCGGAGGAGGCGGGCGCACACGATTCCAACACAGGGCCTCTCTAAACGGCTTCCAAGAATCACCTAACAGCCCATTTTACCTTCTGTGCTGCTGTTAGGAGCTAATCCCTGGTTTGATGCAACTCCACTGTCACGTAAATTAAAATGCCGTAATATTGTCATGATAATTTAATTTCCAGTTTAGCTCCTTCCTCACACTGAGCGCGGTGTGTTTCTGTGACAGTCACTGGGGCCGGCACTGCTGAATGTGCAGTCGCTGGCGGAGAAAACCTCATGGTGAGAAGATTAGTGTGTCGTAAGATCTGAACAAAAAAGCTACCGAAGTTGATCAGTCTCAGTATGATTCAGGATATGACTTTCAATTAGCAAATGGTGTGACTGAAGCAGAGGGTGACTTCGCTGCCGCCAGCGCTCCCAGGGACCTGCTGTGGCCTCCTTTCTGTGGGTTTCTAAGTCGGCAGCTACCTCCTACTTCTTAAACACTTGGCCTTAGCCCGACCACTGCCCTGGTTTAGTTTCTATTTTTAAAAGCACCATTCTAATGGAAAGGTCCCTGCCCTGAATTAAGCTGGGACTGTGAATTCTACCACTAGCTAGAGCCGTTATGTCTCAGAGTTTAGGTTAATTTGGTAGGTATCGATTTCCTTGGCCGTGACTTCAAAACTTGCTTCAGCTTCTTGGAGCCATGCAGGATTTCTACCTGGGCTGCAGATGAGGGTAAAATATCCCATGGAGAACTCCCTCAATAACCACATTTGGAAAATCTGAAAAACAAGAGGAGAAACTGCTTTTCTTATGCGCCACAATAAAATAGAATCGCGTTCTGTAGAATTTAGCACGGCAAGGCCATCGGCGTGCAGCAGAACTGCAGCGCTGCGCGGCGTGCGTGTTCGGGGGCCATCTGTCACGCCCCCCCAGCCCCAGCCCCAGCCCCAGCCCCAGCCCCAGCCCCAGCCCCAGCCCCAGCCCCAGCCCCAGCGCTGCAGGAATGCACGGCCAGATTTGTAGCTTATTGATTTAAGGGATGTTCTAATGGTTAATGCTGCTGGGTCCCAGCTCTTTATCTGAATGTTTTCTCACAAGGAAGATGGATTACACTGGCAATTCAATTTCTAACAAAATCTCAATATACTTGAAGGAATTCCAAGATTTCTACTGGGAATACTTCGCTGCAGTTTTTCCATCGTGGTTTACAGCGGCGTTTAGGCCAAGTTGTCCTGAAAGTACTTGTTCTATTACGCCAGCTTCTAGAGAGCAGTGAGACGGGGGCCTGTCTTCCAAACTTAAAAGGGCAGATTTCTGACAAAAGCCATCCCGCCAAACTTGAATAATCAGCAGCATCACTACAGGAGAGACAAAGGAAGCCCAGAGGTGGGAGGCGTCGTGCCACATTGCAGTTACGACAGCAGGTAAATATGAATGGGTGACTTGGATGTGAGAACCGATCTGTCTCATGGTTCAAAGTTTGGTTTCTACACTTCAATCTGTACACAATTATATCCAGGAATTATGCTAAAGCTGCGCATTTTAAATAATACAGTTATTATATAAGAAAATTAGGTGGCCCAACATTTTAAGAACACAGTACCATGTCCGTCCAGCCCCTGTGGGGCACCTACCAGGTAAAACCACTATAGAAGGACCTAGAAGGACGGGCCTCGCAGGGAAGGCAGGGAGGCTGGGGTGCAGGCAGGGGGGCTGGGGCGCAGGCAGGGGGGCTGACTCCCAGGAAGACTGCAGCAGGAGGGGCCTGGGGGTTCAGAGACCTGAATGGAGGCAAGTGTCGCAAGGGGGACTGAGTGACAGGCGCCAAGTCACACCTGAGAAGAATGGACAGGAATTCTGGTTTTATCAAACGCAATGAGAAGGTACTGAGGGATCTAACGCAGAGGGAGACAGGATGGAACTGCGCTCTGAAAAGACGATCCCGGCTGTCGGCTGGAGAATGGACTGGCCCAAGTTCCGCGTGGACACAGGTCAGTTCGGAGCGGCTGCAGCTCAGGAGGGACAAGCCCCTGCAAAGTGGTGATGGTGGCAGGGAGGAGTTGCAGGGCTTTTCCAGAAAGGAAGGACATGACCCGGTGACAGAGCAGACGGGGCTAGTGACAGAAAAAGAGAAGTCGGGGCGCCTGCTGGGTTTCCGGCTTCCCCACTAGGAGAAGGGGGAGAGGACGCAGAACGGGGAGTAAAACCCGACGCCAATGCAGTCTGGGACTTGCTGAGTTCGAGGCACCCTCAAGACTCACCAAGGGGAAGCAAGTAAGTAGCTGGATACAGTGACAAGTCTCCCTCAACAAGCAGTTCCTGAGAGGCCTCTGTGTCCTAGATCAGCCGCTTAGTATCTGTGTGACCTCAGGTGAGTTACTTAACTTCTCTGTGCCTCCCTCTCCTCCACCGGAAATGGATCCCATAATAGTACCGGCCTTAGAGGTCACAGTAAGGACTGATGAGTGAAACAAAGTGCTCAGATCTGGGCTTGGCCCACGGTAAGAACCCGCTATTGTTACACAGCAAATACTGGAAATACAAGCGAGTAGCTGGCCTCGCCCATGCCAGGGGACGTATCACACGCGGGCAGGGGAGACCAGCAAATGCACAAAACACGTTTTAAAAACAACTCTAACACAAGAGGATGCAGTTACTTTTGGTTGCTGACACTTGATTTCTTAGTGTATGCCTTTCCCCAACATGAAGTTTTCATAAAACGTGTCTTTAAAAGCGTGCAATAGGTCTTACACCTGCATATTTCAAATCCAGTCAAAAACAATGATTTGGCTAAGTTAATTTTAATTTTAAATGTATTTGTCCCACATAGAAGCATATTAAAATCAATAGCCATGAATAGAGCTGTTGATTAATTTTCAATAAAATACCCAATAGGACACATTACATGCAAGGAGTGCACATGCCTTTATCCTTTGCCATCCAAAATATAAAAGTCTATTCGAAGGTCAGTGAAATTACATCATAAGCATATTTAGCTTAAATGGATTTGACGAAGTAAGTTCAGCAAAAAAGGACAAGAAGCAGAACAACACTAAATACTATGGGTAATTCTACAGCACTGGTAAGATGTCAAGCGGTGACAAGGGAAGGACAGGAAAAAAATGCAGGGCATAGACAGGGCTAGGGAGGGACAGGTGGGACAGTGAGGGAACAGCCTGTGTGAAGGTGCATCTGGGCAGAGACTTGAATGCAGTGACATCGCAGATGGGGGTGGGCTGGGAGAAGGGTGTTCCCAGCAGAGAGAAGAGCAAGTGCCAAGGCTCTGAATTTATTGTGTGCCAAGGGCTGAGCATACGCTAGACACTGGGGATTCAGAGGGTAAATGAGAGAGAGAGAGAGAGAGAGACAGAGAGAGACAGAGAGAGAGAGAAAGAGAGAGAGAGAGAGACAGAGAGAGAGAGAGAAGATAGTCTGTGACCATTCCTACAAAGGAAGCACACAGGGTGTTCTGATAAAGAGTGAACGGGATGCAAGTATCTTATAACCAGCTAGGGATCAACAATAAGACGAGCAAGGCTTTGGGCTTTTCTCCTCATCTTTTTCATTCAACTTTACACTTTGTATTTTGGCCTCATTATAGGCATGATTTTATACAATGTCCATTACTGTCTGAATTACTCAGGAAACCGTCCTTGCTTTTGATTCCCCTAAGAGGTGATGAGAAGGAATGCGGCTCGGGGTAGGCTTTCTTGTTGTTTTTGTTGGTTTCCGTTTATTTAATAAACACCCACCGTGGACGGGTGGAGGGGCTCCCGGGGGCTGCCTGAGAGGGCGCCAGCCAAGGTTCTCGAAAGCCGCAGCGTGCACACGAGAGCCGGCAGGGCGAGAGCCACCGTGAGTGGAAACAAGGCGGTGCCAGGTGGGGGGACAGCAGGTGCCCAGGGTTGGGGGGAGAGGTTACACATCCGAGGCCCAGAAGGAATTCCAGCGTGGCTGGGGCGCAGTGTGTGAAGTCCCAGTTGAAACAGGAGCCCAGGGCTAGAAATGACAGTAAGAGTCTGGGGCTGGCAGGGAAGTGTTGGGACGGAAATACAACATTGTGACTCAGCTGTACACCGGGGTAGTCACAGCCTTGAACAAGGAGGAGATTGTTTGAAAGAAACAGTGAGAAGAGGAGAGGGCTTTCAAGAGCCCTCAGGGAACTGCCAGAGATTGGAAGAAAAGTGAGAAAGCCAAGGAGAGACAGCGTTTGAAGGAGGGAAGGTGGTCAACATGTCTAAAACTGGTGAGAGGCCAGGGGAGATGAGGACTGAAAAATGTCCACAGGGTCTGGCCACACTGAAGTCACTGGGGATGTTGGCAAGAGTTGTTTTGAACTTCCCAGAAAAATCAGAACAAAAACAAAAAGCATATGCTTTTCAAGCTGTTAAGAGAGTACTCTCCTGACTTCTGATATTAAAAGCTAAGGGATAATATTTGATTATTAGCATTTTACAAAAGGATGATGTTTAATTGTCAGATCTTTAAAGACAAACACTCCTCTGATTTTGTGAGGGGCAGTATATCCACGAAGATATTTCCATATTCAGTATTCTCTGGAATAATAATTTGAGCATCTTCCTAGGAGGCTTCATAACACAGAAATGTGATGCAAGTAAAGTTTCTCTTTAGATTAAATGTTAAAGATTTGCAATAATATATCATTAATGTAGCACTTCTAAGACAATAGGAATCTGATTCTTGAAACTGGGTTGGTCAAATTCCAAAAAAATAGATATGGCGACTGGCCCTCCCATACCTGTTCCATTCTACCCATCGAACCCATGATTTCCACTTACTCTCAAATAGGAATCCCCTTATTTTGCAAGTCTTCATCCACACTCCACGCTACCAATAAACGATACCTACTCTCACTCTTTCTAGCTCAAGATATTTACTGCTGATATTCCTTCCCAGAAAGTTTCTCTTGCTCGTTGTTGCAAGCCAGGTACAGAGCACATGGTAGGTGCTGCTCAATAAGCCGAAGGAACTGGAGTTAAGGGTCACAAAATATCTTCCCTCTTCCATCAAGTATCCTGGCTGTTCTCGTCTACGGTGATCGCCGCACTCTCTATACTTCTATAGGAATTTCAATCAGATGCATGAAATATCTCCATTTTTAAAAGATAATACTTTACAAAACACTGCCTATTTAATCTAGACTAGGTTGCATCATGAATATTTGTTAAATATAACATTTTAACATCAACTAAGATAGCATGCATATTTGTTAAACATGGGGAGCAAATGCTATCACTGCAAAGATCTTGTCGCAAAAACACTATGAGATCATACTGTTTTATAGCAAAGGTAGCTCTCTCTGATCAGGGTGCTAGAAAAGGTTCCTCAACAGAGGAGAGCTGTGTGCTGGCCACTCTTCTTTAAACTGGCAGCCAAGTGGGTGATCTGGGTACTTACATCCTTGCCGCATTCCCCTTTCTCTCGCTGGTGATAAACTTTTATTGTCAGAAAGTAGGAATGGTTTCAGTGGATCATCTATCCATTGCTATTTAGTGACTCTCAGAAACAAAGGCTGAAAATTCACTACACGCAAAGAGCACAGACAAGAACTCAGGCTACGAGGGGTCCATCCATCAGCCATCTGACCCTGGACAAGTCAGGGACCTCTCTGAGCCCCAATTTTCTCATTCAGCCAATGATAATACCTGCCCTGCCTAGTTCATATGGTTGTTAAGAAAAATAAATGAGATAATGTCTGAGAACATACTCATATAGAGCTGCACAAGAGGACACTTTGCGAGGGACTCAGAGGAATCTGAATTTCTTGGCACAGAGAAAGGCCTCAGGCTAAAATATTGATTACAGTTATAGTTAGTTAAATCAATTAACTATATTTAAAATATACAACTGTTAAAAATATATAGTTGACCATCAAAGAAACTGTAAGCTAAATGGAAACAGAGATACACTGGCAATATGTGTACACTACTTTTGGAAAGGGGCTTTTAAAAAAAGGATTAGAGGCTTGAATTTGAATTCTGGCATCTGGACAAAAACAAGCAGAGGCCAAAATAACATTACCAAAAAAAATTAAAGACGGTAAATACCTTCCCCACTTATTACTCTAATTCAAAATAGCCCAGGAAGAGAGAAAGAAAAATTACATTTCCTCCTGAAAGGCTGGCCCCAATTAAAATTCTAAATGTCTCTTACACCAAGAGCACTGGTTTATTGGCAGATTATTAAGCCCTGGACCAATGTCACTCTGTTAGACCTGTATTAAAAACGCGGTTTATGTGGTGCAGGGTCAGATCAGTAAAGAGCTGTTAGCAGATGACAGGTTTGATTACCGCTGGCTGCAGGCAAGACGTATGGATCCCTGAGGAACAGCAGCACGGGCTGGTGGGACAGTTTGCTGGAAAGGTCAAGAACAGGCATGTCAGCATCAGGGGACGACGGTAAACAGAAAACACTACAAACTAGCTTTGAGGGGATCAAACTGCTGTGCGGGGATGTCTCAAGGTTTATGCATCTAACAGTGTGAGTGAGTAACAGAATAATAGCAAACGCAGTTACGGAGAGCAAACTAGCACTGCACTCCCCGTCCAAACCTCTCTTTGTGGAATTTGAAGCAGATACACTATCTAGACAATAAATCATGGCTGAAAAGTGCTTTCTTAAAAATCCAGTTACACGATTACGGATAAAACATTCTTATTACTCGTATGAAACAAGGTAAGGCTCTAACTCCTTCACTCCAAATTATGACTGGTTACTCCTCTAAGACCCTATCAAATATTTATAATCTTAAAACCAATTTTTCGTAACAAAGGTTTTCAAGAAAAACATGACCTAAAACACTTACACTGTGGGTGCCTGAACATTTAACAAGCGCACAGTCCTATCCCTGGTCTGTACAACCCTTGAGTGACCAGTGTTAGTTCTTACCTTGACTCTTCAGACTCTGTCTCATCAAAAGATCTAGAATTTTCGTAAAGGGGGGGGGAAGAGAGAGAAAAAGATCACATAAGCTGGGTCAATGTTTATGCCAACAAAGGAAAAAACAGCCAGTATTCTTAGAGCACTGAATTGGTAAACATTAAAAAAAAAAAAAAAAAAAAAAGAGCTGTAAGTTTTCACTGAGCCACAGAATGGCTAATGTCTCACCCTAAAGAATCTTTAGACTGGGATATTCTTGGATTTCCACTTTCCTGAAGATCACTTAAAAATCCCAATGTTTTATTACTACTTTTGGGCTTGTGTAGTGGAGAAAAGATTTTGCTCACTGCCATTGCTTATATTTCTTCTAAAAAACACATAAACGCCTAACGTCCCAGTAAATGCAGACAAGTGGGAACAGAACGCACTGAGCCCACGGATTATTTAGGGCGTGTAGTGTGTAATTCATGCTCTGGGGTGAGTGGGACCTCGTGGCCCTGAGTCAGCAGCGCAGTGCGGAGCTGACAGGTGTCCGTGACCTCTCGTCCAGCAGACAGCTGGGCTTTACCGCGGCCTTGGGAGTGTCTGCAGGACGCTCCTGCAGTCAGTGCGGCTCCTTCGGGCGGGTCTGGAGGCAGCGAGAAAATAGGTACAGCCCTCTTCCCTGTTCGGGTTCTCAGGGAGTTTGTGATGGCTTGTTTTTCTGTAAATGGGTACTATGCCAAGGGTGCTGTCGACGGCTCTGAGGCTGCTCAGCCCAAGCCAGGTGCCCACCGATGGGCCAGTGGCTTGTTTCAGAGTTAATTCTTTGGGTGGTCTTTTCCTGATTGCTGGTGACATCAAACCTCTGGTTCCTTGGTAGATAGAGATTAGGGTCTGCCACCCTGGCATAGAAGTTCCGGAGGGAGAGGCGGTGGAGGAAGAAGGCTCTCGCTGGAAGGCCTGGGTTCTGCCAGCTACAAGGCAAGAGATCTTAGGAAAGGCTCCTAATCCTTGGGTCTCTGTTTGCTCAACCACAAAATGAGGGGATTTAGATTAAGTCATTTCTAAGGTCATTTATAGATTCAAAATTATATGAGGATGTGTGCCAAGAAGATATGGACTTTGCTTGAGTATCCACACACAAAAATTTAGACCCTAAACAAGCTATCTAGATCCGTAGTTCCCACCACGTAACATCACTCTACATAACAGCATAATTTAAAAGGTTGATTCCTTAAGTCTAAACATGAGTTACTGAGCCTTGGCCCCTTGGCCAAGACAGGGATGAGGATTTCAGAGGAATTCCTTTGAGCACAAGCAGGGGGCGAGCAAGTGCTGTCCCAAGCCGAAAGAACGGGCATGGCCAGGCTGGCCGTTCTGGCACCACTCTGGGCTATTTGTCAGGCCCACTGGTAATCGGTTATAGAAGAGCGACTTAAAATATGCATCCAATATGTAAGCGACAGTTCTTACCCACAACTTTCTGCCTTTGGAAGAGAGGGCAAGTGTCGCACGTTCAGAAAATCAAGGAACAGTTTGGGAAGTTCTTCATTTTCTAAAATGACAGCCTGTGAAAGCAGAAAACAGAATTAGAAACTGCAGTGAAGTTTGCTAGGCGATCAATCAAACGAACTATTTCAAAAAGTCATAACCGTCCATCAAAGTTCCTGCCAGCAACATTCCTCACAATCAGTATGAGGAGTGGTCCCCATGTCCCCACCAAGGATTCGGGCTGACACGCATGCTGTGCCGTGCCAGCAAATGCTGCATTTAATCTATTCTCCCATTCAGCCAGCACTTATAGAGCACCTACTGCATGCCAGATACTGCCTAGGGGACAAGACAGCCAGGAACCAGTTGGACATGGTCCCTGCCTTCAAGGAGATTCTAAGCCAGAGTGAATATTTCAAAACCTGGAAACAGCAACAATACTGCTAAGACATGTAAATCAATTTTCCTTACTGAGTGATAAAGTGGTCTGGGGTGTGTGCATGTGTCCACAGGAGACCACTGTGATTAGGAAATACTATAAATGGTTTTTCTAACTGGAAGATTTAGTCAAGACCCCTCAGCCATCACCTGTTTCGGCGTTAGGATCAACTGACATTTATTGCCATCTGGACAGCTCCACTTAAAGGGTCACTAACAACTTTACCGCTAAAGTGTAAATCAGTGTATATACTGAAAAAAAATCTATAGCGTTCTTCCATTTAGGGAGCTCTGCTAAATAGTTGGCATAATGGCATAACCACGTCAGTACTCAGAGATCCAAATCATGCAATTTCAAGGAGAAATCTGATGGATTGCTACAGAGTCCATTTTCAGATCTGTGTATTTTCAAAAATCTGGCAGAGTGTGTGAACTGACTGCACATTTGCCATCTCCCTCTCCCCTTTTTTCCAAAGACAACACAAGAAAAGCATCAAAGATTATATAATAATCGCTGAAATCAACGTAACTATTCTTTCTTTTTTTTTTTTTTTAAATCAACATAACTATTCTTAAGGGTCATTTTTTTTATAACTTAACATGGGTAAGTTTTGTCCAATGAGCACATGTTGTTTTAAGAGCAATGAAAATTGAATGTGAAATATCAATCACACAGCTGTTCAGGAACATTGTAAGCTCATGCACAAGATATGTTATTAGTAACAAAAGCAAGGTCAAATGATGTGTATCTTGTGTATACTTAGTTTTATATAACATCTTGTTTTTAGCCATAGTTTACCTACTGAGTTGCCCCATTTCTCACCAGGTTTTGGAATACTGTCACCTGGTCTAGGACATATAAACGGGGTGAGTGACTGCACAGGCTGCCAGTCCTCCCAGGCTGCCCTCTGCTCTACCCTAGCACACAGCCCTCTTGCGGCTCTGTCCTAGGGAGACAGCCTGCTCTATATGGGGCTGCTACTGTTCCTGACATAGCCCTCTGTACCCACTGAAACTTAAGGAATCAAAGAGAGAAGAGAGGTGGGGGCTATATATTTTCATTAAATAAATATTTACTGGGCATCTATTATGTCAGGCACTGGGATATGGCAGGGAATACAACTGGTCCACTGGAACATGGGCTGGTGGAGAAAACTAGCTATAAACAAGTAAATACACACACGAAACAACAACTTCAACTTGCCTTAGAATATAGTGATACAGATATACACATTCTCTAAGTGTTTTCCCATCCATCCATCCATCCATCCAACCAACCATCCATCCCTCCCTGTGTATGTATTATGTTTACTTTTTTCCTGATTATAAAAACAGAAAAATGAAAAGTTTAGAAAATAAAGATAAAACAAATGCCTCTTCTCAGAGGCATAATTTCATTACTATTTCAATATAATTTACTTAATTCATTTCACCTTCATCTAAATTTTTACCTACCCAAGGAAATTTTTTTGGTGACCAGAGGTCATGGTTTCAGTGCCCAGAACTCAGAAAGTTCTAAGAATCATCACACATATTAAACTCCAAGGTATTTTTACTATGATACAAGTTTCAATGATTACCTACTTTTTCTAGATATCTGTTTAAGAGGATGATATAATATCTATTTGAATAATAAAGCTTAATGTTGTAACACATATAGACCTGTTCCCCCAGGCAATAGTTTTAATTATCTGTACAAGTGGTAGCTTTCAGATTAAAAAAAAATTGGGGGAGGGTGTAACATTCTTATCTCCACCCCCACCTTTTTAAAATAAATTAAATCAATAACAAGTGTGGGACACTTTTAATGACCTGAACTACTTAATTTCCAGGATCTTCAGACATGTCATCCATCACAGCAGTATGGAGGAAGACATCTCTTGAGTGTTCAGGGGTTACTTTGGTTTTATTAATGCAAGATTTAGGGAATTTTAACAAGGTGAATTGTTTATTTGCCTTGACAGATTGGCTTACAATGCACTGGCTACATCTACGGCATGATCATTAATGACAAAAGACAGGCAAAAAGCTGTTTACACTGCAACACAGGGACAGAATTAATCCTGCTCAGCCTCCCCAAACAGAGTTCTCCAAATAGATGATCACATTGCTTTACGTAAGCTATACTGGCAAAAAGGAATATAGAAAACTCCAGAAATGTATATTGATTTTTTGTTAAATTTTCACTGAATATTCTCAAATAATATTTTCCATAAAACAATGACCAGTATGTACTTCAGGATTTAGTTATAAAGAAGGCAGCACTGGGGGTTAGTTAAGCCTTCAGTTATGTGGACGGGGACTATTTCCCAAACCCTCTTTAAAAGCTTATAAGAAAAGAATTAATACTTTAGTCCAAACAGAGATAAAGTGTAATATAGTAGAATTTACCTACGTTACTATATTATGTACAAGTGAAATGACTGTCATTAATTAGTGCAGACATACAAAAGAGAAATTAAATCAGCTCAACCAAATCTTTCTGTTCGTAAACACATGATCTCATTCGTGAGACACGGAGCAGTGAAGCGGGCCTCACAACATGCCATTTGCATCTTCTTATTTCCCGAAAAGCTTTTGCTCCTAGGAGCTGCCCCTTCTTGAAGCTGCACCCTGGGTCGCCTCATAGGCTTTGGACCCTTAGTCCGGTTTAAATCACCTAACTTTATGCAAGAGCTAAGCTCTCAATTTTTAAAAACAAACCACAGTTTTGAATGTCAAATCCTACTTCCCCATGGCTTTACCTCATCTTTATTTTTTATTAATCTTCAATAGTTAATCATTTTCATTCTTTAGAGACCCTATGTGGTGTAGGAGGTGTCTGGGCTTTAGAGAAAGGCCCGGGTTTGAATCCCTTCTCTGTCCACCTTAAGGGGTTGTTGTGAGGATGAAATGAGATGTCTCCAAGAGTCCCCGACACACAATTAGCATTCAATAGGTGTTAACTCTCTTTCCTTTGAGTATTTTTGTTATAATGATTCTCAACAACCTATTTCATTCATTTTGGAAGTTTAGATTTTTGTCCATCTGGTGAACAGAGCTGCTTAGCCCTCTATAATTCGGGGATTCTTTGGAAAATCAGATAAAAGCTGAGTATGTGCTTGCCAGAAAATACACATCCACAGAATTGTGCTTTCAGTGACAGGAGGTCCACAGGCCCCAGAGCCCAGCCAGGGACACCTGCTTTTAGCTTGGACGCGGCAGCAACACCTCCGGGCCCTTCTCTCTGGCCTGGAGCCCGGTGCACTGTGGGGCCGGTGCTGCTCCCCAGCTCCCCAAAGGACTCGCTGGCCTTCCCGTTCCACTCCCCTCTCTGTCGGTTGGAGCCCGCTGCAGGGTGTGCTGCCTATTAGAATTCATTAATGTGTTCAGATCTGGGCTGAGGCTAAAAATACTTGTCTAGCAGTGACACTACCATGGCAAAGGATTCTATCTGATTAGACCAAATCTACTGCTGTGCCAAGTCTAGAAGGTAATTCATATTCATGGTTTCTGTGTCCCCTATACATCACTTGAAAATGCAACAATCAGTGGTGCAACAATCAGTGGGTTCCCTAACAAAATATTAGGGAAAACTCTACTGCCGCTGGTCAGGGTGGAGCTGGTGAAGCTCTCGTGGGCTGCACCTGGTGTGAGGGGCACTTTGACCCACAGGGTGGCAATGGGTCCCAGCCCTGGTGACTCTGGTGGCAGAGTTCTGGCACTGCTCATCCTGTTCCCAGAGGCAAGTGGCACACATGGCCCAGCAGCTAGTTTATGCAGTAAAACACCAGAATCCAAAATGAACATGACAAGTTGGAGAAAGAGCTAGAAATAAATCTCATTACATTTTACAGGTATATGTACTGAATGAAACTGTAAGAGGCAGAATTATCCAGATGCAAGATGGAGAGTCGTTGTGTAATGCAAGGGTCGGGGGTCTCAAGTGGTAGGTCAGCAAGAAGTGTTCCTTCCAGGAGGCGTCCAATAAGCTGAACAGTCCTCTCACCCACTTACTGCAGTGTTATCAAGCCTCCTCACTCTTCCCCCCTCCAAAAAAGAGAAATAAGAATAAACCTAGGAAGAGCTAGAGGCAAGCATTGAAAATAATTAAAGAGGTCATCCAACAGCAGGTACCAAGCACAGAATGTGGCAGTGGAGGACCAAGGGGACAGCGATCTTTAAGTCAACTAACAGTTCTGTTAAGGAAGGTGGTGGCTGGTTAGCCAGCATTTTCAAAGCTGCTGGAATAAGATCTACCTCTAAACTGAAGCCTGTGCAACAAAACTAGCAAAAGTGGCACAGGTCTGGGAAGAGCAGGCAACAAAGAGTGTCTAAATACTCTGGGCTCTTTAATACACATGCAGATTGGAGATGCTATAGAATTAACAGAAAAATGCACTAAAGAAATTTCCACCAAACTGGTCACTTAAGAATGTATGCAGACTAGGCCAGCGTGGTGGCGCATGCCTATAGCCTGTAATCCTAGCACTCTCGGAGGCCGAGGCGGGAAGGTCACTTGAAGCCGGGAGTTGCAGACCAGCCTGAGCAAGAGAGAGACCCTGTTGCTACTAAAAATAGAAAAATTAGCCCGGCCTTGTGGCAGGTGCCTATAGTCCCAGCTACCTGGGAGGCTGAGGCAGGAGGATCCCTTGAGCCCAGGAGTCTGAGGTTGCTGTGGGCTATGATGATATCAATGCACTCTACCCAGGGCAACAGAGTGAGACTCTGTCTCAAAAAAAAGGAAATTGAGCCTCACTCCCCCTACTTATTAAAAAAGAGAGAGAGAAGAAAAAGAATATATGTAGACTAAAAATCAGGTTATTATTAAGATACACAAAGGACATGGGATTAAATGAAAGAATTATAACAAGTGTGTGATATATTGTGTGACCTACTTTGATATTACTACACCCAACTGTGATAAATATTAAAAGTGAGTGACTGATGTATTTTATAAAAAACAACAAAAAAAGTTTTTCTTTATACAATGTTACTCATAAGAATAAATGATTTCCCTTAAAATAAACCCCATAGTCCTTCAGAAATATCATTCTAGAAGACAAATAGGAAAATCTTACACTCTATGAAAGCATTTACAAAAAATTGCCTGAATGGGGCAGAAAACAACAGCATCGCCACCAGCAGCCCCTGCAAGCTCAATGTTTACTCCGGGAGAAATGTCTTTTTTATTGAAAAGGTGCAATTATCATCATGTAACACAAATCACAAAATCCCAATTTTTCTACCTTATCAGCTTTATAAAATCATGTTCCCAAAGGATACCATTGATTAGTTGCACATGTTCTTTCTGTGACATCCCAAATACTTAATTGTCAGTTATCTTTTCTTCTTCACTAAGTAAAATGCAGTCACAAAATTACAGAGGGACTTGTTCTGCCTTAACCTTCGCAAGATGCCATCATGCAGTAGAAAACACTGGTAAAATATCACAGGATAACGCTGTCCGACAAGGGAGACATATAAACACTGTAATGATTTCCCACGAGTTTCCATTTTAGAAAATTGTCACTAAGGCGAGCATAAACGGTGACACATCTCCACCGAGGACACGGTGAAATCGAACGCTGGCATTCTAGTTAGGTCCAAACCTACCCGGCAGCCAATTATAACAGGAATGGAACATCTTGTTGAAAACTTGGACAAGACCACTTTCCTAACCTTCCAAGATCACTGCACAAAGCTGTGTTGTTTTCGCTGATTTGATCCTTTTATTCCCTTTTCAAGACATTAGACACACACGCACATATTTCTTCCCATTGTCTATCAAGGTTGTTTTAAACTGGAGGGAACTTCTCTGTCACAAAAGCCAGGGTACTGAACTAAGTCAGGAGGTTTACAAGAGTCTTTTAAGCCCTTTTCCCATTCCATCTGGTTTGGTTTGAAATGTCCAATTGTTAGGGTGACAGGGTTCACCACGACAGTTTTTCCTCTCTTCACCAGGAACGATGCTTCATACCATATCTACTTCAGAGGCGCGGCTGAGAGCAGGGAGGGAGAAAAATCAATGCCTCCTCACTGCAGTGCGTGGGCTGCAGTGTCACTGTCCTCTGGGACCCAAACCCTCTAGCCCACGGATGCTTCGTAGTCCTGTCTTCTACTTAACCCACTTCCCTGTGCTTGGTCACAATTTTACAAAATGAGCCATAGTCAGGTTAGCAAAAGAATGTAAAAAAAAAAAAAGCTAGCCAGTAAACAGATCCAAGAAGGATCATGATAATCTGAAAAATAAAAATCAGATGTGCTTCTGAAGAACCCACTGCACTATGCAACCTTCTTTCCACAGGTGACACCACTGCTGAGACCTGTCTGCCCAGCGCCTTGGTAAAAACTGCAACACTCTTGGAATTTAGGCAGACATCTGTTATGGTTCCACGGGGCTTTCTAGACTATCTTGCAAGAAACCCAAGGACCGGCACTAAAAGCTGAATGCTGTATCTTTGTGACTGTGAATTGTGCTGTGATAAACATAGGAGTGTAGGTGTCTTTTTGATACAATGATTTCTTTTTTCTTGGGTTAATACCAAAAGTGGGATTGCAAGATTGAATGGTAGATCTACTTTTAATTCTTTGAGAAATCTCCATATTGATTTCCATAGAGGTTGTACTAACTTACATTCCCACCAACAATGTATAAGTGTTCTCTTTTCACTGTATCCATGCCAACATCTGCTGCTTTTTGAGTTTTTAATAATGGCCATTCTGATTAGAGTTAAGATAGTATATCATTGTGGTTTTAATTTGCATTTCTCTGTTTCAACCCAATATTAATCATTTCATCACATAAAATGATTCTGTTATTTCACAAAAAAAGATAACTTAGCCCAACTTGAAGGTTTGAGTAAAGTAAAATTCAGTGGAAATCAAGAAGGGAGAAGGGGGTAGAAAGGGAGGGGCAAAAACCTACCTAATGGGTACAATGAACACTATCTGGGTGATGAGCACACCTATAGCCATGACTAAAGCATTACAAAAGCAACCCATGTAACCAAAAAATGTGTACCCCCTTAATATTTTGAAATAAAAAGAAAAGAGATAGGAAGGACATTCCTAGTAATAGAGCTGCACCCCCACATAGTTTACTTTAGGGTAAATGAAGATAAAATAAGACTATTTCGACCAGGCACAATTCACAATCACAAAGATACGGAATCAACCTAAGTGCCTAGCAACCAATGAGTGGATAAAAAAAATGTGGGACATATACACCATGGAGTACTACTCAGCCATAAAAAAGAATGAAATAATATCTTTTGCAGCAACTTGGATGAACTGGAGGCCATTATCTGAAGTGAAATAACTCAGGAATGGAAAACCAAATACTGCATGTCCTCACTTATAAGTGGGAGCTAGGCTATGGTTACCTGTGGTCACCTAGAGTGGTATAATGGACAGTGGCGACTCAAAAGTGGGGAGGGGGGAAGAGAGGTGAGGGATAAAAAATTACCTATTGGGTCTAGCATACACTATTTGGGCGATGCATACACCAACAGCCCAGACTTCACCACTATACCATATATCCATGTAACAAAGCTCTACTTTTACCCTCTCAATCTATTGAAATTAAAAATAATAATAAATAAAATGTAAACAATACTAGGTTAAGTCATATTAACTTTCAATAATTTTAATCTACCAAATATGGCAATTTTCATGTGGTTTATAACAACAATAACAATAATATTTACTTAATGTCTACTCTGTGCCAGGCTATCTTATTTAATTATCATAATACCATGAGATATCATCATTATCAAAATTTTACATATTAGGAATTTAGGGCTCATAAAGACCAAATGACCTGTGCAAAGTTTCTAAGAAGATAGATTGGAACCTAGGTATCTCTAGTTTCAAAACTACTATTTGGATGATGTACTGATTCACTGATTCATTCATTCATTTACTCACTCATTCCCTAAATATTTATTGACATTTACTACATGCCCAATAGCACTATGCTACATAGTTTAGTTTTTTTTCTTATTGAATTTTATTGGAATCTTCTGTATTTCCCAATATATTTTTTTGATTTTATTTATAAGCTTAATTTATTCCAGAGATGAATTTAAAGAAGCCATTCAAATTGGTTCCCTTAAAATACATCCTTCATTTTCCTCGGATTTAACATTTAAAATTTAAAATTATTAACATCTGAACTAATTCTTACAAGTACATAAAGATTTCCAGAAGAATAAATTCTATCAATTTCTCTATTATATTTTTAAAAACCTGAAAGTAAAACAAAACCATATACAAAAGGATTTGGCCTCATAACATTTCAAAACCTGTTTGACAACTTCTGACCAACTCTTTTCAGCAAATGATTGGGTAAAATTACTTTTAAATCACATATTATACTCATTTGATACATTTAAATTACCTGTGCGGTGAATAAAAGTGTGCCTTATAGGTAACAACAGAATTTTCTTGATGATACAATAGAAAAAGACCCAAACAAACAAATTCTAAGAGCAATTATAAATTAGCTATTAATACTTACTTGTAAGTAAGATCAGGGGACTAACCCATCTGAATATTAGTATATCACAACAAAACAAACCAAAACTGATTTAATAATTCAAATAAAGTGGAAAGGCACTAAATTAAATACAAATTATAGAATATGCTTATGGAGGCATATTCTTATTACTTTAAAGAAGAAATATTAATCACAACTAGGCTTATAAGATATTGCCTAGAGATAGCCTCAGGAGACTGGTTTTAATGAAAGATTTACAATTAGCATAGCCTATGTGTGTTGATGAATTGATGTTTTTAAAGTGGTTAAAGCACTTAAAAACAATTTGTTTTCTCAAGTCCCTTACACATTCCCCCAACTACCTAGTTCATTCCTCTAGTTTATTTGGCATTTTCTTTCTTTATATACTGTACACTTTGACCCAGCTCCAGCACAGCTGGGTTTCAACGGGTGTAGTTTAGATCAATGAGGCCTTCTTAGGTATACACATTCTTACTGCACTATAGTTAAGACATAGTGTACTGAACTAACATCAATTTTTTTTAAATGGAGACCTCCAACACCATTTTATATTTGTCCAGTTATAAGCACTGCAGCGAGTCACCTGTCTAAATGCTACAGTAATGCGATTAATGTTTTTACATGAATTTAGGAATGCTAAATGAGCAAAGTTCAAAATGCACAGTTCTTAGTGGGAACACAATGGGAAATAGCTACAGAAGATAACAGATTTATTTCAAGATGCGTAGCTAGTCCTCAGAGAAACAACACAAAGAATGAACAGTAGCACTTGTGGAGATGGCTTATAGGTCTAAAGTTAGAAACAAATCTATCAAGAAAGGTAGGAGGAGGCGCTTGGCCTCTTGACTGCAACAGAAAACGCAGCCAATGAAAAAGTTCACATAAAACACACAGGTAAGTGTAGTAGTAGCCAAAAGGGACAACACCTAGGGAGACAGAACACTATGGAAAGAGAGATGAGAAATTAGGCCTATATAAGCATGACTGGCCATGACTGCACAGGAAGGCCAAGTCGGGACCTGTTCTCTGAGTTCATGGAAAGAAGGACATTACCTACTCTAGCCCACATCTAACACCGAAGTAAATCATCCCATAACTTGGAGTTAAATTATAGACATTTTTCGGGGCCCTATACCCAACAATGGACATGGAGCCTTTCCCACAAGTTTTCTAGATTATATCAGCCTTTTTCTGATTGGCTCCCAGATGTCCCCAGGAGGGAGGAACAGAATGATTTCATGGAAAGCTGCTCCACACGTGAACACCAACACCCAGATCTCTGCCTGCCGTCGGCCACTGGAGGCTGAGGCACAGCCTGCTAGCTGTCTACCAAAGAGCCATTCTCCCCTTCTTCCTCACTAGCGGAACACCAATTTTGTTGGGGTGTGTGGCAAGTTTCCAAGATACAAAACAAGCAAACAATAGTAACAAAAACCAAGTGAAAATAACAATACTCGCCACTCACAACACTTCCCAACAGAACCCCTCCCCAGCATTGTCCCTTGGCATGTGACACAGATCTAGCCAATAAGATGTCAATGGAAGTCACTGGATGGGACTTCCTCAAAGTGAATGGTGAGGCTCCACTGGCCCTCCTCCTTTTTGCTCATCTCCCCATCCCTTTTCTCGGTCCTCTTGCCTGGACCATGGGTATGATCTTTGAGCTTAGCTGTCATTTTGCGATTATGAGGGAAAGGGAAAAAGAATCAAAGAGATCTAATCCCTAATAACCTTGAGCCAGTGAACCAAAACCCACAATTACTTACCACTGTACTCCTCAATGCTTGAGAAAGAGAAATCATAATTTTAGTCAAGTCCTTGTATTTGGGTTGTTATCTATGGTAGAACACAAGCCCTACTGATACAGACCTCTTGCCTCTGCAGATTGTAAAGTCCTATTTTTGGCCCCATAGAACAGAGTACTGAGTAGAATACTTTTTAAAAAGAGAGAAAGAAGAAAAGGGAAAAAAAAAACAATTTTGATATTCTTCTTTTTTTTTTTTTAATTAGAGATGGTGTTTTGCTACATCGCCCAGGCTGCAGTGCCGTGGCTGTCCATAGGCATGGGCGCTGTGCACTGCAGCCTTGAACTCCTGGGCTCAAGTGATCCTCCCACCTCAGCCTCCTGAGTGGGTAGAACTACAGGTGTGCACCACCCTACTTGGCTCTGATATTCTGTCTTTAATTTATGACCTTAGTACTGGGTAGAATACTTGGGGGGACAAAAAGAAAAAAAATAATCCTGATGTGGTATTTTTAATTTACTACTTTAAAAAAGTCTATAATGTAAAGAATAGCATATGAAAAATCAATTAGGTTCACACAGACATTGCACAGTCTATAAAAAGCAAGGAGTAATACATGAAAAACTTATATACCTAACTCAGTAGGTAAGAATACATATTATGGGGCAGTAAAGAAATCAAGCTTGTAGGTAATGAGATGAGACTAAACACAGAAAAATGTAAGTTGATTATTTGGAAAATTTCCTCCTCAACTGGGTCTTTTAAATAAATCATACACAGTATCCCCACGGAAATGGAGTGTTTCATTAAACTTACTTTACGAAGGATTGTCTGAATCACTGTGGAATGAGCTATGGGGAGTAATTTAGCATTGGATGGTGGAAGAAAATACAATCCTACTTAAATAGATCTTTTTAATCACAAATTTTATGATGTTTTAAAAGCTCTTTGAAGAGCAATTAATGGGAAGAAATAGTAAGGATTTACATTAATATTCTAGCAAGTTAAAATAACTGCATACATCTTTAAGCAGAAGTTTTCTATTTTGAAGATCTTAGCTAAGTTTAGGGGAGAAACACTAATTTATTTTTTAAGAATAAAAAAGAGGCTGGAAGATGTGCCTCTGGCGTCCCCGGATAACATTTTTGGATTCATTTCCCTCCCTGCCATGGCTGGCCCGGGTGCACAGCCCTGTGAGGGGCTGCACGTCACTGGGCCTGGGCAGGGGCTTGGGAGATACACACAGATCCCACCAAATACGATGGAGAGACCCACCCGGACAATGTGGACAGCTGGTGGGTCTGCGCACTGACCACTCCCGTCGGCAGACGCGCTGCACCGGGCAGTGGTCTGCTCAGCCACCCTCACAGCCAGCCTGTCCCAACCGGGGGAGGAGGCCAGGGAGTCCCTGACAGCTGTGCTCCTCCTTCCCGCCAACGCACTGCTCTGCGCCGCTCTCTCCCAGGCCCGGCTGGGAGAGATTGCCCCGGCACAGCCAAAGATTTCACAGTTAACTGTGAACTGACAGGTAGTTTTAGTTCATAAGAACTGCATGCACTTTCGAACATTTACTTACTTAAATTGTTTGGAATTAAATGTTGGGCTCATTTGTTAGGTTCTCTGTGCTTCAATTTCCTCATTTATAAATAAGGGTCAATAACAGCATCTATTCAGAGGGTACAGTCATGATGAAATGAGACTCACGCTTATGAAGTTGCTACAGTGCCTGGTATGTGGTAGTAATCTAGTAAATATAGAATACTTACAAATAAATACTTTAAAAATAATAAATGAATGCCGGATATATTTAATAAATATAAGCTATTATTAGTATTATTAGATAAAAAATAATCTATTACAGAAGCAACTTAAATAGCTGATTTAAAGAAAGAGAACACTTTCTTATATGGTTTAACTTATATCGTTATTAGCTTTTCTGTAAAACGCTTGTGTTTGCTATGTAATCCAATTATATTGTAACTTCCTGGCCCTTGACTGTATATACACAGGCTGAAGAAAGTGTCTGTTCCATACACTTTGTACACAGAGTCCATTTAGTCAGATCATCAAAGCACCACCTCTGTGGGCCAGTAGGCTCAGGCCTGACCTGGCGCTGCCATCCAAGGCCCCGCCCCTCCACTATCAGCGAGACCTCGGATACCCTGACCCGCTACTTTCCCACTACCAGCAGCCCTCACACTTTCCTGCCCTCCCTGCCCAGTTTAAGGTTCCGTGATCTGCCCTCGGAATCCATCCCCTGAAACACCCCAACCCCACCGGCCCCGCTCCCTCTGCTGTACTCGGGACAGCCGGGTCTGGCTGCGTCTCAGCCGTCTCTTTCCCGCGCCTCAGCTCAAGCTGCAGAACACCGTGAGAAAACCACGCGGCACAAACAAACTGGTTTCACTTAAAATTCAAGCTCCTATCCTCAAAATACTGTCCAGCAATCTTGTTAGTTTTCTCTAGAACAGTGGTTCTCAAACTTTAGTCAGTATCAGAAGCACACAAAGGGAGGCCGGGCATGGTGGCTCACGCCTGTAATCCTAGCACTCTGGAAGGCAGAGGCAGGTGGATTGCCCAAGGTTGGGAGTTCGAAACCAGCCTGAGCAAGAGCGAGACGGGTCTTCCGCACCCCACTGCACCAACCCCACCTACGGTGCACCTCCATCAGCCTTCTCCTCCTTCCCTGCCAGAAGCCAATCCCAGGAGCTCAGCTCTGGCTCTCAGCACCCCCCTTGCCTTTCTCAAATATTTATTTCTTTAGTTATTGCTCTTCTCTCTCTTGCCTGTTCACTAAGTATATCCGTCCGTCCATTCACCTATCTGCCACCACCTTTCTATCATCTCTGCTGAGTCATTCCTATCAACATGTAAACAAGCACCAGAATCTCTCCTCATAAAACAACAGACAAAACAAAGAAACCAAAAAACCCCTCAGAGGCCACAGCCCACGTTCCTGCTCTTCCTGACGGCAGTTCTCAAGAGATGCTCTCTCCCTTTCTCAGGTCCAGCCCGTTCATTCTGCTGCCCTTCGGTTTCCACCGTCCTGTCCTCTGCTTGGCAAGGTCACAGGTCCCTTTCAGGCTGCTGATTTCCATGGCCACCTCTGTCCTCGCCTGCTGATTTCCATGGCCACCTCTGTCCTCGCCTTGCTCGACCTCTGCACAGCCACACTCGACCAGACAGCCACTCTCCCACTTCCTAAAATTCGCACCATTTCTTCTACGACTCTTCTGAGCTTCCTCCTCTCACAGCCACACTCTCCTTTGTTGCCTCCTCCTTTTCTATCAAACCGCGGGGACTTTCAAGGCTTAGCTGCAGCCCTCACCTCTCCCCTCACTCCCTCTCTCCTCAGGGCCCTGACTGCCTGGGTTTTCCGACCTTAATGCTGATGGGGTGTAAATTCACGTCTCCCGAATGGACGTCTCATCTGGGTTCCAGACCCGCAGAACCAAACGTCTAGCTAACATCTCCACCTGAACTTCTCACAGACAGCTCTCCTTCAAAATGTCTAAAGCAGCACTCAGTATTTCCTTAAACCCCAACAAGACCCCTCCCCTCCCGCCCCGCCGCTTTCTTCACCTCAGCAAACGAAGCATTGTCTACCAGCGTCCCCTCCCTTACCTGCCCCACGCAGGCCACCAACTGCGCCGCCCGGAGTTTCCCACAGAGTGGCAGCCACAGTGCTGTTCAGATCCACCACCAGCCCCCTCTGCCACAGCCTGGCACCTGCCTCGCTGGCCACCTGCTCACACCTCATGGGCTCACACTCCTCGTCCTTAGGGCTCAGCCTAAAGGTCACCGCAGAGCCACCTCCCTGACTACCTGAACTCACGCAGCTGTTCTTACTCTGATAACCTGCTTCACTTCCTTGTTTCCTTTGCAGCTCTAGCAAGTATCTCACTGAGACGTTTACGTGGTTTCTGTGCGCTCAGCCCCAGCTCCAAGAGGGCAGGACTGAGTCTGCCTCACTCACCCCTGTACCTCCCATCCACGACAGGGCTCTGAATGCATGAGGGTTATTCTAGAAGCAGAAGCAGAGCCAACAAAGGTAAATACTGAGAAGGCAAATTTTGGCTTACTAGAAAGAGAAACTTTATGACTGAAGCCTTCTGATGGAATGTTCTGCTTGGAAGGTAACAGGTACCATTGTAGCAAGTTTTTGACCAAAAGCAGATGGAAGTTCAGTTCATAAGAATGCTGTGGCAAGGATTTATAGACAGGTAGGAAACGATGCAAGGAATTTGCTAAGAAAAAATAGTAACATCTAATATCTGCATAATGTCTTCTGTCTTGCTAAGTGGCCTAGATCACTTAATACTAGATCACTTAATCCTCATAACCACCTTTGAGGTAGATAAGCTCGAAAGTATTTTATGGATGAAAAACTGCCTCTGAGATGTTAAACGATTTGCTGTCCTTCTCAATAAAACCCTGCCCAGACCCTCCAAAGTGGACAATGTCTGCCCTTGAGTCAGGAGAGTTAAGTATCCAGGCTTGCACTTTCTCGCCGAAGTGCTCCTCAGGGTCCTTCTCTTCCCAGCTCTGGTCCTTCAGGGGTCAGTCACTCCCCCTTTGCCCTCGGGGGACCCAGGGCTGCTTTCTTAAGCTCTGGAGCAAGGCCAGGCTGTGGCTGACTCAACCAAGGAGGCTGCCAGAGGGAAATAAACACAGAGGGCCATGATACTAGGATGTGGCTTACAAATCACCAACAAAATAAGCCATTGCTCATCCAAATCTTGGGAAAAATAAACTAAACAGAACAGTAATGCTTTCATTTGGTGTTAAATGTACCCAGCTACCCAAAGAAGTCCCTTTTTGACCCTTTTATTATGGCTCATTACAATCTGAACTTTAATAAGGATAAAAGGGGAAATTGGAAACAGTTTTGTTCAGTATAGTTTTTAATGCACATGGAAAAATGCAGGTTGAAAATTGACTAGCTTAATTTGTTTTTAGTTTTTAAATCTTATTATTATAAACGCTAACAATTTGGTATTAAATTTTGAAATACTTTCTCATTTGTTTTACACAGCCCATCATGTCTTCATTTCGGGAAGAGGAAAACAGCTACTTGCTAGAGCAATCTGTCTTGAGTACAGAAAATAACTGAGTCAGACAGCAGCTTGGACTCTTTTAAAACACACCTCCGAATAATGCAGTGGGAGGAAGCTTCCCAACTGTGATAACTTTCTTGTTTTGTCTCACTGATATTTCCTTATGAGGGTTTTTGGGTCAGAGTAAACTCCTGAGGACTGATCTGACATTCCCTCTGAAACTAATTACCTTAAACAGCGGGTGCCCACTTCAAGTTTGAGCAGAAGAATGCAAGACGTTCAGGGAATTCAGCGCACTTGGGGTTAATGCTCTCATTTTTTAGGATCTTCTCTAAGCTCAGATATCCCCGCTCACTGTGTCATTTGTGTAAAGATACAAGAAGGATCAATCTGATAAATCGAAATGAAAAATTATAAAATACAACGTTTGGGGTGTATTGTAGCTGCTCTAAGGACACACTCTGAAATGCTTAACTACTTAAAAAACTAACTGGCTAATCATATTTCCAGGGACAAACCGCTATTCAAGTAATAGCTTTCAGCAGATTGCTGTGATGATCATACAGCACGAAGGAGCTAGCTGCAGAGAGAAGGGTGATGGATCTTGTCTGTGTTCAGACTCTCCGCCAGTAAACCCAGTTTTGATAGAATAGGCACTTCTTCACTAATTAATACAAACACGTATTACTCTGAAAAAACATTGATACTGATATTCTATCCAACCAATCTCCATGATTTTTCAGTAGCCTTCTGTTATTAATTTGATGAATGGCTACTACAATATATTTAGCAAATCCAAAAGTGTGCCTTTTCAAATATGCCAATTTCACTCTAAGTATAAATAGAAGAAGTGATATATTCATAGTTTATAAATAATTGCTCATTATTTTGCTTCTTATATTTGAAGAATCTTGATCAAGTCTGGATAGCCAGTAATTCTAACAATATAATATAATATTATAATATAAACTAACTCCCAGTCTTGGCCTGAAAGTCTGCCCTGATCAGTGAACCCAATGGGGTAGATTTTCAGTTGAAAGGAGTCTAGGGTAAATGGTTTATGTTATGTGGTATAGCTAAATATCCAAAAATGCTTAAAAACCACAGGTTCTAACTGTTTAAAGGCAGACAAAGAACAAAAGAAAAGAGGAACTTTAAGATACCTTTTAAGTCACGCAAAGTAAATAAGGATATGCAAAATTTAAATAATATTTAAGAGAAAAAGAAAGGAATGGAAGTGAAAGAATACTCAAAATACAACTGAAATTTTTGTACTTGCAAACAATAATGTCAGAGAAGTTCACTTGAGAATGGATATGGGTCTCATTTACTTTTATCTTCTGGACTAATTTTACTACTACTTTATTCTCATAAGTATTGAGAAGAAAAACATTTCAGATTAAAAATAGAACCATCAGTTTGATTTCCTCAATTTCATAGTGAAGCAGATAGGCAAGTTTTTGAAGTAAATATTTAAAATTCTATTTGAGAAGCAAATCAATAACTACTGATACCTTGTATTATCATTACTATCAGCACTACTTCTATTATAATTGTTGAACAGCTTTTTAAAAAAATTACTATTTTTCCAAATGAAATATCTAATGTTTAGGCAATGCTTAACCTATTATCCATCACAGATAATATAAGAAAATATCCTATGCATGGACTTAGCCTTTATTATTCTTACTTTTAAATTTAATATCAATTTTTATTCTACTAAAGCACTGGGCTAAAAGCTAAGTAACTTCTCTGAGCCACTACTGCAATGAACCAAACTGATCCCCTGTTAGTATTTGTGTATCACTGTACACATTTCTGTCAAACACAGAAATGATATTGTAGAGTTTGTTTAGATATCTGAATGGCTGACCTAAATTCCTCAAAGGCAAGGATTATGTGTTAATTTATGCCAGCCACCTTCCACAATATATTTCTCAATATCTACTGAACACTGGCATCTTTTTCTTAGTTTATTGATAGCATGTTCCATATTTTGATATCTAGAAAATTTTATTCCATAAGAAATGCTTTTAGTAGAAGTTATCATTTTAGATTACCCGTAGGTTCTCTTTTTGTTCAGGAGGACAAATAATTGTCTATAAGTCTAAATTTTTGTGGTGCATGAAGCAGTTTAATTTGCCACAAAATACTATATTTTACATGCTGAATGGAATATGATTAAACATGTTTGTTAAAAGAATTGCCCAAAACAAAGGGCGAATAAGTAACAGTGGAAGGTCATACCTCAGCCCCTTCAGTTTAATTCGACCCCACAAAGGGAGCACCGACAAGCCCTTAAAACATAGCAGGTGCTCAACAAATGTAAATTCCCATTCCTTTTTGCCCTGACATTCACTACTATAAGGCAGTCAGGAACAAAATTAACTCAGAAAAGGTTTCCATTATCTACCAGGCATTCTTCCCTGGACAACAAACATGTGTGCCAAAGGAAGTGACTAAAACAGAAATGGAATGAAAGTTAAATTACTTTCTTCCTGCCTCTCCTTTTCTCCACTCCTGCCTTCTTTCTCTTTCTCTTGATTATCTGGGAATGCAGGTTCCAAAAGCCACATTTTAAGATAAAGGCAGAACCTTTCAAGGTAGCCTACATTTCCAGGACAAGTCTTCCAAACCGGAAACGGACTAGTGAGTAGAGTCAAAGACTAATGGATAAGAAAAGGGAGGCACCACCAATTAACATGTATTTCCTTTTTTAAATCTCAAGTTTATAATAAAAATCATTCAAATCATATAGGCAAAAAAGTAGATCCTATGGACATGATGCAAATGCTGAGAGTGTCATAAATATTCTAAAACTGCATTGTGCTGATGGCCACACAATTCTATAAATTTACTAAAAATGATTTAATTGTATACTTACAATGTGTGCATTTTATAGTATGTAAATTGTACTTCAGTAAAGCTGTTTAAAAAAGTACAACTTTTTCTCCTTTTCACTCCCCTATAGCTGCTATTCAAGAGTCTAACTGTCAGATGATTTGGCTAAGTAAATCCTAGAAGATGCTGATCAAGCTTTTCCTGGGTCAGCAGAAAGATTGTTAAATATGGCTGATACTCAGTGTCTGGTGTTACCAAGAGAATACAGAAGAACTTTTTTTCCTAATAAAAACTAATTTTGCTCTCCACTTTTTATGTATCTAATGTATGTCAAAGTAGAAATACTACTTATCTACTATAAACATACTGAATTGACACAAATGACATATATTTTGCCTGAATTAGGGTAAGTCTTAACCTTAATAATTCTACTTTAATTTTTTCACAATCGACACACTGGCATGCAAATGGAACGCTGGTAGCTTGGTTCTAAGCATTTAAATATCTGCTCTCTGACATCAACTGACCCTCAGCTTGCTGATTACCTTTTGACCTCGCGGACACTGCTCTTGTTGGTTTGGGCCATGGCATGAGCACTGCCCCGACTCCCTGTTCCCACACTGGTCCTGCTCCCCCACCCACAGTGACCAGCGGAGGGAAAGACTTCCCTCTTCTAAACTTCCTTTTGTTTCTGAGGAGCCTGATGCCCACTAGTCTTACCTTCCTACCTTGGAAATGAGAGCTTATATTTCAGGGGCAAAACACTGAGTAGCTGCTCTCTATGTCACGCAGATACTGGAAGGGGCACCGAGTAAGTGAACTGGCCAGGGCGCTCACCCTCAACTCAACACACAGCATTCCATCTGTGCCTCCTCCTCCTTAAATCCCTGCTGCTCTCCAAGTTTGTCTCTTGGGTGAAAGGTTTGAGAAATTAAATCTCACCACCCTCAGACCCTTTATTGTCAGGGTAGGGGTAGAGGTTGGAAGAGACAGATCTAACATTTTTACTTAGATCCAGCAAAGTGAACTTGCCTTTTTCCTCCACTAACAGGAAAATGTCAAATAATAAAATATTGCCATTATAAGGAATAACAGTTACAGAAATGCTTTTAGAACAATTATTTGTTACAACAATTTGTTTGTGAAAAAGAACCCAGAGGGGTAGATCTGCAAAATTCTGCTATTTATTATAGGCAAACAGCTTCATTATAAGTTTTCTTTTACTATTTCACTTACATTTAAAATTATAAATTGCAAAAAAGTTTAAGTTAGCTAAACATGACTAATGTATAACTGAATTTAAAAAAATACATGTTTTATTATGTAAATGTATTTACTATTTGTTCATATTGTTTTTGACAAGAGGTTTTCTGTATTCAAAGAGTCTGGAAGGGGAAGGAAAAAACCCCACAATTGGTAGGTTAGCCTATCCTTAGTTTTTGAGATATAAAGTCATTGTTGGACACAGCTTCAAGGAAAATGTTTATAAATTCAACATCTGCAACTACCTATTACGGAAAGACATTTCAAAACCAAATGTGACTGCTGACAAAGGATGTGGGTGGACTGTTGAATAAATGGAGATGGCACAACTGGTAAATAAGAGGTGGCTGTTAGCAGAACTTGTGTGTTCATTTTTGTTTAAGGCCAGAAGGCTCAATGGTGGGCATTACATGGTATATTTGAAAATTACCTAACTTTACCCCAAAGGCAGGATGAAAGGTTTTATTTGGTTTTTCTTCAAATATCACATGCTTAAAATTAGTATTCTGTGATTATTACTCTATTTGTTATTCACTGGAGACATCTGCGTAAGTGAGGACCACAAATGTTCTTTCTTTAAAAGCACCAGCGCATAAAGTGGCCCTTTCACATCTAATTAATTCAAGTTTTCATTTAAGTAGATATGCATGGTTTCCAAATAAGATTTTCTTTTTCCTTAGGATTTTGGGGTGGGCTCATCAGTCCTTCTTGTCTTCTGCCCTGGTCCCCAAATCCATACCGCTTTTCACAATGCAGTGGGCATGCCGGGCTGCAGGCTGCTCCTTAACTATGGAAACAAATCAATAGCAGCTGAATGCCATCTGCTTCGGCCGCAGAACAGAACCAGAGTGTAAGCCATGCATCTTCCCTTATTGAAAGGTTATTTTATGCAAGTAAACAATTCATCGTCCTCTTGCACGCTTGATGCTCATTTACCACTTTGATCAATAAAATATGCAAAACAACAAAAAAATTGAATCCTAAGAGTAGTTCTGATGCCAGTGTGATAGTTAATCAATACCCAGCCTCTGTTCAGGAGGGCAAGTGGTGGGGGTACTCCCATTGTAACCTGTGAAATCCAGAGTGGTAGATGTAGCTCTTTCAGAAAAGACTGTTTTAGAAAGGAGATATATTACATTTACCCTGTAGATTACATAGAACACATTCTCACTGAATTAAATAAAAAACTAACGTCAACAGGCTTGAATGTTACTGATTCAAGCCAGTACTTCCCAAAGATCAAGAAAAAGTAATTTTGGTTTGTATGCCTTTTAGAATCTCAAAGACAAATATTGGATGAGATCACTGACATGGGCCTTTGGACAGCAACCTTCTGGCTCTTTCTTTGCTCTGCCTTATTAAGTCTTGGTTTTCAATGTATTCATGTTTCAGGTGAACACAGTTTTTCTTCTAAAAACAAACTGCTGTGGGAATTTCTTGTGCACGGTGTTTCTTTCAGTCATACCACAAGCTGCCTTATTATATTAAACCTCTTGACAATTGACTCAGGCAGAATACTTTTCTCCCAACAAAGAAAACTATATCATCTCGCAGATGCTACCATATAAAAGCCCTCAACTGAAGATTGTTTCCTGGCAGAATGCAAAGCACTAAAAAAGCTGGAAATTTTTCCATTTCAACTGGATCTCCCTAGCTGAGCTGTGAATTTTAGCATACTATAGGAATAAAAAATAAGATAAATTAGATATCTTTCTAGAAAGTCTAACAAGCAGTTTGATAGAAAAACATTGCCATGTGAAATAAGAACTGTCCCTGAGAAGATGGCTTTTCTTTTAGTATGTTTTCAGATTTTCTGTATGCTATAAAAGTGATCATAGTGACCTATTAATCAAATACTCTTTAGTTTCTCACATAGCTATTACAAAACCCTTTAAAAACCTAATCTTTTAATTTATTACCCTGATCTACTGAATTCATCATACTTATAAATATTTCTCTAATCATTAGATATAATTTGTTACTCAAGAAACATATTTTGTCCTATTTTGTCACATGTATGAACAAAGTGCATTGTTAAGGATCTTAATGATACATGGGAAAGTAATGCTATTTATTATGTAGAAGGAAGGAAAATAAATATGAAAAGTCTTAACGGGATATCTTAAAGGAAAAAAACAATGTAAAATCCCACCATATTCTTATCAATACATTTTTGTATGTCATTTCACATCAAAGACTGTTACAAATACTTTTCTTTACAAAGTATTTAGCTGAGATTAAAATTTCCCCCAAAGTCCTCCATTATGAAACAAGCTAAATTTTATGGCATTGCTTGTGGGAAGTAATATTCCTAGCATCATAAGAACTCAAACAATAGAACTCTCTATTTCTTGCTATTATTTTAAAATCATCATTCTAGAACTACAGCTAACTCAATTACTCTGACTTTTAAAACACTACATATACCTAACAACTTAAATATTTACTTAAATCAAATAACTGTGATGAAATTAACAACAGCATGACTATAGAAGTGCAGTAGCTTTGAGTCAATGACCCAACCAGCAGCAAGGGTATAATTTAAAGGCAGAAATTTCCAGTGCATGCACCGTTAGCCACAGTGAACCTGTTACTGCTCTAAAGGGAATTGTTTGCCTCTTATTAGATTTTCTACAGCACAGCCATAAGTGATAAATGTACTGCTGTACTCACTGTCAAGTTAATCAATGCTGCCAAAGTTTTGTTGACCTAACAGTAATCCATAAAGCGAGCAGCATTTTCTCTATCCCTATGACATCTCAGTCCACAGAAGGGCTACGAATCCAAAAGTAGCTTCGTATAAGAAAGAGTTTGTGTGGCAAGGGCCTGGGGTGCAGGGAGCGGGTTAGAGCAAGAGAGGGTTGATAGAATAGACAGATTGGGTGATTTTCAAAATTAGCAGATATTATGGGTCCCCTATCCTGATGAAAAAGCATTTAAGATCACAGTCACAAGTAAAAATCACTTTTGATGTTTAAAAATAAATGATTAACTTTCCTAAGATGATTCCTTCCACAACATCCCCCCCCCCCCCCCCCGCTTACTTCACAGCAAAATAAAATATATTATACCAAACCTTCAAGAATCTCAAAGCAAAATAGCCATTTCAAGTGCATGGTCTATGCCTGTCTACAGTTCAAAGCACTGATCAAAGCCAGTACAGGGCACCAGTAATAAGAATGGTAATGTGGACAAACAAAAAAAAATCCAGATTTTGCTCCACTGTAACATCAGAGCCTGTGAAAAACATGACCATTAGAAATGAGAAAAGGAAGGAAACAACAGGAGAGGAAAAGCTGCCCTGCAAACAAACCGCTGCCATGCTTTCACAAGCAATTATAGACATATGAAATATGAATTGCAATTGATTTTTCTTCCTGGGGTCACTGTGCTCTGTGTTTTACGCACTCTAGGCATTTATTTGGGCAGCAAACTGACAAGTTTTTGTAGAATGACCTGAGCAGTGTAATCTTTGCTCAATCACGGCTACTTCATTGTGGCTTCTCTTCCTTGACACTTGTCCCTCCCAAAAACTCACTGGCAAGGGATTCCTTGATGAAGACATGGAACAATGCAATTACTGGAAGAAAGGGCTGGCAGGACCTGACCAGGAGATGCTCACAACCTTTTGTGTGCCAATGAAAAATAAATAGCAGCAATCTGGAAGAGTGACTTTCATCCTCGAACTTCTACTGCAAATTCTCTTATTTGGCCTGTGATGATACAGCAGGGCCACTAAACGTGATTTGTCTTGCTACTAGGAAAAACAACAATAGAAAGTTGTGGTTATAAGAAGAAATACTACAGATTTCTTAGACTTAAACAAGGCTTTTTAAAAAACTCCAACCATAAAAATACAAGATCCATTTGCTTGTTTTTTACGAATCTGAATTACAAGATTTTCTTATATTTTGATCTTCACAGACCTTCAAATTGTGAATGTTACTGATCATAAAACATTTAAAAAAAAGTCTCTGGAGAACTTTCCATAATTCTTTCTATATCAGGCCATAGGTTTTGGACATCTTTCCCTGGCAGAATACATATACTTATAGCATTATTTTGAACTGCTACGGAGTATTTTATAAATCTTTCTACTGCACAGATATTCCAATATATTTTTAACCAAATCCCCTCTTATTGGATAATTTTTATAATTATATTGCAATGAAAATGCTTGAATACAGCAGAGTCAAATTAGGTAAGAATAATTTTAGGATAAATTTGTAGAGAGAGAATTGCCAAATTTCTTCCCTAAAAGGTTGCCATAATTTGCAGTCCCCTTAAAGATAAGGGAATAAGGGAACGCTTATTTCTCTGTACCCTTACCAGCAATGGGTTACAAATGTTTTAATCTTTGTAGATCTAAAAGTAAATATGCTATCTCATTCTAATACCATTTTCTGATTAATAATGAAGTGTCTTTTCCCTTGTTTACTTAGCATTTATAATTATTTTTTAATGAATGAATTCTGCCAATTTTCTTATTGGATCGTCTTCCTCCTAGTAGGCTGTAAGAGCTCTTTGCATGTCATGGGAATTAGACCTTTGTCATATGTATTGCACATATTTTTTTCAGCCTATTTGTTTTGTGATTTGAATTTGTAGTGGCTTTTTTGTTGTACAGAATTTTAAAAATTTTATGGGGCCAAATTTTAAAAGTTGCACCTATCAAGCAATACAGAAACACCCCTATCAACTCAGTGTGATATATTGAAATACAACATAAAAGTAAAATCATATAGACATGACTCATTTGAATCTAAGATTATATTCCAAACTATCAGACAAGAACAAAAATATACAAATTCATTTTCAGCAAACAAAAGGAAGAGTTACAATGCCATTAAATATCATTTAAAACAAACTATCTGGCAGTCTTGGGACAGCAATCAAGAGGGGTTGAGGCCAGGCACAGGGCTCATGCCTGCAATCCTAGCACTGTGGGAGGCCAAGGTGGGAGGATTGCTTGATATCAGGAGTTTGAGATCAGCCTGAAGAAGAGAAAGACACCTTGGTCTCTACATAAAATAGAAAAAATTAGCTGGGTGCTATGGTGTATGCCTGGAGTCCCAGGTACTCAGGAGGCTGAGGTAGGAGGACCCCTTGAGCCTAGGAGTTTGAGGTTGCAGTGAGCTATAATGACACCACTGCACTCTAGCCTAGGTGACAGAGTGAGACCCTGTCTCAAAAAAAGGGGGTGGGTGGGTTTGAGTTCTCAACTTAGGAGACACTGGGGGAAGCCCAGATAGGTGACATGCAGGACTGGTAACCTGGTGCGGAGAAGTCAGAGCAGCACTCTGACAGTTATAACTGAAGGTAAAATGTGATGGGGTAACAGTCAAGTAAAGTGCATATTAGGGTTAAGAATAGCACTTCTATTGTGGAGAATGAAAACAGGTCTCATGAAAGAGGGGGTACTGGAAATGAAAAGTGTGATGTGCTTTGGTAAACAGAGATAAGAAAAGGGGAGGTACCAGGTACTGGGTACGATAAACGGATGAGCTAAGGTGAGGGGACAGTAAGATGCAGTGGCTGACACATGAGATCCATGTGGAATAAGGCTGGAATTCTGAACACCTGGCCAAAGAATATCACAATTTTATAGTTGACAAAGAGCCACAAAAACGTTTTTTGGTAGGTAGTTTTCGTCATTAGGGGTAAAGTTAAAAAGGAATATCTACCCAGAAACTGAGAGTGGATTAGAGTAGCCAGAGCAAATGAGGAAACTACCACGACGATCTTAAAGGAACAAAGCACCTAATAATGATAATGGCAGTGGGAACAACAAACAAGAAAGTACCCCTTTCACTAATCATGAACAGCATCCAGGGCACAGCAATGTGTCTATTTTTAGTGAAGAGAGTTATTTTTGTAAAAAAAAAAAAAAAAAACCTAAGAAAGGCCCAGATTTTTCCAAGATAGTATAAGAGAGGCCTGTAGAAAAAGTCTCCAACAGGGAGGTGACAAGACAAAGAACAGTAATACCTGAAATAAGCAAGTCCAGGGAGCAGTGGCCGGGGTAGATGATGCTGAATGTGGTAACATATATCAAATATAAAGAAAACCTCAATGGGGTGTGAAGGGTCCAGAGTGAGTTTCCTACTGTAAATGGTTTCACATAATTACAGACACAGATTATTAGAGTTTCAACATCACATGATGTCCTTGCCCTACCCCTCCTGCCCAGGTATACAAGGAATAAAAAGAGAAAAGTTGACTTATTTGTGTATCCACCACACAAAAGGCACTCTGGGACGAGAGATAACAGCAGGTCACCCCGAATCCCTGCGAGGGAAGGGGAACGGGAAGTGGAATGCAAGCAGCAATTCCACTGAGGACTCAAGCATCCTAAATTTTTTGAAAACCAATACCCATTCTGTAAATGGGGACAAGAAAAGTAGAGGGGGCGAAGCCAGGGAGTGCTTTGGAAAGTATTAGATGTTAAGGCCTTCACGCCGCTGCCACAGCTAGCGTTTACTCTGGGTTCAGGTGTGTGCAAGCGAGGGCCTTCCTCTATGTTGAAAATTACCCACCACTAACACCCCACAAGCAAGTCTGCCAATTTTTGAATGGGAAAGGACTTTTAAAATAAAGATTTTCTGGAAATAGAGAACCTTATTGAATAAATTATAAACAAGTACACTCCAGAAAGAATATCTTCAAATAAAAAAAAGTTCTAAACACACTGCCACTATAATATTTTATTTCCTTAAAATCCATAGGCATGAATGAAGCAGGGGTTTCCACCCAAGACAGAGCAGTCCTAGGTCAGTGTTTCCCACACATTTTTCATCATACACCTCTCAAATGAAAAAGGGTTGAGTCCTCACCTTAACAGATGTTCATTTATTTATACCTGATATAAAGGTACTACTGTGTAAATTATGTACCACATAAAGCATAAATGAAATGTTAAAATTATATAAAGATGAAATAATATTTAAAACAAATTTTATTTTATCATATTATGGTACAAAGAACCTTGCTGTTCTTATTTAGAAATGAAAAATGATATTTTAACATGTGAATACTGTGACTGAATATGCTCTGTTAGGTTGGAACACAGTGACTGCTGTTCGCTGCGTCAAGAGTGAGTGAAAATTTGGCTTCTTTCATAAATGCTTGGTTTTAGTGACTGCCATTATTGAAAATGACAACTCACAAAGACAAGTAGATCCAACAGCTGCACTTACTAAATCATACTATTTTATCAATCCCATTCACCTACAATGCAAAGACTTTCTGATGAGATTTGGCCAGGAAATGCCCTTTTGTTGATATCACACAGTTGTTCCTTATAGAACAACTGGAAAATGTTGCATTTTTTAAATTTTGAGGAGCACAGACCCACTGAAACGCTTCCCATGAAAGATCTTTGAACAGGCTCAAAAGTTCTGCTCCCTAGTTTCAAAGGAAGTAGAGAGAGTTTTATAGGTTATACACGTTCATTCTGGCAACAAAATCCCATAATGACAGAAACTTTTTCAAACATTCATGTTCAAAATGTTCTCTCCAAGACTTGTGTTCCTTTAACAGCCGCCGCCTTTCCTAGTCAAGGCATCCAAAGGGCCTTTACTCTGAAGGGCGAGACTCCCAAGGGTGAGATCAAGTGAAGGGTGCAAAGAACGTGCAGGGGGAGTCGGGGCGCGTTGGCGTAGGTGCTGCCACCATTTGGTGCGCCCCATTGTGTAGTTTTATCTTCACTCTGTGGTTTCATGGCAGGGCTCCTGCTGAGCCGTGTGTGCCTCCTGTGGGCTTTAGATGGACACAGAAAATAGAGCCCATAAATCCACCTAGCCAGGCCCCTGAATTGCAGTAGGCTATGATGAACAAAGGTGTCAGGCCTGGCTGAGGGGACAACCACGTCACATGTGACCTCAGGTGGTCTAACACCTGGTGGACTCGTGAAAGCGGCGACATCAGTTTGAACAGTAATATTAATAAAGCTCAATTCACGTCATTAGAAGATAAAAATAAACAGAATGGCAAGTTACCTGGCTGCTTCCCGCAGCCTCACGCGTGGGTCGCTGTACACGCTCTACCTCAGAGATCCCCAGTGAGAGGGCCGCAGGGCTCGCCTCAGACCGGCTCCCTGACCGGCAGGGTCTGCAAGAAGTTCAAGACCGTGCGCAGGCAGGCTGCTGCCAAGTCGTCTACTGAGGAAAACGGAGGGACTTCACACGCAGGCTCACTTATACCTAAACAAAACGGTGCACACCTAGGAGGACTGACTCAATCCCGGATGGCGTCGCTGAGCCAGGGCAGTGGTGAGGACTGAGGGAACAAATGTAAGGCGCCCTGCAGAGGCTCTAGCCCAGAACAGGTCCTTAAAAGATGCCCATTTAGTGACTTAATGAATAAATGAAAGAATAGACATAAGATTCCATCAGAACTTTCCAGTCATGGCTGCACATGGTGGCTCACGCCTGTAACCCTAGCACTCTGGGAGGTCAAGGCAGGAGTTATCGCTTGAGCTCAGGAGTTCGAGACCAGCCTGAGCAAAAGCGAGACCCCATCACTACCAAAAATAGAAAACATTAGCTGGGTGTGTGGTGGGAGCCTGTAGTCCTGGCTACTCTGGAGGCTGAGGTGGGAGGACTCAGCCCAGGACTTCGAGGCTGCAGTGAGCTCTGATGATACCGCTGTGCTCTACCCGGGGCACAGAGAGTCTGTGTCTCCAAAGAAAACACAATAAACCTTCTAGTCACAACATTCTGCATTATCTTTAAAATTTCTGCCTTGTATAATCCCAAATAGCATTTTAAATTAGTCATGGATTTAGTTGAATTGGTGAAATGGCTCCTGAAAGATCGTTCTCTAATTTAATTTTCATGGCTAAATAATTAAGATTAGGCTAAGGAGTCCTAGGGATATTCTAGGATTTGGGGAAATCGAGGACAAGACATACATGCCAAATACAGCCCAGATTTGAGGAAAAAAATGTATGCCTATTATATTTCAGGAACTGGATGGTGTTTCACGTATTTTCACTGATTTACAACTCTATGACGTGTGTCTTTTTATCCCTCTATCATAGAAAAGGTGACTAGTGCTCAGAGAGATTAAGTAGCTACCCTACTTTGCACAGCACAGAGTGGAGGCTCAGGGCTCCGAACCCACATCCACCTCACGCCAGGCCACACTCTTCCATTCCAGCCCTCGCAGTTGCATCTCTGCCCAATCTTGGGTCAACTATAGCCCAAGAGCCAAATGTGGCCTGCTGCTGCCTTTGTAAATTAAGTTTTACTGAAACAAAGCCCTTTTCCTTTCTTTCCTTCTCATGTATAGTAGCTTTCACATTACAATGGCAGAATTCAGTAAGTGTGACAGAGCCAGATGGCTTGTATAGCCTAAAATATTTACTATCTGATCTTTTACAAAGAAGTTTGCTGACTTCTGTCTTGTCTAGAAGTTCTAGTGTTTGCAAGTCTATCCCTTCCTATCAGAGGAACAATACACACTTCTCTTTTAATTAAATCACTTCCTCTTTTCCAAATTCAAGGTTCGACTTTGATTTAGAATATATCAAACATCCTTCTTATACAACTGGAGATTTTGGAGAGCAAATGGTTTTTGGTACTAAAAATCATAAGCAATACACTAACATTTAATCAACTTTCTTTTTCGATTAGCCAGAGGTAAAAGTGACACAGTTACCATGCCCAAAATTGCCAGATTCATTAATAATGTTGGTTCACATTCCCTATTATAAGAAATCTAGAACTAATTGCTCTCAATTAATCTGCTCTACTCTTTGATAGCTTATTTATCAGATCGGGAAAGATAGATTTAATAGTGCTTGCTTGAAACAGGTTCTTTAATTGGAAACATCACAGCATTTAGCTCACTTTGTACTCGAGCAATTAAGAACAATTTGGAAAAGTGTTGTTGATTTTTTTACACTATTGTCTCCTTGATTAGATTTCCGAAGATCCAGACAAAACAAACGACAATACTAGCTAGCACTATTGGTACAAATAAAAGCCCAACAGCCAAATTACTTACTATGAGAAATGTGAGCCATCCCCATACATTTCGTCAGTGTCTTACATTTATTTCCCTGTATCCTTGTCTCTTGTGTAAGTAAGTGGCAATACCTCTTATAAAAGGCATCATTTTGCACCCACCTTTACACAATTATCTTTTCTCCAAATAAGCCAAATCAACAGAAGAAATTATTTTTCTTGATTAAGCACCTGCATTTCTCTTGGGAGGGAACAAAACAAACAATTAATCTTTCCTTATTTGTTCTCAGAAGTCCCTGCCTCTTTAAACTCAGGCTATCCAGGTACCTGTGGCAGCCAGTCGGCAGCAATTAGGCCTGAGCGGAAAATGAATGCGCTCCAGGCCGAGCGCCGATCTGCTGAGAGTCGGTGCGAGAGGGCAAGGTTACACCAGGAAAATTCCCTTGTTGTCGGAACACTGTTCAAAATTACTACCTGACTTCAGCATAATTAACCAGGCTTGGGAATTTATATGAACTAAGTAATTGGAAAGAATTAGCAAGAGATATGTACATTAATCTTTACCAGTTACACAGTGTTTAATGAAATTAAGGGTCCTGTGCTTATTCTTGCCTTGCTTAGTTTGCACACTTTCTACTTCACCTGTAGAACAAGGAGAATATGCTATATGAAGATTAAAAACAAACAACAAAAAAAAAAAAACAAAAAAAATTCTAGAGATAAAACTGGAAATAATTCAACAGCAGGCTCTTAGTTAAATAAAGTATCCACAGGATAGAATAATATGGAGCCTTTATTAAAATTGTTTTGCAAAATAATCTTATTATAAAAAAATCGTTTAGGGATACATACTTGAATATTTATGGATAAAAATATGATATCTGGGAGTTTCTTCAAAATAATATTGGTGGGGAGGGAATACAGGTAAGATTTCCCCTGAGTTGATAATTGTTGAAGCCAGATGATGGGAACTTGGGACTTAATTATATTATTTTTATGCTTTTTATATGTTGAAAATTTCCATAACAGCAAAGTTAAGAAATATTTTAAAACTTTGTGGAAGAGTAGTATTTAGTACATGGCAAATGTTTATGATATATTTTTAAATTAAAAGAGTTTCTAAACATTATAGATGATATAATAAATATTTTAAAATATATAATTATATATACACAAGAAAAAGACAAAGAAAGCACATCACAATTTTGTATGTCTTAAGTCAGGGTTCTCAACCTTTCCACTACTGACATTTTGGGCCAAATATGTTTAATTCTGGAGGCTGTCCTGTGCATTTCGGGGAAGTTAGCGGCATACCTCGACTTACTAGATGCTATAGCACTCCATCCTCGGCTATGACAACCAAAAATATCTGTAGACTCTGCCAAATGTCCCTTATGAGGCAAAAGCTGCCCTCTGTTGAAAACTGTCAGTCTAGGAGTGGATGAATTACAGAAAATTATTTTTGTTCTTTGTTTTCCAAAGTCCCGTTGAATACGCACACACATATATATAATCAGAACAATAACAAAAATACTGTTATTAAAATATATTAACCTGCAAGGAGAGAACTCTTAATGTCTGTGAAGAAACAGACTACTTATATTAGAAAATAAGTGACTATGGACTAGATACGTAGTGATCCTCCTTTGATTAAATTGGAATCATCAAGCTAAAAGTGAATCTCATTACAAAAGCTAGTTCTTTTAAAACTCACGATGCCATCACACATAAATCCGATGAAATAGTAATCAAAATGATGCCAAGAATAATGTCTGACTTTCTAAAACCTTCTCGGAATGGAAAATTGGAGTACTGAAGAGAGATGAAAGCCCATAGCCACCTTCAAGGGACTGGTATTCACAGAAATAAAATGCTAACTTGGGACATTAAGTGTTACCAGACAAAATCATCTACTTTTTAAGATAAGTTTGAAAATGAAACGAAGGTATTATAGTATGTGGCCTTTCTCTCCATATACATGAAATGACACCACCCACTATGTCTAGAAGAGGCTTTCGCCGCCTTCCTAGTAATGGGCACAGGTCTGTGCGAGTCACCGCACGCCCCTCCGGTCCTCCTCCTAGACGGAGCACACAGCCATGAGCCCTCCACCAGCGCAGCCGGCTCCGCGGGAGAATTCAACACTCATCGAAGGGGGCTCCAGGTTAGGGCACTGAACCTTAATTAATGACTGTTGAGGGATTTTTCCATCAGTACACCCAGCCAAACAGGTGGTCAACATGTGATAATTCATCGGTTTCAAACTCCCAAAGTTTTAAGTTTTAAGCCCAAAGTCTCAGGGCCACGATGCACTGTAGTTCGTATTTCTGTTCCATTCTCTTCTCTTGCACGAATTTCCCTTTATGAAATCATAAACATTTTTGAGATTCCAAAGCTTTTCAAACGGCCATTCCTGACGCTGCCTCCACTGACCTGTATCACCTCTGAAGGCTCATTATCCACAGCTTGGTAGTCTAGCTCCACCACACCTGTCCACCCAAGGTGAGCAAGAATGTATTATCGGAACTTTAAAAATACTAGTTTGATTTAGTTCCTTGAAAAGGGAGTATATTGTCTTCCCTTAAATAAAAAATATGTATGGCTGGTTACAGAAATTTAAAAAACTCGTCAGCACTAAAAACTACTTTAAATTAAGTACAAAGTATACTTCAAAATAATGAAGTATAAATCTCCATTTTGAGATCAGTGGACAGAAAGCATGCAAATCACTGGGAAAAATAAAATGTTTTGAAATTAAGTAGCACAATTCTCTATAGTTAAAATGCAAGCCTTTAAAATATATATAGAGAAGAAGTATCACATATTGTCCTAAGAAATTATTTGTAGCCTTCAGAAAGTATTTTCAGCTTGGTACAAAAAAGTCTTACAGAACTACCATAAAATCTATGAATCTATAGGTCACTGCCTATAAAAACTAAATTTATAAAATAAAGACTTCTAAAGGTTTTTTTTTTTATATTTTGTCAATCACGTCACCAATTATGATAACAAACTTGTCTGCCAAATCCTAGATAAGTGGTTAGGGTTTTTCTGCATGAAAAACCAACCACTGAAACAAGGTTACAGGATTTCTAACCAGGCACAACAGAAACAAGAACGCACAACAGAAACTGAGAACACTTGCTAGCAATGATAGATTTAAGTTATTAACAGATCAAAAAGAGATGGATGGTGGTTTGCTTTTCTTAATCTACATCATCATCTAGATCTATTTAAAGATATGTGGTACACTAACAAACTTGGTTAAGGTTTCGATAAAATCAGTAAAAATAATCTGCCCCCGTTACATTGAGTCTGTATCAATCAATAAAATCACTTGTACAAGGAAGGTACTGTTAAGTACTGACAATTCCAGCCATTAATATTATTTAACACACTGTTCACAATCTTTAACAAGAACAAAGAACAGTTTGTCTCATGTTATAAGCAGGATCATCACAGATACTTCTACAGGCTTCTATGGTGGTTTTATAATGTTCAAACTATACATCCCTCTTTTATCAACCCCCACTGTCCCTAAATACATAAGGTCTTGTTCTTTTCTTCAGTTGCAGTTTAAAGGAAATCCTTGGTAAGAACCAAAGGTGCCATTATAAATCACTTCTTAATCTATGAATTAAACTCAAAATTCTAAGAACCTAGCTGTCAGGGTGAGGGTGGCAACAGAGACAGAGAGCACAGGGCTTCCCGGCTATATTCAGACTCTACTCAGCTTCATCAATGCCTTTACCTTGTCAAGGGTGGATTAAATGAGAAACTTTCAATGAATCCTTAGAGTTGGATGGCTAGGAACAGATAGATACGCCACACATGTTGGCTTAAGACCACAAAAATAGAAGGTGGAGAAAAAGGAGAAAAATATTTTTACATAGGAAATTTTTTATCTATATAAACACCTATATGCATGATAATAATGAGAAAACTTATTTAAGAATTAAAACTAACTTAGGAATAATAATTCTCAGATATTAATTAGAAATCTGTTTTAAACTTGGTTAACTTTGAACTTCTGACTACTCAAAATCCCAGCAGTTTATGTTATGTAGTGATTTCCAATTTTGCCGAGATAAGCAAGAGGGAGCTCCTTGTCTGGTAACGGGGCCTCAAAAACTTTAAAGACCCAAATCTCAGTTCTGTTTAATTTAGTCCATTGTTCTCAGCTCAATTATGTCTACTTTACAATTCTCATGAAGTGATTTTACCAAACTAACACAAATGTTGGGGGTCTGCATAGGACTTGAAGAAGGCCCCCCTAAAGAACATTAATTGCTAGTACTATTTAAAGAAATGAGGAAAATGTGAAAATATGTACTTAATATGGCTCTTAGCCATAGAATAGATATTATAGTCAATTTAAGAATAAAATGCCAAATATAAAAGTGGTTTACAGTCATGACAAATAAGTCCATGAATACATTCTAGTGGTTCACAAAATAGTATAAAGGCATGTCCCAACTTGTACAAAAACTGCTTATCAAGCGAAAGAACGTGAGAGAAAACAGCACGGTGGTACAAGACACGCTCTGCCTGACACTTAATGACCACATCACTCTGGAGGCAGACGGGATGTGGGTTAAGCATTTTCATGAAGCAACAGGTGATAATGCTAGCAGAGAAGCTACTGACTCGGCAAATTTTCAAAATAAAAAAATAATTCCATCATTTTAGAAGCCGTTTTCACCGCATCATGGGAAGGGGATCAAGCTGCTACAGAATATTTTCTTCAGGAGCTTGTGAAAAAGAAAGATAGAAAACACATCCAGTGCAGGGGAAGGCAGCCTACTTTGGAAGAAAATGTCTTCTTAAGCACAGGGGCTGGTAGAAAAGGGTCAAAGGCAGACACAGAGACTCTATTATTTCATACTCCATGATATTAAGCCTATATATAAGCTGTGTAATTAAAAAAAAAACTACTTAGGTCATGATGCAGCCCCTGTTGGGACTACCTTGTGGAATGTCGAAGGTTTATTTCGTACCACACGTGTGCAAGTCTGACGGGCTGCATTTTACACAGGAGCAGGCTCCACGAGGGCCCGAGTTGACATGCACTGTCTACATGACCAGCCACTTGCTGCCACTGCTGAACCCCTCACGCCAGGTTCCTGAGTAACCACCATCCCACCTCCTCTGTTCCCATTCTTGAATGAATAGGATTGAACTCCATCTCATGTGGTGGGATACAGCATCTCCTGGAATTTTGATTTGGAAAGTAAACATTGCCAAACAAAATTTTAAGGTTAGTAAAATAATTCTTTTTTTCAAAACCTCTCCATGTCTGAGGAGTGTATCACGGGAGAGCGGGCGTGTTCGTGACTGCGCAGTGAAGTGCAGTGTACACGTCTGCAGTGTGGGCCCTGGGAGTATCTGGCTCACTGGGAAGAACAACTTCGTGCTTGAACACTCACGAGTGCTCAGATTTTCTTGGAAAGAAATTCTCAGGATCCTAAAAATGCTGGATTTTTTTTTAAGAAAAGAAAACAAAATATATTCCTGACCTGGTAAGAAAGTAAGGAATCTGTACACCCTTACACTGCATATGAACATAATTCTGATAGACAAGCGAGCGCTGCAGCCAGCTGTCTTCAGGCATGCTGTGAACCCCGTACCACTGAGCGTCCACTCTGGGAGCTGCATGCGCACAGGGAATGTGGACAAAGACGAACATTTGGTAGAGTTGGGCGGGGGTGGAGATGTAAAAGGCAACCTCCAAATAAAGCTGGTGCCTCAAAGGGATGCACCCCAGGGGAAGAAGGGGAAATATATGGGAAATAAATATACCGTGAAGAATGGCCCTGAGTGTGACACTTTGAAGTAAAGGGGGAGAGGATAAATATCCATTTTTTTTTTTTTGAGACAGAGTCTGGCTCTGTTGCCCAGGCTAGGAGTGCCGTGGCATCAGCCTAGCTCACAGCAACCTCAAACTCCTGGGCTCAAGCGATCCTCCTGACTCAGCCTCCCGAGTAGCTAGGACTACAGGCATGCGCCACCATGCCCAGCTAATTTTTTCTGTATATATTAGTTGGCCAATTAATTTCTTTCTATTTATAGTAGAGACGAGGTCTCACTCTTGCTCAGGCTGGTTTCGAACTTCTGACCTGGAGCAATCCGCCCACCTCGGCCTCCCAGAGTGCTAGGATTACAGGCATGAGCCACCATGCCTGGCCTAAATATCCTTTGAGATATTATAAGCTGGCTCCCTGCAAGACTATAACCTACATTAATGCCATTAGTGTGGTCAAACAAACAAAAAACCCAAAAGCACCAAAAATACAACAAACCAAACAAACCCCCCTAAGAAGTCCCTGTTGATAGTGCTCCCAGATTTTTAGAAAAAGCAAATAAAAACTCTGTGTAAATTCAGTACAGTCCTGGTCATATAACATTCACTGTACATTTAATTATTGTTCATTCTTTATAAAGATGAAAATATAAATAAGAACTGTTATTCTCAAATAATAAAGAATAATATATAATAATCTCAGAAAGATAAATTTCATGTTACTGCAACTAATGGAACAAGTAAGTATGCATAATTCTTGTGAAAAACTTTTCTCTAGAAATTATGCCAGTTTACAATTTAATGTTGCCACTGAAGAAAGGAGGAACGTGCCACTAAGGCAGCCTCAAAGGAAGAAATGAAGCCGTGATGGAAACTCAACCTTACCCATCATTTTTTTTACTTCCTGGAAAATTATGGATTTTCTCTCCAATGTGCTGAAATTTTACTCAGTGTATCTGGGGATTAGAGCTTCTGCCATTCTTTGTTCTCTGCCCTTCAAGCATCTTTTCTATGTAAATGCTCAGATTCTCCAGCTTGGGGAAGTTTTCAACTATTTATTCTTTTTTAATTTAATTTATTTATTTTGAGACAGAGTCTCACTCTGTTGCCTGGGCTAGAGTGTTGTGGCATCAGCCTCGCTCACAGCAACCTCAAACTCCTGGGCTTAAGCAATCCTCCTGCCTTAGCCTCCCGAGTAGCTGGGACTATAGGCATGTGCCACCATGCTCGGCTAATTTTATTTATTCTTTGATTATGCCCTTCCCTATTTGTGTATTTTGCCCTCTTCTTTCCTTCTGGGACTCCAGAAAAAAAAGTAGGGCATTAGACTTGAATTGGTCCTCTATGTCTGTTGCCTTCTGCTTGACAGTTTTTCTATCTGTATTTTATGGAATAGTTTCCCAACCAAGCATCTACTGAGTGTTTTCAATTGGACAACACATTTAATTCTAAGAATTCCTGTATGTTCTCAGATTGCTCTGTTTACACAGCATCCTATTTTAATCTTTTCGATATAATACCTTTGTGAAGCTCTCTGGATGTATTACATCAATTTTTAAGACATATTTTGTGTCCTGAATTTTCTCTTTTCTGAAAAGTCAGAGTTTTAGTTCATCTTGGTCTTTTTGTTCATGCTACTTGTTTTCTTCAAAAGCCTGGTCATTAGCTCACACTGAAGGAAGAGTCCTGGGTGGGTTCCTCTGCTGCCATGTCAGAGGAGCGCCCGCCGGGCCCTGCCGACCTGGAAAGAGTGAGATGGAGCACACGGGCAGGTGGGCTTTTCCTCTGGGTAAGTAGGGTGGGGGTCACCAACTTGGGGGCCCTAATAGCCACATTAGAAGCCTTAACTCTACCCAGCCATTCTGTCTAATGTTTCGTTGTTTTATTGTTTTGTTTTTAAGAGGAAAGTCTTCTTTAAAAAATTTGGTCATCGATACCAGGTTGCATGTATTCTGTACAGAGTAGGTGGCCTGGGCAGCTGCTTCATGCAAACACAGGTTGACATCTCATCTGAAACGCACGGGACCAGAAGTGTTAGGAATATCATATTTTTTTCAGATTTTGGAATATCTGCTTATGCATAATGAGATATCTTGGGGATGGGAGCCAAGTCTAAACACGAAATTCATTTATGTTTCTTATGCAACTTATACACATAGCTTGAAAGTAATTTTATACAATATTTTTAATAATTTTGTGCATGAAACAAAGTGTATATGAAGTACTTATGCATGGAGTTTTCTACTTGTGGCATCACACAGGCACTCGGAACGTTTCAGATTTTGGAGTACTTCAGCTCTCAGATTGTCGCATTAACATACTCAACCTGCACCCTGAACAGACCCCCTTGTGTTCAGCCTCACTGCCCAGCCCAGCTCTGCCAGCCTCGCCGGCCCACTCTGGCCCCACGGCTCTCCTGCAGCCCCGAGCACAGGTGGCCTCCCAGCTCCACTGTGGGCCTCCGGCTGGCCTGGCCTGCGGCTTCTCCCCCGTACCCACTCGCTCGCTCCCAGCACACGCTATCTCCCAGAAGGGCGCTCACATTTTTCTTCCTTTAACAACCCCCTCTTTTCTTTGCCCATCCACTACTTAACTGTTGGGTTTATTCCTTCTTAACTTTTTCTATACTTTTATTTTCATGGGGGGATCTCAGGAAGACAGGAAGTCATCTCAAATCAGAAGGCAAAACTACCATTTAAACCGTATTTGATGGTCACATCCATTTGGGAAACTGCAATTATTAATAATTTATTCTTAAGATTTTTGCTTCTTCTCAGAAACTGGTAAACACTATGAAATGTTAAATTCATTAATGTTATAGCTAATAACTTCATTGGTAATTAAAAATTTTAGATCTAAAAGTAATTATATTAGTTAATGAGAATTATAATTTTATATTTTTAAAACAAAAATGAAGGGAAGAAATGTCTCTGGTCTTTAAATCAAAAGTCAAGGATACTCGTAACTAAAATTTTTAAGAAATTTTATTTATCTAGGAAAGAGCTTTGAATTCCAGTCCGAGGAAAGTCCCTACCTTTTCATAACCTTGGGCAATTCACTCAGATTTTCTGGGCATCATCATTTTTTGTAGAGGGCATTTGCTGGTTGCCCTCCACGTCCCCACCCCCACTCAGGATATTCCTTTTCTTTTACCAAGAATACCCTAGTTATTCCTTAGGGAAATCACCCCTTCCTCACCCCAGCTTCAGGAGTTGGCCTTGATTCATTTAACTCAGTCAGAGATCTCTGGCCACGGTGAGGTTGGGGGGAGATGTACACAAATATAAGCCAATGGGATGAGGGAAGACATCTGCTGGGACCCCTAGGGAAAGACCTTCCTTCTTTTTTCTGTGACATCTACTGAAAGAGACCCCTACTCTTCCCCTGTACTCTGGTATATGGTGTGAGTAGGTGAGGTCTGGAACTGCTGCAGCCCTTTTGTACCATCAGGGGGCCATGAAGCTCACACCACGGGCAGTGAGAAAGCAAGATGGATAAGATAACTACAGTAATTTAATTTGGGCTACAGTTCAAGGTTTCTCTGAAGCTAGATCTAACCTGCCTCAAACACCACAGGTGCCTGAAGAATGCTTATCATTAAGCAAAACTATATACAAACATATATTTGTTGGTAAATTAATATCAAATATTAACTTGTTTTTACCTTCAAGTTAATATAAAACATCCCATGAAGTAGATGAATTTCTAGTTTATATAACTTGGAAAATGAAGAGTTTGTTACTAGAAAAAAATCTTTATTTGGCACAGACTTTTTGTTGGGATGAAAACCAATTAACTTCCTTCCATTCATGTAGAAAGATACTGTTTTGCTTAATTCTACATTTATAGATGATCAATCCTCTCATTCATTAAACTTCAGTGTTTCCTGGGGTGTATTATTTAAGGAGGAGTAGATAAAAAAACATGACAAGTAATAGCTACTTGATTTCCTATTCAATAAGTACAAAATGATCCTAGAAATGAAAGTTCACTATTCATCAGGTAGACTGCTATAGTTCTAATTAGTCAAATGCAAAATGTAACTTTTATCTTCTTTTTGGTTATTTCTAGATTTTGATTCTAAGATGCTGTATGTCCTTAGACATTTAGTAAGTTTTGTTTTAGAATTTGCTTCAAACCAAAATCATTTGGAAATTTAAATAGGAAAGTAATTATGGTTCAGAAATATACTTAAAAAATAAAAACTCACTCATGGAGCCTTCATTTTACCTGGTTTTTGTTTTGTTTTGTTTGTTTGTTTGTTTTAAATCTCTGGGCAAGTAATACTAAATAGCATTAGCTGTGGTTGCTATTATCATATTGTTACAATGTGTGAAAATGACCATTTGGAAATTTCTAAGCTGGCAGAAGTTTTTGAAGGTATTATAAATTCACTTATTAGAACCTATCCAGGATGCTGCAAGACTATTATTTGTACTGTGGCATTTCCACACTCGTTCTATCCAGCTCCTATTATCTGCAAATAGAATGAGGTGGAAAAGGGAGAAGGGAAAGCTCCCGTGAACTCCTCTGGGAATTAAGTGACAACAAATTGACTATTAAATGCACAACAGGAAGCAAGCCCTCTCGGCCCTCCGACCCGCATCTTTCAAGCCCGAGTTCTGAGAATAGAAAATTCTAAGCTCAATTTGAGTGTCACTATAAACTCCTCTCTGTGCCAGATGATTTTATGCACATATTTATATCCAAAGTACAAACAACTTACAGTGTTTACACTGAGTAGTAATGGAAGTCATGTGTCAAATACAGTGAGGGGAAGAGAGTAAAGCTTTATTCAGAACTAAAGCCTGAAGATATACAATATCTGTGGAAAATCTGGCTTACAAATAAAAATGCATTGTTTACCTATTCCATTTAATTACAGAGAACATGCATTTTTATCCTCTGCATACAATTTCTGAAGCCTCATTTTTTGGTTTTTCGGTCTGTGTTTTGCTCTGCAGTGTTGCCTGGGGCTATGGAAGTGTCACCGCTCTTCTTACAGAGTCTCAAAAACCACGGCCACACACACTCCTGTGATTTGTGAGCTCCACTTCCTTTAAGCTCTCAGCCCCAGGGACAGGCAGTGAAGGATTCTTCCACCAAGCCCAACAGCAGAAGAGCAAAAAGAGTAGAGAGAGCCCTCCTCAGGTGTCTCAGGGGCCTCTGCAGTCAGGCTCCTGTTTGAGCACTGCAAAGACCAGGAGAACTGCAGGAGGCCAGCAGCCGACTCTGGCACCTTTCTACCGCGCGAGTCCTCAGGATTTGTCACTAAGTACAACCCTGAGGAGTCAGCCTCTCCTCAGCGTTTAATCACCAGTGATTCGGGCACAGCCATGGTGAGAGCTCTGTAGGAACGGCACACTGGCTCTACACGGTCCCCAGCTTCCCTCCTAAACAGGATCCACCTGGGGAGACGCCAAAGGGACAGCACAGTCACGGCTGCCGGGTTCTTTGCCGCCTTAGAGGGCTCAGTCACACATTCGCAGCTCTCAGGTGCAGTCCCGCTCTTCTTTTTTGAGAGCCGAGATTCTGCCTCCCCCGTGCTCATGCATCGCCTCTCAAGTGGACCCAGATGCTCCAGGGCACCAGCCCCCGCCCCACCCGCAGGCCAGCCTGTCCCAGCACCTGCCCTGCACCTGCTCTTTGGACTTAACGACTACCATGAATATTCACCTGAGTCTCCTCGGCCTTTCCGTTCTAAAACTCAGAGAAGCTGATACTTCTCAACCTTCTCCTTTTGCTGCTTCTGTCACTTGGTGGAGAGACCGCCTTTGTCTCCTCTCAACTAGACAGCTCTGCCTGCTCCTCTCAGCTGCAGAGAAGAGCATCCTAATGCGTTCTTTCTAGACACACATTTTCAAAGAAGTTGGCACTTCATCATAGGCGTTTTTTATACACTCATTTTCAATTTGATTCCATACTAGCCAGGCCCACTGAAAATTCAGTTTCTCGCAGTACTCCAACCAGCCCCACAAAACCCAAAACCTAAAGGCTGGGATTGCTATGAGGAAGCAAAAGTCCTGGAGGGAAAACAAAAAACAAAAACAAAGTAATCTGTAGAGCTGGGTTAAAAAATGGACAGATCCTCCCTCTACACTAGTTTTAACCTTTATAATATAATTTTACTTACGCGATACATATAACCAATTTTAAACAGAACCTAATTACAGCTAAAAGAACCAGTTAATGACATATTTATAATTTTGAACTTCCTTAAATTTAGAATCTTTGCCTGCTTGATATATTTTTGCATTACATCCTGAGAAAATATAGACACATGATTATTTAAGCTACATTATATTAACTGAGGAACTAAACATATCTTACCTGTAAATATGTTTCCAAACCTTGTCGTCGTTGTTCCAACACTTTTGGGACCCAGTTCCTCACATGTTTAGAAGGGATTTCTGGGGTTTTTATACATTTCTTAAGCTATAAAGACATAACAGAAAAAAAGAGAGATGTCTGTTAATTATAATGACATTATTTGGGGAAAAAAAGGCCAATAAAAAAAGTGAACCACTGCTGTCTTCAATATAAAAAATAGGAAAATATAATTATACTGAAATTTTGTTAAAAAATTCTTTATTTAGGTGTCCTAATTGTTCAGGTTTCAGGATAAGGGTTTTGTATTTTGGCAGATGTTATTGTGGATATTTCCGATTGGAGTTATTTTTCCAAAAAAAGTAAAAAGTCCAGTAAATAAGTTAAAAAGAAAGTAAATTTAGTTTCAAAAATCCATTACAACAAAATTTTGCTTGAAGTACTTTTATGATAAGGCTTTCTACATATTCTTTCCATAAAGAAAGCAAAACAAATGTAATTGTTCATAACCCTTGTCCCTAGAAATGCCATATGAGCAACGACATATGACATCATTTGGAGAGGGAGCTAAAAAACACAGAGGCCAATCTTTCCAATATTCCTAACAATTAGGCTTGCTCTGTTGCCTAGGCTACAGTGCAATGGCGTCATCATGGGTCACTGCAACCTCAAACTCCTGGGCTCAAGCAATCTTCCTGCCTCAGCCTCCCCAGTGGCTGGAACTATAGGCATGCACCATACACCCAGTTTAGGTTCAAATTCTGTTCATGAAAACAGAATGATGGTTCTTAGCTAGGTCTTTCCTGGCAACAGTTTTAGGGGACAAAAGAAAAATTATATTGGAAGTTAAACCAGAGCTGCCTGTGGTAGGCAGAATAATCTCCCTCCCCCAAAGATGTCCAAATCCTAAACCTGTGAATGTTACCTTACATGGCAAAAGGGACTTTGCAGATTGATTAGATTAGTGATCTTAAAATGGGGAGAGTATACTGGATTATCCAGGTGGGCTCCATGTAATAATCACAAGGATCTTTAGAAGAGGGAGGCAGCAGGGTCAGAGTCAGAAAGAGATCAGGAGACTCTGACAAAGGAGGAAGGCAAGTTCCTGGAAGCTGGAAAGGGAAGGGAATGGATTCTGCCCTGGGGCCTCCAGGAAGAATATAGTCCTGGAAGAATATACCCCAATTTTAGCCCAATCAAGCTCATTTTGGACTTATGACCTCAAGAAGTATAAGATAATAAATTTGGGTCTTTTAAAGCCACTAAGTTTAAGGTAATTTTTTACAACAGCAATAACAAACTAATACAGGCCTCTAAAAATGGAATGAATTTTAATGTTCTAATTAAAAACTTGGAAAAACCTGCCAAGGTTGCTCCTTTACTACGCATGCAAAGAAACAGCATAACAATAAGAAAATGCAAACAATGAAACCTGGGCAGTCTGATCTGTAATAAGAAATTCTTCCCATATATAAGAATACATTCACCATTAACCATGCTAAGCTGAAATTTGTCATACATCATGAAGAAGAAGGAGCCTGTGAAATGGCTGGAACTGCAGCAGCCACCACTGTCCCTGAGGTAGAAACTTCATGGTGAAAATGGCAAAGCAACAAGAGCCTGGGTCCCTGAAGATCATGAAACTGCCACACCAGCCCTAGACATCTATGTGAGAGAGGAGCAAAGTTGCACCTGTTAATGTCACCGTTATTTTGGTTTTAGAGTCATTTGCAGCCAAATATAATCCAACATGAATAATGTATGGCACTTCTAGCTGCCTACCCAATAGTCATTCCTTCTTTTTTCTTGGAGAAAAAAAAACCAAACAAACCCAAATTCCAATGTTATTCATGCTGAGCTGAATACCTTGGTTTTCCAGGTTCCTTTGTAATTAGGGTGACCATGTGATAGAGTTAATGAAATGTAGTAGAAGTATATTGGGTATATAAAGGCTACTGTTTTCCTAACCAAAAAAAAAAAAAAAAAAAAATCACCTCTTCTTCCTGCCACAAATCCGGAAGCAATGCCTGGAGGAATGGCAACTAGGTTGTAACCAGAAGGGTGAAAATCACTTGCTAAGGTGAGGACAGTGAAGCAGGAAGACAGGAGGAGCCTGGAACATGGATGTTGTGGGACTGCCTGCCTTTAGCTTTCCTATAGAACATCTCTTACTTGTTAAAGAAACCTAGTCAAGTGTCTCTTATATGCAACCAAAGACAGCCCTAACATAAGGGAACCAATTGTTCTGTTCTGAGGATTTTAAGTCAGAGATGCCCAACAGGCATCCAAGTGGCGATGGTGGGCAGGCTGTTGGATATGAGTCTGCAAATCAGGATATGTGAGTGGTATTTAGGGCCATGGAACTAGAGGAGATGACATTGGGAGTTAGGTAAGGATGGAGCAAAAGGGCTGTGGTGGGCAGAATCCCAAAATGGTCCCCTGGGGTACACACTGTGTGCGATCCCCTCCTCTAGAGCATGGGCAGGACCTGAGAACATGGTGGGACAGTCACTCCCAGGATTACGTTATGTTATATATGACTTAGTCCTAGCAGACTGCCGGCTTTAGAGAAGTGTCATGTGACCAAAGGGCCACATGGCTAGGACCTGAGAGCAGCCCCTGGCCTCCAGTTGGCAAGAAAACAGGGACCTCAGTCCTGCAACTGCAAGCCCCCGAATTCTGCCTGGGTGGGTATGAAGAGGAACCCGAGTCTCAGAACATCACAGCGTTGGCAGACACCGCGATTTCAGCCAGGTGAGACCCTGAGCAGAAAACCAGTAAGCCTGTGCCCAGACTCCTGCCCCACAGAAACTGTGAGGTAATAAATGTGTTGTTTTTAGCTGCTACATTTGTGGTAATTTGCTAGGCTACAGTAGACAACTAACACAAGGGCAAGGGTCTGAAACACCCAGCTCCAACAGGCAGGAGGAGAAACGGGGCACTCAGTGAGGAGGGGGTGGAAAATAACTTCCGTCAGGAAAGTGTTTCAAGAAGGTGGGCATGATCAGGTGCCAGGTGAGGACAGGAAGTCGATAACGTGGGTGCAAAGAGAAGGGAAGCAGCCACATGGAGGCTCTTCTATCAAGGAATTCTACTGAATTCCTTGGAATTCAGGAGGAGTGCAATGGGATGAACATGGAAGGGAAGCACGAGGCCAAAGGTGGGCTTTATTTTGTTAAATAAGAGTTACTGTAGCAGGCTCATTTATCAAGGAGACTCAGTCAGTATTGAGGGGGAAACTGACAATGCAAGAGAGAGGAGGAGGATGGAGTACATACACATCTCATCTCTGCACCATTGGAGGTATTTCTCAATGGGAACAAGGCCAAAGAGCTAAGTTATTCTGTGGTAATAAGCTTATTAAGTTTTGATTTAAACATAACCTAACTTAGTTTAAAATTATTGAATCACAACATATATTTCAGAATAGAAAATCAACTCCATTATCTTTCTTCTGAAAACAAAAATCTTGGAGATATAGCACTGAAAACGTTTTTCCTTTTTATTTATGTGAGGAGTACCAAGGAAGCGGATCATCATAGCGGGTAGGGTCTGTGACAGCATTTGTAGGTGAGTAATGAATTGCTTTAGATGAGAGACAAACCCCAGACAATATGTTTCCAGTAAGGCTCAGCTGCTTGCAAGATAAATACTCCTCTGCCACTTCTTCCGATGATTAACTGTCCTGGCCACGCTGTGTCCAGGCAAACGGCCTTCCTGATCCCCGCAGATAAGTACCAGATTCCAGGATACCACGAACACAATCCCTTTTTCCTGGTGTGACCACTCCCTTTCCTTTCCATACTGCTTGGGGAATTTACACAGAACTTAGCTCGTACAGACCTGCCATCACATACACTGGTTATGGCAGCCATCTTCCACAGAAAGGATCAGAAATACTATTCTCAAGCACATGAATAAAAAGAATGAAAAAGAAAAACAAAGGTTAAAGAAGTAGGGAACATTTGGGGGTAAAATCTAATCTTTCCCCCCACCTGTCACCCCGATTTCCTCAGGGTCCCCGTTAGAGACACTGCACAGGGTGCCGCACGATTGATTTGACACCACATGGCAGTTTTTGGGTTCTTCTGAAATGTGTGCCTCTCGGAACTAAATATAAGAGAATGAAGCCCAGTGTAGGCAATAACAAAAGAGAAGACGGTTAATTTAAACCTGAACCAGCACCACCATTGCCTGAAAGCTTTGTGGATAAAAGGGTGGGCTGTGATTGACACAAAACAGCTGGGCAGGCACGTAAAATAAGATATGCTCGCAGCCTGCAATGCACGGAAGGTTTTTCTGCCCAGTCGTGTGAGTTTGGGCCCAGGACGGTAAAGCTCCTTTCAAGCACCAGCATTTACAATGGCGAGTCACTCAGCCGTGGCAGGGCGTGGACCGGGCGGTCAGAGCGCAGGGGAAGCACTCACAAGCCTGAAGGCTCGCCCTGTCACCAGAGCCTGTGCCTGAGCTGTCACCAAGGGAGGATGGGGTGTGTTTTGTTTCAGTGTGGTGGTGGTAGTGTCTTTCTCAGCTAGCGCTAGCAGAGTAGGAGCTACAGAGAAATCAGGGCAAGCATAACCTGGGGTCACACTTCACAGTGAATGTAACCCCACAACAGAAACTCTCCTTCCCAGCCAAATGTTCCTCCGGCAATTCACAAATACGCACGATGTTCTCCAAATATCCCATTTGCCAAACACTTATTTAATGCCTGATAGGCATTAAATAATGCCGAATAGTGTGGAAGATACAAGAGATAAGACATGGTCCCTACTTTAAAAAAAGGCTCTTCTAATTAGACAACATTTAGGGATAACTAAATTGCAATTATCTTTTAATTGTTAGAAACTTCATTGTTTCTAATGTTCAAGTATAGATCTCTATTCTAAATGAAACAGGAGTCCAAGAACAAAAAGATTAGGGAATAAAGGGAGCTAACGCAGAAGAAAGACAACTTGAAGCAAATGTCCTGGTTTGGTTTGAACAGATGAGTGCACATGGGGAGGGACATTCAGCATGGCAAAGGCAGATGGGTAGTGATTTCACAGCATGTGATGGGGTAAGGGGCGAGACTGGCTCGGCTGTCACTGAAGATTTCTTAGGAGTAGATATAAGGTTGGCCAGTAAAGGGGTTAGTAGTAGATAGAATAACGGTTCCTTCAAAGATGTCCAAGTCCCAATCCCCTGAATCTATATTCGCTTACCTGGGAAAGGAGCCTTGCAGATGTGATTAAATTAAGGGTCTTGAGATGGGAGGATTATCCTGGATGGGCCCAGTGTCACCCCAGGGGGAGGACATGTGACAACAGGAGATGTTAGGATGGAAGCAGAGGGTGGAGCGAGGTGATAGCTGCCTTTGAAGGTGGAAGAGGGCCGAGAGTCTCGGAATGCGGGCAGCCTCTGGAACCCGGACAAGGGCAGGGGACAGATCCTCGAGTCCCCCCACGGAACGTAGCCCCACTGACCAAGTTCGAGGAAGATACTGAATGCGTGTTGTTTGAAGCCACTAGGTTTTTGGTGATTTGTTACAGCAGCAATAGGAAACTAATACAGGGTTTAAGGTTATTGGCCTTGAGAGTCAATGTCTGTGATGTGGTAGATAACAAAGACCTATTTCAGTGTATTTGTGTGAAGACGAAAATGGTGCTTTAGGAAAACCTGTCTGCAACAGAGAACAGATAAGAAGATAGGGATCCGAAATGGTTAAAGCACCACTAACATAAAGTGGTAAGATTAGACTGGGATGGTAGGAGCAGAAAATGAAAAGTGGTGCATATTATAGACATTTGAAAGAATAAATCAACAGGACTTAGTGACATTCTGGATAACGCAGGGTAACAGAAAGGTAGAAGGACCTTCCAGGTTTAAAACCTTGAGATGCATGGTTCTAAACCTGAGGCTTCAGTGCGTGTGATGGAACAGGGTGGCAAGGGGCATGTATAAGTGATGCCTTTAAAAACACAACCACACAATAGGAACTCCCAGACTTCAACAGCAATTAAGAGCATCTGGGCTCCATCACAAAGATTCTGACTCAGTATGTCTGAGTGGTGTCCAGGAATCTGCCCTTAGGTGATCCGATGTTCAACTTTGAAAAAGACCAATCCAGGAAAACTAAAAGAAAATGGAATCAAATACTCATCATAGCTCTGAAAGAAATGACTAATTTTAGATAAAATCTGAAAGGGTAAAAATTGACATATTAGGCAATATAAAAATTTAAAACTTTTATACATTAACATAAATACCATAACCAAAATAAAAAGGCCTTTGGTAAAAAATACTTTCAGCAAATGGCTAATATTTCATTAACCGGCCACACAAACTAATAAGTAAAAACAACCAAGACCACAGCAGATAAAGGAGAAAGCACATAAATAGATGATTCAAAAAAGAGGGACTACAACTCCTAAAGAAACTTAAGAAATACCAATTAAAACAAGGTAAGGCAGGGTGTGGCGGCTCACGCCTATAATCCCAACACTTTGGGAGGCTCAGGCAGGAGGATAGCTTGAGGCCAGGAGTTCCAGACCAACCTGGGCAACATAGTGAGACCACATCTCTATGTAAATAAAAAATAAAAAAATTAGCCAGGAACAGTGATGTGTACCTACAATCTCAGCTATCTGGGAGGCTGAGGCAGGAGGATCACTTGAGCCCAGAGTTCAAGGTTGCAGTGAGCTATGATCATGCCACTGCACCCTAGCCCAAGTGACAGAGCAAGACCCTGTATTAAAACAACAATAAGGCAACATGCATGTTTGCTAAATAAACAAGTATAATTTGTTTCATAAACAAATTATAGGGGAAACACAGTTGAACATTTCAAGAAAATTAAATGATAATGGATTTAACTGCACTTAAAGGGAAAATGTTTTATGTTAAAATATAACATTCAAAGCATGTCACAAAATTCAAATATGGAAATTGAAGATACCAAATTTGCAATGAAGGATAAAGTTGCAGAATGGGGCAGCAACAATCAGTAAAGCCTGTGTATTCTGATTAAAGTTTTACCTGTTTTAGTCTTTCTTAGCAGACAATTTTACAGTCATGATCACCAATTTTTGTTCATTTTTAAACTCTTACCGTTACTTGTATTTAATTTCATTTAACTGCCTTTTAGAGTTACTGCCTTTTTTGTCAACTCTACTACAATCACAATGGGCAAGTGAAAAAGACTTCAAGCAGCTGCTACTCCCTCTGTAATCCATAAGATTAGATCGCGTATCCCAAGAAAACTCAGCCCCACAAAGCTATTTTTATCTCTATGATCATGGAAGGATGTCTCTAACATTTTAACAAGGCTGCTAAGAATATGCAAAATTGAGAGATTTGGGAGAATTTCTGCTTTATTAACTCTGGTAAGCCTCATTATTTAAGACTAGCTAACATTATTAATACAACTGTAGAAATTGAGAGAAGAGCGAGTCCCGGAAGATCTAGAAGTTTTTTTCTGACCATGAATATCTAGGAACCGCCTATGATCCCTGGGGCAAGGGCCCTCTTCTGCAGGAGGAAATAAATCGTATTAGGGAGAGCAGGCTGAGGGGGCCCCCACTCGCGAAGCCTGGGCAGCCCGGGCGGGCCTAATTGGCAGTCACCCAGCTGTGCCTCGCATGGAGTTGGTCCCCGAGTACCTGCAGAGGACAGCTGAGCTGTGTGGGGTCATGGCGTGCTGGGTGCTGACCCGGGAAGTTGGGACGCGCCCTGCATGTGACAGGCTGTCTAGGCCAGCAGAGGCCGGGCCAGGATGGGTTCTGGCTTTAATCTCAGTCGCAGGGACTTACTTCATCAGGCCCACGGCAGAGAACTCTCTAGAATCCGTTTCCTCCAAAAACACACAGACAAAAACAGAATTCCACGAGAAGGAAGTGAGAGCCAGATTCTGGGTTTGCTTCTCTTGGAAACCCCCAGGGTTGGTGCTTTTGTAAAGTCTGCTGGCAACACCTGGTCTAAACTGTATTCACCTGTACTGTTTCTTGTGGACGTAACCTGGATTTAACAAAATGCCAATTGGAGAACTGAAGTGAATTAGCCCGTGCCCTCCTGACGCAACAGTGTAGAGATAACTTGGAGCCCCCTTTAAAAGAAAGCAGAGGGAAATAGTCTTGATAATCTCTCAATAATGTCCTGTTAAAATTCATACTCAATTCTCTATTCTCTTGACTAAAAGAAAGTGAGACAGCTTAATTTTTAAAAATGCTAAAAAAATTTTAATACAGAGCTAGCACACTATCACATCATTTATGTACTGACATTTCCCAGAAAATTTAAGAAGTTTTTAATGAAATTGAAATAGACACTTTCTTAACATACTTAATATCTAACCATCTAACTTCTTACCTAACAAAGTGAAGAAACTGAATTGTCATATACTGTGTGTATATATATTTCATGTACATGTGTATCTATATGAATATGTACATATATAATTCAATATATATATGAAAGAAAAATAGTAAAATTATACTGGCTTATACATGGTGATTTCCTGGGCAATTTCATGAGGCATTTCTAGTTATTAAGATAATTTTGGGATTCTAATAATTTATCACCTGCAAAAAATTAAATTTGGGTAGAAAATAAAAATTATTCATTCATTTATTCTTTACTGATCATTTCTCCCCAAAACTCAGCTATTCCTTTTGCATTTGTTTCTTTTCTCTAAGACTTTAAATGAAGTGGATCAGGAATTGAAACATCAGTTTTGTAAAGTGGCCCTTTACAATTCAAAACAAGGCTATGAGCCTCTTTACATGTGTTCCTAGTCACTGAGTACACATGTACATATATATGATCTTTTCCAGGTACGTGTAAGTATAAGATGAGTTTAATAAATTTTTTCCTGCAAAATGGTCATTTGCTGTTTTTTTTCCTTTTTGTAAAGAACATTAAGTGTATTTCATAGACAAAATAGGGCCTGGGTCTTATTCTTTCTGAACCTATAACATCCAACGTAGCATACTGCAAACAGCTAGCATCCTCAGATTTTTATATGCAAATCTTAATTTTTTTTTGATATTCACTTTACAAATGAGGAGTAGACAATCTTAAAAGAAAACCCACCTACTCAAAAAGCACACCTTTAAGGGACTGAATAATTTACTTTAAAAGGAAATTTACTTCATGATAAAAGAAACTGTATATATACAAGAAATATTAACACTTAGAACCACAGAACAGTCTTAATGTTATACCATCTGCCATATAGAGAAAAGGAAAGAAAAAAAAAAGCTTACCTTTTTGTGCAAAGCATGAAATTCGCTGTACCTTTTTTCAACAAAATGTTTTCTTCCATTCATTAGCACTTCTATCTTAAACACCTAGAGGAAAAAATTAAAAAGATTAATTTTACTAGTTCAAAACCTTCAATTGTCTGATCTGGTAAGTTTGTGACCATGATATATTTCATCCCTTTAATTACAGTAGCTGATTCCCCCAAAACCTGGAAGGCTCAGGAGACCCTGGCCCAACAGCACTGATTAATGAGCACTCGAACCAAACGCTCACTAACAAACTACAGTATTCTCTAAAAATGTGTCTCAAAACAAGGGAAACTTGAATCCATTAAAACACTACTTAATATGTTAACCAGAAAATATTTTTTTGCTTAAAAGGATTTCACCAAATAAATGTGATGGTGTTGAAATAAAAGTGATATGCAACAGCACTGCTCTGGTAAAAATCTCAGGCTCACAGCGCTCCATTATGGGCAATTTCAGGAAGGTAGTACTATGTCATCTATAAAACAATCATGCAAACAGTAGTGCATTTTAGGTTAATTTCTTCCTAACCTGCATATTCATCTCTAGTCTCAGCTGGGCTTATTCTGGTGTTTGCAAAACAGGGAAAAATGTAGTAAAGGCTCATTTTCCCTGCATGATACGAATGACAGCTTGTGCTCCTACCTCCAGAAGGTTGAAAGGCCAGACGAAAAGGCTCTCTGGGTGCACTAATTAGTAGGCACTAACATGACATTTTCTTGATTTTTGGGTCAGTAGGTCAAGACTGGGAACAAGGGATGAGAAATATTGTGAAATGCTCATGAAAATACAATGTTAAGGTCGGGTAGGGAGGGTTGGTTGGCAGGAACTAAAGAGAAGGTGCTCTGTCATTTCAAGAGTTTGTATTGGACCTTTGTTTTGCTAAGTGAACAGTTTGTAAACACCAAGATGAAGGAATATTGTTCAGTTACTCAATAAACCTAATTTTCTATTTCAATTGCTCTTCTGGAAAAAAACAAAAACAAAACTAAGCTACAGTGAGGTCACATAACACTAAAGAGTGCTTAAACTATGCTTACTTTAAACCTAAAAATAAGAACTACTTAAATTTAGCATATGAGATACAAAGTCACATACTTTCATTATGAAAATAGATCCTTATGTTTATATTTCTGCCTTATATGTAAATATGACTGTTTTAGAAAGCCAGGAATTATGTCATCAAACATAAAATCTGTTTGCATTTTTGTGCTTCTCTGAATCAGAAACAAAATCTTCTGTTGCATGGCTCAGTTTAAGAAACTTGCTTTTATTAAGTGGTAAATTTTTACTAACATTTGTCTGTTCAAGAAATTCCCATAAATAAGTTTCTTTGTTAAATTAGTAAAAATACTTTCTTCTAAAAACACATGCATATGTTTCAAACTCTCCAGTATATATACACTATTTTTTTAAAAAAATTCTGTTTACTAATTCAACAAAGAAAATTATTCTTCAAAGACCCTGCCAGAAATAGAATCAGGAAAATACTCCAAGAACACAAACACAGTTTTAACTTGGGGGCTTGTTTAATAGGCTACAGAGCCCCCTTTTTAGTGTCTCATCCCAGACTGAAATCAGGACAATGTGGTAGACATGAAAGTAGTTTCCACCTGCTGAGCTGTATGAAATGAACAAAATTATGTTCTGGCTCTAGTTACTTAAGGCTTCATTACAAAAACCACCACCTTAATCAGCATGTTTGGCACAGAATCTATAGAACAGGGAGAAGTCTCAGTAAGGCTCAACCTACTGCGTCACCCCTCGAAGTGCCCTCTCTTGAAGGCCAGGGATAAGGCATGTCACACAGAGTCCGCTTCACGCAACATCATCCCGTCTACTATCAGATGGCTCCATTACCAAGTTGCACAGATACTTTCCACACGCAAGTGAGGGGCACGCGGGGAGGGGAAGGTGGAGGCGCACACGCATACACACACACAGGAAAGTCTGTGATAAACTTTAATTCTAATATTTATGTCACTGTTGAAAAAGTACACGATATACCCGGTACCGTCATGACTTTTTTCTTCTAAATTTTGAGAAAACATCTTAAAAAGGAAGTTGGTTAATTAGGATTTTCATGACAAAGTGAAGCAAGGAATGGAGTCAATTTAATAAATCCTATTTCCTGACTACCATACCAGACCTTTTTTTTTTTTTTTTTTAAGTTTTTCTGAGTTTCGTACATATGTTGTCCCTGCTGCCTGGAAAACCCTTTTCTTGCTTTTCTCTCTTTGCAAACTAGTCATTGTCTGCCTGGCATCACAGGACAGCGTGAAGCACTCAGCACTCTATCTGGCAGGCATGTGCTTGTTTATTCAGCAGATATCACGGAGGGCCTAGGATATGCGCAGGAGTTGTTCCAGGCTCAGGGATTCAGCAGTGAACACGACAGAGGAGAGCCCAGCCTTCCAGGTGCTTGCACCCTATCCAGCGAGGCAGGCTGACTCCAAAAACATGAGCAAATATCATGATTTCAGGAATCATCAGTCCTTTAACGAGCAATATTGCAGTGTGAAGAGACGGCGCTTGACGAAGGTGCCGTGCAGAGAGCGGGTCAGATGGGGCCTCCCTGAGTGGGGCGGGAGGGGAGCTGGGCCTGGGGGGACACAGGAAAAAGGCTACCCAAGCGTTCAGCACGGCTGCCTCTGGAACTTCAGACTGGTAGGGGGTGAACAAGGATTATTTTTACTCCTATTTCTTTAAAAAAAAAAAAACTTTTTAAAAGTTAAAAGCCTAAGGCACTTATGGCCCAGATGGAGCAACAGGGAGCAGATTTACCTTCTCACTTGAAACAACTGACAAGATAAATAACTGCACAAAATAACATGGGAAAAATGGTTCTCAAGACATTAGGCCTGACACGATGGCTCACGCCTGTAATCCTAGCACTCTGAGAGGCCGAGGCAGGAACACTGCTTGAGGTTAGGAGTTTGAGACCAGCCTGAGCAAGAGTGAGACTTCCATCTCTACTAAAAATAGAAAAAATTAGCCAGGTGTGGTGGTGGCACGCACCTGTAGTTCCAGCTACTCAGGAGACTACGAGGGGAGAACTGATTGAGCCCAGGAGTTTGAGGTTGCTGTGAGCTAGGCTGATGCCATGGCACTCTGGCCCAGGCAACAGAGTGAGACTTTGTCTCAAAAAAAAAAAAAAAAATACTGTAAGTAACCAAGCTTATGAGAATGATTCAATGCACATAAAGTTATGTTTTTAAATTAACAGAAATGTGTTCTATGTAAAGTATGATGTATAAAATAAAAATGTACAATTTTAAACCCAGTTAAAATTTTAATCATTATTTTAAAAGTATTCTTCCCAGTCAAATGATAACAATAATGGCAAGATAACAAAAAAGACTTTCATAGCACTTATTATATGCAGGCACTGTTTCAACCTCTCGCTCATAGTTATGACTCACTTATTTCTCACAAGAAACCTGTAAGATGGGTACTATTATCCCCATTTTGCAAGTAAGGAACCCAAGATTAAGGAAATGGAGCGATTATGTAATTTGACTATGGTAGCGCTGCATTTGGAATCCATCAATTTGGCTCAGAATCTGTCTTCTTGACCACTGCACAGTACTGACCCCCAGTGAACAGACCCCCTTAAATACAGTCCTATTCATTGGGAAACTAAACACTTGGAAGTGAGAGAAACTCAGAAACATCTTGGAGTGATGACGATTATCTTCTATCCATTCTCCTCCCAAGCTTCTGCCCTTTGGAAGGGGCTTTGCAGGAACACAGAACTTGGAAGTAGGGGAGGCATGAGGTCTTTGCCCCAACTACTTCAAGCCTGTGGGCTCCCCCACTTCCCCGAGAAAGGTAAGAGGGACACTGAAGAACCAGACATCGGCCTATATAAAAAGCACACAACTCAGCAGGGCAGAGGCTGTTCTTCTATCTTCCCTCTTCCTGGCAGGGTCTGCGTCCACCCGGTCCCCTGAATCCCCTACATTGTGGTTCCAAATCTTAGCTTGTGTGGTTTTTACTGTAAAAATAATATGCAGTTATGAAAAAAATTCAAAAAAGACAAAAGAGTATAAACTGAAAAGTTTAAGTCTCTTATATAAGAGGCATGTGTAGGTCCTTGCCAACTCAAGAAGTATCTTAAATATCCTCTCAAAAATTGTCTATACACATATAACTCTGTATGTACAAATGTATATTAAAGTTACTTAATTTTCTTACACAACCGGAGACATACCATACCGTTCCACCACTTTATTTTTTCATTTAATACATCTTGAACATCTTATTGGTATATTGTGACATACTGTATCTCATTCTTTAATGGCTACGTAGAATTCCTATGTATGGTATATTGCACATGATATGCTTATGTATGATATTATTGTATCATAATTTATCTAATTAGGATTTTAAGGTGGACGTTAAGTCACTTATAGCATTATTTATTTATTTTTATTTCAGAATATTACAGGAGTACACACATTTTAGTTACATAGTTTACTTTTGTACAGTTTGAGTCAAAGTTGTTCATGTACCCTTCACCCAATTAGTGTGCACTGTACTCGTCAGGTGTGGAAGTGCCCATCCCCTTCTTCGCCCTTCCCACCTACTTGATTTCCCTTGAGTTTTACTTCCATATGTGCACATAAGTGTTGACCAATTAGTTCGAATTTAGTATTGAGTACGTGTGGTGTTTGCGGTACACTGAATATTCTTCCGATACCTCAGTAAGAAGAATGATCTCCAGTTTCATCCAGGTTGTTACAAAAGATACTAAATCACCATTTTTTTTATAGCTGAGTAGTGCTCCACAGTATACATACACCACATTTTATTAATCCAGCTATGTATTAATGGGCACTTGGGTTGTTTCCACATCTTTGCAATTGTGAATTGTGCCTGCTATAAACATTCGACTGCAAGGTTCTTTTTTATAAAATGTCTTTTTTTCCTTTGGATAAATACCTACTAGTGGGATTGGTGAACCAAACTGTAGGTCTACTTTTAGACCATTGAGATATCTTCATACTACTTTCCATAGAGGTTGTACTAGTTTACAGTCCCACCAATAGCGTATAAGTGTTCAGTTCTTTCTGCATCTTTGCCAGCATCTGTTGTTTTGGGACTTTTTTGATAAAAGCCATTCTCACTGCAGTTAGTTGATATCTCACAGTAATTTTGATTTGCGTTTCCTTGATGATTAGAGACAGGAGCATATTTTCATGTATTTGTTGGATCAGAACAGAGAATCCAGACATAAATCCATCCTCATATTGCCATCTGATCTTTGACAAAGCAGACAAAAATATACACCGGAATAAAGAATCCCTATTCAATAAATGGTGCTGGGAAAACTGGATAGACACATGTAGAAGGCTGAAACAGGATCTGTACCTCTCACTACTCACAAAAATTAATTCACGATGAATAACAGACTTAAACCGAAGGCATGAAACTATAAAAATCATAGAAGAAAATGTTGGGAAAACTCTTATAGATATCAGCCTAGGCAAATAATTTATGAAGAAGACCTCAAAGGCAATCACAGCAACAACAAAAATAAATAAATGGGACATAATCAAATTAAAAAGCTTCTGTTCAGCCCAAAACACAATCAATAGAGCAAACAGACAACCTACACAATAGGAGAAAATATTTCCATGCTATATATCCGATAAAGGGCTGATAACCAGAATCTACAAAGAACTCCAGCAAATCACCAAGAGAAAATAAAACAACTCCATTAAAAAGTGGGTAAAACATATTAAAATATAAATATAATTACATAAATATAAAAAGAGAATATCCTTGTACCTGTGCATGTACATATATACACATAGGATAAATTACTAAAAATTTTGCCAGATTTCCCCTGCCCTTTAATGTATTAAATTACACTGTCACCACTAGAATATGGAATGTCCAGCCCATCCTGATCAACACTGGCCAGTAGTTGCTTTGGCCATTCTGGTGAGTGAAATGAGACTTAATTGGGTATATTTTCATAAGTATGCAAACTTATGTTGGCATAAGTTTCTATTCCAACTATCTCACATAAAATTACACAGAAGCCCAACCTACCTGTTATGCTTTCTACTCCTAGAGGTATAAAATAAGGGAAGCTGCATTTAATTAAATAAATGTATTAAGGCTTCCATTTAAGTTTGCTTAACAAAACACAAATGATTTTGTTCCTCTGACTAAATTTTTGCCACAGTTCTAGAAACATTAAGTTAATAGAATTTAAAAAGAAAAACAAATGTCATTACTTTAAAGGGAAGATTCTGCTTCCTCGGTGTGGTTTTTATTAAATGTCAGAGCCAGTTTTTTTCCTTTGTGATAATATCTCTGAAATTATACCAGAAGTCAATGATAAAATATTTCAAAATGTGGGTTTATACCTGATTTTTCAGGAATATACTTAATAAATAAAATAAACTTCAGCTAAGGAAGAGCTTAACCCATATATTCCAGGTTAAAATGTTTCCCTCTTCCAGACGCTTATATCTTACAATATTATTCACTTCTAATCAAAGCAGCAAAAAAAAAAAAAAAAAAAGTTTTCCTTATAACAGATTAAAAGTGTCTAATAAGTAACTCAAGTGTCTGCCAAATACAGATGGGGATTCTATATACAAATAAAGTATTAAGCTCCACTGTTCCACACTAGCTTATGTCATATATTGTTAAATTAGGAATCTGAGATATATTAATACATGAAGGACTACTATCTGCTAAGAATATGACTTTTCATATATATATTAGAACAAGATGCACCAAATATTAACTCCAGGCTTGAAATAAACTTATTCCCCTTCTTGAGTAGAAATAAGCAAAAAAGATAAAATAAAATAAAGAAGGTTGTTATTCTGTTATGAAAAGTTACATCTCTAAAAGAGCCATTTATGGTTTCCCTGTTATGAACCAGATTCTCAATACATATGTTGTGTATGTATTCACAATACATACAGTTTTTATGAGGGGATGTGAATAAGAAACTCTCTAATTGTAAAGAATTAGTATGATGTTTGATTACTAAGTATATTTACAGTTAAAAAAATTGGTGTAAAAATTTGATTGTTTCCTACTCTGAGCCTTAAATCACATTTTCTCGATTCTAAGAAACAAACTAGGAACAAAATGGTGGGTGGGGAACCTAAAATGGCAGCTTTGCAGCCTTAAAAGCATTCAAATTAGAATAAGAAGCCAGGGGCTCAAGAAGAATGCCTTCATGAAGAAAATAAATATGATGAATATCAATTATAATTTATAAGATTTTAGTGATAGTGTCAAAGCATTTGCCTTTCTCTATCAAGAAAAAAAAGGTACTTAAAATTTTCAAGAAAACAAAACAAAACTATAAATAACGTAAAGGTTCAAATATAAAGCAAACTCTACCAAGATTTGGTACAGTTTCTAGAATAATAAGAATGCCCATTGTCATAATTCTTGAAATATTTTCTAATGAGCCTTCAGATTTAATAATTTATAAGGGAACATTTCCTTCTCTCCAGTTCTAAACACATTTCTTGATTATATAGTGAAAATATAAATAAATATATATACATATACACATACATATATTATTGGAAATGTTAATTATGGTCAATTTTTAGATTCAACCTATATATCACAGAAGACAATTATTTTTACAGAACATATTTTAAATATTTTAAAAACCCGTCAGTATCAAAAAACATGGAGCACCGAGCAGAAGATATGAGATGAACTAGGGAGGGAATGGGTGAGTGGGGTGCACTTTTCTCATCTTAATAACTGGCAGTCAAAGGATACTGCTAAAAGTTGATGGGTGAAGAAAGAGGTTCAAGTTGCAAAGCAACCAACAGAAAAAATTATAATGTTAATATTTTTAAAAAACTGATGAAATTAAAATAAAAAACAAAGTGAAAATTGAGTGTGGAGGGAAGGTGAATGCATGGGGAGGTGAGCTAAATTCACCTTTCAAAGTGGAGGGACAATGGAGATATTCGAAGATTCAGACATTAAATGGAAATATAGATATATTATTTATAGTCATTGTGCTTTAAACAAACCAGCAACATTTCAACTAACTTCCGGTTCTGGGGGGTTCTAGACACACCTTATTTTTTTCCTTTTACATGTTTATGTAGTGTTGCAATTTTTCCACACAAATATATTACTTTCAGACCTCCTAATAATAATGTAATCCTTGTAAAATGCTTCAAATCTTTCTGATTATAAATAAAAGATTCCTTGAGTTTACTGCTATTTATTGGGTTACAGGATTACAGATATTTATAGGATTCCAGGTTTCAGTCTAAACCCCAGTACTGACTAATTTTAGCTATAGCTCCTTGACTAATTAATTATTTGAGTATGAAAAGTCTTCATTTTTCTCCTTTTAAGCTGTATCAATATGACACAAAACCAATCAATCAATTCAGTGTGAGGGAAAAAATGCACTCAAATACATCAGGTCATACATGCTGATTGGCTACCTAGTTTTTCATTTGTTTCAATATCATATAACATTGACTTAGATTTTCCATAAAAAGTGAATACTGACAGTTCTTTGCTTACTTGAGTTGTGACAATAAATCATGTTAAACAATGAAACATTCTGGAAGATAGCTGCTATCATATAGCTTTATAATTCTCCTTTACATCCTGCTTTGAAAGAATGTAAACAGATAAATAAATTCTATCTCCACTATGTACTAATTTGGGCAAATCTCTAAATATCTTTGAGTCACAGTATCTTCATTAATAAAAAAATAAAAAGAATGACAAAACACGGTCTATTCTAGCGATTGTTGGATAACAAATGTCTTGGTGCTTTGTAAGATACTTTGAAATGGCAGGAATAATCATGGCAAATTATGTAGAGGTCAACAAAGTCTCCATCAGGACAGAGAATGGCTTTCATGGGCATTTCAGGACAGACTTCCTCACAGGCTGCTTAAAGAAGGGATTTGTGGTTGAAATAGCCTGTCATATAGAGGAAAAAAATAATCCATCTTTTTTCTCTCAAAACTATTTAGCTATAGATTGTACCTCCTATCACAAGCCCATGGCTTCAGCAAAAAAGACCAACTCTTCCACCTGCTTCCAAAATCCTCCAGAATCTGCTCCAACCCATGGACACATTCTTGTGCTCCACAGCTCTCCTGGAGGAGCCCACCTCAGCCAACTCCTTCCTGAATCCTCCCCGCTGGGCACCACCTGCACAGAGCTGGCCCACCTTGCTCAGGCCCAGCACTCCTATCCTGCCCTCCTTTCCACGTTCAAGTGACATTCCACCTCCATTCCAGGGCCTTCTGGAAATTCAGGCATCAGTGTCTTCCTCCCCTTTAAACAGAAGCACCTAAATGGAAATTCACATATGCATTTCCACAGATATTTACTGAGCTGTGTGCCAGGCACTTTGCTATGTTCTGTATTAACGATGACAGAAACTGCAGCTAACATCACGACTTATAATCATGAATCGTTTTGATTACTATCTTAATCTCTCTAATTTCTAGTCTATAAGCACCATGAGGGCTAAGACTATGGATTTGCTATATGGAACTGTGAGTATGTTATAAAGGAGAAGTATAAAAAGCTACCTGACCTATACTCAATATAAAATGCTTCGTTTTAAAACACTATTTGAATGTATAAGAGAGGACAGATTTGCTCTCCTGGGTCCAGGATGTTTTCCCTCAAGAGCTGATACTTTGGAATACACCTACAGTAAAAGGGGACAAGCAGGAGGGGCAACGCTGGAATAGACCTACAGTAAAAGGGGACGAGGAGGAGGAGCAATGCTGGAATACACCTACAGTAAAAGGGGACAAGGAGGAGGGGCAATGCTGGAATACACCTACAGTAAAAGGGGACAAGCAGGAGGGGCAACGCTGGAATAGACCTACAGTAAAAGGGGACGAGGAGGAGGGGCAATGCTGGCATAGACCTACAGTAAAAGGGGACGACGAGGAGGGGCAATGCTGGAATAGACCTACCGTAAAAGGGGACAAGGAGGAGGGGCAATGCTGGAATAGACCTACAGTAAAAGGGGACGAGGAGGAGGGGCAAGCGTTGCAGGCAGAACAGGTACAAAGACCCTGAAGCAGCAGGTGAGGGGCGGAAGATGCTGAGCATCGTATAGCCAGCCAGCGGGGATAGCACCTCTGCAGGAGGCTGGACAGGGAGCAAAAGGCTAATGCCATGCAACTGCTCACTAATTATTAATTGCCTACCGCCTGCCATGCTCAGATCTAGTCACAGAATACACAACAGCAAACAGAAAAACTCCCTGACAGAGCTTACTTACATTTTAATGGGCTGCGCGTGGGGGAGGGTGTTAAAGACAATCACACAAATTAATGCATATTAGCTGATGGTAAGTGCTATACAGACAAATAAACCAGGATGATGGGGACAGAGACAGCCTGGATGAGAGGGTCTGTGACTATTATATGGAAGGTCTTGATGGTAAAATAATATCTGAGCAGAGACCTTGCGTAGTTTCCTATTCCTTCTGTAATAAACACAACACCCATTTATTATCTCACAGTTTTATAGGTCAGAAGTCCGGTGGGTTTAGCTGATTTTTCTGTTCAAGTCTTACCAGGCTAAAATCAAGGTGTTGGCAGGGCTGGTTCCCTTCTGAGCGTTCCTGCAGTGAGGTCCTTGCAGTTGTAAGACAGAGGCCCCCATTTTCTTGCTGGCTGTCTCCAGGTCCCAGAGGCCACCTGCATTCCTTGGCTCACGGCCCCCTTTCTCCCCCTTCCAAGCCAGCAACAGCAGCTCGAGTCCCTCTCTAACCTACTCTCCTACTTTCCTCTTCTATTTTCAAGGATTCATGTAATTACACTGGTCCTCCCAGATAATCCAGGATAATCTCCACTGTCTCGAGGTCCTTAACCTTAATCACATCTACAAAGTCCTTTCCTTTATTATACGTATAAAATGTAATATATATACAATATAATATCTTATACTTAAGGTAACATATTCAGAGGTTCTGGGGATCAGGGTGTGGACAGTGGTGAAGGTCCATTACTCCATTTACCACAGATCTGAAAGATGAAAGAGTGGGAGTCCTGAGACTCCCTGGGGCCGGAGGGGGTGTGGTCCAGGCAGAAGGAAGAGCAATTGCTTCGCATGTCTATGTGCCCCAAGTGATCAAGGGGGAGAACGGTTAGAGAGAGGTTCTAAGTGGTGGCGGGGAGAGGTGAGAGAAAGTTGAACCAACAGGACAGGCTGATGACTGGATATGGGGTTTGGGAAAATGAATAAAAGAGAGAAATTAAAGGCAAAAGTGATGGTTCTGGCCTGAGCAAGTGGCAGGATGGTGGTGCTTCCATCACTGGTGAACTGGGGAAGATGGCATCAACCAGTCTAGGGCAAACAAGAGCTCAGCATTGGCCACGCTAAGCTTGAGATGTATATTACACAACAAGTGGAAACATTGGGTAGGACAAGTTGGGGGAGGAGAGGGCAGGTCTTAGCTAGAGACAGAAATTTAGGAGTCATCAGAGTATGAATGAAGACTGGATCTGATCACTAAGAAGGAGAAGTTTATTTACAGGTCTTTAGATCATATTAGGTTTATGGTTTTATCATTTCAGCAACGAGAAGCCTTTGCTTCATTTTAAATGCCTTCCTCTTCCAAATTTAACATTTCTAACTCCTATAGCTATCCTTCTGATCGCATGGTTTTCAGTTCTTACACTACAACCCCTAGAATAAAATACAGTTTTTCAATGTTGACCCTAAAATCTAGGACTCAATGAAATACTGATATTTCCCAATAATGAATGGATCATGTCCCCAAAATCCATTTTTCAGGTACTTTGAAACTCAGCACACATTTGCCCATAGAATCAGTATAAAAGATAGTTAGTTTTAATGTCAACCTAGAAAAAACTGTAATATATAAATATATAATATACAAACATATTTTATATATACAATATACAAATATATATAAATTACAATACTGATATATTATTATTTGACCCATCAGATTTGCAGTATTAGTCACAGTAGTTTAGAGTTTTAGCTCTTGAATCAAACTGTCTGGGTTTGAATTTTGTGCCTTCTACTACTCTCTTCTGGGCTCTGCTAATACTCTGTGATTTGGGGCAAGTTTACAAGCCTCAATTTCCTCACCTGGAACATGGAGCTTATAGTGGTGCCTATCACACAAGTTTGTTGCAAGGATTAAATGTAATTAGCCACATAAATCCTTACAACACCGTGTGGCATTTAGCAAGAATCCAAACAACACTACCTGTTCATGTCGTTATTGACATCTAACCATAGCTACCACTATTTCTTTAGCAGTGGGGGTGGGGAGATGGAGAGAGGGAAAAATGATCCTGAGAGTAACTGACTGACCACAGTCATCCGAGGGGCTGACCCCGCAGTGCACGCTGGGGTGGGCCCTGCAGGTGCCTGTGCCGACGCCCACACACGGCCTGGACGCCTGCGTGGAGCCGTGACTGCCCTCGACTCTAGCAAGTGCTCCTGCGTCTGCACTCCACGCTCAACTCAATGTTTCGGAAACCATGTCTCAACGTCAGCTCATGACGCCTTTGAGGTCAAATGAAACCCCCAGGTCCTCCCCAAGGGTTCCTGAATAGGGAAATTTCAGATCTGAGGTCAGGCTCCGTAAATGACCTGGTAAATACTATCATGTTAACTTTGATCTATTATACAAGGCTGCCAAAACTTTTCTGAAAATTGATTCTGTCATCCAAACCGTGAGTCAGTTTCTTTGCCAAGCTTTGTATCATCTGTAAATCTGAAGTGCCTGCCTTCTGCGTCTGCACCCAGAGGTGCTCGCTCTACACCCTCCCAGCTGGCCTCCCGCACCCCTCCTGCCCTGCAGCAATCACATTTCACAGCAGCCGCAGTGGCCCTTTTCAGTCTCCCTCGTATCAGATCCTTCCTCACTTCCTGACACACACCCCTCACTCGCCTGGCACAGCCGCACCGGCCTCCTTGTTCACTGTCAACTATAACAGGCACATTCCCAACTACAGGCTTTTGTGGTGCTTTTTCCTCTACCTCTGCCGTCCCCAGCCCCTGGCCCGTGGACCAGTACTGGCCCGTGGTTTGTTAGGAATCAGGCTGCACAGCAGGAGGTGAGCGACGGGAAAGTGTATTTACACCCGTTCCCCATCATCACTGGAAGGTAATTAACAGCTGGACAACAAATTGGGAAGAACATGATTACGCCTCAGTCCAGCTCAGCTATCTTATCGTGAAAAAAGTAAAATGATTTAGTTTTGTTAGAAAAAACAACCAATAAGTTAGATAAGATAGAGGCAGACTGTGCAGTATAAGACAGTTTCTTATAGGAAGGTAGTTGTAGTTGGTCAAATAATACTGTTAATGAGGCCTGAAAGCTATGAAAACAAAGACCTTTTATTATTATAGAAAGAAACTATCAGTCCTAATAATTTGTACTATAAGCTAGTGACATGGTAGAAAGAGTGCCAGTCTGGAGTGAGACACACCTGACTCCCAGATCTGCCATCTCCTAGCTGTATTTCCTTCTTGATGTTGCTGATCTACTCTGAGCCTTAGTTTTCACATCTGTAAAATGGAGATGATAATACCTACTTTCCATGGGCTGGTGATGAAGTAAATAAATAAGACAAGGTATATAAAGCCCTGAGCACATGGCCTGGCACATGTTTGGTGCTCAATACATTCTAGTATCTCCCTGAATAGAGTAGGCGCCCCCTGCTACTTATCCGTGGTTTCAGTTATACATGGCCAACCACAGTCTGAAAATATGAAATGAAAAATTCCAGAAATAAACAATTTCTAAGTTTTAAATTGCGTGTTGTTTTGAGTAGAGTGATGGAATCTCGCCCCGTCCCACACCACCCTGCCCTGCCCCATCCTTTGTCCAGTGTGTCCACACTATCTATACCAACCGCCTATGAGCCACTTAGGAGCCATCTCAGTTATCAGACTGACTGTCATGACATCACAGTGCTTGCGCTCAATTAACCCTTATTTTACTTAATAATGGCCCCAGAGTGCAAGAGTAGTGATGATGGCATATTGTTATAATTGTTCTATTTTATTATGTTATTGCTGTTAATATCTTACTGTGCCTAATTTATAAACTTTATCATAGGTATATATGTATAAGAAAAAACATAGTATATATAGAGTTCCATACTATCCATGATTTCAGGCATCCACTCGGGGACTTGGAACAGATCACCTGAAGATAAGAGGGGAACTACTGTATTGTTGGGTTTCTCATAAATCCAAATGGAATCTAAAGCTATTAATAGCCTTTATTTCTCCAAAACACCATGAAGTACTATGATGTGCTATGCTTATTTCTGAAAAGAGACATTCTCATTAAAAACCTATGTAATTCAAAAGATCAAAAACTGCCAAGTGGGCCGGGCGCTGTGGCTCACGCCTGTAATCCTAGCTCTTGGGAGGCCGAGGCGGGCGGATTGCTCAAGGTCAGGAGTTCAAAACCAGCCTGAGCGAGACCCCGTCTCTACTATAAATAGAAAGAAATTAATTGGCCAACTGATATATATATAAAAAATTAGCCGGGCATGGTGGCGCATGCCTGTAGTCCCAGCTACCCGGGAGGCTGAGGCAGAAGGATCACTCGAGCCCAGGAGTTTGAGGTTGCTGTGAGCTAGGCTGACGCCACGGCACTCACTCTAGCCCGGGCAACAAAGTGAGACTCTGTCTCAAAAAAAAAAAAAAAAAAAAATTCCAAGTGTCCTCTCTCTCTCACACTTAAATATACATACATATGTGTGTGGATGGATGGATAGATAGTTACTTCTTTAACCAAAAGAGGTACAAAGCATAAGCGTGGGTGGCTGAGAATCACTTGTTTCATTCATGATGCATCACGCTCCTTCTCTGGGCACCTGGAAGAGGAGGTCCAAGATGGAGGAGGTCTTGTGCTCTCCCAAGCTAAGCTTATGGTCTTAACCAGACCCCAGAAGGGGATGGTTGCTTGAGAACAGCCATGTGCAATACGGCTGCCAGCTTCAAAGCTCTGCCGCTGGGCTGTGAACGGCGGGTTGTGCGCAGGCAGAGAGGGACGAGCTGCGTGCTCGCAGGCCATCTCGTAAGGCCTACAGTTGCAGCCCCTCCTCGTGAAGAGGGACCCTGCTCCTGTGGAGGGAAAAGAAGCTTTTTCTGTTCTATGGACAGGTTTTAGAGAGCATCCATTCATGGTTTTTAAATGTCTACTTACAAGAAGAAAGTAAGCTCTTAAAGATCACAGAATACTCAGCCTTCTTTCAAAACTGAGAATTTTAATTCTTCCTAAAAAAAAATACTTATCAGGTATTTTACTCTCCTGGGATATGCTTGGTTTAAAAACTGTTGCACTGTAAAAATGATTTGTATTCCTTTATCTGAATATTTTTTGAGCACCTACCATGTGCTAGACCCTGTTCAAGATGTTTGAAGTCTATCAGTGAAGTTAGGTGACAAAGAGCTCTGTCATCATGAAATTTACATTCTGGCAGGGGACACCAAAAAACAAACGATGACTATAAAAAATAAGTACACTATGCAGTAAGTTTTATAAAGGGATTGCCTGATCTGTGGAGGAGGGAGAATAAAGCCAGGTAAAAGGAATTGGAAGTGCTGGGGAAAAGGCTGCAATTTTCAATAAAATGATCAGAGTAAGCAGCGCTGAGGAGATGGCAGAAGTAGAATTTGAAGTCGTATCATAGAACTTGGGAATAGCCTTCATTATTTTTAATTTAAGTTAATCTACCTAAAAAATGCCCTGATACACAGCTTTAAATATTAAATAGCTTATTGAATAAAAAGTTTACAGCTAAATTTCTGTATTAACCAATGACTGCCTCTTCTACAAGCATAACATAACCAACATCCATGCCAAAGACTTTCAGAGAGAAGCTGGGAGTCTAGCAAGGCTGCGCCTCAGCATGAATCACTGTCACTCTTCATGTAGAATCAGCGTTTCTAAACCCATACATAAGGAACCGCTAAAGGGAGAGAGAGGAAAAGGCCATTCTGAGAGCTTCTTGTATTGATTTCTTTTACCCCAAACAAAGAGATCCTCCTCGTTACATGATATATCATAATCACTTAATTTGTCTGACTGCTTTAAAGAAAGAACAATGGATTCAAGAAAAGGTGTTGACTTGCAAAACTATAATCATTTTGCAACTTTTTTGTTGCTTTGTATGGGTTGCTTTCCCTTAGTAATATGACATGTGTGGTCGCTACAGAAAAACTGGAAATGCAAAGCTCTAATTCATGCCATTCCCAAGAGTCTGAGCTAATCTAAAGCAGCCAACATTTGAAAACTCTTACATCACTCCTGAGTGTAGGAAGGATAAAGCCTTTTTTAAGCCTTACTGCTAGGTTTAATGTATTAGACTTTCACAATGTATCATCTGTATCATCTGATCTTTCAGATACAGACTTTCACCTGTATCATCTGAACATGAATATTTTTTTCTTTCTCTCCGCTGTGAATCTCCTGCCGAGCACTTTCCCACAGGCCAGGACACACAGACTTCAAGGAAACTTTTTGATGAAGTCCTTTCCTGGACAAAAACAGTTCACAAAACAGGGAATACTTCCAACCATGATTAATGCCTGTATTTTCCAAATATTTGCTCTCTAAGTGACCATCCACTCTATCCCTCACCATGGCTTTGCCAAAGTTATCCTTGTATAAACTAAAATTCTCAATGTCACTATAACATGACACATAAAAACATTTGCAGAGAGGTGAGCTTCTTGGTCCTCAGGGATTAATTGTGTATCCAATTTAAATACAGTTGAGAGTAGGAAAGAAAAATTATATCAGTTTTAGTATGTAGCTTTTCATAGAAAGTATCATAAGTATAAATATCTGAAAAGATACACATGAAGAATAAAATGTATAAGGGTGATTTCTCAAACAAAAGATGAACATGTAAAGTATTGATATGAATTATTTGTTTAACACTGTGGCACCAACCTGAAATGAGAATATAACTTTTAAACGTGAAAAGGTATATTATAAAAAATTATAAACAACCTAATATTTTACTAAAGAATCGATTAACAAATGGCTGTACATTCATATCAGGTCTCAGAAGATTTATTAACATGAAATGATAGGGTTACTCTTATTAAATTTTTTTTAAATAAATAAAAGCAGTCCACAGAGAGTACCCTTTTGTTTCGTTCAGTAAATATATGTTCATAATAGTATATGTACATGTATGTGTATATTCTGTATAAAAGAAGCAGAGAGAAAAAACTATCAGTGTTTTAGAGGGATTTTAGACACTTTTTTTCTTCTTTGTATTTTTCAGTTTTTTCCTGTACTTTTTCTACACTGGACATGTATATCTCATATCACTGTTCAAAATTTTCAGTGAAAACATTCTATAATAAGAAAAAATAGCTGTGAATCAAAAATCCTGAGTTCCAGGTCCCTCTTTGACACTTCTTAGCCACACAGAAAAGTCACTTCTTGGCTCCATGCCTGCCAGCTCAGCTATAACATGAGGGGTGACCTGAAGCTTTCTAGCATCTTAACATTTTACTTGTGTATAACAAGTGTGTATTGCTTTGTCATGTATATGGCCCAGGTCCATTCTAAAGTAGAGACTGTGCCACGGTTTACACACTGCACAGGACAAATCAATGCTAGCACGCTTACAACTAACCATGCATGTTCACCTTACCATTCAAATCACTGTCTTCAGGATCAGATTCTGTTCAGTTAGTTGTCTTAGTCTACATCTCTCAAACAGCAAACTCAGTTCTCAAGGCAGGACAACCCTACCTAACCCACTCTGCTTCTCCATCCATTGTGCAATTTCTGGTTATGGAATCAGAGAGCTCTACCAAACATCAGCCCCAGGTTAATCTGGGCCAGAAGGTAGTTCTCAAAAAGGCTTAACTACACACCCTCTGCTCATTTTTCCTGCTTTCTCATCCTACCAGCTCTTCCAAAATCCTTACCCCTCTCTCTCCCTTGGCCTGGAAAGGAATACAATAAAGCCTGCATGTTGCTATCCACCTGGATTCTCTTGTTTCTAGATGTTTTCTCTTGCCTTGGAGAGATACATAAAACATTCCATTGCTAAAAGCGATAAGCAAACACTTGCCCTAATTCTCAGGAAGGGATGGACTTGGCCAACAAGTTGCTATTAAAAAAATTCAGCGAGGATGTCCATGATAATGTGACACATAAATCAGACTCCTTTAAAGGCATTTTTCTGAAGTTGTTGTAACCATGGGCTTCTACAGTACGGGAAGGGTTAGTCAGGCCTGGTGCCAGGGCCTGTGTGGCCAGAGCCTGCTTTGGGAGGGCGCTCCATCAGCAGGCCACTTGGCCTGTCTCTTGGCTTACTGTGCAAAAACACACTGTCCCTCGCAGGTGAAAAAGAGGTTGTTTGTTTGTTTCAATTAAATCATTACATCTTAGTTTTAATTATTTTCCAAATATCTAAACAATCCTGAGTTAATCTACTATCGGGATCTTGTTAATATGGTTTCTGAACTACAGTAAAACTAAAAGGACTAAAAGCCAAAATACTACACCAAACATCAGAGAAGCAAGTCAAATGCAGCCCTCTCACCATTCTCCTGCACAGGTTTCTTTTTGGTTGCACGATATGACCCCCAAACGAGCTTTGTGCTTTCTTTAACTCAAAGATATTCCCACTTCATTAACACAATTCTTTATTTTCTACTTCTTTGTTATTACCAAGGAGAAATTCCAGGCTTTAAGAGATTCAAATGACTTGTACCTAAATCAGACCTGGACTCTCGCCTCCCCACATGCCGATTTACATGAAATCTCCTAGAGTTTCTCTGCCTCCACGAAATACGGACGCCACTGCCCATCAGCCCCAGGTCTGCCGCTTTGCACAAACAGTCCAAAACAGTTTTCCTGATCTGTTTCAACTTGAAGTGTTGTCAATATATGGATTGTCTTGCTTTCTAATTCAGTGAAAAATCTAGTTTTCCATTAGTCTCTGCCTTTCTAATTTTCGATACAGCTTTACTAAATGTAATTATTAAAGGCAGATTCAAGAAAGCAATTACTGAGCTACTGGTTTGTATCTCTGAAGTCTTAATAAGCGGCAAAAAGTTGTAATTGCACTAAGAGTATAAAATAAATTTTTGTATAGATTAGACATATACACCCTTAAATTTGAATATGGGGAGACACATTTAAAACAGTATATATAAAGGCATCCCCCTTAAATCACACTTTTTAACCCTCATTTAAACTATTCAAAGGCAGTGCAGTATGTTTTCAGAAAGGCCACATTCTGTCCTTTCTCTGGGAGTCTGTGACTTTGGTAAATCACACCTTCTCTGGATCTCCTTTTTCTTTCTTCTGTAAATATGTGAGAATGTTAAACTAGATGGCCACCACATGCTCCTTCAGCTCTAAACATCTATGAAATATTTATTAAATTCCTAAGCTATGCTAGGCTCTGTACTAGACACAAGATAGAGCAAGATATTATACAAATTCTAATCTACAGCTTTAAGAGGCTTAAAATTTAATAAAGAATACATGTAAGCATAATTAATTATAAAGCAATATGTAAAAGTGACATCCCAACGATATAAACCAAATTCTATTTCCAAAAAGTCTTGTACATGCAAATGAAAGATACAAATTCTCATTTGTAGTCATCCAAATTATATAATGTGGCTTTCTAACTATAGGCAAATAGGAGATTATTCATTATATGGTCACTCAACACTGGTCTTGAGCAAACAACACACCCTGTGCGCAGAGCCCCTGCCCTATTATGGACTGTGCATGTCCCCCTCCCCTGACCCTCCTCCCATCTTTATATGTTGCAGCTCTAACCCCCATGGGACTGTATTTAGATAGGGCCTTTCAGGAGGTAATTACAGGCAATTATGGTTAAATAAAGTCATAAGGGTGGGGCCCTAACCCTATAGGACTGGTGTGCTCCTATAAGAAGAGGAGACACCAGAGATCGCTCTGTCTTTCTAAGTGCAAACACAGCGAAGGCCCTGTGAGGGCAGAGAGGGAAGGCAGACGTTTACAAGCCAGGAAGAGAGACCTCGCCAGAAACCAACCCTGCTGGCTCCTTGATCTTGGACTTCCGGCTTCTCAGACTGTGAGAAATTCCTGTTGTTTAAATCTTTTCTACTTTGTTAGGGCAGCCCAAGCTAACTACTACAGTCCCTAAACCAAGATGCCTCTGGAACATGTAATAGCCATGTAGCAATCATTTAATCATGCTTATCTCAATTTTGTGATATAATTTACTAGCTCAGGAGAGGCGCGAGGAGCAGCTTATTATCACCCTTTTATAGATGAGAAGATCAGATGGGGATCAGAAAAGTAAATGACTTTTCAAAAGCCTCAAATGGATCTGGTAGTCCTCCTTCCAGGATACAATGAGCGAGCCTTTCTGCAAAATTAACTATCACATAAGGCCACAGGAAGCTTCATTTCAAGGTCACCTTTCATGACCCTGAAAAACCTTCCCTGCCCTTGGCGATGTCCCTTGCTTTGTCAGCATCATTCAAAATAGTACGTAGTATTTACCTTGAATACCATGAAGCTACCACAGCCATTTCTCATTCTATCTTATGTTTATTTAGTTGACATGTGAAGAACATAGCTTCATGTTTTCTGTGCTATTAGATTTTAGGCAGGTTCTTACACCGAGGCCTAAAAGTTTATGGTGAGCACCATCACCACCACGGTTTGAAGATACACCTGCAAACTCAAAGCCAAACTGTAGTGGCTGCCTTCAAATCTTCCTTCCCGAACGTCTGACAATTTGAAGAAGGCAAGAAGTGGGGAACAGAAATAAGCAAGCAAACAACATGCTTATTCCTTTAATTCTGTTGCAAAGCTAAAAACCTATACACTGGGTCCACCCAGAACCACTGTCTAAAGGTGTATTGTGCTCAGATCTGGATGCCACGTTTTAAGAAGGTCATTGTCAAATGAGATAGAGTCTTTTTCATGGAGAAGCTACAGCAGGACCAGAGGCCTTCCCAGTGGCAGCTGAGGAGCAGGGAGAGATGTCTACCCGAGGGAGCAGTCTTCAAGTACTTTCAGAACAAATGAGTTGAGGGATTGTAGTGAAGTTTTATAGATCCCAATAACAGAATTAAGGCCAGCTAGTAAATTTTCTGTACAGTCTAGAGATGAGAAAAAAATTCACAACAGAGTATGCCATGCAAGCATAATGAGCCCATGTCCCAAATCGCCCACCATATAAGGCTGAACTGACAATTTCCAGGAAGGTTATGTTGGGAAGGATTACTATTCAACCCAGTCTCTGGTCAGAGATTGTATTTTGGGAAAACAGACTACATGCCACTGTTAAGTAAATAGCCTCTTTCTTTAAAGTGAATCAATAAGGGCCAGAGTGACATTAACTATAGAAGTAACACAGAATTTGGGATGCAGAAAGTTAAATATAAAGTCCCCAGACTGACTGTTTAAAAATAAGAAAGCATCATGATCAAAGCTCAGAATAAAGGCTTCTAAAATACAAAAGCACAAAATATTATAAACATAAAACCTGAAACAGTCACTTTAAAGAATTAAGAAAAGAGAAATACTCAGTTCTAGCTTTCTGGTGCCAATGGAATAAAGCAGGCCCCCAGTGATGGACCTTAAGAGGGGGCACAGGAAATGTACCAGAAGACACCAACTCCACAGAACGGCTGAAAACAAAAAGCAGAGATCCAGGTTTCCCTGGAAACAAAGTCAGAAGCACATTTCCCTCATGCAATCAAATGTACAAGTCACATATGTGGACCCAGGCGACTAAAAAGAAACAAAAACCAGATACAGCAGAAAATGCTGTGGGTTTTGTCCTAATTCTGATATTAAGTGGCCAAGCTATCTTGGATACATCATTTACTCTCACTCCGGGCTGTAGTTACTTATTCAGTTAAAATTTATTGATGACTTTTCTGTGTGAGCATGTGCTAGATGCGGGGAGTACAGTGAACGAAGGGCGCAATGAATCATCGCAGCATGGGAAAGATGGAGAATGGAGAGAGCACGAAACAAGAGAGCCTCGTCAGGGCTGAGACCTGGAGGAGGCGATGCTGGAACTGAGGTCTGAAGCCTGGGGAGGAATTGAGGGGGCAGTTGAGGGCGGAGGCAAGGACAAGGCAAAGAGGGAAGGTTAGTTTAACAAAAGAAAGATTCTCATGAAGAACTGAGCTCAGGGGACCAAGGGACCAAGAGCAGCGAAGGCAGGGAGAGGCCAGACGGCACTGGCAGTCACAAGCCTCACTGAGGACGGGTAAGCAGTGAGAAGCCTGCCAATGGCTGCCAGTGGGGGCCGACCCAGGGCGACGGGTGTGGGTGTGGAGAGCCAGAGTGGGAGGGAGGTGGAGGAGGAGGTCAGCACAGCAGTCCAGGCAGAGATGAGGGAGACAGCGTAGGTGAAAGTAGGCAGATTTTAAAACGTGAGTAAGTGGTAGAGTCCACAGGACTTGGCGGTGGTGCTTAGACATGAAGGCTGGCAGAAAGGGAAGCGCCCAGGGTGACTCCCCAGTGTGGGGCTTGAAAACTGGGTGTATAGTGGCGGTTGTGTAGAGAAGGAAGGCTGTCTAATGAAGGAAGACTAGTTAAGCCCTCTAAAGCCTTCTCCAAAGTTCCCTTCCATCTCAAAAATATTGTTTCTAATGTTTCACATAAGCATTTTACAATTACACTATTATCAACTAAAAAGTGAAATCAGTCATATACCCATTAGAAAGTTGGGTCTTTACAAGTTTAAAAAGAAAGTGCATAGTTGGCATTTTAAAAATGAAATCACCAGGACCTTTTAAGAACTTTCTCCTGAAAGGCTGCTCTCTCTTCTCCACCCATGCAAGACCAAGAGAAGGCTGCTGTGCTGGGTGAGATGTGTGAGGGAACCGCTGCGGGTCTGCAAGGCATGGGTCCCGGGAGGGAAGAGGGCCGGCCAGTGGTCCTCGCCCCAGCTGTGGTATGTGGAGCCCCCGAGGGCAAAGAAGGCAGTGCAACTCCAGCAGTTTGCAGGTGTTCCCAGAGGAAAGGAAACAAACCAAGGAGTGGGTGTGGGTAGCGGGTGGAATACCAGAGTAACCGCTGAGGTCATTACTCCATTGAGAGAACTGGATTTTGAAAAACAAGTAGAACTATTTGTATTGTCCTATGAAGAAAGAATACTGCAAGAGAGACCTTTGAGGTCTCCAGATTAACTGTACATGGCAAGCGTCCCGATGACAGGATTCAGATAAAGATGGACCAGATCCACAATAGCTGCGTTAGTGTTCGTCAGGAGGAAACAACGTATTCCATTTATGACTGGGATTAAGTGCTACAACAGCTCTGGGTTCCAGTCAACCATGTCATGACCAGGCTGATGACATGACTTTGAAGTAGCAGAGATAAGTACAAATGAGGGGTCTGGTTCTCCATCCAGCCCATGAATGGGAGAGGGGGCCAGGGGCACCCAGAAGCACACGCCTCTGTAGCCTACTCATGCACTGCAGGAAGCACCATGAAGGTACACGTGAGGACAGAGAAGGTATTTAAGCAAGTCTTAGGGAAAGGGGCGGGTGGGGAACAAAAGGATAATATCCAGAGCACAGTTTTTTTGTGTATAGATTGAGTATCCCTAATCCAAAAATCCAAAATCTGAAATGTTCCAAAAACTGAAACATTTTGAGTGCTGACATGATGCTCAAAGGAAATGCTCATTGGAGCATTTCAGATTTGGGATACTCAACTGGTAAGTATAATGCAAATATTCCAAAATCCACCCCCCCCCAAAAAAAAATCTGAAATCCCAAACACTTCTAGTTCCAAGCATTTCTGATAAGGGACACTCAACCCGTAGCATCCCCTCCCACCTCCACCTCAACTGGATCAAATGAAAAGTGGTCAGGAATCACTTTGGAGCCTCCTCAACAGAGCTACCCCCTACCTAAATTCCTTCTCCCCTTCCCCTCCCTCCCTTTGTCCTCCTCCCCTCACTCACCAAAGCCTGTCTTCCATCAGGTTGGGCCTTGGAGGAGCAGTAGGGATGACCCTAATTTTGAACTCCTCCCCAAATTTTTATAACCTTAGTCTTGAAATGAACAGGTAAAGAACTTCAAAAGTAAAAATGAAAACAAAAGGCAATAGAGATAGGGATGGTTGTGAACAGAGTAGTGGCCTGGGCCGCAGACCAGAGAATTAGCCCAGGAGAGGGGAGGTCTCAGGATACCCCACACAAAGCAAAGAGAACCTTAAACACTGAACATCACAGTGGTAGGATTAAAGTTCTAATGCAACTCTGTTCCACTGGATTTTTTCAATTAAGTTTCCCATTCTCGGCCGGGCGCGGTGGCTCACACCTGTAATTCTAGCACCCTGGGAGGCCAAGGTGGGTGGATTGCTCGAGGTCAGGAGTTCAAAACCAGCCTGAGCAAGAGCAAGACCCCGTCTCTACTATACATAGAAAGAAATTAATTGGCCAACTAATATATATAGAAAAAATGAGCCGGGCATGGTGGTGCATGCCTATAGTCCCAGTTACTCGGGAGGCTGAGGCAGGAGGATTGCTTGAGCCCAGGAGTTTGTTGCTGTGAGCTGAGCTGATGCTACGGCACTCACTCTAGCCTGGACAACAAAGCAGGACTCTGTCTCAAAAAAAAAAAAAAAAAAGTTTCCCATTCTCAAAGTAAACTTTATCTCTGGTGATTTTCTTAACTTCCTAATCTCTCTTTACAGCTGTACTCCTAGTACTAAAGTGATGGTTCACTATTTATAGAATAAACTGATATCTTTCTGCCTTGAACCTACAAGCTCTCAATCTGCTGTGGCTTCAAAATTGCATTCCTCATTAGTGAAAAGCATACACTAGAAAGAATTATTCCATTAGGTAGTTTGTGGAAGATAATCGTCCCAATGTAATGTAACCTTGTCCTTACTACAGGATCTGAGTGTAGTAATGGACTCATTCCTTCATCAAGTATTTATTAAGTACTTTCCCTGGGCCAGACTCTGAGCTGGCATATAGTGGCCAGCAAAAGAGATGTGGTCTATCCCCCATGGAACTCAGGGAGGAGATAAATTAACCAATTATAAGCACCTAATTATCACTAAAATAGGTACTAAAAGGAAACGTAGATGGTGGCCAAAAATCATTTTAATAGGAAAGCTGGACAATGACGGACCACCCCAGAGATTTAACACTGCCCTCTACTCTCGATGGCTTGGCCAGGCTAAGGCAACTGTCCTCACATGCTCAGGTGTCTGCACCTGTCACTTACAGCTCAGATCCTAGAGTTATCTTTGGAGATTGAAAACCTGGGTTCAAATTCCAGCTTTCCCACTTACCAGCTGTATGACCTACAATAAATGATTTAAACTTTGAGCATCATTTTTTTCCATCTTTTAAATAGAGATAATAGCACTACTTTCTCTGCAAGGATTTAAATAAGTTCACATTTAGGAAGCACAGAGTATTGTGTCTAGCTCATGGCAAGCACTCAATCAATAATAGGTATTATAACTTTCATGATCTAAGTGTTCCTGAATTTTTGTCAATGACAAAATGGCATTAAAATCATTTAAACTAGGGTTTAATGAGATATCATAACTCCTCACTCTAATATATCAGAATGCCTTTTTCTAGCTTTGGTAATGAAGAATCAACCAGAGTGCTCTTGGGATATGTGTCCTTTGGTAATATGGCCATACTGTATTTCTTTTCAAGTATTTAAGACAATTTCATATCTGGAATAAATATCTTATTATAATTTAACATTTTGAATAGGTGATACAGTCAAATGGTTTCAAAACAGAAAAAGAAAGATACACAGTGGAAAGTCTCCCTTACAACCCGACCATTCTGACCAGGTCCCACTCTCCACCCCCTTCCAGTGCTCACTGTTAGCAGCAGACCCTCGCAGCCTGGCCTTGTGCACAGCTGAACAGGAGTCCCGTGTCCTTCCCTTACATACAAAAGGCAGCACATCACACATGCTGTTCTACCTCTTGCTTTTTCACGTAGCAATGGACCTTGACAATCTTCCCGTAACGGGACATATCAAGACCTTCCTTTTCTTCCTTTTATTGCTACATAATATTCTATTGCATGAATATTGTTATAAAAAATGTATTTATAGTTACATCGCTTTCTGGACTGACAAACTTTCCTAATTATAGCTTGGCAGTGGGTGATGGAAAAAATGGATAGAAACATAATATTTTCATTTGCCTTAATTGTCCTTAGTCAAAAACTAATAGCAACTAATTATTTTTGGTATATTTTACACAATCTATACAATCACTATGCTACAGTTTACAAGAATAGTTTTTCCCTTTTATTATTTTAAAACATCTGCTCTGTATTTTACACATAACAGGATCATTTTCCTCCGTGTTTATGTGGGAAAAGTGCCGGCTGCTACAGTATCCAATCAGTTACCCCAGGAGATGTCAGCTGTCAACCATGTCTGTTGCAGCGATTTCCCTCCCCTCGCTCCCTTCCCACTCTGGGTGAGCTGTCAAGTTTCTAGTTTCTGACGTGCATTTACATCACTCAATGACATCTGACAGCGGTGAAAGGCCACAGAAAACTGCTTATTGATCAGAGCAAAACTAGTTGACGGAACAGATGAGGTTGTATCACAGAAATGCAGCCACATTCAGGTGATGACATTTTGCTCCCCGTACACAAGAGCTTAATGGAATACAACTTCATTATATCATGCCACTTGTGCTTACAGCACCAAACCCGTCTCCTGACCGTTTTGTCTATGTGGTGATGAGGACAATCTATTTGTGCTGGTTTCAATGTATTACTAACCTGATTTGTTCATGAACACTTGCAAACTACTTGTGAATCTGTCCTGGCAAATATACCGAAAGACACTGAAGTCTCAATCTTACCAAAATCTAATTGTGCTGTCTTTAAAAAAAATAAAATAGAATCACCATTTAGTGAACTGTAACTGCTCAGTTATACATTTAAGTTAAACTTTTATACCACTGTGTTAAGAAGTTTAAATGGGTATTTTTTCGATCAATGTGCCATTGTCAGGAAAACAAAAAACTGGTAACTTGAGATATAGTCAAATTTTACTTATAAATGGGAGAATTTGGCTGTTTCTAAGAACTAATATATCATATTAAGGCCCTCTCCATACAAATTATTCATTATTCCTTTCAGTTTTAAAGATAACAATTTCAACCACTTCCCATTTCCACTGCGAATGCAGATAGATGACTAGAAACTTATAAATCAGTGCACGTCTGGAACAGGGATCACTAAGTCAGACAGACTCTTAATATTTTGCCATGTGACTTCTCAAATATAAGAAAAGGAAAAGGCAGCAAGTGAGACAGAATTACCAGCCCTCTGACTCCTAGGTGAAAGAATGCTAAAACTTTACCCAGCTGGTTGTCTGGCTTTTATCTCTACTCCTTAATTCCTCCCTTGAGGAAGGAGTATTCTCCCAGATCACGAATTCCCACACTACCTTCACAACTTGGCCACATCTGCATCCTATCTAGACTTTATATTTTTCTTTCCACAGACTTTTTACTTCAATAAGATTTAAAGAAAACTTTATGTCACAAATAGATATTGGAAGCCAACAGCATGTGCCAGAAATAGAAGGTGACTATAAAAATAAATGTTCATTTTTAACTTACAGTTCTTACAGCAGGTTCTAAGCCTGAAGCTACTCTCCTTTGCTTAGAAAGAAAGATTAGCAAACTAAAGCTAAGTTAAAGCTTTTGGAGAACTTTTTGGGAAGTTGGGGGAAATGACATAGGAATAAAATAAATAAATAAATAAATAAATAAAAAGGGAGCGTCTTTCTCCCTTGTGAAATCCATGTTATTCGGCGTCCAGGCAGCACTTAACTCACCTCCTGCAGCACTGGTGGCCTGTACCCAAACCCAGAGAACATGAGCATAGCATGCTGAAGTCACAAGCTGCCAGGTTCAAATCCTGTCCCTCCCATTTACTGAGTGGCCTCCCCTACAAGTTATTGAACCTCTGCGTGCCTCACTTTCCTCTCACCTATAAAAGGAGATACTAACAGCATGTGAACCCTGAAGAATTGCTCTGAGAAGAAAATGAGATTATGCATATAAAGTGCTTAGCATAGTAACTGAAACTAAAGAAATGTTCAGTGTTAGCCATTGTTATTCATTTCTTTCATTTACCAAAAAAAGAAAGAAAAAAAAAAAGACTAGAGGACAGAAGAAACTCAGACCCCCGTGAGCAGCCTCCTGAGGCTTCCCCGTCCAACCTCACCCAGGCCCTGGCCCTTGCTTTCCTCCCAGTCCCCGGGACTCTGCTGGGGCGCAGTTTCCTGTTGTCTGCACGGGCCTGCCGCAGCCCTGACGCTCCTTGAAGACGGAAGCCCCGTCTCCCAGGTGTCCTCAGGGCCGGCACAGCACCCGCGGCGGGGTCCAGCGTGCACTGGGTGGAGCTGGCTACATGAGCCAACGCCGGCCCCTCTCCCTTCTGAAGGCCACGCCAGCACTGGCCTGGCCATATGGGCAGGTTTATGCAGATCCGAATAAGAGATGGTCTGACATGGCTTCTGACTTCTTTCTTTTTTTTCTTTTTTAAAGGCTGGTCAAGTGAAGCAGTGGCAGTGGAGAAGGAACAAAGGAATCTGTAACTGGCTGTGATCAATTAGTATGACTTTTTTCTTATAGCACCAGCTTGAATAATGGAAAAAAAAGTAACAGAAAAACAGAAAGGTGCTAAATGTCTATATTTCAAAATGTGAGATTTCTCAAGAAATACTATGAGTTTTGCCATTTCACAAATCATACTATATACAATGCTTCAGCTTAATTTTGTATATTTTGAAGCTACTAGAATTAAAAATCTTCCTTTTTAATCACCCAGACCAAAATGTACGCCCTAGAGCTGCAGTCCCCAACCCCCAGGCCACTGACTGGGCTGCACAGCTCTGCTGCCCCCCTACTGCTCCATCCATGGAAGATTTGTCTTCCGTGAAACTTGGGGAGGGGAGGCACACAGCAGGCGGTGAGTAGTAGGTGAGCGAGTGGCTTCATCTGCATTTACAGCTGCTCCCCTGCACTCTCATCACCCGCATCACCGCCTGAGCTCCCCCTCCCCCTCCCAACACTCCCCATCCCCCATGCGTGGAAAAACTGTCTTCCATGAAACTGGTCCCTGGTGCCAAAGCTGGACTGATCAATTGGCATCAGGGACCAGTTTCATGAAGATAGTTTTTCCACACATTGGGGCAGGAAGGGGGGGGGGTCAGGATGGCTTCAAGATGATTCAAGCACATCACATTTATTGTGCAGTCAAACCTCTCTGCTAATGATGATCTGTATTTGCAGCCGCTCCCCAGCGCTAGCATCACCGCCTCAGCTCCACGTCAGACCATCAGGCACTAGATTCTCCTGAGGAGCACAACCTAGATCCCTCGCATGCACAGTTTACAGTAGGGTTTGCACTCCTATGAGGATCTAATGCTGCCACTGGTCTGACAGGAGGCGGAGCTCAGGCCGTGATGCGAGTGATGAGGAGCAGCTGTAAATACAGACAAAGCTCCACGGCTCACCTGCTGCTCACCTCCTGCTGTGCAGCCCGGTTCCTAACAGGCCATGGACCAGTACCTGTCTGCGGCCCAGGGGTTGGGGGCCACAGCCTTACAGCACTCATAAATGCAGGGCTTCTGAACTATGGGCCACATGTTATTTTCCAAATACTTTTACTTCACATACTTTATGTTCTAGACCTATCTGGAAACAAAAAATGATTCAAATCAGACCCACTATGCTGTACTCAGAATTAACAAGCCTCAAGACAACCATTAAATATAATCTTGTAGGAGAACGGCAGAATGGAGATAACAAAACCATTAGTTTTTAGACATCTTGAAATTAGGCAGCTAGAGGATGTCCAAAGGCAGACAACCTGTAAGAAGTCAGTCAGGGCAGAAAGATTCCAAATGCGCCACTGAGGACTGCAGGACCAGGTATCTGCTGGGAATTGTATTCACCCCCGAGGCCAAGGTCAAACAGAACAAGAACATGTGTGCAAGACCTACCCAGGAGAGAGGATGGGGGGTCCAGATCCCGTCTAATGAATTTGTGAAGTCCAAGGGGCAATGACAGAAGATAAATCCAAAACTGTCTAAGGCCAGGTAAACGTCACATTAGAGCATGGAACACAGGCAGCAGCAGAGCACAAGGTTCTGGACTTGGCAGTAAAGGGGGCTGGGGATGCCCAAATGCCCCTGCATGCCAGCCCCTCTGCACCAACTGGATAGTCCCTAAATTCCTAGAATACTTCCTGTCTTTGCATTTTGTCCCTAACCACACACTAGTTTTCATTGTTGTTTAACTGCAATCTCTTTAAATAGCCTGTAAATTCCTATGAGAAAGGTATTACATGTTATAAATCTTCTACAAACTACTGATTGTCCCCACAATACAAGGCATAAAGAACATGGTAAATGCTTACTAAATGAAAGGAAAACAAGCTGTATTTTCAGAAATGCAAAACTTAAGAAGGATGCAATAGTTCTTCATCATAAATACTAATAATATTTTATCTTTTTAAAATATATAATTCATTTTTCCCTCTCAAAAAGCATTATTTATATTGGTAAAGGAATACAAATTTGGCTCTTAAATCTTTAAAAATATTTTATTGCAGTTATGTTTTCTGTGGCACTCCATACCATTTCCATACGCCATACGGAACTGAAACTTGAACTTACTTTCTAATGCATAGACTTGCATGTTTGTTCTTAATTTTTAAAAAAAGGTTTTATGTATCGCATTTAAAAAATTTCCGCTACACACACACAAAATCAAAACTATGTGAGGTGATGCATATGTTAATTAGTTTGATTGTGGAAATCACTTCACGGTGTATACCTATATCAAAATATCGCCTTGTACACCTTAAATATATATAATAATTATTTGTAAATTATACCTCAATAAATCAGGGAAAAAAGGGGGGAATCGAGATTTTAAAAATTGCTTCTACTCAAGCCATTGGTTTACTCACCTGTGAGTTAATCAGTCCTACCAAGAAAGCCTCTCCCCCGCTCTGCTGTGAGAATTACCCGCGCAAGAGCGTGTGCAGCCCTCGAAGATGAAGAGCTCACGGAATTCCTCCATCTCTGTAAGACACGTACCTAGCCAAGAGTCAAGCAAGTGCTCAAGTAAGTGTTGAAGGAACTTTATATTATTTGACAGAAGCATTACCAATAGACTGTAGGTTAAACTATTTTTTTTCCGGAGCAAACAGTAAATTTCTACTGACTCGGCAATGGCCGAAGACATATGTTCACTCAGCTACTGCTGCTACTGCCGACGCCAACCTCCCCTCAGAACGTCTGTTGCCAGAACCCTACCAACAGCAAGAGACCTACCCCTCTACCTGCAAAGTCACCGTCACTGCCAGCCAGGTATGTGCTGACGACCACAGGAGTGCCAGAGCAGGAGAGACGGGGCTCCTCGGGTGGGGCGGAGATGGCGTCTCTCTCCCACACCACGTCTGCCTTGCTTGCTTAGGAGTCAGACGCCCTGCAGACCAGTGGGTCTCGATCTGGCTGCACGTGGGCTACCTGCAGGATGCTTTGAAAATGCCAACGCCCAGGCCTTCAGCCAGACCAATTAGACCAGTCACCGGCAGAAAACAGCACAAACAGACACATCTACCCATCATCAAGATTTAACAGAGACTTATGTTCTTCCATATTTATTTTAATTTCACTTTTTCATTTTCTTTGAATAAATGAAATGTGATTGATTCAGCTGAAGCCCCATATTTAACCGACACAACACCACTTGTGCTCCTTTCCCAGATTAGGGAACTCAAAGCTGGAGAAAATCTGAGCTCTTCCCATAAACTCACAACTTGGAGTGCTGCTGTAGCAGCTGAAGCTCTGACCCTCTGACCCCAAGGCACACGGCTCACTGCACAGTACCACGCTGCCTGCAGGAACTCGGATTTGGGCAAGAGTTTATACTCTAAATATTATTAATTTAAAAAGTTATGAATGGAAAGGAATTTTGAGTAAGCCCCATTGAGTTTCAATTGCTAGCTGTATTATGTCTTGTAGCCAATTTTCCCCTTGCCAACAGTTAGAACATATCTCCAAGTTTGTTTCGCATGTCAGGGAGAATAGGGTTGAAGGTGATTTAACACCGACTCTGTAGGAATGTACCCATGCCCTAGCGTTTCACACAGGTACACTCAGTCACCATGAGTCTTCCCCAAGTCATTCTTCATGAAAATAACATCAACTTTCTTCTAAATGGAAAAATCACACATAAGTATTTCAGATAACAGATCACAATATCAACACCACCACAGCCCCGACATACACAAAAACACAGCTTTCTAGAACATTGGTACAACCTCCATTTGTATTACTAAACTGAAGAAAGCATTCTACAATGCTACCAACCTTAACATTAAAACCTTGTTAACAGAATAAGTCAGCATCTTACTATTTCCCCCTAAAAAGCAACAGAAGACATAAAGCCAAATACTTGTACATTTTTGAAGGGGTGAACAGTGAACCCACAGAAAAAAGACTCAAGATATTTAAACAATTAAATCCCACTAATATTACTGTATATGAAACTTAATCAGTTAGGACTATGAAACGTGGTAAGATAGGAAACAGTTTCTTTTGTTTCAGAAGTTTCTGAAATAAAAGTTTCTCCTGTTACACAAAAACTAAAAATCTGAACAGTGGCCTAGTAAATAGAGTACCTAAAAATACTTGTTAAAAAAATCCTCAGGTGGCAAACATGCATGTGCTTGCACATACGTGTATTTGTTCACTTCATGTTAGGTTTTTAAAAGTACTTTTATATTGTCATTAATAAATATTTGGAAAAGTATTTGGAAAAATTGATGAAATCCCCACAAAATCCCCTCAAAAAAAGATTTCTAGCAATAAAGTTCTCTAAAAGAAAAGCAACATACACAAGCACAAAATGATCCATTCCTTCAAGTTAACATATTAGTCTCTATGTTGTCTTATGATTATCATGAGCACACTTAAACATTTTCATATGTACCTAAGAGCTCATGTAAGGTAGTAAGGTAGCAGGACTGGGGAAAGAAAGAATGAAGTTATGTTTTCTTAAAATAGCCTAAGAAAGTTTTAAAAACAAAAAAGGCATAAATATTCTTTCTTACTGTTGGGAACTCTGTTTTTGAAAAAACTGTAATAATACTTAATTTTGGAAGTTCCTTTAATGACAACTTTGATTTCCATTTAATGTACACAGTGACACCTACTGGCATACTGAAGACAAGATGTGAAAATTCATGCACAGGCAGAGGCCTCTGAAACAGATATGTTTACATGCCTCCTGTAATATGACACTTAGTTAAGTACAATATTCTAAAACACTGTATTGATCTAATACTAGAAAGAAGCAAGGGAAAAGCCCACATGTCTGTTTTCAGTTTTAAGTTACTGATAACAGCAGACTGACACACACACAGTTTGCAGACTTTAGTGTTCAGCATTTATGTTTGGCGGTTAAACCTCAGACCTCACTGAGATCAATATGCTGGGTTGAGGGCAGTCACATAACGTGGTAATTTTTAAAAATCATATAAACCAAGAAAATAGTAGTTGGGGGAGTTAGCTGCTTTATAAACAAGCTGTGGACTATTATAAATAAGCTGTGGTCTATCACAGAAACAAGACAAGCCTTATAAGACTTTTTTTTCTGACTATACATATGCTATTGTTGAATTTGGCTGGAGGGAAAGAATAAATTCAAGATGAAGCAGCTGGAAAAAATATGGGTAAGTGAGCAAAGCATCCATCAGAAATCGGGTGAACTATAGGTAGCCTCACTCTAAACTAGAAAAAGAAGGGTCTGGGGCTGAACAGGACAGAAGGTTCCAGAGATGGCAGGAATGGTGGCTGCCACAGAGGCTGCCACACTGTAGGAGATCCTTGACCAGACAGAATGACATGAACATATGCATGATAACTTCTGTCTGTGAAGCCAACCTGTTGGAAAAATTTAACTACATTAAGAATAGTAAGGCAACTTGCATGCCAAAGCTGCTTGACTATCATGGCTACACTGCACTGCTTTGGTTTCCAAGGTGGAATCAATTGAAGAAAGTGCTGGGATCAATTAGCAATGTCTGCCATCGGTATGGAGAAGGGAAATCACAACACATGTGCCAATGAACTGCAACCTCATTACCCTAAGATTAAAAACAAACAAACAAACAAACAAACAAAACTCTGCTTCAAAAACTCGCTCATTTCTATCCTGCTGCAGTTTTTGTGTATTTGGTCCTTCCCTTCATTTCCAGGTGAAATCTATTTTGAAAACAGCCCTATCGTGGTTCAAATAAGCCGAAGGGGGGTTTGTGTGGATAGCTGGAGGCACAGTGAAGGCGGCAGACACGATTGCTGACGCAGGGCACACTGGCCTGGAAAGGAGTGGCCGGTGGCACTCATGGAACACACTTTGCAGAAGTCTCCCCTGCCAGGGGTGATGGTGCATCCCCCTGTCTGGCGGCCTCTAACACGATCTCACCCTTCCACCAGAAAAGAACCTAAATGAGGCTCTGGGTCAAATCCCCAGGACGCAAGGTTGCCTACACCTTTGGCCCAAGATGTGGGCTATGAGGTGGTATAGTCATACAATGAAGTACCATGTAGCTACTAGAAATGAGGATGATTCTTACAAACTCATATGGAGTCTTTTCTAGGATATACTGACTAAAAAAAAATAATCAAGAAAGAAAAGATATTATATATTATATATAGTATGACATTATATATTATATATAGTATGATATTTGTTTATGAAAGTAAAAATAAGGGATGGAGATATAATAAGAGATGGAGATAGATATTAGGTATAAAGAATATGTGTATATACAAAAAAAGAAACACAGGAAATATAAACTAGAACCTAATAAAAATGATTATTTATAGACATGAGCAAAGGATGGAAGGGGAACAAGGCTTTTTCAAAAATACCTTCATATAGTTTTGGCTTTTGAACCAAATAAATGTTTTATATATTCATACATTTAAATTTAAATGAAAAGGGGAAAAACTCACAAATGGAATACAAGCAGAAAAAAGAGCCTTACTATATATAAAATTGATTAAATAACAATATATGGCAAATAATTCAAGTAATTTTTGAACACAGTACTCTGACTGCATAAACCTAATGGGATATATTCTAAGACAAAAAGAACTGCATAAAAATCTTAAATACTGTTTAGTATGTTTACTATTAAAATAGCTTTGTCTTAAAATGCTGGAATTATTATGTATGAGGGAAAAATATACAATTAAATGTAGTCATAGCTTAAAATATGTGTATATTCTCATACTTGAAAATATATAACTATTGTTATATGTAACTATATATTATAAATGTTATGTATTATGTATACACACATACACAATAAGCATATGAAAGGGTCTAGAAGCAATGATAAACTACAGTACATCTACCACCCAGATCTTGGTTTCTGCATATCATTCCTCACTAAAAGGAAGCAGAGGTCCTTTGAAAAATTTAGAACTGTGAGAGTACAAGGTGAACCTACATATCTTTTTGGACAGAAAGCAAGAAATGGTAATCAAAGGCAAATGGGATTGTGTCTAAAGAACACAAGAGCCAACTTAAGGGACAACCATGTGACAAATCTGAAACAATTTGGGCATTGAAATGAATAATGACAATAGCAGAAAACACTTTTAATTTGAAAAAGAAAGATGTGAGTCTACAGAGATACAAGGAAGGAAGGAGGAAGGGGAGAAGTTCCTCTTTACAGAAGAATGCCAGCTAATAAACGTAGAAGAAATGATGAATTAGAAAATTACTATTTTGCAACTATCCATGTAATAGTGTAATAGCTTACTCAAGCAAAGACCATTACTCTAGTTAATCACTTGGTCAAAGGGATGAAATGTTGTAATTTAGGGGTACAAGTAAAAGTACAACTTCCTTTCTAAAAGGTTCATCCAAAAAATATAAATGTGTGTGTGTGCGTGTATGTGTGTGTGTGTAGACAGAGACTAAGACTTTTTCTCTCTCTCTAAGAGAGAGAAAAAGAATATAAAGTCAACATGACAAAAGGTTAACTGGTGAGTCTGAGTGAATAAAAGTGATCCTTCAATATTCCTTGAGGTTTAAATTTTTCAAAAGTAATCATTGGTGGGAAAAACAAAAAGAAGTCTGCAGTAAGAACTCTCACAATTTGAAGATCTTCACTACGTTACAGACTTATGCCTTTGACCTTACAACCCTCCCATATTCTGACACTTACAATTCCTATTCCACTGAGAGAAGCATCCTTTTGGTCACTAGACAGTCTCCAATGAAACACACCTGCTTTATTCTTACATGTTTGTTCATAAGTCAGTATCTAACAACAGATTTCTTCACAGAAACATTAATTTTCCTCGCCAGTCCAAAAAGTCTATTCAATGAATAATACAGCTGAACATAATAACAAGGTTTTGAGAAAAGATCAGCCTATACAAAAATAAATCAGACAAGAGTCAATTTAATTTTTAATAAAACTTGAAGATCCAATGATACTTCTCCAGAATAATAAGAGGTCTTCTTTGTAAGTATGCATGATTGCTGGAAGGGCAGTCAGTGTGGGAAGAGACAACTGAAAATTGTTTGAAGTAATAATGCAGAATTTATACTTTTAAAAAATAGATTTTATTTTAAAAAATGAACACATTATCACTGTAAAAAAAAAGAGCAAATAAAACAAAATGAAAATTCCCCCATTTTACCTCCGGTAAAACATGGTTTCCCTAGATAACTATGATTATCAACTTGGTGTGTGTGTACCAATAGAAACAGAATTCATCTGGTATTTTTTCCCATGAACAGTTTCATATTGTACATAGCATTTTATAACTTGTTTTTCTTATTTAATGCTTAGCCTCAGAGAGTTCTTAAAGTTACCTACCAATCAGTACTTTTTAAAATACAATATGTTAATATTAAAATAAATAAGATAAGCATTTTATTTTTATTTATCTTTTTTTTTTTTTTTGAGACAGTGTCTCCCTTTGCCCAGACTAGAGTGCCGTGGTATCAGCCTAGCTCACAGCAACCTCAAACTCCTGGGCTCAAGCAATCCTTCTGCCTCAGCCTCCCAAGTAGCTGGGACTAATTTTTGTTTCTATTTTTAGTTGCCCAGCTAATTTTTTTTCTACTTTTAGTAGAGATGGGGTTTTGCTCTTGCTTAGGCTGGTCTTGAACTCCTGACTTCAAACAATCCTCCCACCTCAGCCTCCCAGAGTGCTAGGATTACAGGCGTGAGCCACCACATGTGGCCAAGATAAGCATTTTGAAGTCAACACTCTTAATTTCAACAAGGAATATAAAATCCATAGGTAAAAAATGTCAGGTAAAGTTTCATAAAGTCAAAAATATTTGATCTGTAAATTCTGAGTTTCAAAAAGCAATCTGCAGAACTATTACATATGATTTCACCTTTGTCTAAAAGGCTATATACCACACTATTACCCCTTGAGAGGTGAGACAGGGAAAAAAAGAGACTTTTAGTTTTTGCTTCCTATAGTTATGTATTATTTAAATTTCACTTTATAATACTTGCAGGGAAATCTTGAAGGGATAAAAGTTTTAATTAATAATTATTGTTTCTGAAAAGGTATAAAAGGATTACAGTTAAATTCACTATTCAATTATAATTCATTTCCTTAAAATAATCTGTTATGGAAAATTATAAAAAGAAAATTATTAGTTACAGAAAGGAAGTCAAAAGGAATATTGAAATATTGAGGACTTAATTGTCAAAATAGGGGCTACAAGTTCATGCTTTAAAAATCCCCTCTGAATGAAAACCTCTTCCTTACAGAGAAGAGATGATGGAATTAGAAAGTTACCATTTTGCCAACAACAGAGTAAAAACTTATTCAGGCAAGAATCATCACATTTACTGATTCAGAAATTAAAACATCTAATGAGGAACAAATGTTTTATATTTACATAATGTCAAAGTGTCTCCCAAAATGTTGCTTACTAATTACAAAAGGAAAAATAGTAATTATACAACAGAGGAAACCAACAAAACTTAACCAAGTGGTCAAAAATAGCAGCGCTAGCAGGGGCAAACAGATACGGTGTGCGTCTGGATGTGATAATCTAAAAAGGACACAGTATCACTCTTAGAGTTGTCCAGCCCCAAATGCACCATCTAAACCTATCTATCAGGAACCATCAGATGAAGCCAAATTGAAGGACAGTCTAAAATAACTGACCTGTCTCTTACAAAATGACAATGCATGGAACACAAAGAAAGGCTGAGAGTTCTAGATTAAAGGGAACTAAAAAGACATGACAACTAAATATAAATGCATTATTTGGATCCTGTACCTGGAAAAAACTGTTATAAAGGACATTTGGGGACAACTGACAAATCTGTAATATAGACTACAAAGTCTCATGTCAATGTTAAATTTCCTGATTTGACAATTTCACTGTGGTTATGTTAAGAGAATAACCTTGTCCTTATATATGAAATAATGAGGAATAAAAAGGCATAATATATACAATCTACTCTCAAATGGTTCAGAAAAATAAATTACACACACACACACACACACATGCATCCATATATACAGGTTGAGTACCCCTTATCTGAAATGCCTGAGACCGTGTTTGGATTTTTGGATTTTGAAATATATTTGTATTATACACACTGATTAAGCATCCCTAATCCAAAATCCAAAATGCTCCAATGAGTATTTCATTTCCTTTGTTCGAGCTTCTTGACAGCACTCAAAAGTTCTGAATTTTAGAGCATTTCAGATTTCGGATTAGGGATACTCAACCTGTATACATCAATATAGATAGATATGGGTGTGTGTGTGTGTGTGTGTGTGTGTGTGTATAAAACAGAAGGAGACAGGAGAGAAATGATAAAGCAGAAGAGAATGTAGCAAGATGTTAAAAATTGATGCATCTGGGTATATGAAAATGAGAATTCTTTGCATTATTCTTGCAACGTTTTTGTACATTTGAAATTATTTCAAAATAAAGTTGTTACAGCTACAATGAATCAGAAGCAGGCAGAGGGGGCTGGTAATTCATTTTCCATTTTGAGGGAATAGACCTGGGAGAGCCAGGATCACCCACTGCCTGAAATTGGGGAATGTTACAGCCACCCAGAGCTGTGGCTTGAATAAAGCTGCATATCTGAGGCAGCAGGAGGTAGCTGACATAGCCAAGAAACAGGGTATTGAGCAAAAATCCTGTTGGCTCACTCTGGATCTGCAATATTCCCAATATATTAGAATTTATTCAGTATTATGAGCCAGACACACTTCTGAGCAATAACTCATTGAATCATCAAAATAATAGTTTAAGTTAGATACCACTATTATCCTCATTTGATAGATGAGGAACTGAGTGAGGCATGGAAATGTTGAATATTATGCTCAAGATAACCCACCAGTAATCTGTAGTGCCAGGATTTGAGCTCAAGCTATCAGGTTTCAGAGCCCGTACTCTTACCAACTGTACTATACTATCTCTCTCTCTAAGTGATAGGAGCCCAGCCTAAAGTAGACACCAGGAGGCTGGGACAGGACAGAAGGGAGGGAAGTCCACCAAACCACCAGACAAGGATAACATAGGGGGTGGAGGGAGGGTGGACTCACATTCAAAATAAGCCTGCACACTAAAATTCTAAAACACATGAGAAAATAGTCAACAAACGGTAATTGGAAAAAACTGCAAATAATAGAACTGAAAAATTTAAAGAACACTTAATTAGCTCAAAGGGATAAAGAAATAAGGGAAGAAATGACATTCATTAGAAAGGATAAAAAAAACAGGCCGGGCACGGTGGCTCACGCCTGTAATCCTAGCACTCTGGGAGGCCGAGGTGGGCGGAGGTGGGCGGATTGCTCCAGGTCAGGAGTTTGAAACCAGTCTGAGAGAGACCCCGTCTCTACTAAAAATAGAATGAAATTAATCGACCAACTAAAAATATATATAGAAAAAATTAACCGGGCATGGTGGCACATGCCTGTGAACCAGCTACTCGGGGGGCTGAGGCAGGAGGATCACTTGAGCCCAGGAGATTGAGGTTGCTGTGAGCTAGGCTGACACCACGGCATTCACTCTAGCCTGGGCAACAAAGTGAGACTCTGTCTCAAAAAAAAAAAAAAAAAAAAAAAAAAAAAGCAAGTCAAATGAAGCATATATAGGTGGGCATGAAAAGAAATAAAATATAAATGCCACGTATATGAAAAATATAATCACTGAAATCAAGAACTTACTGCTTCAGTTAAACAATAAATTAGACAAGGCTGAAGAGAAAACTGGTGAAGTAGAAGAAAAATCCTGTAAAATTACCCAGAACACAGAGAGAGAGACCAGAACATAAACAATATAAAAGAGTAATGAAAGGAAATGAGAAGACTCTACATATATCTGAAAGTATTTCCAAGAGCTGGTAATTTCCCAGAACTCAATAAAGACCTGAGTCCTCAGATTTAAAAAGCACACAGAATGATGAAAAGGAAAAATGTAAAAAAAAAAAAATTCTCTCCTGGACATACTGTAGTGAAAATGCATAACAGCAAAGATAAAGAGGAAAAAACATCTTAAAAGCTATTTTAGAGAAAATCAGATTACTTACTGACAAATGACAATTATTAGGCTAACAGCAAACTTTCTATTAGCAACAACAGATGCCAGAAGATGATGAAGTAATATATTCAAGGTGCTGATCAAATACGACTGTCACCCAGACTTGTGAATGAAACTAAACTATCACTCAAGAGTATGGGCAAAATTATGATTGACTGTATATTTATTATTTATTTTATTAATGTTTATCACCCAGAGATCTTAAAATTAAATTAACTGTACTTCAGCAAATAAAATGTAAGCCCAGAGGGAAACAAGGGGATGCACAAAAAAATAGTGAGTATGGATAGTGATAGATTATTTGTTAAAACAGATTTTTTTAATTTAAAAAAATGAACAAAAATTCTGGATTCCTCCATAAAAAGAAATATGGGATTGGGGGAGTACAGTAGTTAAGGTGTGTTAAGGTTCTTGACTTGCTCAGGGGAAATCTGAAAATAATGATTCGTTTTAAATGTTACTGGAAATGCACACAGCAAAAGATAAATGTTAAAATTTCAGTATTGGCCGGGCGCTGTGGCTCACGCCTGTAATCCTAGCTCTTGGGAGGCCGAGGCGGGCGGATTGCTCAAGGTCAGGAGTTCAAAACCAGCCTGAGCAAGAGCGAGACCCCGTCTCTACTATAAATAGAAAGAAATTAATTGGCCAACTGATATATATATAAAAAAAAAAAAAAAAAATTAGCCGGGCATGGTGGCACATGCCTGTAGTCCCAGCTACTCGGGAGGCTGAGGCAGAAGGATCACTCAAGCCCAGGAGTTTGAGGTTGCTGTGAGCTAGGCTGACGCCACGGCACTCACTCTAGCCTGGACAACAAAGTGAGACTCTGTCTCAAAAAAAAAAAAAAAAAAAAAAAAAAAAATTTCAGTATTGAATATTCTAAAATGCATAGTTTCCAAAATGGCTGGCAAGGTATGTGGAGAGACAAGGAAAACTGCCCACCTAATAGAAGACAAGGGAAGAGAGAAAGAGGCAGGTATTAAGACTGATAAATAAAAAACACAAATTATTATAAAATGATAGAAATGTATTAGTAATCTAACCAAATGGACACTTTATTAAAATTCATATTTTTCTTCTATACAGTATTCCATAGGTATTTATAAAGTAATCACTAAAAATGAATGCTTTCCCACTATCAGGAATCAATTCAGTATCTTTAGTCGTCTACCCTAAGCCAAGTCGAAGCCCCCGGTGAAGCTCTGGCGTCTCCTCGTACTCTCGCCACCTGCCACTTGCTGGACCTCCTCCCCGTCCCGAGCACACAGGATACTTGGTTCTGTTCCAGCACCTTTGCTCTTACTCTTCCCAAACCCAGAATCCTCCGGGCCTCTGCCTTTACCCACAATGCACCGGTCCCTTAACCTTAACTGCGTGCTCACGCGGAAGTGAGGGCGCGCTGGGGAGGAGGGGTGCAAGGTTACACTGGTGGACTGAGGATGGGCTGCAGGCTGCCCCTCCGGCCCCAAATTCCTTAGAAATGACTTTAGAGATATTTTGCTCAAAATAGCAAATTCACGCCCACGGTACAAAGAAAGGAAGGGCGTTCTCAGTACGTCATACGGTGTCACAGGCGGTAAGGCGTTGGAAGGGGTGAGGGAGGAAGCCACAGTTGTAAGAGCACGTACAAAGGGCGGGAGGGGCTGCGGGGATCCCAAACCCAGAGCGAAAGAGCTGGAACAGAGGGCCCTGGGGCACCGGACCGCGCCCCGCCGTGGGCCAGGCTGTGAGCAACACGCGTCTGCTCTGCATGGAACAGAGAATGAGCCTGGGAGGAGGAGCGCTATCAGGAAAGCAGGAAAGAAGCAACACCCAAGAACAATGGGGAGCCCCCAACACAGAGGCCTGGCTACCGACACACCCACCCCACCTATACACCAGCTCCTCTCTTCCTTCCATTCTCACAGAAGAAGGGAGCCCTTCCTCCATTCAGTCCAGCCCTGCACCTGTGCTTTTTAAGAACTGTTTGACTTGTTTACTTCTAAACTGTTTATACCACTTTCATTTCAATGTATTCTTTTCCACAAAACCATTCTTCTGAAATGGCCGGTGGGTCTCTAAGCATGTGTGTGCCAACCCGGTACAACAGTCAGATGTAGAAGTGTTGATACACGTTTTCTGCAGTCGATGCATTTTTCTGAGAAGCTAAGTCTTGAGCTCTCCATTCAGAGACTGATACCTTCTACTAGAACAGAGACCCCTCCCAGAGATGTGCTCCACTCTCCGCAACCACACAGCACCCCCGCCCCTTGACAGCTGCTCTTGCACCCCACACCTCCACTCTTCCATCAGAACCTTCCTCTTTATCCCCAACCCACACACTTTACAGTTTCTATTGCTTATTCTCTGTTATTAAAGTTTAAGGTGAGTCAACTGCAGTCGGGGCTGTAATTATTGAGGACAGACTTTACTGAAAGAGATTGATTGTCTGACTCATGTTTTGTCAGATAAAGAAACGACTGGGGGTAATTCAATATAGCAACAAGCGGAGAAACATCCAGAATTCAAGTCAGACCAACTCATTCCTATAGAAACCCAAGAAAAAGTTGGAAAGTGTGTTTCACACCTGAGACATCCACATTCTAAATTCATAAGTTAAAATGCACATTTATATATTCAATTAAATAAATAAAATAGTGTTAGTCAGTGCTGTCCCTAAATCTGTTTCCTCTATGGAACCAATGAAATTATCACAGAAAATATTACTATTTATCAATCTACCCAAGCAAAGTTCTATTATATGCAAGATAAGAATCAATGATATTACAATCCTGAGTAATAAACTTCTGACAGTTGTGGAAGCTTACTGGCTGCATTAACAGCTTAGTGTAATATACAAACATTAATAGAGGCTCACAAAGTTATGGCAGAAGCTAACCATCACTAAAGCAACCAATTAATCAAGTAAACTTAAAATCTGAAAAGAATGTAATGGTAATGTTTAGGAAGATATGCCATTTGTTCACTTCAAGACACATTAAGAGATTTAACTAAATATAATCATTTATGAACAAATATAGAAAATGCTATTATATTAGTAACAGTGATTAACAAAGAAGAGAGTCCTTAAATATAGAGAAATATAACAATAGAGAAAGGTTTTGGCTTTTGCAGAAACGCCAGTTGGAGCAAGTGATGTGCAGTGATTCTGAACCTTTCCTGGGGTCATAGATCTGAAAACAGAAAGACCTCTGTGGAAACATACACATGCATACATGTAAGATTCTGCATGTAATTTCAGCATTAGGAACCTGTGTCAAAGAGCAGTTGCCATCCACCTTTTGAAACACTGAGGAACAGTCAACCAATACTGAACAACCCCTGCAGCTGAGTTGATTCGTCCTCTGGGTCTGGACACCCCCCTGCTTTGTATGCCACTTGTGGGTTCTTTGTTCTGTTCCCTCAGATCTGCTCCATCCATCCCTACACCTGATCTTTTCCGTCTCTGCCCAGCTTCCCCAGTTCCTCACCTACTCCCATCTCTCCCTAGGGACATACCCTCCCACTCCTGTTTCCTTAACTGGTCCTGATATGAAAATAAATCTTATAATTGGGTGACCTGATTAACTAAATTTGTATGTTGTTATTCATAATTTTAAAAGCCAGTGTGCTAAAAATTTACATTTGCAGACAGAGATTGAGAGAAAAAAAAAAGAGGATTTCTAGAAAGTGACTGCACTCCTGCCTGTGGCAATTAGCAGGTCTCAGGGACACAGAGAGCCCCAAGTGTACACAGTGGGTCCAGAACACAGGGCACAGAGACAGGGCAGGGCTCATCCATGCTAGGCCAAGGCCAGGAGGCCTCGAGGGCTCTGACTCTGGGACCTGGCCGAGGTTGAGATGGCGCCGGTCCAATCTCCAAGAGTCAGCAGGTGCATCTTGCGCACCTCTCCAGGTAGCCGGCACAATCCATGCCTCCACCACATACTCTAAATCATGACAGAACAACGCTGTAGGACAAAGGTCAACAAGATATGTGATTATGTGGGAGGAGACTGAGGCATGTGAACACAAAACACAGTCAGTTAAAGTTCGTCTATAAATTTCACAACCCTTGTATCCTGGGAATTATTTGCAGGTGAATTATTTCACAATTAGACAAATTTTAATGCTCTTAAGGCAAAATCCATGGAGCCACCACTATGCACCGTTTTTAATTTATTATATGCTTTCTCTATGTCAGGCACTGTATATACAGAGGTGTCTTTATACCTCTAACTATATATGCATAATTTTATTTAATCCTCAAAATAGCCACATGATACAGTTATTTTAATCTCCATTCCGTAGATGAGGAATGTGAAGCTTAGCACCATCGACCAAACTGCCCAAAGTTAAACATACTAAGTCAGAGAGATGGAATTTCAACACAAATCTCTGACTCCAAAGCCTGTACTCTAACCCTGAGGTCCTCAGCTTCTCAAACTTTAAAGTATTAACACATGTGAATCCCCTGGGACTCTGGTGAGCCTGCAAACTCCGATTTGTGGGTCTAGGGTAGGGCCCGAGAGTCTGCATTTCTAACACACTCCCACATATGCTGCTGATTCAATTCACCGCCTGACTTGAGCAGCAAGGGGCTAAATAAACTATTATATTAGACTGACTCTATACTTAAAACTATGACTTCTGAAAGTTGAATGCGCTGCTAGCAATACATCCCTAGAAAAGCAACCACTTCAAAGATAAAAACAAACAATACATTTTATAGATATTAAACTGTGCAATAAATTTTTTTAAAATCAGAAAATACAACTCTATACCCTAAAACCAATTTTTAATGAAATAAAATGAATCTCCAATTTTTCTGCACACACTCCTGTTGTCATCAGCCAGAAGAGTCTCCCCATGTCCTATGTCCAAACCAGATGTATTCTGTGTTTCTACAAGGAAACCATCAGAATCTATTAAAATTACTGTACACTGATAGCAGCAGGGACATGACAAATCGCAGGCCAAGAGTCAGATACCACAGAATGTGTTTCAGGGCTTTGGGGGCAGGCCCATTTGCAACCAAATGATATTGTGTGAGGCCGGCATGCTCAGCGCATGACAAACTGATGCAATTTCAGCGCTGTCTGCGGGCCAGGGGAGATTTCTCTGATGCTGGTTGTGGTTAGTTTACAGAATTGTGCCGAGTTCCCAGATTTGAATCACTTGGGGCTTGAAAGGGCTTCACTTGACAAGCTACAAATAATTACACTCTACTCTTTCCATTGTACTCTATTATTTTGCCCCCCTTATCTCTAGAATTTGAGCTTTTGTGAACAAGCAAGGTCGGCTTCCATTTTGACCACAACACAACAAAACATTGTTCTTTTCTGATATGATAAATAAAATGAGGCCTTGCAGACTAAACATTTTTATCAGGTCCATTTTCCATTTTTATGGGCAAAAATCAACTTTGGACTCAGTTAGAAGGGCTGAGCAGGATATAAGCAGGCAGGCAGGTTCATGCATCCTCACTTAGTGATGTGATCCAGCTATCTGGTTATTGTAAAAGCTCATTTGAAAAATGGGGCATTGACTAACAGATAAAGGGCATATGGACAGTAGCTTTTACAAGGTTTTTACTCCCCTTGTCCCCCTCCCCCCCCACTCCCACTTCCATTCTAACAGCCTCTTCACTCAGATAGTCTTAATGAAAAGGTTTCCCAATTTGGGATGCAATTAGAATGAAGCTGCCTTCATTCTAAATGGCATACTTCTCAGAAACACCAGCACCTCAGATTCAAGTTTGCCATTCCATTTGTGAAAGGTTCTAAAGACTGTATTCCCTACTTTAAGGCAGTTCCAAAGAAGAATATATTGATTATTGCTCCATATATTTTAATTTACTAGATAAGAAAGCTTATCTATGTTGTGATATTTCCCCAAAGAAAACACAAGATTAGGCCAAGCATGGTGGCTCACGCCTGTGACCCTAGCACTCTGGGAGGCTGAGGCTGGAGAACTGCTTGAGCTCATGAGTTCGAGACCAGCCTGAGCAGGAGCGAGACCTCTACTAAAAATATAAAAATTAGCCAGGCATAGTATCGTGTACCTCTAGTCCCAGCTACTTGGCAGGCTGAGGCTGGAGGATCACTTGAGCCCAGGAGTTTGAGGTTGTTGTGAGCGAGGCTGATGCCACAGCATTCTAGCTCGGCAACAGAGCAAGACTCTGTCTCAAAAAAAAAAACAAAAAAAACAAAGAAAAAACACAAGATTGAAGGAGGCAGTTTTTTTGTTTAAGCTCTGACTTCCACATTTCATAAAATTCTAGTCCCTAAAAATTTATTTTTGAAAAAAATCTAGTGATGATTAACATTGCTTCAAATAAAGTAGTCTAAATGTTTTCTTTTGAAATTTATTTGTCTTAACTGTGGGTCAGGCACTGTTCAAAACCATCTACACTTAATTTTGCAACAACTCTATAATATAGGTATATAATTTCATTTAATTAAACTTTGTTATTACTATTCCCATTTTAAATATAAGGAAACTGGGGTACAGAGAGGTAAAGTAATCTGCTCAAAGTCTCACAGCTCATGAGTGGCAAAGATGGGCACTGAGCCCAAAGAGTTTCCTGTGAGCCCCCTTCAACACTGCTTCTTAGTTCCACAGCTCCATTCACTTAAGGACAAGGTGACCACAAGAACAACATGCCTCACCTGTGCTGCAACCAAGAGCCTGCAGAGAACTCATGCTGACAGTGTAGACCAGGCGTCCTCAAACTACGGCCCATGGGCCACATGCGGGTGTTTTTGCCCGTTTGTTTTTTTACTTCAAAATAAGATATGTGCAGTGTGCATAGGAATTTGTTCATAGTTTTTTAAAACTATAGTCCAGCCCTCCAACAGTCTGAGGGACAGTGAATTAGCCCCCTGTTTAAAAAGTTTGAGGACCCCTGGTGTAGATAAGTAATAGGGAGATTATATTCTCAATAGCTAAAGATGCTAAATTTTGAGATTTCAGCTCCTGAAACTGAATACTATCATTCCTGCCTCACTGCATGTCTTGCTATAAGCTGGACCCCTCCTATTCTCTAAATCTTCCTCCTCAACACAGTGGCACTCGCCACATGTTGCTATCTAGCATTTGAAATGTGGCTAGTCCAGACATGCCCTGTAAGTGTAAAAACCACCAAATTTTAAAGAATTACTACAAAAATAACAAGAACCATCTCACTAATAATGTTTATGTGGATTATGTGTTAAAATAATATTCTGGATTTATTGGGTTAATTCAAATATATCCTAACATTTCATTTCACCTGTTTCTTTTTTAATGCGGCTACTAAAAAACATCTAAAATCCCTACATAGCTCACATTTGTGGTTCACACTACATTTCTATCAGACAACGCTGCTCTGAACTCACCCCTTAATCCCAAACTTTGCATGGCTGAATCATCAGCTCAGATCTGTAACCCTGACAAGAAAAACAACCCCAAGAACTGCAGTTCTCCTCCTGGGAAGCTTCATTCCTACTTACTCGCTCTCTCCCTTCCCAACTCTCAGGCTCTTACACCACTGCCTGCTTTCCGTGACCTTGAAGTACTGACTATCTCTGGTCTAAGTTAGAAAAAGGCTTCACCTGACCTACCCTGCTTTCCCTTCCTGCTGCTATGATTCCTCTCCCTCTTTTCACTGGCAAAACATCTAGTAGGGTCCTCACTCTCTCCCAGCCGCCTCACTGCAGTGCAATCTGACATGGTCCCCCACAGGCCCTTCTCCACCTGGCTCTCCTGACCTCTCTAGAACAGCGGCTGGTCCTCAGAAGCACACATCAGGCTTCAGCAGACCTGAACGCCAGCCAGGCACTTGGAAGGAAGGACAGAAACTTATCTAACTAATTCTGGGAACAAAAAAAAGGAGTGGCACTAACCTTCCCAGCCCATTCTCCCACGCCTGGTCCCAACGAGCATGTCCTCTCACTATCTGGGAATTCTTTCGCTCAAGGCAGATGTGGCTCACTGCAGCTGTGCCATTCATGTAATCTCCCGGGTCAGCCGTGATTCTGTTGTGTGGGTGTGTCCCCACCCCCGCCAGTCCTGTCCAGGAAAAGCTAGAGTCAGGCTGAGTCTCAGGCATCATCTGAGCAGAGTGGACATCCAGCCCCATGTAGCAGCCACCTTTCAGAGCATGGCCTGAAGGCTCCGCCGGTCCATTGAAGCCGGGCCACCAAGAAGGGGTCCAGTGGGGAATTACCACTTATTGGCTTATAGGCTTGAAGACAGGGTCAACAGAGTAAGGAGCAAACTCTGGGGCAAAAGTGGAAATCCCACCATTGGCAACGAGGAGGAAGTGAAACTGGAACTAGTGTGGAAAGGCAGAATGCAAGTCAGCCAACTTTGGTAGCGGGAAGAGATAGGCAGAAGATCACAGGACCCAGTACATGAGCACCCCAAGCCTTCCAGCAATTGGGGGTGGGCGGGGGCAGTTCAGGAGTGCAGGGCAGGAAGTGTTGAGTGGAGAGTAAGTAGAGATGAGATAGAGAATACCAAATTTTATTTATTTTTTATCTTTTTATTTAAGCTACCAACTCTAGACAGTTTCTAAAGCCTACTGACACTCTCTTGAGAATTTCATGTCCATCCTATGCCACTAGCCCAGCCCAGCCCATCCTCCTGGGACTCCATAGCTGATTTCAATCAACCCTCTTTGGAAATATTTTGTACACCAAGGTAAGTTAAATCAGCATGATTTCTGCATTTTCAGATCACTGTGCTGTTCAGAAACATTCTTCACAGCCCTGTTTATTTCTGCAAAGGTACTGACTGGATTTCGGAGTTTTGGTCCTACCCTTACCTGGTGCACAGCTGCCAGAGACACCCTTGGTGGTCCTACTGATGCGGCTTGAATAGCACCAGGGATGGGCATTCTCTCTTCTCCACCCTACCCCCAAGCAACTCACATATTCTCCCTATTACAATGTGTCCCCCTCTGCCCACACCCCATCAAAAGTGGAATGGACTCTAATACCTTCAACACTGGCCACTGCCCACCCTCCAAGAGCACACAACAAAGGCAGTCCTCCTCAGGGGCCTCTGCAATGTGGCTTTGCTCAGGGATCCAAAATATTTCCATTCTCCCCCCACCACGGACTCCTGCACACCTTCAGTAGTCAACTGCCTGTAGCTGGCACAACACAGACACTCAAATACTTGATTTACTGATTTATGATAATTAATTATGCTATTTTATAATAGATAAATGCTCTGCTTTCATGGTATGTTGCAACCAAGAGCACAAGAGGTTAAACAGCATTGATTTCAATAATCCCTATCTATTTTTTTATGAAACTTTTTCTTAAAATTAACTGTCTTACAATGTTACAAATTCATTAAACAGTTCAAAATATATTCAGGTGCTTTCAAAGACGAATATTCGTCCTTTTCATAAACTGACATTATTAATGGCCAATGAAAATGAATATATCTCTAACATAAAGCAAATGTTGCTTTTTAAAATCCCTCCAAATCTAAAAAATTGTGAAATAAACATACACTTTCAAAATGACAGTCCTGTGGCCCACTCAAAAACCCAGTGCCTACCCACACTTATTTAAAAAGTCTGTACGTCGCTTGAGAAAAACCAATGAAACTGAGCATAAATGCTTAAAAACAAAATGGTCCACAAGAAATTCAGGAGGAAAGTTCATGGTTTTACAATACTCCCTTGTACAAGGAGGTGCTCTTGGCATGGACCCAGAGTATCCAAAAGGGAGCAAAACCTGGACAAATCATACAACAAACAGAAGTGTTTAAGGCCACCTTTCAGATAATCTAACTTTAAACACATACACAGGCATACACAATGCAAGATTTCAAATCATTTTTCATCATTATTATTTAATAAACCAGTCCTGGCACTTCTGGTTATGCATCCATTTTTTATGTGAAAATGTTTCCTACATTCTAACTCTACACATTACTGGACATTTAACCTTACAAAACACTTCCTCAAATTACCAAAGCTCACTGTATGAACCATGCTGAATTTCTATTTTAAGTTTCTTGCCAGTGTTTAATAACAATGGTGGAAAACTCTATTTTGTTTAATTCCCATGTTAAACAATCCCCTAAAATAATTCCCATGTTTCACACCTGACGTCCAAATCCCTTGCATGCCCAGGAACTTCCCATCAGGCACCAGCATGACTTTCCTACCAGGACCAGTCTGGCAACAGCAAAGCCCAAGCCCTTGGGACCCCAGTTCAGGTGGGATCCTCAGTGCTGGGGCTGTTAGCACTGTGGTCCAGTCAAGAGTAACTCTGGGCCGGGCGCGGCAGCTCACGCCTGTAATCCTAGCACTCTGGGAGGCCAAGGCGGGTGGATCACTGGAGGTCAGGAGTTGGAAACCAGTCTGAGCAAGAGTGAGACCCCATCTCTACCAGAAATAGAAAGAAATTAATTGGCCAACTAATATATATAGAAAAAGTAGCCGGGCATGGTGGTGCATGCCTGTAGTCTCAACTACTCAGGAGGCTGAGGCAGCAGGATTGCTTGAGCCCAGGAGTTTGAGGTTGCTGTGAGATAGGCTGACGCCATGGCACTCTAGCCTGAGCAACAAAGCGAGACTCTGTCTCAAAAAAAAAAGAAAGAAAAGTAACTCTGCCCAGCAGAAAAGCCCTCTCACAGCAACAGAAACACAGTACTCTCCTTTACACTCTCCAGAGCAGAAAGGACACCATATGCAATCTACCTGGCAGGCTAAACTGCTTGTACTTTCCTCTTGTGCAGTGCAAATCCCAAGAGACTTGGCCCCTGAGCAGGTAGCACCCAGTGGGAGAATGGGATGCCCCAGGCCAGAGGTAGATATGGCACAAGAAAATGTAAAATCAGTGCTCTTCGTGTCCTGCTTGCAATGAAGAGAACCCACAATTCTCCTCCTGCTATTTAGACACACGATGATGATAACTATGTGTTAGTACATGCCTGGCACTGTACTAGGTGCTTTTTGTTCACTCTCTCCATCACAAGTTTATCCTGACAAGGTTCGGTGATTGCACTGTCCCACATAAATGCGGAGCCTGAAGCATGTGCAGGTGTGATGAGGTGAGAACCCAGGTCTGGCCTACCCAGGTCTGCCGCACTCCTTCTAGACCACATGAGCCCCAGGCAAATGATAGCAAAACATTAAAAGAGGATTTCTTTAGAAGTGCTTATTTGCATGGTCTACCCATAAGACTTATGTATGTTTTCCCCATAAAAATGAAATCTTAATAAACAGAGAAAACTCTGTGGAGTTCTGGATAATCTTTTTTCATGGCATCGTATTTTTCATTTGTTGAAACTATATCATTAATTGGTTTTATTTATTTATTAATTAACTTTTTGAGACAGAGTCTCACTTTGTTGCTCAGGCTAGAGTGCTGGGGCGTCAGCCTAGCTCACAGCAACCTCAAACTCCTGGGCTCAAGCAATCCTACTGCCTCAGCCTCCCAAGTAGCTGGGATTACAGGCATGCACCACCATGCCTGGCTAATTTTTTCTATATATATTAGCTGGCCAATTAATTTATTTTCTAATTATAGTAGAAACGGGGTCTCGCTTTTGCTCAGGCTGGTTTCGAACTCCTGACCTTGAGCAATCCGCCCGCCTCAGCCTCCCAGAGAGCTAGGATTACAGGTGTGAGCCACCGCACCCAGCTTCATTAATTGGTTTTAATGGAGTGGCTCTACTGGGCACAAGAAACAATTCTAAACAGTTCATGGGTAAAATGAACTCAGGTGAAATTCTAATCCAACTTCATGAACGCAAAATTCCTTTGCCATACTGGAATTTCTATCAAATGTTTACTTAAAATCACTATTTGTGTTGTTTTGTTTAGCTTTAGAGGTAAAGTGAAGGAACAAGAGAGAGGTTTATGGGATTAACTGTACTTAGATGAGAAATCCCATACAAGTCTAACTCAGGGACCTCTCTATAGAAACCCAGGATGAAGATTTTAATTTTTAGAAACAAATGCCAACACTAGCTATTACAGGGCCAATTATGTGTTAAGTCTTTGACACCTATTATTTCATTTGATCAAAACAATTCCTGTTGGTTACGAAGCGGTTACTGTTATCCCGTTGAGGGAAGCGGGGCTCGGACATCCCGCCCCGGTTACCATGCACGACGCGGTGAGGATGCGCAGGGCCGGGACCCGTCCAGGCTTCATCAGTTCCAAAGCTCACTCTTCAGCTGCACTGCTACTTCACTCCTCACAGAACCCCTCCCAGAAAGGTCAAGTTCACACAATAAATACAACCCTAGCTTCTTTCTGATTCACAGAGCTGGCTCTGCTGCCGTGGGGTCCAGTATGAGAGGAAGGACGGCACGCTGCACACTGGTCAGCACCCAAGGCATACACATCAATTCTCCTCTCTCCCTGAATAATCCCACCTATTTAACGCCACACCCTGGCTTGCCAGTATGTCAGGAAACGAGGAACCCTATTCAGACACCCCTCTCTCAGGCTATCTGCCCCGGCTGCTTTCCTGTCTTTCACAGAGCTTGCTTGACTGTTTAGGACCCGGCCTCCAGGGACGGCCAGCGTATCACATAAACTCTGAGCTACACTTCCAATAAACAGGCTGCCAGCATCCCCACCCAGGCATTTAGAATTCTCTGGGCCACAGAAAAAGGAGCTCCACAGAACCTTTCCAGACCCAGAACTCACTGGGGGAGCAAACCCTGACTGCAAAAACAGCTTCAAAAACAAAACTCTTGGTTAAAATCATGTTTGTTGAAACTGGCCTCATCTGAACCTGGCTGAACCTGAACGCTGAGAAGTCAGGAGTCAAAATTTCTACTTCTGCTCAGAGCAAAGCTCACTGGAATGCGCCTGGGAGGGAGCAGGCCCCATTCCACCGCCAAGCTAGAGCTATATGCTAAGGGACAGTTGGCCCCCAGTATCTGTGGGATCTACATTCGCAGATTCAAGCAACAGCAGATAGAAAATATTAGGAAACAAAAATTCTGAACATGTACAGACTTTCTTGGTCATTATTCCCTAAACAATAGAGTATAACAACTATTTACATAGCATTTACATTGTATTAGGTATTATAAGTAATCCAGAAATGTTTAACGTATACAGAAGGATGTATGTAGGATATATACAAATACTATGCCATTTTATATCAGGGACTGGAGCATCTGCAGATTTTGGTATCTGTGAGATGTATCTCTCTGGCCTCTTCCTTAAAAAGACGTTCTTATAAATGGAAAAAGTAAGAAACCCATACAAGGGTTTTTCCTGACAATACTGTTAGGAGCCTAAAGTACAGAAAGGTAGTTGGAATTTCACCTAAGTATACTGTGATCAGTAAATAGCTGTTAATGATTGCTTGTTTAACCACAGAATCACCATTCTTTATTCACTCTTACATATGAAGTGACTGGGACACTTCAGATGTCATTCTCTAATTTAAAAGCACTCCAAGTTTGAGGTTGCTGTGAGCTAGGCTGACGCCACGGCACTCACTCTAGCCTGGACAACAAAGCGAGACTCTGTCTCAAAAAAAAATAAAAAATAAAAAAATAAAAGCACTCCAAGAATCTTCTGATATTGCTTTTTTAAAAACTTGATTTAAAGCAGTGAGTTAAACATGAAATTATTCAAAGGTGAGAAAAAAATTATCACATTAGATGAAAAGGAGGTAAACTATATGATGATCTATTAACTCCAACTGGCAAAAACTTCACTAGAAGTATTGGAAATAACAACAGCTGTCTCGCACAGTGAGTTCCTACTTTGTGCTTCGTGCTTGCACTTGACCTGCACGAGAAAACCAAGACAGGCATTTCAGGGAAATGAAGCTCAGGGAGATTAAATGACTTACACAAGTTCCCTAACTGGTCATAATGCTAGAAACTGTCTAGCTCCAAAGCTTAATAATGACACTCCTTAGTAGTTCCTCAAACAGACTGAGGTCAGAAAAGCTTTTCTTAGGTTTATAAGCCAGTCCTAGATGCACATTTCCTGAATCAGAATATGAACAAGTTGAATATGAACAAGAAAGCTGACGTTTCTCCTTCACGCTAAATATACACTCTGTAGGGCATCTTTTCCAAAATAAGGAAGCCACCTATCTCATAGTTTGCAGGGTTAGCTACAAATTAAAATCACCTGGAGAGCTGTTAAACAGTACCACAGCTGGAGCTCCAATTACCTGATAATCTCTGGGGACAAAGCCTTAAAATATATTTTCAAATGTTCTCCAAGAAACACTAATCTACCTCATTAAGATGTGCTGGAGCAAGTAACCTGCCTTAGCAATCTCCACTAGCATCTTGGGGGACATATTTAGCACCGGAGTTCTCATCTTCAACAGCTCATTAGAATCATTTAACAACTGATTCTAACGCTCAGATGTCTCAGCCCAGACCTGGTGGAGGGAGGGTCCTGGGCGGAGGTCACGGATTGTCTTCAGTGGCGATGGGATGGTTAGAATCATCAAGTGTAGTTGAACAGCAACTGGCTGAAGCTGAGAACCCACCCTTTAAAAGCTCTGTATTTCTGCTTATTCTGAGGACAACAGCATTTTTTAGACAGCTGGAGAAATAATAAACTTCTCCTTCTCCTTTGCTGGCAAAGTAATAAACTTCTCTTTCCTTCTCAAAAAAAAAAAAAAAAAAATCTCAGACTCAATCTATACCCCAGAACCATCGGATTCTCTGAGGGTGGGAGCCAGGCATTAGTAGTTTGTAAAGCTCCCCAGGTGATGCCAGCGTGCAGGAAGGGATGAGCACCGTGGCTCCAGCACCCAGAGGTGTGCACTAGAAGCCCCAACCCTCTCTGGATGGTGTTCCAATGTGCGGCCCACCAGCAGCACTGTCACACCAACGACTAGCCTCCTCTCAAATTCCCGCCTTCTCCCCTAGCGTCAGGCACCCAAACTTGATACTGACACCCCAAAAGCCTTTCCATTTGTCAGTCATGTGGCCCAACTCCTTGCCCATAAGCATGCCCACTTCAGAGAAATGCTGCATGACTCTCCCTTCTGTCCCTCAGAATCAATCCCACTATTGGATGATTCATTGCACAGGCAAAGCTTGTCATTCTACCACCACTTTCAATTTTATCATCTCCACTTCCTTTTCTCTCTTAGCAGCATTTCTAACACTGTCACTTCTTTTGCCCTCGTGGACAATATGGAGTTAATGCTGTTCTGGACACATTAAACTTAGCCGCGAAGCTACAGGCTAAGGAACCACAATGTGGCTGAAACTAAGCTGACATCCCAGGACTGCCGCTGTTCCCTAAATGCGGGCAGAGTTGAGGTCCATTGTACTCTGGAGGGTAGCTCTGTTTACATCTACAAAAGCTCACACTGGAAAGTTCTGAAGTAGAGGAGCTTTGTGCTGCCTTTTGATTATACGCAGCTCCTAAAGATGCAAAGCTCAAAAGGTTATCCTGAATTCCCAGAGGACACAACCAAGATCTTGTTTGATTAACAACAAAGATCTTCATGGTTGAAAAGAATGAAAACCTTTGTACATTTCCATTCTAAACTTTTGAATTACATAAACATTCTTACATGGGGCATAAATGAAAAATATTTTAAACTGAAAGCAAAATGCTTTTTTTCTCTTCTAGAGCCTGGGTCTCATTCTGTTGCCCAGGCTGCAGTGCAATGGTGCACCCACAGCTCACTGCAACCTTGAACTCCTGTGCCTAAGTGATCCTCCTGCCTCACCCTCCCAAGTAGCTAGGACTATAGGTGCATGCCACCACACTCAGCTAATCTGTCTATTTTTTGTAGAGACAGGGTCTCACTATGTTATCCAGGCCAGTCTCAAACTCCTGGGCTCAAGTATCTCCCACCTCACCCTCCCAAAGCACTGGAATTACAGCATATGAGCCAATGCACTGGCCACAAAATGCTTTTTAACCAACAATATTTAAATGCAAAAGCAGCAGCACTCAGAGTGAAGATATTCTCTCCAAAAGCAAATCAGGTGTTGACTAAAGCTTCCCTAAAGCATATACCACTTTGGACTGCTAATGATTGGCTGACAAAATTAATCCACATCCTCACCCTGCACACAATCCTCCTTCCACATATGTACAACAACATCAGTGAAAAAGCTCATAGCACTAAGAAAAATGCATTTGCTTGATAGAGTACTTCCTGTACTAGGTAAGACTTTGTCCATTACTTTGCTTTTTTCAGTGCTATCTCAGATTATTTCTGCAAAACTATCAATGGAAAAACCACAGACAATGAATTCAGAGTTGGTGATGGAAAAAGCAGATCTGACTTCCATACAAATTATGAGATAAAATGTAGCAATAATATATTCCAATAATTTTTATAGGAAAGCTCCAGACTATTGACATTTAAAATAAGGTCTCCACTAATGTCCTAAGTTAATTTCAATTTTGCTCCTAATAAATGGTACTTAAGGAGAAATTTTAGGGTAATATTTAAAAGTTAATTAAAAACAGCATAAGCATTCGTGTCAGTCAAACACGACCTCTGCTCTACAACGTATTTAAATGCATGTCACCTTGACCTGTAAACAGCAATGTAAAAAATTTGGGTCAATATAAATCAAATGCACACTAATTTATTCAGCAGGTTTCCTAGTATCTGAATCAACATCAGAAATCTAACCAGTATTTGTTATTCTGTTATTGACAAAAGGAAGCATATTTAAATGATAACAAGTACTCATGGGTGTCATTTGGAAGTTAAATTGTTCCCTAAGGACAGCCTCCATAAACAGCTACATTTAAAGGTCATTTACCACCAAATTATGAACAACTGTTGCATTCATTAGCACAGGCTCAATAGTTTGGAAGCTGCAGTCATCAATTTTTTACTGACAATGAGATCTAATTGTTCACTGATAATAAACAAGGAAAACAGACCTTTTCTGTAAACTTTTATCCTGAACTATTTTTATGTTTGAAAAACTGGGATGCTAGCTTTTGATTTATAGTGAGGGGGGAAAAAAGAAAGGAAAAAATAAAATAAAATAAAAACTGGGATGCAAACTTTCCATAGGTATGCACTGAAGAAAAACCTCCCAACTACAGGAAGGACTAAGCAAGTTTAAAATAAGTATCAGATAATAAAATATAAAAACTTGTTTTCTCATGTTCATCTGAACTGAAACAAAAAGGAAGAAAACACTAAAATGTTTATGAATGGAGAGTATATTTCACATTTGAAAGGGAACGTGATGGTTAATTTTATGTGTCACATTGAATGAGCCATTGAGTGCCCAGATACGCAGTCAAGCGTCATTCTGGTGTCTCTGTGAGAGTATTTTTAGATGAGATTCACATTTAAATCTGTAGACTGAGTAAGGCAGATTACCTTCCATAATGGGGTGGACCTCTGAATTGGGGAAGCAACATAGTCCTCATTTGGGTGTGTTACTTCAGCCCGTTTGCAAAGTGACTGAAAAGCTGCTAGTTTTGAGTGGGCCCCAGAATAAGAGAAGGCTCTGCAACAGATCCAGACCGCCATGCAAGCTGCTCTGCCACTGAGGCCACATGACCCAGCACATGCAATAGCACTGGCAGCAGACTGGGGTGCGTTCAAGCCTCTGGCAGGTTGCTATAGGCAAAGTGCAATGCAGGTCCTTAGAATTTTGGAGCAAAGCCCTGCCATCCTCTGTGGATAACTGCTCTCCTTTTGAGAAACAGCTCTTAGTCTGCTACCGGGCCTTAGTAGAGAATGCATGCTTAATCATGGGTTACCAGGTCACCATGTGACCTGAGCCCGCCATCGCAAACAGGGAGTTATCTGACCCACCGAGCTACAAAGTTGAGCGTGAACAGCAGCACTCCATTATCAAGTGGAAGTAGTATATATGAGATCAGTCCAAGCAGGTCCTAACGGAGCGAGTTCCACAAAGAAGGGGCCCAATGTCCCTGGTGCCCACTCCTGCTGCACTGCCTTCTCCCTCCCTGCCTCACGGGCAGTTCCCTACGATCATTTGACAGAGGTAGAGAAGACCAGGACCTGGTTTACAGGTGGTTCTGCTTTATGTGCAAGCACTACCCAGAAGTGGACAGCTGCAGCACTACAGCCCCTTTCTGGGACATCCCTGAAGGACAGCAGTGAGAGGAAATCCTCCCTGTGGGCAGAGCTTCAGGCAGTGCACCTGATCGTGCACTTTCCTTGGAAGGAGAAATGGCTAGATTTGTGAGTATATACTTATTCATGCAATGGTATGGCTGGATGGTCAGGGACTTGGAAGGAGTATGATTGGAAAACTGGTGACAAAGAAATGTGAGGAAGAGGTATGTGGTATCCAAACAGACAAACAATGTGAAGATATTTGTATTCCATGTGAATTCTCCAGTCCCACCATATTTCCAGCACCCTGAAGCAGCTGGGCTGAGGAATGATGGACGGCCTTTTGAAGACTAGTGACAGTGCCAGCTATCCCTTGCAGGGCTGGGCAAGGTTCTCCAGAAGGCTGTATAGGCTGTGACTCAGCCTCCAATACATGTTGTTGTTCCTCCCATGGCCAGGATGGACAGGGCCAGGAAACAATGGGCGAAGCTGGGAGTGGCACCATTCACTCTCACTCCTAATGATTCACCAGCAGAATTTCTGTTTCCTGTTCCCAAGACTTTATGCTCTGGTGGCCTAGAGGTCTTCATTCCAAAGAGAGGAATGCTTCCACTAGGAGACACAACAATAGTTCCATTGAAATGGAAGCTTAAGCTACTGCCTGGTCATTTTACACTCCTCAAGTCTCAATCAACAAGAAAAGAAGGGAGTTACTGTGCTGTGTACTGCCGCGCTATGTACTCGCTGGGGTGGCGGATCCTGACTACCAAGGGCAAACTGGACTACTCCTCCACCAGGGAGGTAAGGAAGAATACGTCTGGAACACAGGAGATCCTTGTGACGAAGTCAGTGAAAAAACTAAAGCAACCTGACGGGGCAGGGTGGCTCACCCCTGTAATCCTAGCACTCTGGAAGGTTGAGGCGGGAGGATCGCCCAAGGTCAGGAGTTCAAAACCAGCCTGAGCAAGAAGGAGACGCTGTCTCTCCTAAAAATAGAAAGAAACTAATTGACCAGCTAAAAATATACAGAAAAAATTAGCCGGGTATGGTGGCCCATGCCTGTAATCCCAGCTACTCAGGAGGCTGAGGCAGGAGGATCGCTTGAGCCCAGGAGTTTGAGGTTGCTGTGAGCCAGGCTGGCGCCATGGCACTCAAGCCCAGGCAACACAGTGAGACTCTGTCTCAAAAAATAAAAATAAAAAATAAAAAAAAACTAAAGCAACACAATTCAGGCAGGACTACTAATGGCCCAGACCCTTCAGGAATGAATATCTGGGTCACCCAACCAGGTAAAGAAACATGGTAAGCTAAGGTGCTTCCTGAAGCAGGAGGAATATGGAAAGATGGCCTCAGTTATAAATACCAGCTACGACCACACAACCAGTCACAGAAATGAAGACTGTCATTATTGCATTGCCTCCTATTTTGTTATGAATATGTTTGTGTATGTGTATATTAAGCAAATATTGTTTTCTTACCTCTTTTATCCCCTTATCCTGTTACGAGGGCTATCAAGGAGAAGAGTAAGCATCACTCAAGGACTCCACCTTTTCTTCTGGGGAAGGGATTAGTAGTTTTTCGGTTGTATTCGGATTAGTTGTGTTGTGTCAAGTAGAATTATGACCTTGTTCTTAAGCATGGTTTAGGGAGACGTGCCTGGGTGTCAAGTTGACAAGGGGTGGACCTGTGCTGGTTAGTTTTATGTGTCAACTTGATTGAGCCACAGAGTACCCAGATATTTGGTCAAACATTTCAAATAAAGCATGTCCAAAAATGGTACTTCTGATCTTGTTCCCAAAACCTGCTCTAACTACAGTCTTGCACTTCACAGTAAACTGTACTGTCATTCTTTCCTTTGCTCAGGATAAAAACCTAGAGGTTACCCTTGTTCCTCACATTTTCTCACACCATAAATCAAATCCCTAAAACACTGAAAAAAAAATCAAATCTATCAGTGGATCCTATTGGTGACCTCATCAAAATCTATCCAAAATCCAACCATCTTCCAGCACTTCCTCCTACAGAACTGTTCTAAACCACCATCATCTTTTATTACTCGGGATACTATAATAGCTTCCTAACGGAGCTTGCTGCCTACACCACCCTTCCTATAGTGTATTCTCCACACCAAAATAACAGTGATCCTTTTAAAACATAACTCATGTAACCAACAGGTAAGCTCCATGAGGGCAGGAATTTTCATCTGGTTTCTTTACTGCTGTGTCCTCAGCATCTGGAGCAGTGCCTGGCACACAGCTGGCGATGAATAAATACTTCCTGAATCACATCACTGCTCTGCTTCCCATCTCTCAGAGGGAAAGGCCACGCCTTATCATCACCTACCAGACCCACTGGCTGCACTCCCTACCCCACCACTCCACTTCCCGTCGACCCCTCCACAGCACGTACGACCTCACCTCCTACTGCTCTCTATTCTCTTACTCCATTCCAACCCCACCGGACTCCTTTCTATTCCTAAAACACACTGAGCACACCCGCACCTCATGTCCCTTGCACATGCTGTTCCCTCTGCCTGGAACACTCTTCCCTTGATAGCCTCATGACTCTCCTCTACCTCCTGCAGGTCTCAGTTCCAAGGTCACCTTCCAGGGAGGGCTCCTCTGATGATCTCCAGCACCCTCTGTCTCCCTTCCTGTGTTTGTTTTTCTCCATAGTGCTCATTACTACCTGGGATGCTATACAGAATTTAATTATCGTGTTGATTTCTACCCTCCCACCTTCAACCAGAATTCGGGCTCCCTGAAGGTAGAGACTTTTGATTGTTTTGTTCACTGCTGTATGCCCAGCAGGCAGATTAGTGCCGGCCACTTAAAATAAATGTTTGTTAAATAAGTAAATGGATTGCTTCCATTTTCTCTATATATTATAAACAATGCTACAATGAACAATTTTGTATGGGTGCCTTGTGCATTGGGGGATACAGACTAAACAGTGGGAAGGCTGGGTCAAAGGGTATATAAATATCTTATTTATTAATATTGCCAAATCAACCTCCAAAACAGACCTTCAACTCTCAGTCTCATCAAGAGTGTGTAAGAGAACTGTCTCCCTTCATCTCCATCCTCATCAGTATTGATTTTTATCAATCTTTTTCATTTTGCCCATTAGGTTAAAAAAAAAAAAAGGCTGTTTTTACTTTGAATTTAATTACCAGTGGATTTAATTTAATTACCACTAGCTCTTATTTTTTCTTTTTTTAGTCATTTGTAACTCTGATGTCTGTCCCTTAAAAAACGAAAACAAACAGAAAACTCCTCTCTACTTGTAGATGCTTCCAGGCCATACTTGTAGATGGGGAGCTGCACAGGCCCACTGCAACCACTCTACCTAAATCTTCAAACTCCAGTCCCACACCTACCATCTACCCTTCCTTGCCAACTATCCATATTTCTTAGCCTTTCCTTGAACCTGAAATGACCTCCTCCCCCTTCTCAAACTGGCACACTGCCACTCTCCCTTCCAGAACAAGCTTCCATGTCAGCTAATCCAGCACCCACAATCCCAGTACAGTGCCTAGGAGTGGGGATGCAAAAAAGAAATGCCCACAGCAATGAATTCTGGCTCCACCTGCTTATGTAATCTCAATGACACAACAGCTCTCCATTAGCAAGATGGAGAAGGGTGTGGGTGTAGAAGAGAGAGCTTACAGTCTCTAAAGTGATCACGAGATTCCTAAATCCACCTGAATTCAAAGAACTAAGAAAAGGCAGTTGGTGAAACTTAATTCACATATTGATTCTTCCTTAGAATGAGAATAAAATCAGTAAGAACCAGGTGCAGTGGCTCGTGCTTGTAATCTCAGCAATTTGGGAGGATGAACCAGGAGGATCACTTGAGGCCAAGAGTTCCAGATCAGACTGGGCAAGATAGGGAGATCCCCATCTCTAAAAAAAATTTTTTTTAAATTAGCTGGGCATGGTTCATACATGCCTATAATGCAAGCTACTCAGGAGGCTGAGGCAAAGATCATTTGAGCCCAGGAGTTTCAGGTTACAGTGGGCTATGATCAGGCCACTGAATTCCAGCACAGAGTGAGACCTAACCTCTAAAAAGGAATAAAATGCAATCAAGAAGAGGACAGTATATTTCAAATACCTACCTACTCTCTTCATAAAAGAAAATAAAAGGCTCCAGAAAGGGACACTAGCATGTCTCAAATAATCCCAATCTAGTAATCAGAATTTAGCCAGCAAATTACATGGGATCTGAGAGGGCTTTTAGCTATATGAAAGGTTGCCTGCTCCTTCTAAAGTCATCTGGACGATTAAAAAATCCTCTCAGAGTTTTCCCAAATCATTAATTGCATTTACTTACTAGATTGGCAACATAAGGGGAAGTGGTACAAAGACCCCACCTGAGTGAAACTACAATTAACTCTCAGTTACTATGAGGTGACATTTGCCTACTATGACAGATAATTCAGCTTTAAAAAATTTTTCTTTTAGTCTTTTCAAATTGCTAGAAATATACACTCCTGTGAATGCCCCTCCATCACCTACAGGGCTAATCTGGTTCTATGAATGGAAAAAACAGAGTCAGCTTTCTTCCAATGTTGACAGGGGGCCGCAGGTAACAAGCTCAGGCTCTGAGCGAGGACAGTGAGCGGGGAAGTGCTTAGGGAACTCTCACATGGGAAGCGTGTCAGTGGTGAGTCTGCACCTCCAAGGGCAGCAGATATCTCATTTATTCATTTGTTCAAGTGCAAATGATGACGATATCCATGCATGCTTCTTAGACATCAATGGCATTAAAACAGACATGGTCCTTGCCTTCAGGGAGCTACAGTGATTACCAACTGTTTCTGCATTACCTCACTGCCTACTTTCAAAGCACACATTCGCAAATATACACAATTAGACATCCCTTTGTCCCTATTTGCCTGCTGATTTTCTAGAACCAACCACTGGCCTTCATTTTGCCAGATGAACCATTATTACTCTATTGCTCTATGTTTCCCTAGAATACAGAACAATCAAGAAAGAAATGTTTTGCAAAATTTAGTGCCTATCTGAAAGTTTCTGTATCTTACAGTTGTTATTACCCTATAGCTCACAGGTGATAATATTCGTATCGCATCTACAATCATCTCAACGCAGACAACTACAAACTTACCAGGCAGACTCTAGGGTTAGAATGATCCTTTTATCTGATTAGTACACAAACCAGAACTTTACATTTTGGAAAAGTTTCCCTTCAGCTACCTGAGGTTTTGTGTACTACGGTCAACTCACAAAGCTGAGAGTGTGAGCACGCAAGTTACTCCTGAAGACACAGATGTTTCCACCAAAAACTCTTAGGTTTCACAACTGACTGGAATACCTCGGTACTAAATGTAATTTTTAGTATGAAGCCTACTACACCATAAATAAATCAGATTACCCCAAACCCATGGTCAGACCTGTGTTTTATCTTTTCTCTCAAGAACCTCAATGAAAGCTAGATTCAAATATTGAACTCCTCATGGTGGGCATCTTGCTTTAGAAATGCATGCTTTTGGCCATTTACACCTATAATCCTAGCACTTTAGGAGGCCATGGTGGGGAGGATAGCTTGAGGCCAGGAGTTCAAGAACTGTGAAATGCGTGCTTTCACTAGTTCAATTTATGAATAAATATTTTAGGAAGAGGATAAAACAGCCACCTTTGCTAACTAGCCTAGACTTATATAAAATATTTTTGAGGATATTTTATTTTCACTTTCCTTGTTTATGGATCTTCCTTGTGCACATAAATCTGTGAGGATAAAATTATTGTTATTATTTTAAGAGATAAATTCTTACTCTGTCACCCAGGCTTGAGTGCACAATCATAGCTCACCACAGCCTTTGACTCCTGGGCTCAAGTTATCCTCCTGCCTCAGCCTCCCAAATAGGTGGGACTACAGGCACATGCCACCACACCCAGCTAATTTTTCATATTTTTTTGTAGAGACAGGGTCTTGCTATATTGCCCAGACTGGTCTTGATAAAATTATATTTGAGTGGCTAATGAAAGAAACAAATGCTTCTCTTTTAATGGGATGTTTTGATTCACTATGAATCACTGTATACTGGTTTCATAAAATCTGAATAATTGTAATTAGATAGAAGGTCATCTGAAATAGTGAAAAGTTTAAAATAATAATTATATTTCTTTATAATATTAAATAATATTCTTAGTCATAATTAATGTTAATAAAATAATAAATTATTTATTTATAATATATAAACTATCTTATTCACAGAAAGATAAATGCAAATGGTTCTTAACCATATAAAAAGATGCTCAACTTCATTCATAATTCAAGATATGATGAATGACATTAAGAACTACACTGAGGCTGGGCGAGGTGGCTCACACCTGTAATCCTAGCACTTTGGGAGGCCCAGGTGGAAGGATTGCTTGAAGCCAGAAGTTGGAGACCATCCTAAGCAAGAGTGAAACTCTGTCTCTACAAAAAATAGAAAAATTAGCAGGGCGTGGTGGTGCACACCTGTAGTCCAGCTACTTGGAAGGCTGAGGCAGGAGGATCACTTGGGCCCAGAAACTTGAGGTTGCATGAGCTATGATGACACCACTGTACTCTACATGGGGCCACAGAGTAAGACATTGTCTCAAAAAATACTTAAATAACTAAAAAGCAACAACAAAAAACTACATTGAAATACCACTGCTCACCTATCAGGATGGCAAAAAAAAAAAAAAAAAAAAATCCAACAGCCTAAAAACACATTCAGCTGGCAAGCTTGTGAGTAAGCATACACACTCATAAATTGCTATGGTAATGCAAAAGTAGCACAATCCCTATGGACAGGAATTTAACAATATCTGGCAAACTTAAACATACATTTACCTTTGGTCTAATCCACTGCTAGGGATTTATTCTACGGTTACACTCACAAAAATACAAAAAGACATACACACAAGGCTACTGATTGAAGCCAAACCATGGAGAACAAGTGTGCCACACAGATAGTACATATTTTACAAATTGAAGTTTTGTGGCAATCCTAGTCAAGCAAACCTACTGGCACCATTTTTCCAACAGCATGTGCTCACTTTGTGTCTCTCTATCACATTTTGGCAATTTTCTCAACATTTCAAATGTTTTCATTATTATTATATCTGTCATGTTGATCTGTGGTCTCTGACGTTACTGCAGAAATTGTTTGAGGGAGTCGCGAACTGCACCCACGTGAGCGCAGAACTTGACAAATGTGTGTGTTCTGGCTGCTCCACTGACTAGCTGTTCCCCCCTCTCTCTCCCTCTCCTCCAGCCCCCCTATTCCCTGAGATACAATATAGAAATTAAACACTTAATAAACCTACAATAGCCTTTAAGTGTTCAAGTAAAAGGAAGAGTCTCACCACCTCTCCCTTTAAATCAAAACCTAGAAATGATTAAGCTTTAGTGAGGAAGGCATGTTGAAACCCTGATAGGCCAAAAGTTAGACCTCTTACACCAAACAATCAGACATGTTGTGAATGTAAAGAAAAAGTCCTTGAAGGAAATGTAAAGTGCTACTTCAGTGAACACGAATGGTAAGAAAGCAAAATAGCCTTATTACTGATGTGGAGAAGGTTTTAGTGGTCTGGAGAGAGATCAAACCAGCCACAACATTTTCTTAAGACAAAGCCTAATTCACAGAAGGGCCCTTAACTCTCTTCAATTATATGAAGGCTGAGAGAGGTGAGGAAGCTGCAGAAAAAGAAGTGGAAGCGAGTAGAGGGTGGTTCATGAGGTTTGAGAAAAGCAGCCATCTCCATAACACAAAAGTGCAAGGTGAAGCAGCAAGTGCTGATGGAGAAGCAGCAGCAAATTATCTTAGAAGATCTACCTAAGATCACTGATGAAGGCAGCTATGCTGAACAGATTTTCAATGTAGACAAAGCCTTCTACTGAAAGAAGATGCCATCTAGGACTTTCGTAACTGGATGGAAGAAGTCAATGCTTGGCTTCAAAGCCTCAAAGGACAGGCAGACTCTCTTGTTAGGGGCTAATGCAGCTGGTGACTCTTAAGTTGAAGCCAATGCTCATCTACCCTTCTGAAGATCCTAGGTCCCTTATGAATTATGCTAAATCTAGAGGGTGCATAAGAATTACGCTAAATATAGAACACTCCGCCTGTGCTGTATAAATGGAACAACGAAGCCTAGATGATAGCACATCTATTTACAGTACATTTTACTGAATATTTTAAGCCTTCTGTTGAGACCTACTGCCCAGAAAAAAAGATTCTTTTCAAAATATTACTACTCATTGACAATGTGCCTGATCACCCAGGAACTCTGATGGAGACTAATATTTTTTCATGCCTGTTAACACAACATCCATGCTGCAGCCCACGGATCAAGGAGTCATTTCAGGCCAGCCGCGGTGGCTCATGCCAGTAATCCTAGCACTCTGGGAGGCCAAGGCGGGCAGATCGCTCGAGGTCAGCAGTTCAAAACCAGCCTGAGCAAGAGCCAGACCCCGTCTCTACTAAAAAAGAAAGAAATTAATTGACCAACTAAAAACATATGTAGAAAAAATTAGCTGGGCATGGTGGCACATGCCTGTATTCCCAGCTACTTGGAGGCTGAGGCAGTAGGATCACTTGAGCCCAGGAGACTGAGGTTACTGTGAGCCACAGCACTCACTCTAGCCTGGGCAACAAAGTGAGACTCTGTCTCAAAAAAAAAAAAAAAAAAAAAAAAAGGGAGTCATTTCACCTGTCAATTCTCATTATTTAAGAAATACATTTTGTAAGCTTATAGCTGCCATAGACAGTGACTTCTCTGATGATTCTAGGCAAGGTAAATTGAAAACCTGGACAGGATTCACCATTCTACACATGATCTTAGCCAAAAGGCTGAGATGTGATGGGATTCATCATCCTAGATGCCATTAAGAACATCTGGGAATCACAGGACGTTGTCAAAATATCAACATCAATAGGAGTTTGGGAAGTTGATTTCAGTCCTCATGGATGACTTTGAGGGGTTCAAAGCTTAAGCAGAAGAAGTAACAGCAAACGTAGTAGAAATAGCAAGAGAGCTATAATTAGAAGTGGAGCTTGAAGACATGAGTGAATTGCTGAAATCTCAGGATAAAACTTTTTTTTTTTAAGACAGAGTCTCACTTTGTTGCCCAGGCTAGAGTGAGTGCCGTGGAGTCAACCTAGCTCACAGCAACCTCAAACTCCTGGGCTCAAGCCATCCGCCCGCCTCAGCCTCCCGGAGTGCTAGGATTACAAGCGTGAGCCACTGAGCCCGGCCTCTCAGGATAAAACAGGCGAGGAGTTGCTTCTTATGGATGAGCAAAGACAGTGGTTTCTTGAGTTGGAATCTACTTCTGGTGATTATGCTGTGAACATTGTTGAAATGCCAACAAAAGATTTAGAATAGTACACACAATTAATTGATAAAGCAGCAGCAGGGTTTGAGAACACTGACTCCAATTTTGGAAGAAGTTCTACTATGGGTAAAATGGTATCTAACAGCTTCACATGCTACACAGAAATCTTTTGTGGAAGGAAGTTAATTGATGCAGAAAACTTCATTGTCGTCTTATTTTTAAAAATTGTCACAGCCACCACAACCTTTAGCAACCACCACCCTGATCAGTCAGTAGCCATCAATGTTTTGAGGCAGGTAAAAAGATCCTGATTCGCTGAAGGCTCAGATAATCATTAGCATTTTTTTAAGCAATAGAGTATTTTTTTTTTTTTTTTTGAGACAGAGTCTCACTCTGTTGCCCTGGCTAGAGTGAGTGCCGTGGCATCAGCCTAGCTCACAGCAACCTCAAACTCCTGGGCTCAAGCAATCCTCCTGCCTCAGCCTCCCAAGTAGCTGGGACTACAGGCATGTGCCACCATGCCCGGCTAATTTTTTCTGTATGTATTATTTGGCCAATTAATTTCTTTCTATTTATAGTAGAGACGGGGTCTCGCTCTTGCTCAGGCTGGTTTCGAACTCCTGACCTCGAGCAATCCGCCCGCCTCAGCCTCCCAGAGTGCTAGGATTACAGGCGTGAGCCACCGCGCCCAGCCGAGCAATAGAGTATTTTTTAAATTAAGGTATATACATTGGGATTTTTTAGACCTAATGCTATCATACACTTAACAGGCTACAGTCTAGCATAAATATAACTTTTGTATGTACTGGGAAACCAAAAAATTCATGTGACTTGCTTTATTGCCATATTTACTTTATTGCAGGGTCTGGAACCAAAGCAGCAATATCTATGAGGTATGCCTGTACAGAAAGGAACGATGCTTCTGCACAGATGCAGAAGTGATCTCCAGGATATATTGTTAAGTTACAAAAAAGCAAGGTAGAAGAAGAAAATGTTTTAGTATACTATTATTTAAGAAAAGGAGTGGGGGCTACAAATATACTAGTATTTTTAATTTTTTTTTTTTTTTTTTTGAGACAGAGTCTCGCTTTGTTGCCCAGGCTAGAGTGAGTGCCGTGGCATCAGCCTGGCTCACAGCAACCTCAAACTCCTGGGCTCAAGCAATCCTCCTGCCTCAGCCTCCCGAGTAGCTGGGACTACAGGCATGCGCCACCATGCCCGGCTAATTTTTTCTATATATATTAGCTGGCCAATTAATTTCTTTCTATTTATAGTAGAGATGGGGGTCTCGCTCTTGCTCAGGCTGGTTTCGAACTCCTGACCTCCAGCAATCCACCCGCCGCGGCCTCCCAGAGTGCTAGGATTACAGGTGTGAGCCACCACGCACAGCCATTATTTTTTAATATATTTTTTAAATGGAAGGATAGCCCGTCGCTGTTTTCTTTACATAGGAAATGCTTTACTATTTTTACAATCCATCTTTTGATCCCATAATCTGCTAGCAGTGAGTTCTTTTACATATAGAAGAAAAAATAATTCCTCGTTATCAGTGGAGTGCTGGTGATAATCTCATGCCATGTTTTTTTGTTTGTTTAAGACAAGGTCTCACTCTGTTGCCCAGCAGGTGTGGTCATAGCACTGGTGTGATCATAGCTCACTTTACCCTTGAACTCATGGCCTCAAGTGATTCTCCTGCCTTGGCCTCCCAAAGTGCTGAGATTACAGGCATGAGCCACCATGTCCTGTCACAACTTTTTATTTTTTAACAATCGTAATCAATGAGAGGGGAAGGAGACAAGGCGAGGAGGACATAAACAGAAGCTGAATTTCAGCAGACGAACCTGATGTAACTGATTTGGAATTATGTATATACCTTACACAAGTCTAAAAGAAAATTAGTTCTTAAAAACATTCCTAAAAATACAAAATAAAATGAGACCGGGTAGCTAGTTGGTGTTATAAGCAGAGAAGAACTAATCCAATAGATTTAAAACACAGTCTTTTGATTGTATACTCTTAGTGGAAAAGGTCTAAGAATCAAAGAACTTGGTTTTTGTAATTGTAAGCTGTATGCAGTAATCATGTTGTTGATGGTAGTACCGGTACTATAATTAAGACGTATTTATGCTTATAAGAGAATGCAAATTGCTAATCATGTGATATGCAAATTATATCAGTTTCAGCAATTCAAGAACCAAGATTCTCAGTGTGGGAGAAAAAAGTCACAGTTGAAGACTGAAGAGAATATGAAATTAAGCAATTCAAACTTAAAGCTGTTGGGGACTTTAAATTATTCTGAACCTTGAGAAAAATGTGGCTATGCAGCCTGAGTCACCTGGCATGCAGCTGCAACTTCTGCCTTTTTTGCTGTAAATAATCGGGAAGACCAAGCAGCTCCAGAGATAAGACCCCCCTCAGATCTTTATCCCCTCTCAGGAGTAATAAAGCAATCTTCCTTGGAATGTAGTAATTTGTAAGCAATCAAATCCCTGAAATGTATGCACTCGTCTGTATGAAAATGTAACTCTGCTAAAACTGCCCAGGCTCTGCCTGTGTAACTGAAACCTTAGCTCCCCGTTCATCTGCGGCTGACCCCATTCATTTGGAGTGTGTGTTTCCCAAGTGGCTGCCCTCAAGCTTTGCAACTGAATAAACTCTATACTTAATCATATCTCCTGAATCTCATTATTTAAGGCTGAAAAGAGTAAGAAAAAAAATCCTGATATCCTCAATTTATCATGTATTTTCTCTTTTAAAAAACCCTATATTTGATCACTGAAAAGATCTAGAAATCTTCACAAACTAGTCCACACCTTGTCCCCAGATTGTGGTTTCTAAATCTCATTTCCCACTAAAAGCAACTGGGGATCTTTAGAGAAATGGCTAATCCCAGATCTGGAGTGGGAATGGAAAAGTAGTACCAGGAACATCTTGTTACACGAAAAGCGAGGAAGTCATTAAAGACTACACAGATTCAACTTGAAAAGGCTAAACTTGAAAATGAACAAAAATGGCATAAAAAGTCATAAAAATGGTAAATGCAATGGACTGAACTATATCAAATAAGCTATATCCTCCAATTCATAATGAATTTATGTAAAAATAGACTGGTATTTGTGATATTGCTCATTTTTTTTTATTTCGGCATATTATGGGGGTACAGATTTTAAGGTTTCAATAAATGCCCATTTCCCCCCTCCCGATATTGCTCATTTTTAAGTGAATGATATTGCAGCAATATTTTAAAGGGGGAATCTGTTTTTTAGACATATAATATAAATATCTGAAAATAGTTACAGATAGGTCTGAGATTTGCTTCAAAATGGAATGGGGAAGGATATGCAAGGAGTAGTGGGAAAGAACAGTACATGGGTCATGGGTTTAATTTTCAAATCTGAGTAAAGGGGTCATTATTCTCTTTACTGCTGCATAAGTTGAAATTTTCCATAATAAACAGTTAGTTTTAAAAGAGCAAGAGGGAATAATACAACAATAAAAAAAACACAGTAAAGGCATATATAAAAACAAAATAACGGAAAATTTCATTAAAAATCTAAATGATTCTAAACCAGCTTCAGAATGCAAAGCACAAACCTGACAGTTCCCTTGTTCCGAAGGGGCAGGGTGGGGCCCAGAAAAGAGTGAAGACTGGAAACAGTATCTCCATGACCTCTGTACTACATCCTAATCATTTATGTAAATACATTAGCCTGGATGACCATGAGGGGAAAAAGCATGGAGAGTAAATAAGGCTATGAAATGGAACCTTAATCGAGCACACACTTTGAAAGTGGTAGTAAGAATACCAGTTGCTCACACATAATTGTTGTGTCTACGGTACTGTATATCAAATTATTTGCATAGAGTTTATTTTTTATAATGCAAATATTTCACCTGGACTTTTGTTTACATTATTAATTTACATTAAAGAGCTTTAAAAAAATAAGTAAACTTCCAAGCAGTCCCTACTTGAAATAATAATAAATCACAAACATTCATGGTAGAACATTCCTGGCCCTTTGTAAACATTATCTCATGGAATTCTCACACCAGACCTATAAGGTAGGTACTCTTTTACAGATCATCCTCTGTTACAGACAAGGAAAATAAGGCACAAGGAGATTAAGAGCTTGATCTCTTAATCAGTGCTGGAGCTGCCTTAACGCAGCATGAGACCACAGCCCGCGCCTTTCGCCACTAGGCAACGTGCGCTTCCAACACGCACTGGTGGAACATTACAGATAAGCTCGCATGGCAAAAATCACCCAGAAAGCATCTGAAATAACCAAAATTTAATTTAGTCTGTGCAGGTTCATCTATTAATATAATGATATACCTGTCTCATTTTTGAGTCAAAGTGTGCCACAATTTGGACTAAAAACTTAGAATCGGGTCAAATCAATCTAAAGTAAATGTAATGTGGTATCCCAGACTGGATTCTGGAACAGAAAAGGACATTAGTAGAGAACTCAGTGAACCTCAAATAAAATCTAGAGCTTAGTTAGTAGCAATGAACCAATGTTAGCTTCCTCGTTCCAACAAATGTACTATGGTAATGTAGTACGTTAAAGATGCGGGGAACTGGGTAAGGGTACAGAGGAGCTCAATGTACTAACTTCCCAACTTTTCTGCAAACCTAAAATTATTTCAGACTTAAAAGTTTTTTTAAAAAAGAATACATAAATTTAGAAATAACTACTGAAAGATTAAAACATATGTCTAGCTCAATGAAAACAAACTTAATTCTGCCCCCAGATTCCTAAACACTGCATTTCCAAAACTCAATCTTCTTGTACCTATTTTGACTTTTAAATGAATGTACTGTTCTAAGTTTGTTAATGGTCAAGAAGAATGTTTTCAAGCTGTATTTCTTGTCCTTAGGGGTAAGGGACATATCTTATATATGCTTGATTTAATCATTCAACAAATATTTAACGTGGGCCTTTGCTACGAGCTCACCACAAATGGGGCACCGTGCCAGCCACATCCTTGTCACACAAAGGCTGCCTTCACGCGTGTGCTGGTCACGGATGACTGAAGGACGCTGCTGTGGACACTGTGGTCTCACTGACACCCTGCTGCCCTTCTCCCACTGTGGTGCCTGGGGGGTTAGGCGGCAGGAATGGGCTGACCCATTCCCGGCTCCAGAGGTGCCTCCTAACTATTTTAACTCCATCTGGTTAACCTATCCTCCTTCCCACAGTGATCGGTTCAGAGAACCCTGGCCTCTGCAAATTGGCATGCAGAATTCCTCTGAATTCCCCTGGCAGTAGGATTGTTTGAGAAACCAATTAGGAATTGATAAAGAGACTTATCTGCTCAAGACTCCTGGGTAAAAAAGTACCCTTCCTATGAAGAAATATCCTCTCTTCCTCTGGATGCTATAATAAATAAAAAATATTAAATAGGCTGTAATTTTGTCCATTTTGTCTTCAGGTAGAAGCTTCTCTGAGGATGAAAGCAAACAGAGATAAGAGGGCCACTTTCGAGTAGCCAGCCAGACACCCTCAACCTCCCAGCCTTATTCTCACAAATATAAAATAGCAATATAGTAACAATAAAATGTAAACCATTGTTAAGTCCAAGGCAGTATTTACATTGTAGTTATGTTAACAAAAACAACGAAAACAACCAGGAATTGATATTAAGGTACTGCTAATTTTGTGGTAATATTTACATTTTGGTTATGGTTTTAAGAAGTCTTTAACTATCGGATATTCATAGTGAAATATTTACAGGTAAAATACTCCAGAATTTTAAAAAATAAGATGGGGAAATAAGGGATAGCGAATGAAACATTAATAATAATTATAAAATACCAAAGGTGAGTAACGGGTAAATGGTGGTGGGTTACATGGTTCAATTTTTGTGTTTTAATCCATAAAAACTTTAAAACTACATATATCACAATATTATGATCCTGAATATATGCATATATAAAGCTGCCTTATGTACTGAAGAGCATAATACATTTTAAGTGTATAACAAGTGAATCAGCGACAGGTCCATATCCCAAGAGGACATATCTGTATAAACATAACACATGTAGTCAGTCATAGACAATTAGTTAAAATGGACTTGAATCTAATTCATGCTTTGATTTTTACAGCTATGAAAACTGAAATCTAACACATTCAAACTTTTGTGTTGTTACCTAAGTAGTAATTCCAGTTTTGTTGATTTTACCAACAATATCTTAAAATTGAAAATACTAGTCTAAACTGGGATCTAAGACCTGGTATTCTCAGGTCTTGGACTGGGCTGTTCTCCCTCCTCACCCTGCAAGACCGCTCAGCAACATCTGGTACTTTCTTTCTTGCAGAGCATCTCCCACCCTTCCTTTGTCCAGCCTCATACCCCCGGGTTTCTTTCTCCTCCTGGATTCTGTGCCCAGACATCTTTGTTCATGTAAATTCTAGGATTTTACCCTTGGCCCTCCCTCTTTCCTCACTCTGCATGTGGTTTTTTGTTTCTGTTTTTCCATCTTTTATGCTGAATGTCCCCTTAGAGCCATATTTCTAACCAAGACCTCTATCTACCCTGAACTCCAAAACCAAATGCTTGCATCCATCACCAAAACTCAGCAGGTCCCCAAATGAATATCTCCCCTGCTTCAGTTCTTATCTTACCTGCACCCACAGGAGTCACCCTGCTGCCCTAAATCTGGTCCCCAGCTACTGGAGATTCTTGTAGTCATGCCTTCCTTCCCACGTTCAATGCTAAAGCCTTAGCTGAGGCCCCCACTGTCTCTTAAATGATGAGTGCTCCAGGGCCATTGCTACGGTCTGAATATTTGTGCCTTATTCAAATTCATATGTTGAAATTCTAACCCCAAGGTAATGGTATTAGAAGGTAGGGCCTTGTGGGAGGTGATTAGGTCATGAGGGCAGAGCCCTCATAAATGGGATTAATGCCCTTATAAAAAAGGCCCAAGGGGGATCTCTGCCCCTTCTCCCATGTGAGAAAACACAGAAGCAGGCACCATCTATAAACCAGGAAATGGGCTCTCACCAGACACAATCTGCTAGCACCTTGATCTTGGATTTCCCAGCCTCCAGAACTGTGAGATATAAATTTCTATTGTTTATAAACTACCCAGCAGCCTGAACTAAGATAGTTATCTTTCTAAATGCAAAGCTAATCATGTTATTTCCTTCCTCGAAACTCTCCAACAACTTCACCCTATCTAGGGTTAACGTCCACATTCCCTTTATAGCTCTCAAGGCTAGTGAGCTAGTCTCTGCCCCATCTCTCTCTGGAATCACTCTGCACAATCCCTGCTATTTACTCAAAATTTCAGTCTGCAGCCTGACCCCCACATAACCTGCTAAGATGCTTCATGCCTGAAGATCACCGCTCTTCTAATTTTCTCCTCTTATGAAGATGAAATCACTCATTATTTATTCAACAGACGTGTACTGAATTCTTACTATGTGATAGGCTCTGTACTAGGTGCAACCATGGAGATGCACACTATGCCTAGGCTCAAGGAGTATATAGCCTAGCAGGGAAACAGATATTAAACGAGTACACTATTGGCATATGGGGGGCGAGAGGAGAAAGAAGAGAATAACTTTCCTAGGAAGTAGTAACATTTGACTTATCACATTTTGTTACAATATCCTCTTACTTCTTTGTAAAGGAAACAGATTAAAAGTGCCCCCCCACCACTTTTGGTGTATCTGAGTTTTAAAATGCCTTTCTTCTGAGATGACAATTTGCCCTGCATTTCCTCTTTCTAAAATTCACAATCCTAGCAAAAACCTAACCAGATTTCAAAGTCAGCATTCCTAAGCACCCCAACCCCCATGGCAGCACAGCCACCCTGCAGAGCAGACTGACCTCTCAGGCCCTCAGGCCCCTGAGTACCCTAACCCTGCCCTGCTCTGAGCAGCTCCTGGATGGGACAGGAACAAATCCTTTCCGTCCTTTAAATCCCCACCAATACAGTGCAAGCCCAGCAAATCTTTAAATGCTTCAAGGGCAAAAATTCACTCTTTAAAAGTTAATAAATTTGTACCATGGGCATAAATTTGTATAAACTGTTTTTTTTTTTTTTGTTTTGTGTTTTTTTTTTTTTTTTTTTTTTTGAGACAGAGTCTCACTCTGTTGCCCCAGCTAGAGTGCCGTGGCGTCAGCCTAGCTCACAGCAACCTCAAACTCCTGGGCTCAGAGGATCCTCCTGCCTCAGCCTGGGCCTACAGGCATGCGCTACCACGCCCGGCTAATTTTTTCTATATATTTTTAATTGTCCAGCTAATTTATTTCTTTTTTTTTTTTTTTTAGTAAAGACGGGGTCTCACTCTTGCTCAGGCTGGTCTCAAACTCCTTAGCTCAAGCAGTCCTCCTGTCTTGTCTTGGCCTCCCAGATTGCCAGGATTATAGGCAGGCATGAGCCACCGTGAGGGGCCTGTATAAACTTTTTGAATAACAATTGCACATTATCTATGAAAGCTTTAAAAGGCCTGGAAATACCACTTCTAGTTAATGTTCTACAGAAATCTCAGTAGTTGCCATAAAAAAGTATGGACAAGGATGTCTTGTTTTAACATAGATATAGTTGCTAACAATTGGAAACAAATGTCAATGGCCATCAACAGAGACCTGGGTAAACAAATTACTGTGGAAGAGTCCTTCACTAGCAGTTAGAAAGAGGCGGCAGAGCTCTCCGGATCAACAATGAAAGATGTCCATAGCTGCACGATGACAGCTGTGGTAAAATCTTGCCATTTATTTTTTTAAAAAAGAAAAACATATATGTCTTCACAGTATAGGGAAAAAAATCTCTAAGACATACTCCTACACTTTATCTCTGGGGGCATGGGACTAGAAGCAAAAGGAGAAACCATCTGTTTCTACTTTAAACATCCTATCACTGGATTTGTTAGAATGAGATATAACGCTTTTTAAATTTAAAACACAAACATAATCACTAAAGTAAAAAGGTGGGGTTTTTTGTTTTTGTTTTTTTTTTTACTAAGGTATACATTATTTTACCAGTTTCTTATTTAGGAAACTGAGATTATATCTTTTAAATGTTAGGGTTTTCTTAAAGCTGAAATATAATTCATTGCTATTTTCCCAACACCTAGAATAGAGATTTACAGCAGGTGCTCAGTTAATATTTGTTGAATGACTCAACTGCTGTACAAGCACAAAATTAGTTGCTCAGGGGGAAAAGGTATTAACTGCTCCACAAACTCACCCAGGAAAAAAAATCACTTCAGAATGTATTTTAACAGTTTGGCTCCCAATCTAAATGAGTTAGGATTTTTTTTTTCTTAAAGTAAACTTTTAAAGAGCACAGATTCTCCAGTAGAAGAAAATCAATAATGGGCAATGAACCTTAATTATGATCTACTTCAAAGTGCTTATTTCTGCAGGTAATTAACTTTTAGCTTGGACTATTGAGACCAACTTCATCTTCTCTCTGAAAACCATGGCCCCTAACAACTGGCCTTTTAACCTTCATACCCTAAAAGAAAGCCCCCAAAATGGTAGGCCCTCCATGACTGTTGAGGCTGCTGATGAGAGAGGTGAGATACCTGAAAAATGAACCGAGGTTTTAGGCTTAGGAGACTTGGATAAAACCTCCAAGAAAAAAGTCTTGAATGGATTCAAGTTCAATTTTTTTAAAAAGATACAGAATATTTAACCACATGTTAATGCACTGGAAAGGATTATTTATATAAATAACCGCCACTATATAGCACAACTCCCCACTCCCTGCAGTTTCCTCCCCATGGAAAGCACTTTAAGAACTTGTCTCAGGACAAGCACCTGGACAAAGTCTACTGAGTTCTAAAAACCTACATACTTCCTGGACTTTTTATTTTTCAATCACTGCTTTTAATTCTGTATCTTCCTTTGACAGGGTGATTTAGTCCTTGCTATGAAAACACAAGGGCCCAAAAGACTGTCACCAAATACCAATAATATTTAGAGGAGGGGAGATGGATTAAAATACTTCTCCGCCAAATTCATGTAACTGGTGTTTAGCAAGTTAGTGAACTGGCCGCAAATAAAACGGTCCTTTCAGACTGCTCTCTACAGTCTCTCTCCAACCCTACCCATTCTTTAACAACTGGAAAATTCTTCCAAGGTCTAACCACCCTTTGACATCTGCCCCACTAGCAACAACTGTCTAGGTAAGAATGTTTAAATTCACTGAGGAATCACCACCAACAGCCCACTCAGTAAACTTGTCCCCAAATGCCCATGCCCTGGTCTCTGCCCTCCCCTTCACTCTTGCGAGCAGGGGTCCAGTTTCACATTTCTGGGTGACCACAGTCCCATGTAGAAAACAGGTGCTCAGTAAGTACTGTTTCTGCGATTTCATGGCACTGCGTAACTGGAAAAAGAGAAAAAAACAAACTTTGGAAACCATTTAAAACCAACACATGTGTTTACTTTGGCTAATAAACAGCCACAAACGATGCTGCTGTTGAAAGTACCCTGTTTCCTAGCCGAACGAACCGCACAGCGCTTGGAAGCCGGCATGAACCTGCCACCTCAGCCTGGGCTCGGGGCGGCCGCGCGGGACGCGCACGAGCCCATCCCGGCGCCGGGGGCGGGCGGCGCGGGGAACGGCGGGCGCCCCAGCCCAGCCCAGGCCGGGGCGGGAAGGGATGGCGGCGGGGGTCGCGGGGGTCGCGGGCGCCCGCGGCCGCCGCGCCGGGGAGGGGCGCCCGTTTCCCTGGCAACCGCGGCAGGGCACAGCCCTTCCCCTGGGCGGGGGAGGGGAGAGGCGCGCGGGGACCCGCGCAGGGGCGGCGGCGGCCTGGGGCGCCTCCCGGGGCGCAGCGCCGCAGGCCGGCTCGCGGGCCCGTCCCGCCGCGGCCCGCGCCTACCGTGTATCCCCGCTCCAGGTCGCTCTCCTCGTAGCGAAAGGACGGGATGTAGACCTCCATGGCCGCGCCGGCCGGCCGGCGGGGGGCGAGCGGGGCGGGCGCACGCTGCGGTCGCCGCTCCGCCCCGGCCGGCCGCCCCGCCCCCGAGCCTGCGCCCGCCGGACCGGCCTGCGCGCCGCGCCCGCGCGCTCGGGCGCCTGGGCCGGGCCGGGCCGGGCCGGAGAGCGGCGAGGGCGCGGGCAGCGGCGCCGGCGTCTCGGGCCTAGCGGCGGCTGAGGGCGCCGGACCCAGGAGGCGGGGCCTGCCGCCCGAGGCTGCGGAGGGGTGCGCGCCCCCGCGCCGGACGGGCCGCGCCGCACCCGCGCCCGCCGCCCGGCTCCCGCGGCGCTCGGGGGCGGCTCGCCTGACGGACCAGAATGGAAGAGTGTGAAGCGTTTCAATTTTGTTTTGGTCAGCTGAGTTTTTATTTTTACCCTCAGAGGACGCTGACAGCCGAGCACCCTCCAACTTTTGCCAGGACTCTCCGGTCCCCCTCGATGCGAGGGCCCGGGGCTCCTCAGAGGCCGCCGACCGAGGGACGTGTGGAGCGCGGAGCCCCACAGGAGCGCGGAGGTCGCCGGGTCGCTGACACAACCCGCTGCTTCAGGCGCCAGTTCTAAAGCGCTGCCTCTAACCGTGAGGAGCTTTTCAACCAGGAGAGAAAGTAGAAGATGCAATAAAAGGTAGGGACTGGGGACTAGTAGCTTGACAGTCCCTAAGAAATTAAGTGTCCCAGCTGAGGACATTGTTTTCTTTTATTTCTTTTTTGAGGCGGGGTCTCCCTCTGTTTCTCAGGCCGGACTGCGGTGGCGCGATCGTAGCTCACAGCAGCCTCGAACTCCTGTCCTCATTGATCTTCCCGCCTCGGCCGTCCAAAGTGCTAGGATTACAGGAGAAAGCCAACATGCCTGGCCATGACAAGACTTTGAAAAGGTACTTGCCCTAAAACCTAGTTGGCAAAGCACATAAATCACACAATACAGTGTGATCGTCACGAGAGGCTCAAGGTGACCTATAAGCTGGGCTCTACACTCACAGCGTAGAGTCCACAGAGCTGTTGTTTATCAGGAGGTGCTGGCCAGAAGAAAAAAGGAATGGTGGTCTAGTCACAGGCCACAGCTAAAAATAGGGAGTTTTGAGAGGAGGGCACATCTTGTGAGTGCTGGCTTAGAGGATGGATCCTCAGCTGAGGTTAGTGTAGAAGGCTTTGCGGGTCCACACCAGGCACGTTCTGAAAGCAGGAAGCCCAGTTATTTCTCTGTCCCATGACTTAGGGTTCCATCATAAACTCTAGAGTTTGCTAAGCTGAAATGCCCCCTACTCTCAAAGACAAACGGAACTGAATGCAGCTGCAGTCCAAGAAGTTCGCTGGCAGGTTACCTTTTTTCCTGGCTGAGGTCACTTCTCAGTGACCTGCAAGTCACCTCAACAGAGCAGTTTCAATTCTGCACTGTGCTCTATCCTAAGGAAGGAAACTCAAGGCTTACTTGAGTAACCTGATAATCAAGTTTCCTCAGCTGGGACCCTGTGCAGTGGCTCATACTTGCAATCCCAGCACTTTAGGAGGCTGAGGCAGGAGGGTTGCTTGAGGCCAGGAGTTTGAAACCAGTCTGGGCAACAGAGAGTCCCTACAGCTCTACCAAAAAAAAAAAAAAAAAAAAAAAAAAATTGTTTTTTTAATTATCCAGGTTTTGTGGCACCCACATGTAGTCCCAGCTACTTAGGAGGCTGAGGTGGGCGGATTGTCTGAGCCCAGGAGTTTGAGGCTGCAATGAATTATGACCACTGCACTGCAGTCTGGGTGACAGAGTGAGATGCTGTTTCCCCAAAATAACAGTAATAATAAGCTTCATAACAATCCCATGAGGAAGTGTTATGTGCAATAGGATGCAATAGGACTTTCAAGGTCTAGGAAGTATTTCTGTTTTTTATTTTTAAAATAATAACAGCTGATGATGGCAGAAGACCCCCAAAACAACTTCAAGATTGGCTGAAACAGGTAATGTAACCCAGAATTGTGTAGTCATGAAATCCTTGAGCCACAGATTGCTGATCAAGCTTTTATTTATTTATCTACTTTTTATTTATTTTTTTTGAGACAGACTCTGTCACCTGGGCCAGAATGCAGTGGCACCATCATAGCTCACAGCAACCTCAAACTGCTGGGCTCAAGCAATCCTCCTGCCTCAGCCTCCCAAGTAGCTGGGACTACAGGCACGCCCTACCACGCCCGGCTGATTTTTTCTATTTTTCATAGAGATGGGGTCTCACTCTTGCTCAGGCTGATCTCAAATTCCTCAAAGGATTAGAGTAAAATAAGGTCTCAAAATATATACTTTTTGTACATTTATTCTCAGGAACCTATCCTGTATATCCACCAAAATGAGGGAATAAATCAAGAAAGTGGAAAATATGAGGTGTAGAAAGTAGAAGATACAACCCAGGGAAGCAGTGAGGGGAACCTTCAGGATCACCACCATGCAATGGGCTCAGCAAGATCACCAGTCCAGACTAGAGCAACATGACTCAAGAGGCAGGTATTTTGAGGACTGTTTTCGCAATGCTTTCTGCCATATCTTCTTTTTAATCTAAAGAAACTACTGGAAAATATACTTCACCAACACAAGAAAATAAGCCAATAAAAAGAAGGCGGCCTGAGTCCCAGTATATAGGGAATATGTCCCAAGAGAATGGTGAAGGCAATTCCAAAGCTGAGAGCGAGAGAAGTCCAAGGGTAACTCTACAGCAAGCCCAGAGAGCACTAGCCCCAGAGAGAATATTAGTTTCCTGGAGAGAGGGCTCTAAACAAAACAACTGGAATGGAGAGATTACCTGATGTGAATGGTCTTATGGGAAAATGCACTGTGACACTATGGGAAGACATGGAGAAAATTACCAATAGATTAAGAAAAAAAGGCACTAACCAAATTTAAAAAAAATTAAAGCATGCTTTACTTCAGGAAAAAATAGCAAGGTCATTGAAAACAAGAAAAGCCTGAGAAACTGTCACTACCAAGAGGAGCAGGAGACATGACAACTATAATAAATGTATCCTGGATGTGTTGTCCTGAAAGGGATCCTAGAACACGGAATACATAATTGAGCAAAAACTAGAGAAATCTGAATAAACTACAGACTTTGGTTAATACTGATGCATTGATATTTATCCGTTGTAACAAATGTTCTATACTAATGCAAGATGTCAGTGGGAGAAACTGGGTGCAGGGTATGTGAGAACCCTACATGTCCTAACTTCACAATTTTTCTGTAAATCTAAAATAAAGTTTATTTTTTAAAAAAAAGAAAGAAAATCATCATTAAATATACTACAACTTTCAGCTGTGAGCAGTATTTGTGTAGGCACAATAAAAATGCAAATACTGATTTAACCAAAAATTGTAACACAACTGCATTGGAAGGGCGGGGACAAGTGCATAAAGCAGAGCAACGGCAGAGCAAGTGAACTGAACTCTTACTCACCATAGAAAAGATAAGCAGACGATGTCTAACACTGACGTTTGATAGCAGTGTAGACCTGTTACTTAGAAACGTGAAGGTGGCAGCAGAAACAGCTAAGAGTAGAAAGTGGAGCCTCTAAGGAAGAGGATTGAAGAAATGGGGGCCAGATGGGGCAAAGAACCGCTGCATGTCATTGGCCTTGGCAATGCTACTGTAGTTTTTGGGTTTTGCGCATGTTATTTATTTGATGAAATAAACATTAACTAAAAAATCAAAGACTGCAGTACATTTTTATGTATTGACAAGCAAAAACTTCCAAGACACTGGCACATCAAAAAGCAAATTCTAGGAATGCCACAGAAACAACCCTAATGGTGTTACCAGAGGCCTAGGCAGTTGTTTGCCCTATTTATTCTTTTTCAAAAAGTGCCAAATGCATAAAACTTAATGTTTCTGAAACTTAAGTTCCTGCCTTTGACTACTTTCTCCTTTTCTATACCCTCATTACCAGAGAAGTTGCTTCCACTTCATCACATCCCAAGCCTCCAATTTCTGCCTGTCTTCTCTCTCTTGCCTTCATTTGTAGCCTTAGTCTTTTAAATTCGTGTCTCAAAATCTCTTCCCCTCCCGCCCCCATGTTCCCTCAAACCCACTACCAATCCCCAATATTGAGTAAGTCCATCAATTTGCCTAGGACCTGCAGTCTGATGGCTGAAGAAAAGGATACTTTCTTCCGTTGGCTTTATTTGTAAATTCATGATTTCCAAACTGATTTGAAAATTAGCACTCGTCTGTATTTCTTTTTTCTAAACATTTACTATTCTTTTTTTGGCTTCCAATCTTCTTTGGCCTTCCTGCTGATAACACCCCCTGATGATGGCTTAATTTCTTCATCAAGAAAATAAAAACTTTCAGGCTTGAACTCATAGCTTTTCTTTTTCATCACCAAATAAACTCATCCTTCTCTTTCCTTTTGTTGAAAGTAAGAAACATCTTCACTTCTTTCCGAGACTTTATCTACTTGATTTTTTCCCTCCATTCTTCCCTTAGATATTAGTTTTGCCCAGGATTTTGAAATCAGCATGCCAACCTCAAAATAAATGGATAAATGAGTGACTAAGTGAAACTTGCCATCTTCATTTCCATTCCCCTGAATTATCTCACTTCCATGCAGCGGTTCAGGCACCTGCCATCGTTTGGCTGGACGATTGCCACTCCATCAATTCTTCTCATGAAACTCTCACTCTCCATCTTTCTTCACAGTTTACTATTTCCCTTAGTCTGCTACATATTGAAGGCTCTTACACAAATTTGTGGGAAAATAAACTTCTCGTTCCCAAAGCAATTACCACATTTCTATTTCACCCTTCCTTTTTAGCCTCCAGTCTCCTTTAAAGGTCTCTGACATTTACCGACAACACTCATTTAACTAGAGTATCTCCGGGGTAGGGGGAGTTTTAAACTTGTGTTTGCTGAATATTAATGGATTTTGACTGCAAACTTTCCTCCCTTTCTCCATCTGATCTTTAGCCCCTGGACTCTCAGAGTAAATCTCCTTGAGGTAGACTGTTCTGGGAGGGAACCTTTTTGGTAAGCCTATTTAGGCATTAGGCAAGCATAAACCTGTTATGTTGAAGAAGTCTTAAAGACTGGTGAAATAATTGAAATGTAGGTGCTTTGTTCAGACTGAGATGTTCTGTGTCCTGCAAACATTTATTAGATGTATAATAGCTAATACTTATTAATCACTTGCTAAGAAATTCATATCAGTTATCTTAAGGCCCTTAAGGAGCATGTGAAGGAGTACTTTCCATTGTACAGATGAGGAACCTTAATTTTCAGACAAAAATAACTTGCTAATAGTCAACACTGTAGGTTCTTGAGGCAAGATTCAAATGAGTGGGCTGAATGCATAACTGTGTTCTTAATCACTCCATTACACTATCTTGACTGTAACACACAAAGTTCTACAAGAAATAATAAGGGCATGGTCATTTCCCAAGAAACATACAGACTACTCAAGGAAGTAAGACCAGGTAACTATAATACAAGACAGATCTCAATAAGTACAATCTGAAAGAAACAACTTTTTATTAGAGTGCTATGGAGAGATCAAGAGATTCCTTCCTTCCTCTCTCCTTACTTAAAAGGATGTGGACTTTAAATTTGGCTTTAGTTTAAAGGATGGGTAGGATTTAAACAATTGCTGTTAAAAGGGAAAGGTAACTCAGACAAGGTGTATCATTCCCAAAAACACAAGACCAGGAAGGAACAGGGTATACTCATAAGCCTCAATTGATTAAAGCAAAAGATGGGTAAAGGGGTAAGAATCAAGACAGGAAAAGTAGTTTGAGACCAGGTTATGGAGCATCTGGACTTGTATCTGTAGGCTGTAGGGAGTCTATTGAAGATTTTTGAGCACAGTGCTGTGACAAGAGTTCTTTAGGAAGATGGATTTCACAGCAGGTTGTAGGAGTAGCAGAGTAGGGAGAGAATAAAAGAATAGCATTTCATAGGAGACTTAAGATAGTTCTGGCAAATGGTAACAAGATCTTGACCCCAGTTCTGGCTGGGGACTGGAGGGTGGGTGGGCAATTTAAGATCTTCACTCAGGGAGAAAAACAGGAGAAATGAGAAGGGCAGAGATTTCAGAAATACAATCAACTCAAGTTGGTCTTGGTAAAATTATGATGCCTAAGAAATGTTAACGTTGAAAACATAAGCATTTGGTATTATGTCTCAGTTACGGAAGGCTGGGAAGCATTAACTTAAATGCAGAAACTAAGTTTGGTTTAAAAGCCTACTGTCCCACATGCACACAAACATTTCCACACACACAAATACCCACACACACTGTATACACATATATAGTGAGAACACTTGAAATAAAGATCTAGAAAATAAAATACAGGTTAAAATCAAGATAAGACAACTATGAAGCAGTAAGAAGGCAATTTATTCTTTAAATAGTTTTGCTTTGTCTAATTTTAATTTTTATTAAACAGTTACATATATATAAATTTAAAATAGAACGTTTTTCTCAAAATACTCTTAAAATGGTTTATCCTATTAACTGACCTTAATAAGAAAATAATTTGTGTATTAACAAATGGGCACCTTCACCCGGATTGGCTTTAATTACAAAGTTTCCATTTCACCCAGTTAAGAAATAGTTAAAATTATTTAATGTTCAGAGACTTTTAAAAAAGTATGCGACAACAAGAGAAAGGAAGATGAGCATTTTTAATTACTTCATGTGCATTAAAAAATCACACAGAAAGCCACAACTTCCCTATCTTCTACAATCTTCTATTCTTAGCAGCTTCTGAAGCAATAGTTTGAAGAAATAAGTTCTCTGTATCCCAAAGGACTTCCTAGAATTCTACATATAAATGATTAGAACAGGAATCTTGAAAAACTTATCATACATTTTCAAAGAATGTTCACACACGATTAACACACAAATTTAAGAGGAAAAATCAGTTCAATCATGATTGAAGCCCTGAATCTGCTAGTTTATCTGTAAGATGAAGAGGTTAAGAGACAATCTTTAAGTTTTTCCTTTTGGCAATACAATGCTACAATTTATTCAGAGTAGATATTGAGTATCCACTACTTGCAAAACATTATGCTACAAAGTTTTATATCTAAATTGTATTTGCCCCTTGAAAGCACCAAATAGGGGTCCTTTATTCAGCTTTGATTTCTTCACTGGGTTCAGGATGGTAAGTTAACTAGCTGTTGGACTTACTTTCCATTTTCACTTCCACAGGTTTCACTAAACCTTTGCTGTCCAATCATTGCCACTAGCCACATGTTACAACTGATCACTTAAAATGTAGCTAGTATGAATGGAGATGTAATGACACTATAAACTCCACATTGGATATCAAAGACTTAATACAAAATGTAAAATACCTCATACGTTTCAGTACATTGGAACCACTGGACTTAATATTAAAATTAAATATTTTTTTGGAGAGTTTTGCTGTGTCACTCCAGCTAGAGTGCAGTGATGTCATCATAGCTCACTATAACCTCAAAACTCCTGGGCTCAACCAATCCTCCTACCTCAGCCTCTGGAGTAGCTAGGACCACAGGCAAGCATGATTACACCTGGCTAATTTTTTCTATTTTTAGTAGAGATGGGGTCTCACTCTTGATCAGGCTGGTCTTGAACTCCTGTGTTCAAGGGATCTTCCCACCTTGCCCTCCTGGAGTGCTAGGATTACAGGCGTGAGCCACCATGCCTGGCCATTTCTTTCTTTTAAAAATTTGGCTATAGAAAGTTTAAAAAAATGTGGCTCACACTGGATTTCTATATTGGTGCAAACATTTGGTTTGTTTCATTTAGTGACAGGGCCTCACTCTGTAGCCCAGGCTGGAGTGCACCGGTGCCATCATAGCTAACTGCAGCCTTGAACTCCTGGGCCTACGCAATCCTCCCATCTCAGCCTCCAGAACAGCTAGGACTACAGGTGTGTGCCACCATGCCCAGCTAGTTTTATTTTTTGTAGAGACTGGGTTTTTAACTCCTGGCCTCAAGTGATCTTCCCACCTTGGTCTCCCAAAGTGCTGGTATATAGGAGGGAGCCACTGCACCTGGCCTTTCTTCGTCTAAACTTTTAAGGAGCTCATCCAGATTAACATGACCTCTCTTCATCACCCTGATCACAAAGGCAGGGTACTGAACAATTATTCACATTTTTCTTGTTGTATTAAATATTTCCTTTTCTTGTTATTTCCATGTCTGGCCCATGATCTACCTTCATTATTACTTGCAACCATATCCTTTACCATGATGGTTATGAACGATACTTAAATTTTACTCTTAATTTTAGATGAGAAAGGGGATGGTGGTTCTACCCAGTCTTTCTTCAATACTTCGAAACAAAAAGTATGTCACACACACAGGTATCATAACATATACATTTCTTGACTAGTGAATATGACACAGAAATGCTTCCAGGGTTCCTAAGCCAATGACTGGACTTCCTTTTCACAAATGTTATTTTCCCTCCTCACTACCAATAATCCCTCCTTCCTTTAAAACAGAACTTTAAAAAAATTTCCTTTTTATTTTATTTTTTGGAGACTGGTCTCAAACTCCTGGGCTTAAGCAATATTCCCACCTTGGCCTCCCAAGTAGCTGGGACTACAGGCATCTGCCACCACTCTCAGCTAAATAGGATGACTCTGATCAGCCTGTCATTACTTTTTTTTTTTTTTTTTTGGAGACAGTTTCACTTTGTTGCCCAGGGTAGAGTGAGTGCTGTGGTATCAGCCTAGCTCACAGCAACCTGAAACTCCTGGGCTCAAGCAATCCTTATGCCTCAGCCTCCCGAGTAGCTGGGACTACAGGCATGCACCACCATGCCCGGCTAATTTTTTTTCTCTATATATATTCGTTGGCCAATTAATTTCTTTCTATTTATAGTAGAGATGGGGTCTCGCTCTTGCTCAGGCTAGTTTCGAACTCTTGACCTGGAGCAATCCGCCCACCTCGGCCTCCCAGAGTGCTAGGATTACAGGCGTGAGCCACCACACCGCGCCGGCCCATTACTGTTCTTGACTATCTTCTGTCTCCCTATGTTAATCACATGACTGCCCATGCAGGACCACAACAAGAAAAGTGAAGTAGCCATTTAGCTTAGTCACATCCCTCAATTTAAGACAGAAAACTGGAAGCTTTTATTAATTCCCTTAGACATTAGGATTAAGCATTTTTAAATGAATATACTTTCCTTCTCTAACCTGACTTCCTTCCTTTAAAGAAAGCTGATCATGTGAAGAGGCTTATTTTATATTTTAAAACCACTTATGAAACAATTTGTACAGTGAACTTGGGAAACTTTACTAGATCTGGATAAAAAGAAAAAAATTCAGTAGCAACAATGAAACAAGGGCATTTTAAAATTAATATAAATATATATGTATAAAACAAGTAGAATGGGGGTGGGGAAAATGTGAAATAGTTGAAAATAGTTCAGTAAAAAAATCAAAAAAACTTGTTAGAAATCACATTTTTACATTCATTTTGCTCTAACATTGTTTTACTTAATAGGAGGTAGTCTCTTATTAGAATTTGGTTTTCTAATAGAACATTTATATTGAAGTTTGATATTTTAAACAAAGTATTTTAAAGCAGAAAGGCACTTCAAGAATCAAGAGCTTTATGTACTAATAGGTAAGAGATTTAAGTGACATGCACAAAGTCCTACAGCTACTAAGAGAAGACTGAAGACATGTGTGTTTGTTTAGCTTGCTCCACTATATTATGCTGCCTTAGTCCTTCCTTAATTTTCCATCTCATAAAAAAAAAAAATACTTAAGTTCAGACCTATACAACTAAAAGATTATGTTATTAGCACTGTTAATGCTCTTGTTTTATTTGGAAGGAAAGCATTTTAGAAATATGAACAGGAGAAATGAAGATTGATGGGCTGAGTGTTGAAATAACTAAATCTTGTTAAAATGTTGGTAGGTATCAGAGGTTCACATAATGTACTTGAAATTTCCAATATACTGCTTATCTTTTAGAAAATGTGGGCAAGAGGAATGAAGGTGGGTCAGTTACTTTCTTCAGATTAAGGCTAAAATTATTTTTAAAATATTTTATCTGGAGGTACCGAATATTCTAATGAATGTACCACATCTGAATGGAAGATTTTAATAATAATAATATTAACTTGAATAATTAAGTTATCCTATGTACAAACTATACCTTTGTAAGGAATAAAACTATGGATATAATACTAGGACATCATTCTAGTGGAACTCTATTCCTAGTAAGCCTATTTCTGCCCAATATTAATAAGACAAGATGGCATCTGCTATATATTACTAATGAATTATTCATTTCTCAAAAGTATTTTATCTATTGGAGCAAAACAAGATTATACTATTTCTGCTTCAGTTTCTTCTTACAACGGCAAACATTATTTTGTGTCTCCTGAGATTTTTCTTTTCCTGTTCAATTCACTGATTATTTTTTCTTAGAGACAGGGCTATGTTGCACAGGCTAGAGGGCAGTGGCTATTCACAGGCACAATCATCAAGCACTACAGCCTTGAATTCCTGTGCTCAAGCAATCCTCCTGCCTCAACCTCCCTAGCTATAACTACAGGCGCATGCCACTACATGTGGCCCAAGTCTTTATAATAAACTTATGCGTCATGCAGGCTTCTGGGATATAAATATGAGTATAATAGGAATATAAATATAACATATATGTATGTATTTCATATTTATATTAAGTATAAATATGAATATATATAGTGTAATACCTATAGTAGGCTTAACATTTCAACTGAAATAAGTGGAAACAAACACATGCTGAGGACACTCTAATATATTATTAAATACTTCTATCCAGTAAGCCACAAGAGAGGGCTTAGTTACACATACCATATCTTGTTCCTCTGGAAAGGAGATGTGGCTGTTAAGCTCAAGAAGAGGGGTGTTTTTTAAGAATACTTTTTAAAAAACAAAAATAACTGATTCCAGTTATAACTTAAATTTTCATCAGCATTAAGGATAACAGCTGTCTAAGCAACACACAGAATAGGTAAGAAGGCTGCCAAAGACTTGTTTGTTCATCAAATAATGGTATATTTTAGCAAGGTACCATTCCTTGTCAATTATGATCATAGATGACCCACTTTTAGGTTTTTTTTTTTTAAAGATAAGGAATAAATTAAATATATGCAAAGACTTAGATTTTGAAGATAACAAAAGATGAGTAAAGTCCATGGGACTTGTAACAGAAGCAAATACATTTTTTCACTAATTCTTAGATTGAGCAATTATAAGGATGGATAAAAACAAGCCAAGACAATTTATTCTCTTCTTTAACCCAAGACAACCAAGAGATAAATGTTCTTTGATTTATGATGATTTCGTAAGAAAATTTAAGCTTCATTTGTCATTTAATAATGTAAGAGTTCAGTGTTTTTCTGTTAATTAAAGTAATTAAGGAATCACAGCATCACCCATAAACATCTAGAAGAAAAAGTTCCTTCCTATTAAAAATGCTTTAAAAATATCCCTGATATGTTTACATACCCAAATAATTTGTTACTAATACTTCACAAGGAATATCATTTTATTACTGTAATCACAAAATCATAATTTCTGTACAGGAATGTATAAGTAAACATTAATCAATGCATTGATAATTCACTTCATAAAGAGGGTAAACATACTACAGAACATATTGTAAAGAAAAAAATATTGTCAAATTTTCTGGCCTTGCAGTGCACTTTTTAGTGCAAGTATTTAAGACACAATAGTGTTCAATTCAGCAAAGTATTGCAGAATGTCATGCCACAGTCCACTTAATTCAAAGAGGGTCAGGACATGCAGCTTGTAATAAAATGTCAGAGTGTGTAAGTGAGTGTGTGTGTGCATGTGTGTGTCTATGTATATATAAAACCACATGTAATTCATAAAATATATAGTGGTTTATTTAGATGGTTTTAAATGATTTCACTGTAGAATTCAGCATAACTGGAACAAACATCCAAGGTCTTCTTAAGAGGAATAATCTTATTGCTAGGCAATGGCTTTGGCTTCAGGTAGGAATGCTTCCCAGTATTTTATCAGCTGTGGATGATAATAAAAATAAAAGATGTTACCATTTTGTCATTTATATGCATATATCCTATAATGCATTAAACAAAAATCTATAGAAATAGCTAACAATGATTAACATTTACTAATGTCTGGCTTTCGAAAGGATCATTTTAACTTCCTTATCTGAAGTCTGTCAATATAATTCACATATAAACTATTTAAAATACCAATTACTCCTAATTACAGTTTTTAATGTAAACAATACAATTTTCGAAAACTTACAATTTTTTGATTTATGCAAAATTGTATAAGGATTGTTACCACACATTAAAGATTACCTTAATACAACTACAATTACTTTTTCCAACATAAAGTGATAACATCTCCTAATTCAGAGGACATTCACATTTTATGTTACTGCTAGCCAAGAAAAATGAGATAAAAGGTGGAAGAAAAGAAAATATTGAGCAAGAAATGAAAAAAAGGGACCGGAAAGAATTAGCTGTGAGTCTGCCCCAGATAGTCCAGAGAATAGATTGAAGTATAAACTAAAGTTACCTTTAAAATAATTCCTTTAAAAATAAGCTTATATGACTAATTTGTATTCATATTTTTAAAAATTGAACTTTATGAATTATTTGATTAGAAATTAAATATATGCTGGGCGTGGTGGTTCACACTTGTAATCCCAGTGCTTTAGAAGGCCGAGACAGGAAGATTGCTTGAGGCCAGGAGTTGAAGAACAGCCTGGGCAACATAGCAAGACCCCATCTCTAAAAAAAAAAAAAGTTTAAAAACTAGCTGGGTGAGGTAGCACATGCCTGTAGTCCTAGCTACTTGGGAGACTGAGGCAGGAGGCTCACTTGAGCCTAGTAGTTGAAGGTTACAATGAGCTATGATCATGCCACTGAACTCCAGCCTCAGTGAATTTGAAGATATCATAATCACTTAATTCAAAAACATAACCTATTATGTTTTATACAAACAAGTTTCTAGATCACATATCACATATTTCAAAACTAGAAGAAATTCTTCTATTCAAGGCATTAAATTATTTGATCTATTACTCAAATTGACATTAAAATATATACAAACACTGCTATTATCTTACTATCTTGTTACTGACTTTTACTTAATGCACCATTAAAACCCATGGTCTTCACTAGTTAGAGACAAATGCCATTTGCAGTATACAACCACCGCCCCCCCAAATAAAACAAAAACAGTACAAATTTTTTTAAAACTTAAAAAAAAAATAGAACTTAGTTTAAGTTCTGTTAGGGAAGACTGTTCTATGAGAATTTACTTAAACAGGTCTGACCTACAAGGAAACAATGAGAAAAACAGAGGAAAGGAAGTTGTCCATGAGGTTTCTTAGGGCCTAAAATTGGGAAAAGTATATCTTTGCTAGTGTTTGGTAGGGGCAAAAAGGACTTGAGATAGTTTCCAATTACCTTAACTACCCATTTATTCTTTTGCTATCACTGGCTTTCTCTCTCCATTTCTTTTTTTTTTTTTTTTCGGAGACAGAGTCTCGCTTTGTTGCCCAGGCTAGAGTGAGTGCCATGCGTTAGCCTAGCTCACAGCAACCTCAATCTCCTGGGCTCAAGCAATCCTCCTGCCTCAGCCTCCCAAGTAGCTGGGACTACAGGCATGCGCCACCATGCCCGGCTAATTCTTTTTCTATATATATTAGTTGGCCAATTAATTTCTTTCTATTTATAGTAGAGACGAGGTCTCACTCTTGCTCAGGCTGGTTTCGAACTCCTGACCTCGAGCAATCTGCCAGCCTCGGCCTCCCAGAGTGCTAGGATTACAGGCGTGAGCCACCGTGCCCGGCCTCCATTTCTTACTCTTCCTTGAGTTTAAAAGCCTATTTCATTAATCATCTTCTTTAAAATAATAAAGTATACCAAAAACAAATTGGAAAAGTTTGTGAGTTATTAAAAAAAATCAGCTTACCTGTTGTTGTGTTTGTACTAATGATTCTAAGTACTTGATGATAACAGTTTTAAAATCCTTCACTCTTTCTTTCTATTAAAGTACAATATACGAAAAAAAGTTCATTAGTAGAAAACTAAATTTTACCATACAATTGCAGCAAAATGTGACCATGCTATTATGAAAAGTGCAAAATTATTATACATGCCTCAAATCTTCCCACTTCTTTTCGAATTGTTTTAGAGATCTGTTCAAAATCTCTTTCTCCTTGTTGCACTTTTGCCTCCCACTAATAAAAACAAAAAAAGAAACAAATAGTTTATTCCTGTCTGAAAAAAAAAAACTATAGTACTAGCTGTTATGACCACTTTTTTAATTTAAATATAATGCCTGGAAACCCCGAGGAAGCTCAATATTGGCAAAGCCCAATTTAGCATTATTCAAACTTGTATCTAACTTTGTAGTGACAGAAATGTATGTCAGTTTAATTTCCATTAATATTTCACTGCTGGATTTGCTCAAGATTAGAATATTCCAACACTGTACTTAATGAACTATAATATCCAAAGCTTAATTAAATATAACTAAGAGGAAAGATTTGGGGTATAAAATTCACTACCAAATAAATCAGTAGTGTCATAGTGTAATTTTTTCATTTCTTTTTTGTATCATTAATTATTTCAGAATATATCAACAATATTGTTAATTTCAAGAATATGTGCTCAACACAATTTATACGCCCATGGAAATATTTTAAACTAGAAATTGTATGACCACTATTAAAAAAACACTTTTGTAATGGTAAAATGACCAGATTCTTTCAGAAAGTGGAACTACAGTATATTGAAGACCCATCATCAATAAACATTAAATTCAGTACAGAGACAAAATGTTATGATTAGTGACCAATGGAATAGCTAAAATAAAATAACTGAAGATTTTTAAGCAATGAAATGATATTTTTCCCACTATGTAACCAAAACACTGGTACATACTCTTCAAAGAGCAGGTACATTTATTTTTAATAATATAAAGGTTGTCCTACCTCTTCAATTTCCTTATTGAAGCATGGCAAAAAAAGTGTATAAATTATAATAAACTTATACAGATTTACTAAAATACCATATATAATACATATATATGGGGGATACTGTTGTCTTGACAGCTAATGTGAGTTAGGTCTTTCTCTAAAACCATTTTTAGACACAAAATAAGTAATTATCTGAAATGAAATTAAACACCTAAAAAGTTGTATAATTTATTAATATAAAGATTAATTTTAGTTCTTTTCCTTGTATCCTTCTTTATTCAGTCCATAATCATGTGGGGGTAACAAAGGTTCTAAAGATCTTAATGATGATCAAAATGTTAACATAATTCTAACACAGTTCATAAAAATATGGAAAAATTGCTAAGTGTTGAATGGTTCAGAAAAAAATTTATGAAAAATTATGTATACATGAATGACTCATGAAAAATTTGAGTAAAGAGATAAAGCATTTAGTAATCACCTCTCTTATTTCATTTTTAGCTTGCTGTATTTTATCTGGTTTGTTAGCAACCGTCATTTTTGCCTCAGTTTCACGTTTTTTGAGCAAAGTAATTTGAGCATCTTCCCACTTCTGCCAGCACTTCATTCGATGGTCAAACACACCCTATGAGTGAATGACATAATGCTATTAAGTAAGAGTAACACTGTATAATACTTTCATAACACTAGAAGTGCTATAATACTGAAAAAGCAATAAAACCAAGTATTTATGTGCCATTGGAATATACTGAAAATACTAAGATACTGAAAATAAGCAGACCAATATCAAGAAAAGCAATTTCCATATTCTTACTTAAAACAAAAAACCCAGGCAACTGGATGAAAAATGAGTACTCAGAATCAAAAAATGACATGCAAAATCCATCTCACCAGCCTTTAGGGTTCTAAATGTGGTTTATAATAAGATTTCTAACAGAGTTTTAGGCTTTGAAGAAAGATGTCTTTAACAGGAAAATGCTGGTGTCATATCTACATTGGAAATTTTCCTACTAAGTAATATTATAAGCAGATTTTTAACTGTTGAAAACATGTCCGAAATTGAATAAATAAAATGGGAAAAACTCGTAACAGAAGTTAAATAAAAACGAGGTAGAAGAGATTACAATCGCAAATTTTAAAAGGCAGAGCAATTAAAAAGGTATAACTAAATGAAAAAAAAGTCCTCCACAAGATAAAAAAGGCAAAAGATAAAAAGATGAACACACACATACACACAATGTAAAACTAAATGAAATAAGCAAAAGACCCTAACACAACAAGTCAATCAAACCCAACCAAATCTGGGACTTCTCTCAATGGGACTGGCAGAGCAAGAGCAAGTGAATAGACATAAGAAATGAAACATGGACATAGAATACCTAGAAGTTTCATGATAAAACTGATGGGTACAATGGGAGAATCTGCTAACAATCCCTCTTCTAGCTTGATGCTGGGGATATATTAGTATTATTTTAGTATTTCCTAACTGAACATTCATGAAGCAAACATTAATAACCAGAAAGCACTAAACCAGAGTTACTTTAATTTATTCCAAATAAAAAACTATCTGAATAAAGTAGTAGTAAATAAATATATGTTCCTACAGGGACCTGCTGAAGAGAAAAATACATACATAGTGTATTTTTAAACAGTAGACTTTAGAACAAAACAAATTTGGGTTCTAATATAAGTTTTGACACTGTATGATCATGGGTAAATTCATTTAATTTCTATATAGTTCTCCCAAATACAAAAGGGAGGAAATGTCGACATTTGTGAATTATAAATAACATGACAAGTATATTATTATATAGTGACATAACCTACAGGATACTTAATAATTTGTAGGTATTACTATTATGGATTACTTCTAAATAACATACATATATAGTTGACTGATTAATTCTAGCTTTCTACTAAAAGTATAAATAACAATAATATTTTTAAAAAGCATAATTGGGTAATATTTATATCATGTTGCATATTTAAAAGTGTGGGCATTAATAGCATTAAAAAATCCAATCAACCAGAAACGAAAGTATTTTTTTTCCAAAGAGTTCTTAAAAATTGTGGACATTTTAAATTAACCGGAACAGATAATCCTGAGCAAACTAGTAAGTCAAAGCATCTTATCTACAGGTATTTTAAGTGCATCTTACTGTCCCCTTTTGCTTTTCTTGTATTTACAAAATCACATTTCCCCCCTAAAACATTCCTTAGAAATTAACTTTGCTTCAGTCAAATTAATTTGGGCCAAATTCACAAAAGTAACACATTGAACACAAATAGATTCAGAAAAAGTAACTATCATGTAAAACAAATAATACTTGTCCCTCCCCTCCTATACATGCATGTACCACTTGACCCTCCAAAAAGTAATCTAAGATTTTAGACCTAACCTTTCTTCAGGGGAACAGGGCCATCTCAGCTCCTCACTTACAAATTTCTGTTTGATAACAATTTTAGCACTTAAAATATGTATCAATGTACGGCAAAAGCTAGCCAAAATGCCCTTTAAGTTTAATATCTGCTTAAGTTCTTAATATACATCAACTAGCTTTTTCACTCATATGCTAAATCTAAACTAATTTGGTTCCTGTCAAATTTATCTCATAATATTTCAGAATAATCACATGTTTACTGTGGTACAGATGTAGAAGCTATGGTAAAGTCAGTTTATTTCAGAAAAATAAATCAATCTTAAATATGCAAATTAACTTTTTCTTCATTTGTTTTCCCACCCTTGTAATATTAGAAAGCAAAAGAAAAAAAGAATCAGAACCGTACTTACACTTCTAATAACACTATCTTAAATTAACTAAATCATAACTTAATGTTTCCCTTTATATGTCAAGACACTAATCCACTCTAGTAAACCAACCTGTCTATAAAAGGGATAAGTGGAAACTGATCATCCACTTAGGACCTCTATTCCCCTGCTAATTTGTGGCATATGCAAGCTAGTTTAGGTTACACAAGGTTGCAGATATAGAATAATCTTCCTAGCCCACCAGGAAATTTGACACTGCAATTTTAATGATTATAATATTCTAATTCAGTGAATCTGAAAGTGTGCTGCCCAGCTTCCTAGGGTTTTGAAGGGGTACTGAGTATTTATAGCCAAATAATAAAGGTTTTAAACTCCTTAGGAAACCTATCTAGTAGCTTTTTAAAAAACATGTTTCATGTATTTTATAAAGTGGGACCTCCCTATAAGAACTCTTTATAAAGAGTTTCAGTACTAAAAACACTAAAAATCATTGCCCTCAATCCCTGACCCTCTATAGTGGTTCACATTAGCCCAATACATGACAACACTTATAACACTACCCAAAATTTGTAGTCCTAAATGTCAGAGGCCATGTACTGTACAAAAAAGAAAAACAGGAGTTTCTTGGGTACAAGGTCAGGCTTAGGCAATGTTTTGAAATGGGTAAAATTTATGTATTTCTTTAGGGCCCCAATTACTGAAGTTCTTAGCTCTGCACTATGGCTCTACATTCTAATCCCCAAAGTATTCCTAGTTTCAAAATTATCATCAGAAAAGCACTCTCAACATGGATAAAACAAAAGGACAATTAATATTAAGTTGCTATTAGAAATAAACAAGATAAAAGGCAAACTGGGCAAAGGACATGAACAGTTCATTCACAGAAAAAGAAATATAAATGGCTTATCATTTGTAAAGATGCTGAAATTCATACTAAGTAAAGAAATTACAATTCATACAAAAAAATGCCTTCATCATTGGGTGGAAGAAAAAAGGAATATATGTTGGTGAGAGTATGAAGTACAATCTCTTTGAACAATAATTTGGCAATATTTACTGAAATTTAAAATGCATATATCCTTTGGTCAATAATTCTACTTCTAGGAATTTTATGCCCAAAGAGTTGTTAATAAAATATCTGATATTCTTTAAGACTGGACTGGTTTAATAACTCAAGGTAAATCTATGTTATATGATGGAATGCTATGCTACCATTAAAAAGAATGTCACATATCTACCTATATTGATATGGAGACCTCTCTAAAATGGAGCACATGAAAAAAGCAGACAAAGAATAGTGCATATAAGCTGGGCGTGGTGGCTCATGCTTGTAAGCCCAGCACTTTGCAAGGCTGAGGGGGAGGATCACTTGAGGCCAGGAGTTCAAGATCACCTGGGCAAAATGGTGAGATCCTGTCTGTACAAATAAAAATGGAAAAATTAGCTGGGCATGGTGGCATATACCTGTAGTCTCAGCTTCTTGGGAGACTGAAAAAGGAGGATTGTTTGAACCCAGGAATTTGAGATTGCAGTGAGCTATGATCACATCACTGTACTCCATTCTGGGCAAGAGAGCAAGACCCTGTCTCTTCAAAAAAAAAAAAAAAAAAAGAATAGCACAATACATATAGTATATTCCTTTTTGAGAAAGCAAGGAAGAGAGGGAGATGGAAGGAAGAAGGGAAGCAGAATTGAGGGGGGGGAAGAGAAGGAAGGGGGAGAGAGTGAATATAAGCTTCATATACATGCATAACAATTCTGTGCAGACACATAAGAATCTAACCGTTTATGAATGAGGCTAGAGAGACTAGAGGTTTTAGTTCTGTAGAGGGGAAATTTACCTTTTGGAGCTGACAAAATGGTCATTTGCATGTATTAATTTTTCATATACAAGTGAATTAGTTTCTTTCTTTCTTTTTGAGCTGGGGTCTTACTACATCTCCCAGACAGGTCTCCAACTCCTGGCCTCAAGCAATTATCCTGCCTCAACCTTCAGAGTAGCTGGGAACACAGGCAAGAGCCACCATGCTTGGCTTAAATTAGTTTAAAACAAAAACCATAAATATTATCTATCACCCTCTTCTATAATTTCTCAACTCCTTTATGCAGCTGCCCTGAGCTAGGTTTCAATAAAAAAAACCAATCTGAAAGAGCATAGTTTCCCTCAAGGTATAACTTGACCATAGCTCTTTAGTTTTCTTTTAAGTTAATGGACCATTAATTCAGTATTTCCCGAAGTGTGTTCCATATATTAGGACAAATACTAAGTAGAAAGAATTCCTGCTCGTATGAATTTGGAAGTCTCTGGATTAAACAAAGTTAAACAACTTATTTGCTTTTTGACTTCTAGACAGTTCTGAGCTTTTTAAATGCATTCTGAATCTCCAAAACAGGGATACTATATACATTATTCTCCAAATTCAGTTGACTATGGTCTACTTTTGGTACCAGTGTTCCTGAAGAAGATATTTTGGAAAACATGAATGTAACTGTAATTTCATGCAATGTAAAAATATAGCAAAAAAGACTTAGGTAGTATGAGGAAAGCCATTTTTGAGGGATCAATATCCTTTACATGGGCAGGCCATCTCTACTAGGGAGTCTTTTCCCAGGCTAGCTCTTCTCTGCAGGTACGCCTTCTTATAGACACTGTCCAACTCCCCTTTTTTGAACTCTGGGTTTTTCTGAAATGTCATACTTTTTACAACACCTAGTGGGAGCTCTGGAACGAGGTCAGTGTAGGTGCAACACAAATAGGAATCATCATCCATAAGCTGGATTTCTGTGTATCACACGTTACCTGTATATTAAAGTATATTCTGATAATTGCTGCCTATATTAACATCTCTAAATAGCTGAAAAGAAAAACTAATCACCAAGAACATAAAGAGTAACATTTAATTTTCCCAGCACCATTTATTGAATAGGGCTTCTTTTCCCCAGTGTACGTTGTTGTCTGCTTTGTCAAAGATCAGTTGGTTGTAGGCAGATGGTTTCACATCTGGGTTCTCTGTTCTGTTCCATTGGTCTATGTCTCTATTTTTGTACCAATGCCATGCTGCTTTGGTTATTACAGCCTTGTAGTATAGTTTGAAATCTGGTAATGTGATGCCTCCAGATTTGTTCTTTTTAAGATTGCTTTGGTTATTTGGGCTCTTTTCAGATTTCAAATGAAGTGTAGAATTTTATCTTTTCTAGATCTGTGAAGTCAGACTTTGGTAACTTCACAGCAATTGCACTAAATCTGTAAATCACTTTGGGTAGTATAGACATTTTAACAATGTTGATTCTACCTATCCGTGAACATGATATGTTTTTCCATTTGTTTGTATTCTCTGTGATTTCTTTCCTCAAAGTTTCATAGTTCTCCTTGTAGAGATCTTTCACCACCTTGGATAAGTACATTGCTAGGTATTTTATTTTCTCTGTAGCTATCCTGAATGGTATTGAGTCTTTGATCTGACTCTTGGCTTGACTGGTATTAGTACATAAAAATGCTACTGATTTATGTACAATGATTTTGTATCCTGAGACTTTGCTGATTTATAAATACCAGGAGACTATTGGTAGAATCTTTGGGTTTTTCTAGGTACAAGATCATATTGTCAGCAAAGAGTGATAATTTGACCTCCTCTTTCCTGATTTGGATACCCTTAATATGCAGAAGAATGATATGGGACCCTACATCTCACCACTCACAAAAATTAATTTAAGATAAATGACTTAGATCTAAGGCATGAAAGAATTCTAGAGGAAAATATAGGAAAAACTCTTATCAGCCTAGGCAAAGAATTTATGAAACAGACTCCAATGGCAATCAAGGGAACAACAAAAATTAATAAATGGGATTTGACTAAACTAAAAAGCTTCTTTACAGCTAAGGAAATGATCAACAGAACAAACAGACAACATACAGAACAAGAGAAAATATTCACAAGCTATACATATGAGGGCTAATAACCAGAATTTACAAAGAACTCAAGCAAATCAGCAAGAAAAAACAAACTCTACTAAAAAGTGGGCAAAAGACATGAACAGATGTTTCCAAAAAGACAAATGGCCAATAAACGTATGAAACAATGCTCAACATCACTAATCATCAGGGACACGTAAATTAAAACCACAATAAGATATCACCTTATCCTAGTTAGAATGGCTTTTATTAAAATGTCCAAAAACAATAGATGCTAGCGTGGATGCAGAGAAAAAGAAACACTTGGAAAAAGAAACATATGATAGATTGAGTAACATTAAGTTCAACTGTCTGAATACTGGAGATATCTGTAGAATACTAATTTTTATACACAGTTGGTGGGACTGCAAATTAGTATAACCTATATGGAAAATGTATGGAGACTCCTCAATGAACTAAAAGTAGATCTACCATTTGATCCAGCAATTTCACTAGTGGGTACTTACCCAACGGAAAAGAAGTCAATTTATTAAAAAGACACCTGCACTCAAATGTTTATTGCAGCACAATTCATAATTGCAAAGATATGAAATCAACCCAAGTGCCCATCAATTCATGAATGGATTAATAAAATGTGGTATATGTTTACCATGGAGTACTCAGCCATAAAAAAAGATGAATTATTAGCTTTGGCAACAGTCTGGATGGAACTGGAGACCATTCTGCTACGTGAATTATCTTAAGAATGGAAAACAAATACCACATGTACTCACTATTAAATTGGAACTAACAAGTGCACAGAGGGAAGTAAAACTCAGTGAAAAGCAACCCGGGGGAGGGGAGTTAAGGGGAGGGGAATAAACCAACCTAATGGGTACTTCGAACAGTATTTGGGTGACAGGCACACCTATAGCCAGGATTCAAGCATTGCAAAAATGATCCATGTAACCTAAAGCATTATTAGGGGGTCCCATGTACCCCCTAATATTTTGAAATAAAAAATAAATGAAAATAAATATCCATCGTATAGGGAAAAAAGAGTAACATTTAAAAGAGTAAATCCTAGTAATACTGGTAATTTTACCAAATGTAAGAAAACACCATTCGGAAGTACTAAACAGCCCTGTAGTAATAACTGTCACCAGGTGCTTGGAGAACAGAACCATGAATAAATACAATCTCAATGTTCTGACTGTAGATGAATACTGTAATAATTAGGTCACACACTTCAGCTAGTAAAAATTTGTGTAAGAAAGCAAGCAACAAAATCTCATTAACTTTCTAGATGTTTAAATTCAAAGTAAAATGTAAATATCCACTACCCCCTAGCCAATGATAACTAATATTTGTGATAATAATTCAAAGACATCATAAGATCTTAAAGTATCTTCTGAAACATATGATAGATTGAATAACATTAAATTCAACTGTCTGAATACTGGAGATATCTATAGAATACTAATTTTTATTAACTGGTTTGCTTTCCTAACTATTCAGAAATTAGGCTATTTATATTTAAACATTAACATTAGACGGCACAATTTATGATCTATTCTAGTCCCATCTCATCTATAAAAACATGATGACTACACATTTGGGTATACACACAGAAAGTCCAAATTCACACTTTATCATTCAAGACCCCATTAAACATATTCAGTGCAGCAATCATTTCTGGTTTTACCCTACGTCATACTACACAGTCAGCTTTACTAACGATAATAGAGTCTAGTGCGTAGTTTCAGTTAGTAATAGAATGAGCACATAAATGCTATCAGTTAGTTGCAAACTTATATCTTAAATATATAAGTAAATGTGTAGAGTTTTCTATGTTATTTAGCATTCCTTAGACCTCTTAAAAATATTAATTCTCTCTAATGTACTGTCCAAGTCAAAGGGGTAGAAAATATTTAGTTATGAATACCCATTTGAAGCCATTTTATATATTCTAGTACAGTAAAGAATTCACACAATTAAATACGTGACTAATAGGATATAAAACTCTTTTTAAAGCAAACCACTGAAGTCAGAAGAATGCAAGAAAGACTGTAAAACAGGGCTTACTTTCACTGCAGCAATAAGACGAATGTAGTCACTAAGTAGTTCTGAAAACATATAAAAGTCAGCAAAAGCTTGCTCTTGATGTAACTGGTCTATCTTCTCCTCAACTTCTGCAAGCTGAGACAAAGCTCTAGATAAAGCAGTATGATCCTCAGAATTACCTAACATGGCAGCACTTTTAGCAAAGGCAGCTGTATTGGCTGAAAGTTCTGAAATAAAGAAAGTATCCACTTTTAGTGTTCACTAGTAAAACTTTAAAATATTGTATTAACTTTCTACTTTTCTCTAAACTTTATCTATTCACAAATTGCTCAAACAATATTTCAAATTAATTAACATAAAACAATTAGTCATTAAAATGCCTTGCGCATAAATAAATAGCAAGTGTTCAGAAATCTACTGAAAATTAAAAAGAACTATTACCTATATTCCCAGGGGATGAACTGTATTTAAATAATGTAATACAATAATCTGCCTCTTGTTTCTCTGCCAAAGTGCTCATTCTTTCTCTGTCCTTTCCCAAAGAAATATATTTTTAATATGAGAAGCATTAGGAACACTCAAAATTGACTTATACTACATTTTGGGCCTTTAAACATTTGTCACTGAAAATAATATCTATGATTTTTAATGAGAATATTATTTAGCTAACAGGAGAGAAACAAGGTAAAATTGTACATACAATTCATATAAATCTTACTGTTTTTTTCTTCATTGTGTAACAGCACTCAGTAAAACAGAAATTTCTAAAAATATTTTTGAACATGACCATATCAGTTATTTTAAATAAAGCAGATGTAGATAGGCCTAGATGCTGTCAATGACTAACAATTACATTGCCTGGAAACTGTTCCGTTGCTCTATATTATGCAAGGTCCTCCAAAAGAGCCATAAAGCCCATTCCTTAAGAAGTATGTAAACCAGAGGGGAGGGGGAGCAAGGGCAATATATGTACCTTTAACACTTGTACCCCCATAATACGCTAAAATAAAAGAAAACCCATTCCTGCAATTCAAAAAAAAAAAAAAAAGAAAAAAAAGAAATATGTAAACCAAATGGCAAAAGTTGCTACAAACTACTCTTAATAATAAATGTATTAATAGGCTTCTATAATCATCTTAATGAAATGTATTGCTGGTTAACATCACATATTAATTATGTGTTAAATATTTTGGATATTTAATACATATATTTAATACAACTGATACTAAAAGCCTTGGGCTCTTTAAAAATAAACCAAACAAAACAAACAAACAAACAAAAAAACAAATCCCTTATTGTGGATTAAAATTTTACAACTCAAATTTTCTAGAAATTTTTACTAAAAATGCCCCAGATTTTTAAATACTGTGGTTCAAAAATGAAGAAAATCTTTCAAAGAGTTTGCCAAGAGATAGAGACACAAAAGAAGTATTTTTCAAGAAAATTTTCAAATACCAACTTTTGAATCTCAAGTTTTTATTATATCGAAGTTACTAATTGATAGGATATCTTCATCTGTTAATTTATAAATACACTTAACAAAGAATTAATCAAGTGACCAACAGTTTTTTTTGTTGTTTTTTTTTTTGAGACAGAGTCTCGCTTTGTTGCCCAGGATAGAGTGAGTGCCATGGCATCAGCCTGGCTCACAGCAACCTCAAACTCCTGGGCTCAAGCAATCCTCCTGCCTCAGCCTCCCGAGTAACTGGGACTACAGGCATGCGCCACCATGCCCGGCTAATTTTTTCTATATATATTAGTTGGCCAATTAATTTTTCTATTTATAGTAGAGACGGGGTCTCGCTCTTGCTCAGGTTGGTTTCGAACTCCTGAACTCAAACGATCCGCCCGGCTCGGCCTCCCAGAGAGCTAGGATTACAGGCGTGAGCCACCGTGCCTGGCCTCTACACACATTTTTAATCCAAAATTCAAATATAGTTTTATAAACTCAGGATTTTTCTACTTCTAAACTAGATTTTAGATAAAAATAGAACAAGAAATTTTAAATAATGAAGTTGAAATGGAAAACATTCTCTTAAACTATTGTTTTCTCTTTTCTACAATAACTTCGGAGTGTTTATTTTAATAAAATTTAAATAAAATATTTTAATTAGCTTTATGGTGCTAAACATACAAATAACAAGGCAAACAAACCTTTTCTATGACAGACCAAGGCTTCAACACTGGCATGAAGTTTCCTAAGTTGCTGATCCAGATTCTCAAATTGCTGCTGCTTTTCTTCAAACCACTAAGAAAAAAAATGAAAAATGGAGCTAATTTAGGAAGAACAAACCATTGTAAATTAGGTTACCAATAGCAAGCCACATTCCTTGTTTTAAAGCAACAAATTAACCATGTATAACCATGGTGGTCAACTGATGTGGCTGAGAACTAAACTCAATAAGCAAATTAATATCCTATTTTCTACTTGTACAGCTTTAAAATGCAATTGTTGGGCTCATTAATTCATCTCATTATTCAAGTCGAAAAATCAGCTCTTACTGCATCCGATTCATTCATCTTGATTGTCATTTTGTTGACAGCGTCGGCAGCCTTGTTCACCATCCTCAATATTCCTGCTCCACTCAGAGCCTGTGTATTAACTGCTCTAGGCAGCTGGAATTGAATGACAAATAAGGGCAAACAAACCAGTTAAAAGCTTGGAGGTTTAACTGGGCACAAACGCAACCCCCACTTCTCCCAAAATAAAAAATAAGAAAGAAAGAAAAGGAGGTTGTATTTTCTTCACTCTCATACATTTCAATAGTGAGATCTAATTTCTCAAATATACTACTTGTACATTCTCAAAGGAAAACTTAAAAAATAGACTTTCTATTTGCTTTTCTTCTGCACGTTTACATTTAGATGGAACAAACACCTTGTTTGTCAAAATATATTAAGAAATTGCCAAGCACCCTAACACTAGTCACCTGTTTGCCAACAGAAATAAACTGTTTATAAGGAAAGAAGTAAGTCTTGAGAAAAATCTTATGCTCAGTTAGGATTGTGTGGTTTTTGAGTTTTTAAAAAATTCTGGGACTCAAGTAAATTAAAAAAAAAATCTCAAACTAGAACTCTAAACTGTTCTAAAGAGCCCATTATGTACCAAACATCTCAAATATAATCAGCATCATGGTTACAATTTATGCTCTTTCAAGTCACATATTTGCATTTTAAAACCTTAATAAAGATATTAGATAGATGTAGACAAACACATTCAACTTTCTCTAAAATGAGGTTTGAATAACTTATTTCAACATGATGCCTAAGCAACAACTTAGGGTATTCAGAGCCAGACTACTGACAAATCATTTTCTTAAATACGGTTTTAAATTTTCAAGAAAGGGCCAGATAATCCTACTGATATCAATGCAAAGAAGATACTTTGCTAGTGATTTAGTTAAGTAATTAAATCACTAAGTAAAATGAAAAAATTGCTTTATTCCATCTATTAGTCCAATTTTTACCGTGTATCTATCATATAAATTATTACAATGACAAATGAGAAAATTCATATACAAAATTTCAAAGTAGAAATAATACCTCTGAGCTTTCCAAGAACTGCCTTAAATCAGGATCCTGCAGTAAAATTGGATGTTTTACTGTTCTTTGAAGATACCTAGATTTAAGAGTAAAATTGCTCCTTTATCAGTAGCATTTTATTTTAAATCCTATTTCAACAAAATAATAAAAAACAAAATAACTAGGAAAAAAGGTTCTCACTGTGCCTCCTGTCTGCCCTCAGTGTAATTATTTAGAATCTTACAGCAATTTAATAATTAAAAAGCTTTTTGTTCATCTTTTGAAAATTGATACCCTACTCCTTTTCATAATTACATAAAAAGAGAAATGACATGTGGGTGGGGGTGGGAATGGGGAGGGTTAAATAACTTACCAAACCTCTCTGCAAAATATTAAATTTGTAAAAGGGTATATGAGCCTGTTGAATAATTTAATCTTCAAGTGGAGTCAGTATGTTCCCAGTTGTAAATTTAGAGTTCTAAGTCATATATTACTATATATATTCCACTCAAAAAAATTTTAAATTGCTATTATCACCAACATGGGAAAGAGTCTAGGAATTTTTTTGCTTGTCAGCAGATTTAAATGATCATAATCAGCTTTGGTCCTCATTTAAAAAGAACTAAATTTTCTTTAATACATCTTTTCTTTTTTCCCTACACCTCTTCAAAGCTATTTCTTGAATATTTCTATAACTAAGGTTTTTCTACTTTTGGTAAATGTCTTATCTAAATGTGATACCACATAAAACAAAAATGAAAATGTAAAGAAAAACATCATCATGAAATTGCTATTTGTCCAACTTCAATCATTTTCCATACTAGAAAAGCTCACATTTGCTTGTCATGCATAATAAATCATGAATCATGATTCCATAAAAGGAAATAAGGTCAACTATTAATATTTGATGATTCTTGATTACTTGTCTAATCCCATTTTTTTAAAAAATTGTTATTTTCCCCCACATTAATTATATAAAATATTTCAGTTACAATATATGACCTCACAATATACATTCATTCTATTTCTTTAGAATATACACAGTAATTTCTTCTATCTTTTTACAAGATTATAAAATGTGCCTAAAATTAACAAAGTATCTGAAAAAAACGAATAAACTTCTCTAAAGTCGAATTTTATACAATGGTCAAAATGACTATAGTGCTTACATGTTAACTTCTGTTTTTATACATTTAAATAAAACATACCATATTAAACTTCATTTTAAGTCAGTAGTCCCTATAAGGAGTCCTTAGACTAAAAAAAGAGTGTTTAATAGATATGTGCAATCTAATATATGTTGTAGTTTAAAAAAATATTTGCTGGCTGGGAGCGGTAGCTCATGCCTATAATCCTAGCACTCTGGGAGGCCGAGGTGGGAGGATCATTGGAGCTCAGAAGTTTGAAACCAGCCTGAGCAAAAGCGACACCCCGTCTCTACTAAAAACAGAAATTAATTGGTCAACTAAAAATATATATAAAAAAAAAATTAGCCAAGCATAGTGGCGCATGCCTTTAGTCCCAGCTACTAGAAAGGCTGAGGCAGAAGGATTGCTTGATCCCAGGAGTCTAAGGTTGCTGTGAGCTAGGCTGATGCCATGGCAGTCTAGCCTGGACAACAGAGTGAGATTCTGTCTCAAAAAAAAAAAAAAATTTGCTGCCTCTACTATGAAGCCAAAAATGAGATGCAGCAAGAACACTAATCTTGTAAATCTGAGAAATGGTGGTACTTTTCCCACTGGAATTTGACTTACAATTTTAACACTAAAATCTCCCAACACTATTAGGTAATTAGTTTTTTGGATTGAATGCTACTTGAAAGTAGTTTGCATAAATTGTTCATCTCAGTGTATACAATAGCTAGGTAATAGCAGGTACTCAGATATTTGTGCAGTAAACAAGCAGGAAGGACATCTAGTACCCAACTAGTTTATAAAATTTCAATATTTCAAACATAAACAGAAACACCTAATATTTATATTCTAAAACAGCTGTCCAAAGTGAATTCTGCAGCTATTAGCCTCATGTACTATCCCATGAAAAGAATGATTCTATAATAAAAAAAAGTTTGAAATACCTTACATGGATATTACTCTAAGATTTTTTTTTTTTTTTTTTGAGACAGGGTCTCACCTTGTTGTCCAGACTAGAGAACAATGGCCCTATCATAGCTCACTGTAACCTTGGTAAGATTCAAATTGAACAGCATTGTATTAAGTGCTATGAGAAGTCCTATAGGAAATATACCTAGTTTAACTTTGTTAAACCCTATGTTAACAACACTTAATTGACTTGGCCGGGAGTGGTGGCTCATGCCTGTAATCCTAGCACTCTGGGAGGTCAAGGTGGGAGGACTGCTGGAGATTAGGAGTTCAAGACCAGCTTGAGCAAGAGTGAGACCATGTCTCAACTAAAAATAGAAAGAAATTAGCTGGACAACTAAAAATATATACAAAAAATTAGCCAGGCATGGTGGCACATGCCTGTAGTCCCAGCTACTTGGGAGGCTGAGACAGAAGGATTGCTTAAGCCCAGGAGTTTGAGGTTGCTGTGAGCTAGGCTGACGCCACGGCACTCTGGCCTGGGCAACAGAGTGAGACTCTGTCTCCAAAAAAACTCAATTGACTAGAGATCCCTTTTTTACCCTATCACATATTAGCAGTCTGAGGAATCAGTTTTGAAAAATGATATTCTATTAACAGACAGTAAAACTTTCCTTCTTAAAGGTTACGTGAAAGTAAAGAGCAACAAATTTTTTTTGAGACAAGAGTCTTGCTCTGTTGCCCAGACTGGAGTACAGTGGTGTAATCATAGCTCTCTGTAACCTCAAACTCTTGAGCTCAAGTGATCCTCTCACTTCATCTTCCCGAGTGGCTGGGACTATTGGCCCATGTCATCAGGCCTGGTTAATGTTCTTTTTTAATAATATTTTTGGTAGAGATAGAAGCTTGCTATATTGCCCAAGCTGGTCACAAACTTCTGGCCTTAAGCAATCCTCCTGTCTTCATCTCCCAAAGTGCTGAGATTACAGGTGTGAGCCACTGCACTGGCCAAGAGCAACTAATTAAAACACACACACACACACACACACACACACACACACACACACGTCTTACATTATGTTAAAATTAAGAACAGAAACATAAAAAGGATTTTATAACAAGGAATAGTTATAAATATACACCAATTCAGAATTCAGAACATAGATAGTTATAGATACATAAAGGAAGGATACAGAACAAAAAAGTGAAAGGAGTGTAGGACGAAGACATAAAAAGAGGTATGGGGAGAAACAGAAACACTGAAGACAGACATAAATGAAAGACACAATGGAATTGATGAAAGTATCACACCCAGTAAGAGGTGGTTAGTAGTTGACCATCCTCAGATTTGCTCCAAGTAAAAGTTACTGATAAATTTAGAACAATCATTTAGGGCTTTCACGTTTCTGTTTACTTACCAAAACCAAAACAAAAGAAAGTAGGTTATATGAAACATTTGAGAGCAACAAAGTTAAAACATATTTTTCTTGGTTGAAACTCAAACACAAGTGCTCAGAATGAGAGAACAGAAAGAAAGGCAGAGTGAGCCTGGGTACTAGATGACATTCATTTGTTCACTTAACAAATATTTACTGAGCTCTTTATACATATCAGTTACTGTTTTGAGTACTTGAAACACATGAGCAAAGAGACTAAGATCCCTTCCCTGGTGAAGCTTATATTTTAGTACAAGAGGATAAACAATAAACTATAAATAATAAACATATACATTATGTGACAAAGTTGCAAGTGTTATAGAAAAATAAGAAAGGACAGAACAATAGGGTAAATGGGACCAAGTGTTTAAGATGTGGTTAATGGCAATTTATACAGAATAGGTCAGAATTAAGCCAATGATAAGAAGAGGCTTAACTGCAAAGGTGGTATTTGAACATTTGAACTTGAAAAAAGGAATGAGAGTAAGCCATGCAGACACCTGGGAACAAAGCATTCTAGGCAGAGAGAGCAGCCGGTGAAAAGACTCTAAGGTAGGAAAATGCCTGGAATGTTTGAGAAGCAGCAGAAAGGTCTGTGTGGCCCAGGGAAGAGTGAGTAATCAAGAAGGATATGAGATCAAATAGGTAACAGTGAGACGTGCTGGTTATGTAGAGTCTTGTAGTCCATTATATGTATTCTGGCTTTTATTTAAAATAGGTGGTTAATACGATCTAATTTATATTTTAAAAGGATAACTCTAGTTGCTACATTAAAAATGAGGAAAAGTACCAAGAATGGAAGCATGAGGACCAATTAGGAGGCTACTGCAGTTAATTAAGGCCTTTGGACTAGTAGTCGTATTTGAGATAAAGAAGGAAGCAACAGCATTTCCTTATGAATCCTAAACAGCTTCTTACTTCCAAACTCCTTAATATGAAAGAATGGATTAATTAATTTACATGAAATGTTTAAGCTTTCTCAGTTGAGTTTTTAGACTGAAATGAACACAATCCTAACTGACACACTTATACTCTAAAGAATGCATTTAAGTAACTTGCTCAAAAGGCCACACAGGTAGTGGATAGTATAGTGTAGTGTAGTGTAGGCTGCAACTGAAATCTTTTACACCATTATCATGCTCCTCTAAATTTCTCATTTTATATTTGCAGAAGAGTATCCTTAGCTATAAAATAAACTCAATATGATCTTAAGACATGAAGCACTCTCAAGAAAACCAAGCAAGTGATGTTAGAGATACTCAATAGAAGTGGTCTCTGTTTACTTTATTGAATGTGGCTCAGGAAAGTACTTGCGTAACCACTCCCTTTCTCTTCTGAGCTTTTAATACCAGATGTTATCCTTTTGTACAAGATAGTCATCTGGATTCAAATAAATATGTAAGCAAATATTATACTATTAAATAAAGCTATATAAAGAGAAATACTTCCCTGACCCTCCAGATCCAACTAGGTCGGGTATTCCACAGATACACCTCTTCTAATGTTTTAAGTTGAAAAAATGCCGCAGAAAAATTGCTTCAGAAAAATGGGCTACATGAAAGGGTAAGAAAAACGCAGTTTTAAAATCCTGTACACAGCCTAGGCAACACAGTGAGACCCATTCTCTACAAAAAAATAAAAATAAAAAATTAGCCAGGTGTGGTGGCATGCACCTGTAGTCCTAGCTATTTGGGAGGATAAGTCAGGTCGCTCAAGCCCAGGAATTCAAGGATATAGTGAGCTATGATTGCACCACTGCACTCAAGCCTTGGCAACAGAGCAAGATGCTCTAAAAAAATTTTTTTTTCAATAATAAAATAAATCATGTACAGATTTTTAAAAATCTGCACAGGAACTGATTAAAATTGGCAGAGAAGAGAGAATTAGGATTACATTAAAACTAAATAAATCATTCCAGTTGCTTTGCTTCTACACTTCTATGCCTATATATGCTTTGGTTATTTTTTATAACTAAAAATGAGTTTTCCCTCATTACCATACTGTTTGTTTTTTTCCACTAACATTTATCAGTAAGGAAACTATTTTTACATACACACTGGGTCAAGTTTCAATATTCCCTTAAAATTCTCCTTAGAATTTCATACTACATGAAGATATGGCAAGTACTATACAATGCAGTCAAGTTAGAAGAAAGGTGAATGTAGAATCAAATTATATGTCCTTGGTACAATAAATCTTCATTAAGTTTCTTATCAAGTATGCCATCTGAAATATTTCAAATTTACTCATAGAAAAATAAGACCTGAAAGGTCTCTCAAAGGGTCATGGTTACATTTTCAGGAAAGACTTAAGTGAAATCAAGGCAGAACATTATCTACCTTTATACCATAGACTAAAAATATTCAGTCTATGACCACTCTTACAACACAATTAATTCAAATGCCTAACCTAAACTTCTCTTGATGCAACTTAAATCCTTTGCTAATTCTCATAGACATAATCCCATCTTTTGTCTCTAAAATAAGATTTTAAACTGCATATTCTTCACCTTTTCTTACTGCATATTATTCAAATCTGACTTTACTACATGGCATTTTCTTAAAGTTTAAACAATTTACTACTAAAAAGAAGAAATAAGTTGCCTTGAAAATAGTTTTAAAAAATAATTTGTACCTGGAGAAATACACACTACCCCAAAAACCTCTTACCCACCCCAACCACTGATTTTAAGCCAAAGAGAAACTAAAGAGCAAACAAACAAAAAAAACCTATGAAACGAGAAAGCCTAGGCAATTACCAGCTTATATTCTAAATGCTGGGCTTTAAGAAAGTTTCAAATTTGTTTTCCCTACTTTCAGCATTAGCAAGGAATAGATGTTAAGATTCTGGGAATGGATTCCTCTCATTCATTCCCCTTTTAGTCTGCTATAATGAAGACAAGGGTTCAAAGACGTAGGAAATGTACAGAGTAAAGTACTCTAAAGGAAAACAGAGCACATACATTAGTCTGTAAGTACAACTGCCCCTCAGTATTTGTTGAGGATTCGTTCCAGGACCTCCTGAGGATACCAAAATCTGAGGATGTTCAAGTCCCTGATATAAAATGGTCTAGTATTTGTATATAACTCATGTACATCCTCCTGTATACTTTAAATCACCTCTAGAATACTTATAATACCTAATATAAGTACTATGTATTAATAAATAGTTGTTAAACTGTATTGTTTAGGGAATAATGACAAGCAAAAAAGTGTATGCATGTTCAGTACAATTTTTGTTTTCAAATATTTTCCATCCATGGTTGGTTGAGTCCACAGATATGAAACCCACAGATATGGAGGGCCAACTGTATACAGTCAACTCAAGCAGTGACTAATATTTTTGTACATTCAAGTCAAAATCAATTATACAAAAATGAGGGGGTATAAACTGCATTTTTCATTGTATTTAGTATTGTTCTTAACAATAACTCAAAAATTAATTTAGATGAATTATAATTAGCTATATTATCATCACAGTACATGAATATGGTATAACTTCCTAAAAACTTAAATAATATCAAAGTGGTATTATAATATTAAAACATTTAATAAATATATATTAAATATATTAAAATATTTTTCTCAACTGTTTCCCTCCATTCACAACTTGTTTCCCTTTTATAAGCCTAGCAGTTTCTTAGTATTCTTGGTGACTACATCTCTGATGTAATTCTATCCTCAAATAATTCATGCCTTTATAGTCCTGCTTGTAGCTTATGGTATGAAAATAGGTATTATTTTATTAGACTATTAATTAGGATTAATAAAAACAGAATAAGGATACAGCATTGTGTTGCGGAAAGAAGCCATTTTCTTAAGGAAAGTTTAAAGCACTCTTAAGGGTTATCAAGTGGTACTTTTTTTTTTTTGAGACAGAGTCTCACTCTGTTGCCCAGCCTAGAGTGAGTGTCATGGCGTCAGCCTAGCTCACAGCAACCTCAAACTCCTGGGCTCAAGCAATCCTCCTGCCTCAGCTTCCCAAGTAACTGGGACTACAGGCATGCATCACCATGCCCAGCTAATTTTTTCTATATATATTAGTTGGCCAATTAATTTCTTTCTATTTATAGTAGAGACAGGGTCTCGCTCTTGCTCAAGCTGGTTTCAAACTCCTGACCTTGAGCGATCTGCCTGCCTCAGCCTCCCAGAGTGCTAGGATTACAGGCGTGAGCCACGACGTCCGGCCACAAGTGGTACTTTGAAAATAATTTAATTATTAAAATATAGTTATGCCATATAATGGAATTGGATTTATATTACTTAAGTACAAACATGAGAGGTATAAAGTATAGTTGTCTAGAATTACCTTTCAAGAGCTGCTCTCCGTTTTTCAACAAACTCAGTGGATGATGAATCTTCTTTACCCACTTTGACCTTGGTCATGCCTTTAAAGAAGTTGAATGACATTCATGATAATTTTATATTATTGTGCAATAATCTTCTATAACCATTTCTTCATAATTTAGAATATACTTTGCATTTGTTTGTTTGTTTTTGTCATTTCAGGAAAGACTTGGATTGTAGTCTTGGCTTCGCATGATTTTGAAACTTCCTATACCTTTCCTCTCCTATTTTGTCAACTTTAAAATTCTCTTTCAGTTGCTATCCTCACAAATATATTATGAAGCTCTTTACTGCACATTCATTAGTGAAATTACCTAAGTGAACTTGTAATCAAATATCTTAACCACAAATTTTTAACAAGTCCACACCCCAGGGTGGTTGGCCCAATCCACCCCAGCCAGGCCTGGGCCCTTTCTGCCTCCCTCCCAGCCCCCTTGGACTGGACCACAAGGAGGACATAAAATAAGGTCCTAGCCCCCATGGTAGCAGCGGTGGCAGTTCTCCAAGGGCTTGGGCGTTTTCCTGAGGTAGGAGATGGAGGGGACTGATTTTTTAGCGCCCCCTCCCCACACATCCCCTCCCCCATGCACTGTGCCACAGCCTTGGCCCAGGCTTGGAAGCTAGAATACACTTTGAATTTGATCTTTACAAAAAAACTCCCAAACTTGTATCTGGTATCTTACTTAAAAAGCAAAATCTTTTAAGGAATTAAATCTCATGATATGTTAACAATTCTACTCGGTAAATACTGACAACATGAGAGAAGAGATAAAAACAAAAAAAAGTTGAGTTGTATTTGTAGTTTTCTGACCCATACTGTTTGTTTACATAAAAGCTTACAAGATCCCTTATCTGTTATATTTCACATTCATGGTAAATTAAAGTGTTTGTATTTCAATATACATAATTCCAAATCAGTAAACTTAAGTTCAATTAACATTTTCATTTCTTATGAGTAATAATTAAGGTTGTTTACTTTGGGGTGACAAAAAAAATAAATGTAACCCATGAATTTGCTAAATGTTTTCCCTCTTGTAGATTTTCTAACAGCATGCTGTTATTTATCATAGCTGGTTTTATAACAGTTTTAAGAAAAAGCTCTTTCACAGAGTTGTTTACAACACTTCAAATTTACAAAATCATGTTAATCATTTCCATATTGGCAATTGCAATTTTAGACTGCAGATTTTTCTGTTTTATTCTCCTATTCTTTTTCCATTAAAATGTGTACTGCGTCCAGCACTTGAACATTCCACCAAAAAAAATGTATTCTCTGGAAATAAAGTACTAATATATGCTACAACATAAAAGAACCTTGAAAATATAATGCTAAATGGAAGAAGCTTTTCACAAAGGACCACACACTACATGATTTTCTTTATATGAAATGTCTGGAATAGGCAAATCTATAGAGAAGGTAAGTAAATTCATGATTGCCTACGACTGGAGAGGATGGAGAAGTTAGGAGATGACGGCTAAGGAGTACTTGATTCCTTTTTGGGATAATAAAAATATTCTAAAATTGACTGTGGTAATATATGCACAACTCTGAATACACAAAAAGCCACTGAATTATATACTTTAAATGGAGGAATTATAAAGTATATGAATTATATCTCAATAGAGCCTTGAAAGAACATTATGTAAAACCTTGCAATTCTTCTTCAGGTTGGTACAGTTGGTAAGTAATTAACCTACTAATCACTTATTTATGTATTGTTTAACAAAATTCCATTAAAATACATGGTTTGAAAAGGAAGACTCAGATACCTAAAATTACCTACTCTGACTGAACTATTAAACTACTGGATGTGGGATGTGAATCACTTCACATACTGTTTCCCTAAAAAAAGTCTCACAACTATGTAGTTACTCGCTTTTTTTTTTTCACTCATGCTACTTCCCAGAGGTACCCATTATGGGACACTGGGAGAACAACAACAATTAAAAAAAAAAAAAAAAAAAAAAACTCATCTTGCGTAGCCATGCAGTGGTAATAAAAAAAATTAAAAAATTAAAAAACAAAACAAAACAAAAAAAACAATTTATCCTAGCCAGTTCACTTTTAAAACTTTTCAACTTTGTTGTTCTTTTCTAATAATTTACATGGAATAGTGTTTTTAAGTCAACTAAGGTCCTACTAAAGTAGTAATAGCTATGTGCTTGTTAATGAAGACTCCTCTTCCTTTAGAGTTTTGCTATTCTCATTCCACCACCCCACTTATAAGTGTATGTTACTTGAAAACCACCAGATATGTAATTAAAACGGCCTCTCATGTTTTTAGTTTTTCTTAAATAATGTATTTAATTTTATTTTAAAAATTTATGGACAATATGAAATTTATAAATGATTGCTTCTCTACCTGGCTGGCTGCCAAGAAGTTCAAAGATCAATTTGTCACCCACCTTTAATAACTGGTCAAGACTTTATGCACATTTTCAGGAAATTGTTTTGCTTGGCTTCACCTTACTATTTGACTATATTTATTTCTCTTGCTAATTTCTTTATCTATAGATACACACATACACACACATACCTGTATTACATGTAGTTGCCTCAAATCCTTTTTGAAATAGTAGTATATAAATAATTTACTTTAAATATATTTCAGACAATTCTACAATAACACAGCATTAAGTTATTTTTAAAAACTGGAATATTTTCTATTTTAGGTAAAAAAAAAAAAAATACAGGCAAACTATAACTGCACTGAAATAACCAGGAGGCAGAATAAAATACTGGTTAAGAGTACAAGCTCTAGACTAAGAGAACCTGTATTCGAATCTAAGCTCTGCTAATTAGTAGTTGTATGACTTGGGGCATACTACATAACTTCGACTAATCTTAGTTTCTGGCCTATTAAATAAAGACAACAATAAGTTAACCTCATAAAGTTGTTGTGAGGATTAAATAAGAGAATGCACATAAAGTACTTAGCACGGTGCATTAGCACAGTAAGCATTCAGTGATTGTTAGTTATTTCTAAAATTTAATAGACAGTTTTATAATTTAATGGGCTAGGCTGGTAAGGTATATGGATAATACAATTGTGTCACTATTCTTTATTATCATTTGGAGCCCGTCAGAATCAATAACAGAAAAGGATGCTCTTAGGATTGAATTTCTACTTCTACTTTGAATTTACATGTGCTACGTATTATAGTATATTGCAATAATTTCAGTTGAAAACATAATGATCTTGGGCATAGTAATTTTGGTTTTAAGAATTTTTTTGTCAATGTGTAAGAATTAGACTAGCATATCTAGCCACCAAAATGAAAAAAAGTAATGTTTTGTTTTACCACTTTTGGTACATGAAAATATTTGCATAACAAAGCAAAAGAAAAAAGATGTTAATAATAAATGGTTTAGGATAAATGAAACTTAAGTTCTCTGCATAGACAATAGGATACCAAAAGATACTACTGCAATACATTAGAGAGAACTCAGATTATTAACTAGATCAGCAGTTCTTAAATATGGTTCAGAATACCTGGAGGGTTTCAGAGGATTTCAGGAGGAGGACACAGTCTACTTTAATAATAACAGCAAGGTATTATTTGTCTTTTTTACTCTCACAATTTGATGAGTGTTCAGTGGAGTTTTACAAAGGTTATGTGATCCGTTGTATCACAACGATTTGAGTGCAGAAGCAGATATGTGAACATGACTATCTTCTACTGAGCAGATATATGAACACAACTATCTTCTATCTCTTCTAAAGAGATTTAGAAAAATGTAAAAGAAAAAAAGAGCAAGCCACTCTTATCATTAAATATTTTTGTCTTACAAAAATTTTAACATATGAGTTTATTGTTATTTTTTAATGAATTAATAAGTAAAATTTTAAAAGAGTTTTCAAATATAGTAAATGTCAACAGATATAGCCCACATTAGCAAAAGCTCTTTAGGGTCTTCAATAAATTTTAAGAATACAAAGTTAAAGAACCACTGAAAAGTTAAAGAACCACTCAAATCGATTTTGAATTTAAAAAGAAAAAAAAAAAGAATAAACCAATCTAAATACATTAGGTTTCAAAATCTTAACAGATACCAATAAAATTGCTTCTCAAACCAAATGTTTAAAAAAGTAAAAACAATAACTTAAAAATTGGCAAAATTTATCTTGAATATCTCTCATACATAATAATAATCTAAGTATTAAGTAAAGTTAATAGAAACCAATGACTAAAAAAGATTGAGGCTGGGCGAGGTAGCTCCCGCTTGTAACCCTAGCACTCCAGGAGGCCGAGGCAGGTGGATCATTTGAGCTCAGGAATTTGAGACCAGCCTGAGCAAGAGTGAGACCCTTTCTCTACTAAAAAAAAAAAAAAAATAGAAAGAAATTATGTGAACAACTAAAAATATATAGAAAAAATTAGCTGGGCATGGAGGCACATGCCTGTAGTCCCATCTACTTGGGAGGCTGAGGCAGGAGGATCACCTGAGCCCAGGAGTTTGAGGTTGCTGTGAGCTAGGCTGATGCCATGGCACTCTAGCCCAGGCAACACAGTGAGACTCTGTCTCACAAAAAAAAAAAAAAAAAAAAAAAAAAGAAAAAGAAATTAGCTAGACAATTAAAACTATACAGAAAAAATAAAAATAAAAAAGACTGAAAAAACTACTACAAAATTTTAAGAGATGAGAGATAATGAAGGTTTTCCTGCTCTTTTTGTAATTTTCTGCATTCTCTTAACTCAGCCTTTATTGCTTGTACAAGTAGAAATGTGTTTAAACATTAAATTGAGGTACAAAATAAACTAAGATGAATTTAAACAGGTTTTATGTGAGACGAGGTTAGATTCAATTTTCCTTTCAGACAATGTGTAGCTGAGGGTCAAACACCTCCATCCCTTAGAAAATGTTACTATATTAATAATATGAAGTATTCTCTGAATGTGACTCAGTAAAACAGTATTCTAATGACCCTAAAAGATTAGGGTTTCCAACTGCTTTGAACTTGGCAAATTGCAACATTTAACATCACAGTATTATACAAATCAAAATCCTCAGATATTAGAAAATAAAACTATTAGCTGTATGTTCTTCAAGTGATGTACAATTAACATAAATGGGATATTTAAACTCAATTATCTCTAGATATTATGAAATGGTGACTGTGAATGATCCATACAGTTAAAATTGAACTAGTAACAGTAACAAATATTAATTTTTTAAAAATTTGTGCTTACCTACTATACTCTTTTCTGGAGCTGGTGGCACAATATAACCAACATGTAAATACTTGCTCGCTAACTTGCTGTGCAAACCAAGAAAGTCACTGAATCTTCTTTTCACTGAAAATTCACTCTTACTGAACATGGAAAGAGAAGTCTACAAGTGAAGAAGAGGTACTTGAAATTTTGAACATTAGAAGTTAATGTTATACATAATTGTGAACACACAGATGTTACCTACTTTACAAAAGAATGCCAAGTAACTAACATGGTATGTAGATTTCTAAATCATAGATGTTTTTTACAGAACCTAAAAGGACAGAAAATAATTGTTTTATTCTATCCTTGACTCATCTCATCCACTCTACTTTATGCTAATAATTTTTAAATCTTTACTTCTGGCCTAGATCTCCTTTTGAGCTTCAGTCCAATATATCCAAATGCCCAAGAAACACCCCCACTTAATCTCTTGGGCTCTTCAAATTCATCATATTTTCCCCTGCTGGAACATAAGTTGTCTGATTGTTTACTACTATATCTCAGTGCTTGCAACAGAGCCTGACCCCACAGTAGGTATTTAATAAATATTTGTCCAATGAATTAACAAATCCCACCCCATCCTCACTGTGTTCCTCCCCATGTTGCCTTTCTCCATTGTAACACTTCCTCAACTACTAAGTTCCTTTAGTCAGTAACTTAAGCATCCTTCTCCTTCCTCACCCGTTACAACCAAGTCCTGTTGATTCTATCTCCTACATAACTCAAGAAGCCATTTATTTTGTTCATCTCCAGAACCACTTCTTTAGTGTAAAGTATTATTCTCACAGCTAGGATTGCTGCAATAGATTTTCTCTCTCTTTTAAAGTCTGAAGCCCTACAATCTTTTAATAATTGCAGTGGCCTTTTTCTATTTTTTCCTCGTTCTGTTGCCTGAAGTACAGTGGTGTCATCATAGCTCACTGCAACCTCAAATTCCCAAGTAGCTAGGATTACAGGCATGTGCCACCACGCCTGGCTAATTTTTGTATTTTTCGTAGAGACAGGGTCTTGCTACATAGCTCAGGCTGGTTTTAGACTCGAGGACTCAAGTGATCCTCCTGTCTCTGCCTCCCCGAAATGCTGGGATTACAGGCATGAGCCACTGTGCCCAGCCTTCAATGGCCTCTTAACTGGAAATCCTGAGCTCTTTTATCCTCCCTATTCATATTGAAGCCAAAGAGATCTTTCTAAAATAAGAATCTAATCGTGTTACATTCTTATTTGAATCTCTTTAATGGCTCTCCATCATACTTAGGATAAAGCTCAAACTCCTTAATGTGGCTGTTCATAATTCACAGAACCTTACTGCCAAGCAATTCAATCATGCATCAGTTCTTACCCATCCTAGAAAGCACAATGCTTCCTTGACTCTTGTCTTTTGCACAAGTAAATCCCTTTGCCTAGACAGGCATTCTTCTCCTCCTTCTCATCCTCCCCCATCACTTCACTCTCCTTTGTCATGGCTTAGATACTACTTTTCTCAGGAAGCCTTTCCTGACCTCTCAGGTTTAGATTAGGTCCCTTCCTGAACATTCTCACAGAACACGCTACTTTTAAGTATCAAACCACTCACAACTCATTTTAACTACCACCTGCAATCTTTAATAGATGGTAACCTTTATGAAGAAAAGAATTACTTCCACCTTAATCATTGTCATATCCTCATACCAGACATAGTAAATGCTCAATATTTTTTTAAAGGAGCAAAAGGCTCACCTTTGTTGTTACTCTATATGCCATGTAAGCATTCATGCCATCACCTATAAGAAATGTCAAACAATACTATTACAAATCACATGCTTAAAAATAAAACCCCATTTGTTGTGAATGGGTGGGTTAAAAATAAAACTAATTTTAATACTGTACTGATGTATTTAGTAAAGAAAAACACCATAGAGCTAAACTAATAAAAAAGGAGTACAAAATACAATAAATAGTGACTCACCAACTTTCTCTGGATCAGATACACCAATTTCTATATCAAAAATATCTCCATTTGCTTCTTCTTCAATCTAGAAAGTATATTTTTAATGTTAACAAAGATTCCAATTTATACTATTGTCATAACACTAAGAACTATAATTTTATCATTCTTCTATTAGAGTCACTGTCACAATGAATAATGTAAAAAGCCACTCAGCACGCCATTTCTGAAAAATAAAAGCTTTTACATTTCCTCACTATGTAAAAGAAAATACACAAAATAATAGGAAAAGATCACTTGGAGAAGACAGAAAATCTTATGTTCTTTTAACTCCTCAGATGTCTTTTGCATAAATATAAATACTATAGAATTTCTTTTGTTCTATATACTGAATCTTCAGACTCAGATTAAAATAATTATCTCCTTAATTTTAATAATAGCTCTTTTCAAAGTTGTATCTCTACTGTTTAATAACCAGGAGGTAGTCATTACTTTCACCAACAGAATCTTAAATACCAGCAGAAATGATGATACTTAAGAGTGACTTTACTATCTAATTACCTAATAAACACATGTTCTTCTTGAAGTCAATGAAAGAACTATAAAGCTCATGAAAATATCAAGTGGGAAAAATGATAATCCTATGAGACTACAGAGGAGCCCTTTTTAATGCCATTATAATAAGCAATTCAAATAGTAGCTCTGCAGGAAAGCCTTGTTATTCTTAAGGTCAGAGATTATTAAACTTTGCAAATTTTTCAAGGCAGAATTAATAGTCTAGATTATCTAAAAGTTTTTCTAATCACTATCTTTTTTTTAAGGTTGCCTTCTTGTACAGATTTTTTAAAGTAAATCTTTTTTGAATCATAACGTAAATACAGAAAAGTATGTAAATTATAAGTGTACAGCTGCACAAACTTTCAAAAAGTGAACACACCTTTGTAACCAAAACCTGGATCAGAAACATGAACCATCATTACAGCCTAGAAGGCCCTCTCATGCTTTCCCTCCAGTCACAACCATCCTTCACCCGCCAACACAATCACTATTCTACTTCTACCACTGCACATTGGTTTTCCCTGTTTTTAACATTCCTATATTAGAATCATATGTGGTAAGTATTCTTTTATATCTTGCTTCTTTCCCTTATTATATTTGTGAGATTATTCATGTTTTTATATGTGGTTGTTATTTAATCATAATCATTTTAACAATCTATTTCTATATAAATGAATTTAAAATATACAATTTTGCAATTAAGATAACCTCCATATCATTTTCTCCTTCCCAAATTCACTTTATCAGAAATTACTCCCAAGTCATGAGAGTATATCTTTAATTGCTATAAATTCCTTCCTTTAAAAAATAAAGGCAAGAGAACAATGTCTATGTATCAACAGTATTTATTACAAATTTCACTTCATTAAATAAAATTACTGAAAATACCACTTTGTTGTGATTAACAGTTTTTGAAGCACTTTTATACATCATCTTATCTGACCAACATAGGAACAATGACAAGCACAAATTATCATCCTAAGACCACAAATCACAAACTCCTTGGTTTAAGAAATGATATACCCAGGTCACTGGGTAGAGTGGTGGATATAAAATAAGTAGCTGGATCCCCTAACTTCTTTAGCCCAATGTTCTTTTCCCAAAATATCTGAAAGGCTTGATTAGGAATGATTAACAGAAAAGTGATATTGGATATGGAACTAAAGACATATATTTATGTATTAATTTAAAATACAAACATTTTCTTATACCTCTTCCCTGGATCTATCAAAGATTACAGGAGCAGACATACTCTTCGATTCAATTCTAGGAGCAATGAGTGCCGTAGGGGTGACAGGTGTGATTGCAGGAGAAGGTTCCGAGGATAGGATAGGTTCCCTTTCTGGGCTGTCCAAAGAAACTTCCTCTGTAGCTTCTAGATACAAATTAAACAAGTTAGTTAAGAATACCTGACAGGAAACCCCCAATATTCTCTATAGCAGTTAATGAATTATAAAAAATATTTGTATATTATTCACAAATACCAAAATAATATTTTATAATAATCATCACAAAAGAATTTAATGAATCCTTCCTTAGTTGTTTATTATAACTTTAAAACAGTTAATTTGTTGGTTTTAGGAAGAATCATATTAAGTCAGCTTAATTACCTATACTACTGGTAGGGATAAGGCTAGGAGAAAACATTCCACATTTGTGTTTGGATCTGTAATATATCTTATGCTTGTGGTAACTGAACTTTCAATATTTTATTCAAGCTAATATTATGATTTTATACATATGAAAACAAATCTTATGGTGGAAGGCTACCCAGAACTATTCTAACTGGAATTAAAAACTGGTTATGGAAAACCCACAAGTTAGTAATTCAAAGCAATTAACTGCCAAAGATTACTGGATACTATTAGATATGCAAATATGACACAGAGCAAATAGGTGTTGAGGCTTTAATTTAAAATGCACATTCACTTAAAAAAAATCTATGACTAAACACATTTAAAAAAATCAAACCAAATTAAAAAACTGAACATCTACAGGCTACATAACATTGTGCTAAGGGCAATGAAGAAATATAAAATATCATATGGGCCCTAAGGGAGTTTACAATCTAGTTGGGGAAAACAAGATTTTGTCTTTAATAAAAGACAAAACAGCCAAGAGAACAATAAAAAGAATGTTACAATGTTCCTAATTGCTATAGGAACTACAGAACAAACACTACAATTTGAGTTGAGACAGGAGACAATAACTTAGGGTTGTGGAAAATCAGGAGTAGTTTATGAAACTGATCTGAGAAGATTTAGACAGACAGAAAAAAGACCAGGGAAGAATTACATGAAAATGGAATAATAGCATAAGCAAAGGCAGAGCCAGGAAAGTGAAAATTACAATCGGTGGGCATAATGTAAATCACAGCTTTGCTGGTCTGTAGAATTGATAACAGAAAAGGGAAGGCAGGACCATAAGGGAAACACAGGATCAGACCAGTGGTTTCTAACCTGAGGTTCTTAGATTCCTAGAGGTTTGGGACAGTAGTAATGGTTTAATTTTAATACCCTAAAAGTACAGCAGTAATAGCATATTTACTTGAAATAACTTTTTTTTGTTTGAGACACAGTCTCACTTTTGTTGCCCGAGCTAGAGTGCCATGGCAACAGATTAGCTCACAGCAACCTCAAACTCCTGGGCTCAAGCGATCCTCCTGCCTCAGCCTCCCAAGTAGCTGGGACTACAGGCATGCACCACCATGCCCAGCTAATCTATTTATATATATACATATATAATATATATATACACACATATGTGTGCGTGTGTGTGTGTGTATATATATATGTATGTAAAATGTTTAGTTGGCCAATTAATTTCTTTCTATTTATAGTAGAGACAGGTCTCGCTCTTACTCAGGCTCGTTTTGAAATCCTGACCTTGAGCGATTCTCCCACCTCAGACTCCCAGAGTGCTAGGATTACAGGCGTGAGCCACCGCACCCGGCCTGAAGTAACATTTTATTAAGCGATTCTTACTGGTTATCTCATGTTGATGAGATCTTTACTTGGCATAGATCTCCTTATATTTTTATATTAAAAGTAGAAACTATAAATAATTAAAATCTTTCAAACTATGGTAATGAGGAAGGAAAATGGATTATAGGTATTGAAATAGATTATAGATGACCATAACATAAAAAAACAAAAGCTTATATGCAACTCAGGCTGTGAAGATTGCTGGTATTTATAATCCTTTTTTTAAAGAAATGAAACCAGTAAGCAACATAAAAAAATAAAAAAGCAGTGTTATCAAAGCTAGCAGCAATTAACTGCCAATAAGCAAACACCAAACAAGCAGCAAACAAAACAAAAAAATTACCAAGTATCTGTGAAAGAGGCACTGTTATTGGCAACAGATTTACAGACAAAAACATTGTAAAAGAGATAGTAATGTTATTGGAAATCAGTACAGATAAAGTCATTTTAACTTTTTAAAAATATTTCTTTAGAGATAGGGTCTCACTCTGTCACCTGGGCTGGAGTGCAAGGTACCATGATCCTTGTTCACTGCAGCTTCAATCTCAGAGGCTCAAGTGATCCTTCTGCCTCAGCCTCCCAAGTAGCTGGGATTAGAAGCATGAGCCACCAGTCCCAGCTAAATTTGTTTTTTTGTTGTTGTTGTTGAAGCAAGAGTCTTTTTGTTATTTTGAACTCCTGGGCTCAAGCTATACTTCCTTTCTGGCCTCCCAAAGTGCCAGGATTATAGGTGTGAGCCACCATGCCCCACTCACTTTAACTTTTCCATCACATTTTACTTCATTGACACCAGGTTTTGTGTTCTTTACACTGAGTAACAGGCTGCTTCACAAATGGGAGGATTTATTTATTTATTTACTAACAGTAAATAGTCTGCCTTAAACTCTTTGCATGACTCTTTAGCTTAAGTAAACTAACATTATAGATTCACAAGTTTTAATTTAAACCAGACCTAAAAGGTTCAGGAAGATGCCCCATAGGTACTAACTATAAAGATTAACTTTTCCTTGGAGACATACTTTGGGACAAGTATAAATGGATTATGTCATTATAAGCTAAATAATACTTCACTTATTTGATAGATACCACAGATTTTTTTAAACAAAGGAATAATACTCACTAAACTTACAACTGGCATAATCTGCCGAATAGCATAAGTAAAATAAGCCAGGTACTCTGGCAGAAACAAGGTCTAGGACAATCTCAGAATTGGTAATTTGCTCATACTTACCTTCCTCTAGGACAGTTTCCTGAGGCATGTTCAGTGAAGCATTAGTGTCAGATATAACAAATTATGGAGGAGTTCTATAGTTAACTATTAATATATTAACATTTGGTGAACACTTTATGTAAGCTAATAACTGCAATATATGCCACAGTTGAATTTTTTTCTGGTATCACTTCTGACATACGCTATTTGAAATGCTACCAAAAACATATAAGCACATGTACCAATATAGTATAACCTCCTTATGGTTTTAAAGTCAAAATGGCTGGGTCACTAGAGTAATATCTATGTTCCATCCTCTGGTATAGGAGAAACAAATCAAGTACACATTCTCATTACTGGACAAGAGTTTTCACCATGCTAGTAACATACACTATGGTTTCCCAGAACTACACTCCTCCACAGAAGGAGAGATAATATATCTGCTTAAACGTATTATAAATAAGAACCAAGTGTAGTATTAATTCATTCATATAAGAATAATCAGATGTCTTAAATCATCTAATGATGTCATTATAAAATACAGCTGAGTTTAGGATAAAAGATAAAGCCTAGAAAGTATTTACTGCTGGGTGCTGTGGCTCACTTCTGTAATCCTAGCACTTTAGGAGGCCTAGATGGGGCAACTGCCTGAGGCCAGGATTTCCAGACCAGCCTGAGCAACACAGCATGACCTGTCTCTACCAAAAATAAAAAATAAAAATTAGCCAGGTGTGGTGGTGCAGGCCAGTAGTCCCAATTACTTAGAGGCTGAAGCAGGAAGACCTTAGTCCCAATTACTTAGTCCCAATTACCCTTAGAGGCTGAGGCAGGAGGACCACTTGAGCCCAAGAGTTTGAGACTGCAATGAGCTAAGATAACACCAGTGTACTCTAGCCCAGGCAACAGAGGGAGACCCTGTCAAAAAATAAAAAAGTGTTTATATTTGGAGGTTAACAAAGCAAACAGATGACTATGTTTATTGTTCTTTAGTCCCCATCTCTCTCTTTTTTTTAAAACAAAAGCTGACATTGACCATATTTGAATCACAGAATTTAGCATAGGCTACTATGTAGACTAAAACACTATAAAGGTTTTTTATTTGAACTAAGTGGGCAAATACCATTGTATAGTCCTCACTTGGCTAACTGTCTCATCAGCTATGCATACTGTAAAAAAAACCTTTCCTTGCACACACACACACACACACACACACACACACACACACACACACAGTTCTGTTGTTAGAGTAAGGTTTCAGCACACTCCTTTATATACCGTGTTTTCCCAAAAATAAGACAGGGTCTTATATTTATTTTTCCTCAGAAGACACTCTAGGGCTTATTTTCAGGATGTGTTATTTTCCCCTCAAAACCTCAGCTTGCAGCACGCACAGGATGGCTGGGACCTGACGGGGGAGCCCACCTTGTTGGTGGGGCTGCCCGCACCTTTCCAGTCACCTCTGGGATAGCAGCTGTCACAATGGGGCAGATGAGAAAGGCTGCTCATCTTCTTTACCATCAACGACGAAATGCATGAGTTGTGCAGATACGCTGCTGTGTAGCCACGCTGCTGTGTAGCCACGCCCATCACTAAGTCTTATTTCCAGGGTAGGGCTTATATTGCGCAAATGCTTAGAAATCCTGCTAGGGCTTACTTTATGAGTAGATCTTATTTTCGGGAAAACATGGTAGAATTCTGAGACTATAAGGTGAAAGAGTCTTTAATAAAACAGATAATCCAAAACCTCTATGAATGATCCTATACTGCTGGAGGAATACACACAATTTTAGATTAGTACTTGCTTAGTAGAGAAAGGTCTTATGTCATCTTTTAGCTTCAAACACAAATGCCCTGAAAGAACTTTCATGGACTGCCTGGAAAAAAGTCCAAGAAAGGCAACAAAAAGGAATACTGGAATATTGTAACTTGGGTTTTACTGTGATTTTGACTTTGTTAGTGGCCAAAAAAAAAAAAAAAAAGCCCCAACCCCAAAATCTCCCCACATGATTGGTATTTTAGTATTTGGTATCACACTTAAATTTTCTGACATGATAAAATACATGAATTCATCTGTGGCGAAAACTTTTCATGGAGCTAAGCAAGTTGGAAATGATACGGACTTTTGGGAGGGAGGGTTGGAGGATTGTTATCTTCAAACATATTTTTTAAAAAAATACAGATTGGTCTGAATACTGAACCATATGAAAGTTGAGGACATAGCATTAAATATTTTTCTATTGTTTTTCCTTTTTCAGGTCAGATGGGTTATGCGCCAACATTGTAACAAGGTTTGAGGGAGGCACATCTCACATTTTAGTGTGAAAAACCAGTCATCACGGTTATGAATCACAAAAGGACCCAATCATATTATTAAATTTTAACTCAAAGCCACATCAGGTACATTAAGCTGTTAAACAAATGAAAATTGACTATTTTAATTTTTTGTATCATCAAAAGCATGGAAGATTTTGATTTTTAGTATTAAAAAATTAATCTGTACCTTATGTAATCTTAAAGCAGATACTTGTTCGAGTCTAATTGTTTTAAAGTTAAGAGGGACTACACCAAATCCTGCCCTCATATCAAAAATACATTTCTCAAGCATCAATTTACTCACCTAAAAGCGAATCAAAATGGAAAAGGTGGTGCAGCAATTTATTAAAACAAACTTCAAACATAAATGGAATAGAAATAGATTCTTAAACCCATAGCTTAATTTTGCTTTGTGACAACTTGTATGTAATAAAAAATACAATCACTGCTATTTCTCAAAGTATGAATGCCACAACCATTAGCATTTAAGTGTAAGTACTGACCCAAACAACCCAATTATGACATGGAATTTATTTTGAAATGCTTAAAACCAGAAAGGACCACATTTTTGCTTCTCTCAATAGTCTATATTTTTCATAGAATGATCTAATTGGGAATTCCCTATGCTTCTAAGTTTTTACAAGAGGAGCTATTACTAACACTTTACACAGAATTTCAGTTTGTTTTAGTGAATATTTTCTATCTAACAGAATATATACTACTATTGGTCATTATTTAAAAATAAAGATACAACAATTACCTGCAAAAAGATCTTCTCTGTCATCATCTAGCACTACTTCTGCAGGTTTTGGGCCATTGGAGTTTGCACTAATATCTTCTGCAGGAAGACTAGCTGGTTCTGGAGATGATGGACTTGACTGTTAAAAAGAACAACAGGTAATAGATTGGCATGCTTATCTGTTGTAATTTCTCTTCATAAGAAGGGAGGAAAGAACAAGAACAGCTATTTATATTTCCTCCTCTCGGGGTAACAACAAACCAAAAACACACTTTGCTTATCTTCTCCTTTCTTAACAAAAAGTCACTTAAGATTTAATAAACAAAGCCTTTTCTAGTCATTCTTTTAGGGATAACTAGTTTATCATGTTGAGTTATAATTAACAAAAACCACATTTAATGCTTTACATAGTCATATACAATAAGACCAATATCAGATCAAGTCCTTGAGTTGTAAGAATCAATGCTTTTGTTTTTGTTATTGCCATGTCCCCCCTCCTGCGCCGCACCCACCCCACCCGTCGTGGGGGCAGATGTAACCAAACATCAAAATTCCATGCAACTCAACAGATCTTGAAAACATGCTGTATATGCAAGAAGTTGAAAGCATTGGCTATAAGAACAAGGCTTACTACTAGTTGAATTAACACTACAATTATTCTAAAATTTCTATAGTTTCAAACTAAAAATATGCCTTCTTTTAAAACATTTACATTTCAACTAAGCTAAGGACTAGTTTTGTACTTCTAAACCTGAAAGTATAATGACCAATATAATGGAAACTAGGCTGTGTAGCTTTTAGTTTTATTATAGTTTTTTTAGTAATAGTTAATACCAAGACTTAGGGAAAAAACCTTAGTGAACCATAAGACACACACACACACACACACACACACACACACACATATCTCAAAGTGTAGCTAGATATTTTCAAAAACTCAACATACTGTTAAACCAGCACCCTCTAGAAGCTCCACTCCATGTTCCCTCCCATTCTTTACCATGTAGGCTTCTACCAGCATAGTTTAGTTTTTCCTGGTTTTGCTTTTCATAAAAATGGAATATTAAGTATATATTCTCTTGGCTGGGTGCAGTGGCGCATGCCTGTAGTCTCAGCTACTTGGGAGGCTGAGGCAGGAGGATCGCTTGAGCCCAGGAGTTTGAGGTTGCTGTGAGCTAGGCTGACGCCATGGCAGTCTAGCCCGGACAACAGAATGAGAGACTATCTCAAAAACAAAACAAAAATATAAATTTTTGCCTATAAGCAAAGATTTAAAAACATTTAATATTCAATTTTAGTAAGTTTATTGAGACTGCCAACTTGGATACTACTGACAAATGTGTAAATCAGTTCCATTTTTCTGAAAAGCCAAAAAGCACTAGAGTCTTTAAAATTTCTGCTGTGGATCTAGTCTTAGGAAATAGAGATACAGACCAAAAGGTAGGAATAAGGACATTTATTGTATATGCTAAAAATACCCATTTATTTAATGAGAGAATAGATTAAAAATAAATTCTATTAAAACTCTGAAGCTCTTATTCGAGGGGGGAGGGGGGCATGGGCAATATAAGTAACCTTAACACTTATACCCCCATAATACGCTAAAATAAAATTAAAAAAAATAAAAATAAAAAAATAATTAAAAGATCATGAAAAAAAAACTCATGAGGAAACATTATACAGACATTTAAAAATAGCATTGTTGCCAACACCACTTAACAATATGGGAAAATATTCTTTAAAGGTAAATGGAAAAAAGTACCATATAGTATACAGTGGATCCTTAAGCAACACAGGTGTGAACTGTGTGGGTCCACTTACGTGAGAGAGAGAGAGAGAAAGAAAATAGTCTGTTTATTTTGGGTTTCTAAAAGTTGTCAGGCCCTAAGGAAGGCTATCTTTGGAGTTCAAGTCAGAGCATAACCTCTTAATTACTGACCTGGTGTTATAGATTAATCTCCTTCCTTATTTTCTTGTTCCTGGCTCAGACCAGATGGTGCCTAAGATAAAAGACCTCTTGACTTTAATGCGGAATGTTAAATATGCCCCTCCCCAAAAAGAAACTTTCCCTTTAACCTATCAAATTGCTGTAACTATGCACTAACCTTGTATGGAAAATGTTGAAATCTTGTTGAACTTTCCCAGATCTTGCCTATATAAATGACCCTCAAACCTCTCCACTTCAGGGCACTGATTCCATCTTTTTGGATTTGTATCCTCCCATGTGGCCATGCTCAAACTCTGCACTCAAATAAACTCAATACTTAATAATATTGCCTGAGTCTTTTTATTAAGGTTGATATTTTCAACCAAATGCAGATCAAAATTACAGTAGTCAGGTGGGTAACCTGCATTATATAGAAATTCAACTTTTTACATATGTGGGTTTGTAGGGCCCACTGAGGGATGTAAGTATGCACTGACTGCATGGATTCTGGTATTTGTGCGTGGTCCTGGAACCAATACCCCCAACCCCCATAGAGGGATGAGGGACAATTATATACTAAATTCATTCCCTATTTGACACAAAAAAGTATGCTACAATAAAAAGAGAGGAAAATTGTATAATAGTGATCATCTCTATGTGGTTCAACGCGGTGATTTTAATTTTTTTTCTTTCTACCTTTATTTTCTAAGAGTTGAAGTAAAGAATTATGAGGGGCTAGATGATGAAGGGTCTTGTAAAGCATACTAAAGATTTTAGACTTTACTGTGAAAACAATGAGGAGGTACAGAAGGCTTTTAAGGGAGAAAATTATGCTGGATTTTAAAAGAACATTCTAGAAGCAGCACTGAGATTAGACTGGAAGCTAGCAAATGTGTGGGAATTAAAATAGATTAGCTTGGCGGGGCGCGGTGGCTCACGCCTGCAATCCTAGCACTCTGGAAGGCCGAGGTGGGAGGTCAGGAGTTCAAAACCAGCCTGAGCAAGAGCAAGACCCCGTCTCTACTATAAATAGAAAGAAATTAATTGGACAACTAATATACAGAAAAAATTAGCCAGGCATGGTGGTGCATGCCTGTAGTCCCAGCTACTCGGGAGGCTGAGGCAGCAGGATTGCTTGAGCCCAGGAGTTTGAGGTTGCTGTGAGCTAGGGTTACGCCACAGTACTCACTCTAGCCTGGACAACAAAGCAAGACTCTGTCTCAAGAAAATAAAAATTAAAAAATAAATAAAACAGATTAGCAAACTATTACTCTAGGTAAACTGTGAAGGAGCTACTAGTAGTCGGAATGGAGTCAAAAGCTACTAATTAAAGAGCATCACAAATATATTAAAATTAAAGGAAATCCAAGAATCTGCACTTCACTTACAACAAAGATGAGCTACAGTAAGGCTGAACAAACCACTGAGTTTACATCAATTCTGAACAAATCAAGTTTAGTTTTCTTCTTTGTGAGTACATTAAACAATCCCTGGGGTTCAACTCTTATCTCTACCTTTTACAACAACCTGATTCCAAGTAGCCATTCCCTTCTGACTATCACATTCTCATGTTAAAGAAAAAGCACATTTGCTGTTTTACATCATGAGTTTGAAAGGAAAAAAAGTTAAAAGCACAAATTCCAAGAACATGAAATTATGGGTATTGATTTCAATTACGGATATAAAAAGTAGATACTATATTTAATCAGCATTAATATTCCATATTATTATGTCAAATCTGCTGGAAAGATAATGTGACCTTTCAATTGCTCATTTGGAAACTTTTTTTTTTTTTGAAACACAGTCTCACTCTATTGCCCTGGATAGAGTGCAATGGCATCATCATAATTCGCTGCAACCTCAAACTCCTGGGCTCAACCGATCGTCCTGCCTCAGCCTCCCGTAGCTAGGACTATAGGCATGCACCATGGAGCCTGGCAATTTTTCTATTTTTAGTAGAGACAGGGTCTTGCTCTTGGCTCAGGCTGGTCTTGAACTCCTGAATTCAAGCAATCTCCCACCTCGGCTTCCCAGAGGGCTAGGATTACAGCTGTGAGCCACTTTACCTGGCATCATTTGCAAATGATGGCTTCCATCTTGGGTAGTCCTGCTTGCCCTTTCTGACAACCCAGTCTGGGAGAAATAGGTTGCCAGATGCTGAGCAGTCTATAGAGAGGCCTAGATGGAAAGGACCTGAAGGTTCCCCTCAATAGCCACGTGAGTGAGCTTAGAAGTGGATCTTCCCCAGCCTTCAGATCATGCAGACCTGCCTGAAATCTTGACTATAATCATATGAGGAACCTTCCACCAGAATACACAGATAAGCTGCTCCTGGATCCTCCCCGCCTCCGCCAGGGTGGCCCCCCTCCCCCAACTCTTAAAATGTGAGATATGCCTATTGTCTTAAGTTGCTAAGTTTTGGAGCAATTTGTTACACAGAAACAGATAACTAATACATGTGGTAATTCCACTAGAGTCTTTCCCTCTGGTTATAGCTAAAACCTACGAATAAAATACAAAAATCACTAAGAAATCTGAAAAGCAAACAAATTCAAACAGACTGTAAAAGGCAGTGAGTCTCTCTTTTTTTCCTCTTTTCTCTAATATTTTGTCCTAAAAGTAGGCCCCAGTCATAGACCTGCCCAATGGTATAGTGGCACAGGCAGCTAAAAACTCTGATAGAAATCTCATCTTTATGGCCGGATGATTCGGACAAAGGTGTCATGTGAGCTGAACAGTATGTGTATATGAATAAATTCCTGTTTTTCCCCTTCTTTTCTCTTGTGGATTTGCTAAGAGCAAGCACCAGGCATGGAGCTGCACTACAGGAGCAACAGCACAGGTAGATAAAACTCCAAAATAAACCCAATCTTTCTGGCCACAGGATCTCAGAAAAGGGGGTCCGTGTTCACAGCAACCTCAAACTCCTGGGCTCAAGCAATCCTTCTGCCTCAGCCTCTCAAGTAGCTGGGACTACAGGCATGGGCCACCATGCCTGGCTAATTGTTTCTATATATTTTTCTATATATCTCTGAAGAATATGAGGGAAATCCCAGAAGAAAAAACTATGAGAAGGGGATTTCCTAATTCTGTGACTGAATGTGTGCAAGTCTCAAGCTCAACTCTAAGCACCATATGTGCAGAATAGGCCCAAACAGCATAGCAATTCTCAAAGACTTTTGAGAACTGAACTGATATTTAGTTCATTGCCAAAGTTCCAGACTAAGCCTTGAGCAGTGAGCAGTGCATGCACAGGACAGACTTTGAAAACTGAACTGAGATTAGAACTACTGACTACAGAAGGCAAAACACAATTTGTAGTCTGAACCTAAGCAAATTGACTGCCTGACAAAACAAAAAATAAACAAAAAGAAAAACCCAGCATGCTCCAGAGGATTATAATAGGATGCAGAGTCTACATAATATAGCACTTGAAATGTCTAAAATACAGTCCAAAACTGTCATAAAAAAGAACCCAGAAAATGTGATCAAATCTTAAGGAAAAACAATCAACAGATGCCATCCCCAAAATGTATTAGCAAAAACAACAAAAAACTTTTAAGGCTGGGTGCAGTGGCTCACACCTGTAATCCTAGCACTCTGGGAGGCCGAGTCAGGCGGATTGCTTGAGATCAGGAGTTTGAAGCCAGCCTGAGTGAGACCCCTTCTCTATTAAAAATAGAAAGAAATTAATTGACCAACTAAAAATATATATACAAAAAATTAGCCGGGCATGGTGGCACATGCCTGTAGTCCCAGCTACTCAGGAGGCTGGGGCAGAAGGATTGCTTAAACCCAGGAGATTGAGGTTGCTGTGAGCTAGTCTGATGCCACGGCACTCACTCTAGCCTAGGCAACAAAGTGAGACTCTGTCTCAAAAAAAAAAACCAAAAAACTTTTAAAAGCATTTCTAACTATGCTTTATGAGGTAAAGGTAAATACACTTGAAATGAATGAAAAGACAGCTATTAGAAAAGAAACAGAAGCTACAAAAAACAAAACAAAACCCTGAAAATCTTAAAACTGAAAAAAATAATCAGAAATAAAAAGTTCACAGGATGAGCTCAAAAACAGAATGAAGAGGAAAGAAAGCATCTGTAAACTTGAAAATAAATCCATTGAAAATATCCAATCTGAATAATAAAGATAACTTCTGAGAAAAGTAGTTGAAAAAAATGAACAAGACCTTAGGCACCTAAGCGACAGTATCAAAAAGTCTAACATTGATGTCACTGGAGTTCCAGAAGGAAGGATAAAAGACTGTTGCAGAGGTATTTAAAGAAACAGTGGCTGAAATTCTCCAAATTTGGTGAAAGACATAAATTTATAGATTCATGAAGCTCAGCAAAATCCAACAAAGATAATATCAAAGAATACTATGCCTACACACATTATCAACAAACTGCTGAAAATGAAAGATACAGGGGGAAAAAAGTAAGCAACTAGAGAAAACGAACATATTTTTATAGGAGAATACCAATTCAAATAACTGTGGATTTCTCATCAGAAATCATGAAGGCTATAAAACAGCAGCAGAACACTTTCGAAATGCTGAAAGAAAGATCTACTGACCCAGAAATCTATAAACAGCAAAAGTATCCTTCAGGAATGAAGGTGAAATAAAGTTTTCAGATGGAAATACAAATAAGAGCACTCATCACCAACAGATCTACAGGAAATGCTAAAAGAAAAGGAAATTATTTTATGTTGAAGAGAAGAAAGAAGGGAGCTTGAATGAAAAAAAAGCTACAGGCTGGGCATGGTAGCTCACGCTTGTAATCCTAGCACTCTGGGAGGCTGAGGTGGAAGATCCCTCAAGATCAGGAGTTCAAGACCAGCCTGAGCAAGAGCAAGACCCTGTCTCTACTAAAAAAATACATAGAAAGAAATAAGCTGGACAGTTAAAAATATATAGAAAAAATTAGTCGGGCATGGTAGCACATACCTGTAGTGCCGGCTACTTGGGAAGCTGAGGCAGAAGGACTGCTTGAGCCCAGGAGTTTGAGGTTGCTGTTAGCGAGGCTGATGCCACAGCACTCTAGCCTGGGCAACAGAGTGAGACTCTGTCTCAAAAAGAAAAAAAAAAGAGAAGAAAAGAAAGAAAAGCAACAAAAACAGTAATATTTGAATAACTTTAAAAAAGACTATTTTTCCCTCTTAAATTTGTTAAAATAGATATGACTGTTGAAGTATTGGAATACAGAACTAAGCTATTATACAAGTAAACTATCTGCAATCCATAATGTATTCTTATTATAATGGAATGTTTATATTATGCTAATATCGTAGTTTTCTGACACCAGAATTATAGAAAAAGAAAACTGCTATGTTTATATAACAAAACCCTTTTGCCTCATAGACCAGAGCTCAAGAGTAGAGTGTAGAATGGAAATGACATGGGCAGTGGGCAACTTCAGCAGAGGTTGCTGGAACAGCACTCAAACTGCTACAGAGAGGTTATGAGGAATACACTTCCTCTGGGTGTCCATCTATCAACAGCTTGGAGTGCTGTGCTTTACTGCCCCGGGAGCACCCATGAGGCAGTCATTCACTAAAGGCTGGAAGGACCTACTTAGTCTCTGCCTCTCCATATGTTTTCCAGTTCCTAGTGAGTGCAAGAAGAGCTGTTCCCCAATGGATGAAAAGAATTATGGAGAGTGACTAGCAAAGGAGTTATGGTGGAAAGGAACACTGATAGCTTCTGTGCTTGGAATACAGGTTTTGTGCGATCACAACCACAACTGTCCAAGATATGCAACTGAAAGCCAGGCACGTGGCTCACGCCTATAATCCTAGCACTCTGTGATGCTGAGATGAGAGGATTGCTTAAGCTCAGGAGTTTAAGACCAGGTTGAGCAACGAAAGACCCTGTCTCTACTAAAAATAGAAAAATTAGCCAGGCATCATAGTGCGCACCTATAGTCCCAGCTATTCAGGAGGCTGAGGCAGGAGGATAGTTGAGCCACGATGACATCACTGCACGCTACCCAGAATGACAGAGCAAAACTCTGTCTCAAAAAATAAATAAAAAACTTGTCTTTAAAAAAAAATATGCAACTGAGAAGACGCCAGTATTCTAAATAAATGAATATTCTTTTATTCCCCCACACCATCACTTAGTAGTGTGCAGGAGGGTTTTTTAATGAAATATTTTAAGGCTTTCAATTAAATAGTAGTGTTTTGGATGGATAGACCAAAATACTGCCTGGATAGAATTCAAAAAGCAACAAAATAAAAGTAAATAACAGCAGGCAGATTGGAGAGGGAGCCAAAATGTGAAAACTGATCCTTACAAGGATCTGTTTTTCCATTTTTTTTGTTTGTTTTCTGTTTCAGCTTTTCTTGAGGATGGTGGCAACTGCAGAATTATGCACAACTATGGATGTGAGCAGCAATAAGTCCAAGAAAAACTCTTTGTCTTTCTAGCCATAATTTTGGGGCCCCTGTATCCCAGAAAATATGGATGGAAAACCCTTTTCCCTTTTCTTTCTTTTCCCCATTTTCTTTCCTGGCCCTGCCCTGAAGCCAGATCCAGTGGCTTAACAGCATGACAGTAGCAGTGATGAAAATGCTAACAAAAACCCAAGAAAGGGAAGTGTCCTTTCTTCAGTTCTGCTGTAAGCCCAGCTGGTTGCTGTTGAAATAGGCAAGTTTATGAAACCCAGGAAAATGATGCTGATCCTAACTGGATGCTACTCTGGATGCAAAACTGTCACTGTGAAGAACACTGATGATGGCACCTCAGATGGCCCCTACAGCCATGCTCTGGTAGCTGGAATTGATCACTACCCCCACAAAGTGACAGCTGCCACAGCAAGAAGAAGATCATCAAGTGGTCAAAGATCAAGTCTTTTGGGAAAGTTTATAACTACAATCACCTCATGCCCACAAGGTACTCTGTGGATATCCCCTTGGACAAAACTGTCATTAACAAGAATGGCTTCAGAGATCCTGCTCTTAAACACAGGGCCCAATGGGAGGCCAAGATCAAGTTTGAAGAGAGGTACAAGTGGGCAGTAACAAATGGTTCTTCCTGAAGCTGTGGTTTTAGATTTTTTTTTTCGGTCATTAAATATTAAAGAAAAAAAAAAGAGATAGACAATCTAATTCTCTGAGAAACTGAACCAGGAAAGGGGGACCAGTAGTCTGAAGAGAAAGGAGTAGAAATCCTTATTAGTATTTTCTCTCCATTCTTTTACTGATTTTCTGCAAGGCTGGCTCAAGCTGGCAAAAGCATGTGATAATACAGGCAGCTACAACTCTGAGAGAAGCTTATGTTTCTAGCCAGAGGAACTGGAAAGAGAGGTCGCTGGGAGGTGAAGAGTGAAGTGGGCCATCCTGGAGAAAAGACAAATGGAGAAGAAGATTTATTAATCCTATAAATGAATCTACAAAAATCATGGTCTTACTTAGGCTGCACGTTAACGTAGAAGAGACTCAAATGGTATATAAATTTTCCAGGGGTTTCTCATGTTTTAGTACACATTGCAAGCAGAGGCATTTACTCTCTTGTTCTGGACTATCTTTTCATGAAAGATAAATATGGTGAACAACCTTGGTAAATGTCTCTTTTCCAAGCAAAGACCAGGTTTGTTTACTGTGCAGTATAATAAAAATAATGTCTCCTCCAGTGCAAAGAATATGGAGACATTATTTGGTTGGTTCCCAAGCCATCCACCTCAACCCTCAGGGGCAAGGAAAACTGGCACAAACATGATACTCATGAAGCTTGCTCTGAGGAATACAGTCCTTTATCATGTCTTCTAGCAACCATAAAACAAGTTAATTTGTTAGTGTACAAAAAGGGCATAATTTCAGACCCTTTATACTTCTTGAGATAAAAAGTCAGTAAACTTGTAGATCAACCAAAGTATCCAATCTGAATAACAAAAAATTGAACAAAAAATTGAAAAAAAAAAGAAGAGAACCTCAGGGACCTATGAAACAATATTAAAAAGTTTAACATTCATCTTATTGGAATCCTAGAAACAAAGGCAGAAAGAGAGCAGTGCTGAAAAAATGAAAAAATATTTCATGAAATGATGGATAAAATCTTGCCAAATTTGGTGAAATACATAAATTTACAGATTCAAGAACAAGCAAATTCCAAACAGGACAACCTGAGAGAAAACCAGATCCAATCATATTATAAAAAGTGGCTGAAAGATAAACATAAAAAAATAAAAAAACTTGAAGCAACTAAAATAAATAAATAAAATTATATTTAGGGAAATGATTAGAATGACTGCATTATTTCCCATCAGAAATAAGAGACCAGAGGACAGTGGCACAAAATCTTTAAAGTGCTGAAGGAAAAGAAATATAAATTCAGAATTCTATATTTATCAAAAATATCCTTCAACAAGGAAGCAGAGGGGCTGAGGCAGGCAGATAGCTCAAGGTCAGGAGTTCAAAACCAGCCTGAGCAAGAGCGAGACCTCGTCTCTACTACAAATAGAAGGAAATTAATTGGCCAACTAAAAATATATAGAAAAAATTAGCTGGGCATGGTGGCACATGCCTGTAGTCCCAGCTACTCAAGAGTCTGAGGCAGGATTGCTTGAGCCCCGGAGTTTGAGGTTGCTGTGAGCTAGGCTGATGTCATGACACTCCAGCCAGGGCAACAGAGTGAGACTCTGTAAAAAAAAAAAAAATGAATGAAGCTGAAATAAAGATATTCTCAGATGAAAGAAAACTATAGGAATCTGCTGTCATGGCACTAAAGTTCTTCAAGCTGAAGTTATATGATAGGAGAAAGTGTAACAAAAACTTGGATCTTCATGAATAAAAGAAGAGCCACAGAAATAGCAACTAATTGGGGAAATAGAACAAACTATGTTTCTCCTGTAACTTATTTAAAATATGTATGAATATTGAAAGCAAAAATTATAACATTGACTGGTAAGGTTTTCAATGCATGAAGAGACAATACATATGGATCTATAGGAGAGGAGATAAACGAAACTGCCTGGTTGTAAAACTCTGCATTTTACTTGAAGAAGTATAATATTAACCTTAATTGGACTGTGAAAGGTTAGGTATATTTTAATCTGTAGAACAACCACTAAAACATATATTTATATATAAAGATAGTAAGCAAAAAGTCCAGTAGATAAATTAAAATGACATACTAATGAACATTAAAGTAATACCAAAGAAGCCGGACATGGTGGCTCATGCCTATAATCCTAGCACTCTGGGAGGCCAAGGTGGGAAGATCCCTCAAGGTCAGGAGTTCGAGACCAGCCTGAGCAAGAGCGAGACCCCTGTCTCCACTAAAAAAATATAGAAAGAAATTAGTTGGACAGCTGTAAATATATATAGAAAAAATTAGCCAGGCATGATGGTGCATGCCTGTAGTCCCAGTTACTCTGGGAGGCTGAGTCAGTAGGATTGCTTGAGCCCAGGAGTTTGAGGTTATTGTGAGCTAGGCTGACGCCACAGCACTCTACCCTGACCCTGGGGCAACAGAGTGAAACTCTGTCTCAAAAAAGAAAAAAAAGTGTACGCAGACTATACACTATGATGGACCATATTCTGGGCCATGAAACAAACTTTAACAAATTTAAAAAAAATTGAAATCATAAAACATTCTCTGACCATCATCAAATTTAACTAGAAATTTCTAGAAAATCCCCAAATTTTGGAAATTAAACAATCTATTTATAAATAACCCATGAGTCAAAGAAGTCACAATGGAAACTAGAATATATTTTAGAATGAATGAAGACAAAAGCATAATATTAAAATTTATGGAATGCTACCCAAGTAGTGCTTAGCAGGAAATACATAGCTAAATACTAAATACTACAGGCTGGGTGCGGTGGCTCACAACTATAATCCTAGCACTCTGGGAGGCCAAAGCGGGAGGATTGCTTGAGGTCAGGAGTTTGAGACCAACCTAAGCAAAAGCGAGACCTCATCTCTGCTAAAACTAGAAAAAATTAGCCAGGTGTGGTGGCAGCTGCTTGGAAAGCTGAGGCAGGAAGATCCCTTGAGCCCAGAAGTTTGAGGCTGCTGTGAGCTAGGGTGACTCCATAGCACTCTAGTTTGGGCAACAGAGTAAGACTCTGTTTCAAAGAAAAAAAAAAACAAAAATATTAATACTATGGGAAAGAAGTCCCAAATCAATGATCCAAGCTTCTACTACAAGACACTAAAGAGCTAATTAAACACAAAACAAGCAGAAGAAAGGAAATAAACAGTAGAAATTAATGAAATTCAAAACAGAAATAGGAAAAAAAAATCAATGAAAGCAAAACTGATTCTTTGAAAAGTTCATAAGAAAATGATAAAACCTCTAGCCAGATTAATATATAAACAAACAAACAAAAGACCTAAATTACCAATATCAGGAATGAAAAGGGAGGAGTATTACCTAAGACTCCATAGACATGAAAATAGGATGATAAAGGAGTATTATGAAAAACCTTATGCCCGTTAATTAACTGAGACTGAATAGACAAATACCTTAAAAGACACATGCTACCAAAGTTCATGAAGAAGAACTAGTCCTGTGTCTACTTAAAAAATTGTCATGCCTGTAATCCTAGCACTCTGGGAGGCCAAGGTGGAAAGATAGCTTGAGTTCAGGAGTTTGAGACCAGCCTGAGCAACAGTGAAACCCGTATGTACCATAAATAGAAAAAATTAGCTGAGCATGGTGGCATATGCCTGTAGTACAGCTACTTGAGAGGTTGAGGTTGCTGTAAGGTAGGCTGCCACACTCACCCAGACAAGAGTGAGACTGTCTCAAAAAATTAAATTAAAAAAATTAAATAAATAATTCAAGGTGTAGTTAAGAGTCTTTCAAAAAAATAAAACTACAGTTCAGAGGACTTCTCTAGTAAACATTATCAACATTTAAGGAAGACATAAGAATAATTCCATACAACCTCTTCAAGAATGTAGACGAGGCAGAAACATTCCCCAAATCATTTAATGAAGCCAGCATTTCTGATACCAAAACCAGACAGAGATTATAAGAAAAAGAAAACTACATGACAGACACAAGTCTGTCATGAACATGGACACAAGAGCCTAAACAAAATGCTAGCAAATTAAATCCAGCAATATGTAAGAAGGATAAATACATTTTAACTGTGTGGGGCTTATCTCAGGAATGCTTAGTTGATTCAATGTTTGAAAACTCAATCAATATAATCTACCTTAACAATAAACTAAAGAAGAAAACTATATGATCATATAGATGCAGAAAAAACACTTGTCAAAATTAATATCAAATCATGAATGACTCTCAGAAAACTAGGTATAGAAGAGAAATTCTTTATCTGATGAAGTTTATCCATCAACAAAAACCTTATATGTAACATCATATATAAAAGAGAAAGAACATTTTCCTCCTACGATTTTAAAAAAGGAAAGGAAATTCACTATTACCACATCTAATCAATATTATACTACTGGTCCTGGCTAGCTCATTAAAGCAAGTGAAAAGGGGCATAAAAATTGGAAAGAGAAGCAAGAGGATCACTTGAGCCCAGGAGTTTGAAGCTGCACTGAGCTATGACTGAGCCACTGCACTGCAGCCGGGGCAACAAAGCAAGACTCTGTCTCAAAAAAAAAAAAGAAGAAAGAAAGAAAGAAAAAGGAAGGAAAAAATGAAAAAGAAAGAAAGAAAGAGATCAGGGGCATAGTGGCTCAGAACTATAATCCTAGTATTTGGGGAGGCCAAGGTGGGAGGATCACTTAAGGCCAGGAGACCAGCCTGAGGAAGAGTGTGACTCCCTCTCTGCGAAAAATGAAAAAAAAAAAAAAAAAATAGGCAGGTGTAGTGCCATATGCCTATATTTTCAACTATTCTGGATTGCTTGAGCCCAGGAGTTTGAGGCTGCAGGGAGCTATGACTGTACCACTGCACTCTGGCCTGAGTGATACAGACACTATCTCTTTAAAAAAAAAAAAAAAAAGAAAAAGAAAAAAAAGGATAACTTTACCAAAATTATAAACTGCTGTGTGAAACAGAGAACAAAAGGACAAATCACAGATTGAGAAAAAATATCCAGAATACATGAAGAATTCTCAAAATTCAATAAGGAAATTCAATTTTTAAAATGGGCAAAATATGTGAAATGACACTTCACCAAAAAGGATAATATTCAGATGGTGAATATGTACATGAAAACATATTCAGTATCATTAGTCATCAGGGAGTATATACTAAAACCACAATCAGAACAATATACACCTGTTAGAATGGCTAAAAATCAGTGGTCTTTGCTGGTAAATGTTCAACAACCAGATCTGTGGGAAAGAGACCCAGATTTTTAGCTTTTGCTGATTTCTTTCATATAATCACATCCTCCATGTAGAGGATGAAGAACTGTGGAGTCAGGAAGACAGGTACTTTCCACCATACAGATACAAGAGACATAAATAATCTCAAGAGCAGAAATAAATAGTAAAAGGTAGTAAAGGAATTAGGATGTAATGAATTTTAAATATTACCTTTGTTTTTTGTTTTTGTTTTTTTTTTTTGAGACAGAGTCTCACTCTGTTGCCGGGCTAGAGTGCCGTGGTGTCAGCCTAGCTCACAGCAACCTCAAACTCCTGGGCTCAAGCAATCCTACTGCTTCAGCCTCTCGAGTAGCTGGGACTACAGGCATGCACCACCATGCCGGCTAATTTTTTCTATATATTTTTTAGTTGTTCAGCAAATTTTCTTTGTATTTTTAGTAGAGATGCGATCTCGCTCTTGCTCAGGCTGGTCTCGAACTCCTGAGCTCAAGTGATCCTCCTGCCTCGGCCTCCCAGAGTGCCAGGATTATAGGCGTGAGTGACTGTGCCCAGGCCCAGCCTACCTTTGTTTTTAATACAACTTATTTAATAAGTTTATATCATTTAATTTTTTTTAAAAAGCTGTGTTTACTAACTAGTTCACAAAATTCCTGAAAATGTAATGATCAGTTCTTGCTAGGTAGACCAGCCTCAAGCTCACCACCGTCTAAAATAAAAACTGACAGAGACAAACACTGACAGGGATGTGGAACTGGCATTTTCATTCACTGCTGATGCAATCAGGGCAAAATGGTACAGCCACTATGGCAGTTTCTTATAAAGTTAAGCTTATATTTGCCATACAACCGAGCCACCATACTTCTAAGTATTTATTCCCCCAAACTGAAAACTTGTGCTCATGCAAAAGCCTATAAGTAAATGTTTATATTACTAGATTCACAAATACCAAAAACTGGAAATAATTGAAATGTCCCTCAACTCATGAAGAGATAAACAATTGTGTTATATATACACAATGGAATACTAAATTAAGCAATAAAAAGGAATGCATTCATGATACATGAAACAACCTTGAAGAATCTCAAATGCTTTATGCTAAGTTAAAGAAGTCAAACTCAAAAAAAGTTTCATAATGTATTATTTCATTTATATGACATTCTGGAAAAGACAAAACTATAGGCAAGAAATAGGTCAGTGGCTGGGAATGGGAGAGGTTAACTACAAAGGACAACATGAAAGAACTGGTTGGGGTAACGGAAGCAAGTTCTGAATCTTGTCTGAGACAGTAGAGAACTTGACTAAATTGAAGTAAATTTTATGTCAACCAAAAACTATGAGAGGAAAGAAACACAATTGTTCAATTTCATAGAAAAGTGGCTATTTGTGAAATTAACATTAAAGATGGCAGAGCGCAGTGGCTCACACCAGTAATCCCAGCACTATGAAAGGCCTAGGTGGGAGGATCACTTTAGGTCAGGAGTTCAGGATCAGCCTGGCCAAAACAGTGAAACTTCACCTCTACAAAAATAAAAATAAAAAACTTAGCTGGGTATGGTGGCTTGCACCTATAGTTCTAGCTACTCGGGAAGCAGAGGTAGGAGGATTGATCGCTTGAGCCCAGGAGTAAAAGGCTACAGTGAGCTATAATTGCACCACTATACTCCAGCCTTAGCCATAAAGACCTTTCTCAAAAGAATAAAAAACAGGCTGTGCCTGGGTGGGGTGGCTCACACCTATAATCCTAGCAGTCTGGGAGGCCAATGCGGTAGGATTGCTTGAGCTCAGGAGTTCAAGACCAGCCTGAAGAAGAGCAAGATCCTGTCTCGACTAAAAATAGAAAAGATCAGCCAGGCATGGTGGTACATGCCCATAGTTCCAGCTACCTGGGAGGCTGAGACAGGAGGACCCTGAGCCCAGGAGTTTGAGGTTGCTGTGAGCTAGGCTGATGCCACAGCACTCTAGCCCAGGCAACAGAGCAAGACTATGTCTCATAAAAGAAGAGATAAGTTTTGTTCAAGAAAAAAACTTCAAAAAAAGTTGAGAATCCCTGTCTCAAGTAACTTCAAAAAATAACATATTTTTATAGGATCTAAAAATAATTCATTTTCAAATTCTTAAACTTAATGGTTTCAAAGCAAAGTGGTCAACTAGAGTTATATTTTATCATGAATCTCTTTCTAGTAATTTCCTGTTTACTGCCTTTAAACAATCTGTTCACAAAGTATTTTTCCCTAGGAAACATGGGTAATTCATAACGAAATTTTTTTAAAAAACTAGTACATTTAAAGTTTAAGGCCTACCTAAAGAGTAGAAAATAGAATTAAGGCTGGGCATGGTGGTTGGCTCTCACGCTTGTAATCACAACACTTTGGGAGGCCAAGGCAGGAGGATCACTTGAGCCCAGGAATTCGAGATCAGACCTTGACTCTAGGAAAAAAAAAAAAAAAACTAGCCAGGAGTGGTGGTGGTGGTACACTCCTGTAGTCCCAGCTACATTAGAGGCTGAGCCAGGAGGATCACCTGAGCTGGGAAGCTGGAGGCTGTAGTAAACTATGATAGCACCACTGCACTCCAGTCTGGGTGACAGGTCGAGACCCTGTCTCAAAACAAAAAAACAGAATTAAGAAAACAAGTTGGCCTGGAGCCATGGCTCACACCTGTAATCCTAGCACTCTGGGAGGATTGCTCTAGGTCAGGAGTTCGAAACCAGCCTGAGCAAGAGTGAGACCCCCGTCTCTACTAAAAAATAGAAAGAAATTAATTGGCCAACTAAAAATATATAGAAAAAAAATTAGCCAGGCATGGTGGCACATGTCTGTAGTCCCAGCTACTGGAGAGGCTGAGGCCAGCAGTTTGAGTTTGCTGTGAGCTAAGCTGACGCCACAGCACTCTAGCCTGGACAACTGAGTGAGACTCTATCTCAAGAAAAAAAAAGAAAACAAGTTATATACACTTACTTCTTGTGTTGGAACAACAGATACTAAAGCTGTTTTCAGTTCCTCTTTATCAAAAGCGTCTGGTCTTGTTCTACTTACTCTTACTTGATAATGTCAACCACTTTCAGTGTCTCAAAGATCATCTCTATGCAATTAAATCACTCCAGTCTTCTATACTATTTCTGCACCTTGTGCATATGTCAATCACACATGTATCAACTGGTATTGCAAGTATTATTTGCTCACAACAGTTTTATTATATTAACTTCTGTTGGTTCATACACTCCACGAGGGTAGGGACTAGATAGATTTCCACATGGAGCCTGGTCAAACATTATCATTAAATAAGTTTATGACAGACTCCAAAATCTACATCTCTAACCCATCCAGCATTCCTAGCTGCCTAATCTCATCTTCATTAATATATCCCCAAATGAAATAAAACTGTAATTTCTTCCCCTAAGAATCACTGGAAGAGAGGCAGTTAAGTCTACAAATGCTATCTTTTAATCTAGCATTACATTAATTCTCTTCTTTCCTTTATTATTTGCACTTTCCTTCCTCAGGTCTTTAACCTTAGACTGTTAAAAGAGCCTCCAACTCATCTATCACTGTGCTAAGTAAAACAAACCACTGTGCTAAAACAAACCAGTCAAAAAGACCACATATGACATGATTCTATTCATATAAAGTCCAGAATATAAAAATCTATTCTCTATAGATTTTTTATATTTCTGTCTCTATAAAGAGACAGAAATTAGATTAGCAGTTGCTTAGACTTGGGGGCAGATGGGATGGGGAAATGGGCAGAGAGTGATTGCTAAAGAATAGAGTGTTTCTTTATGAGGTGATAAAAATGTTCTAAAATTGTAGTGATGGTTGTGTATCTGTGAATATACTAAAAATCATTAAATTGTACACATTAAATGGGCAATCTGTGGCATGTGAATTATATCTCAATAAAGCTGTTTTTAAAAAATAACCAGGTATATAATACAAATGCCTGACTTTTTTTTTAAAAGGTTCTGCGTACTAGTCCATTGAAAAAGGTGCTTAAAAGTCAAGCCCAGGAGTTCAAGACCAGCCGGGGCAAGAGCGAGACCCTGTCTCTACAAAAAATTTTTTAAAAAATAGGTAGATATGGTGGTACACCCCTGTAGTCCCAGCTACTCAGAAGGCTGAGGCAAGAGGATCCTTTGAGCCCAAGAGTTTGAGATTGCAGTGAACTATGATGATGCCACTGTACTCTAGCCCAGGTGGCAGAGGGAGACCCTGTCTCAAGAAAAATAAATAAAAAATAAGCATGTAGATTCCAGTGACGCACAGGCATCTGCATTTTAAAGATGAATACTGCTAATTCTTCTGCACACTAAAGTTTGAGAAGCACTGTTTAAAGGAAAAGCAGAGTACTGAAAGAACATGTTTTTAGAGAAGTTTTGGTATTCTAGAAAATACTGCTATAGGCTGGGCACAGTGGCTCACACCTGTAATCCCAGCACTCTGGGAGGCCGAGGTGGGAGGATGGCTCAAGGTCAGGAGTTTGAGACCAGCCTGAGCAATATTGAGACCTCGTCTCTACTAAAAATAGAAATTAATTGGGCAACTAAAAATATATAGAAAAAATTAGCCAGGCATAGTGGTGCATGCCTGTAGTCCCAGCTACTCGGGAGGCTGAGGCAGAAGGATCCCTTGGGCCCAGGAGTTTGAGGTTGCTGTGAGCTAGGCTGATGCCAGGCCACTCTAGCCCAGGCAACAGAGTGAGACTCTGTCAAGAAAGAAAAGAAAGGAAAGAAAGGAAAGAAAGGAAAGAAAGGAAAGAAAGGAAGAAAGGAAGAAAGGAAGAAAGGAAGAAAGGAAGAAAGAAAGAAAAGAAAGGAAAGAAAGAAGAAAGTACTGCTATATATCCTTCTCCAGTTTGAAAAGAAAAACATTTTGAATTTACAAATCTCACAGTCATACCACCTTCTTAAAATTAATAACCAGAATGACTACATAAAATAAGGGGTTTAGAAGAACAACCAAAAACAACTGTATTTACAACTTTCATAGTACATTAAGATAAATTTAAAGTATTCAGAATAACCTTTTACTATAAAAAGGTCAACACCATATTTTTCAAAAGTTCCATCCACATGGAAAATACAAATTACAGTTCCTTTTACTCAACTCCAGATGACCTCAATTAAACAGAATGCTTAGTGTTCACAGTATTCTAGTTCACACTAGTATCAATCAAGTTTGTTCTGCTTCTTGTTGGCAGAAAACCTGTTACCCCCAAAGGGAATACAGGTCTCAGGATCCTGCAGACACTAACTTTCAACACATTATAGTACAGTACATATAAAGGTATAAAAGGATAGTAACTTGCCAAAAACATATTCTGAAAAATAATTTTTACTACTTTTGAGGATGTGCTCGTTTTGACAATCCAACAAACATTTACTAAATGCAGATGTTAAAAATTTTGTGAAAAATGATGATCAAAACACTAGCCCCCAGGATGCCTATAACCTGAGGAGTGGTGAGGTTTGGCTGGGACACTGCACGTGAAATTAGTAGAATGTAGTCAGTGTGCTGAAAATGGTTCCCAAAGTTCCCAGTTTCACGTAACTGAATTTCAGATACTGGATATTTTACAGTAACTTCTAATTGATTTGATGCAGAGTTGAACAAGCTGCGAAAGCTTATTAAAAAGTACTTGATAAGGAAGTACAGCCTGAGGTAAACAAACCTCTGGGAAACTTGGTACATTTTTAATATACCTAAACACACTTAAAATTAGAGTATGAGGTGTGCGCTCATCAAATACAAAGCAATTCAAACATGAACTGTATATAGGAGAACCCAATAAGTTATGTTCATAGAGGGTGTTTCCTTTGACAAAAACAGGAACATTCAGCTTCAGAGATCGCTGACCATGCGAGAAAAGAGGAAAGAGGAGAGATCTGCTTCTATTTCTACCCTGGTAACTAACTTACACCACACACACACACACACACACACACACACACACACACAGGCAGCTTCCTGGACTACTCCCTGCTTCAACTTTGTATTTCAGAAACACTATGACCCCTAAAAAGCCTAGGAACTAAAGACAGTCAAAACCAGGCAAATGTATTTAGCTACTTAACAGTTCAAAACAGAAGCCCCTCCCTCAAGAGGAACCAGACGTCCACGAAGGGCCAGGACTGGGAAAAGTGCATTTACAGGCTGCCTGCAGACCCTCACCTCGGCCACTCAGCGCTCACTTCACTGCTCTCCCCTTTCAGGGCACACCCTCCCATGGGCAGGCGAAAGCAAGTACCTCCCTAGAGGAGCCACGAAGCCCCAGGGGAAGACGGTGGGGGTTTACCGGGATCCAGGGCCAGATCTTTCCTGGACTGGGAGAAGAGGTGCAACAGAAACGGAGGAAGGCCAGCTAAGCAGGGAAAGGGCGCTGCGGTGCTCCGTCTGGTCCCGGCCCCTCAGAGAATTAGGTCGGCCGCCCCAGGCCCGCAGGCTGCTCTCCTCAGGAGGCCTTGCCGCCCAGACCAAGCCCTAACGGGTTCACTGACAGGCACCCGAGGTGGGGCCCGCGTCACAGGTGTCACTCCGAGCAGGTCCCTGCAAACCCGGGGGGTGGGGAGGGACGGGTCGGGGCAGGGGAAAGGCGCCTAAAGATGAGACGCGCGGCAGCGGCGCAGCGCAGCACTCACAGCGACGCGGTCTCACCTCCAGGGTGGAGACAGTGCTGGTGAACAGATCCTCTCCGTCCTCCAGCTCCTCAAAGTCGGTGGGCTTCCCGTCCCCCAGCGGCGGAGGCTCCCTCTCGGCCGCCATCTTCGCTCGCCTTGACGACTGCGCGAGCTGGGCTTCGCGGACCCGTCACGTGAGCACGCACGGCTGGGCTGGCGCGCGGACCGGCCGACGCCCCGCCCCCGGCCCGCCCCCGGCCCGCCCACCGCGCTCGGTCCCGCCCCCGGCCTCGTGACCGCCCCTCTCACCTCCACGTCTGGGGCCCCGCCTCCTTTTCACCGCACACTGGCTGAGGCGGCGTGTGGAAGTAGCTTGGGCTTTTATTACCACGTCAACTTCTTAGCAGGACTGGGTCAAATATTTACGTTGGCACTGCCAGTTTTAAAATCTTCTTTGGGAAGTGGAAGTAGCTTAGGGACCAGTTTTGGGCCTTGATTACATACACACTGAGGGCAAGGTTGAATATTGGTGAAAGAGATGCATACTCTTTCTTCTAGAACAGTCCAGTAGAACTTTTTAACATGATGGAAATGTACCGTCTGTCCAATACAGTAGTAGCCCCTGGCCACCTGTGACTGCTGAGCACTTGAAATGTGACTAGTGTGAGGAACAGAATTTTAAATTTGATTTAATGTTAATTAGTTTAAATCTAAATAGCCACATGTGGCCAGTGATTACCTATTAGACATTGCAACTCTAGATAACAAAAGGACCCTAATAATTTGTTGTCTGTGGTTTACTCCAGTTTCATTATGAGCCACACAGTTCTTTCCTCAATAAACGGTCAAAAAGGCTGGAAAGATGGCAGGAAAATCCATGGTTAGTAAGAGCACCATACTCACATTCCCTGGCCTGCACTCACCACCTATGGACAGTCTGGGGCAGGTGTCCTCAAATATGGCCCTCGGGCCACATGCGGGTGTTTTTGCCCATTTGTATTTTTACTTCAAAATAAGATATGTGCAGTGTGCATAGGAATTTGTTGATTTTTTTTTTTAAACTAAAAAACTATAGTTCGGCCCTCCAACGGTCTAAGGGACAGTGAACTGGCCCCCTGTTTAAAAAGCTTGAGGACCCCTGGTCTGGGGGCTGTCATGGGTCAGAAACTTCTTAAAGCTTACGGCCTGACTTGAGGTGATTCTTCTCTGTATCCCAAATTTTTACCTGTGCCTCTATTTATTGCTCACTACCTCTGTCTTGTGCTATGGTCATTTATATTCCCAGCTTATCTTTTAGTGCATATCTGACTTAGTTGAAATATAGGTGCTGTTGCTTATAACACAGACCCAGGTTAAAAGTGTCTTGGAAAACGGGCTAGTTTAATTGTGCCTAATGTAGGACCAGGGTTGGTACGAAGGAAACCTCCATGAGATCGTCCAGGGACACAGGCTCCTTCTGTTGTTCTGCCCTCCCTGAGATGTAATCTCTTCCCCATGGTTCAAGTTGGCTCACACCCCTAATTACACCACATTCCAGCTGGCAGAAAAGCAGTAAAAAGGAAGCAATGATATTGCCTTTCTTTTTAAGGGCACATTCAAGAAGTAACACACATCCCATCTGTCCATATCCTCTTTTTTTTTTTTTTTTTTTTTTTTTTTGAGACAGAGTCTCACTCTGTTGCCTGGGTTAGAGTGCCGTGGCATCAGCCTAGCTCATGGCAACCTCAAACTGCTGGATTCAAGTGATCCTGCTGCCTCAGCCTCCCAAGTAGCTGGGACTACAGGCACGAGCTACCATGCCCAGCTAATTTTTTCTATTTTTAGTTGTTTGGCTAATTTCTTTCTATTTTTAGTAGAGATGGGGGTCTTGCTTTTGCTCAGGCTGGTCTCGAACTCCGAAGCTAAAGCGATCCTCCCACCTTGGCCTCCCAGAGTGCTATTACAGGCATGAGCCACCACTCCCGGCCTGTCCATATCCTCTAGACCAGCTTATTAGTTACTTGGCCATCTCTAGCTACAAGAGAGACTAGGAAATGCAGTTATTATTTCCCCCCTAAAAATTCAGGATTCATTTACCCTAGAAGAATGTAGGCATTCTTAGCTGAATTTCCTTCTGGGTAACCATCCCTCTCCCACCCTCAGCTGTGAATTTTATCCAACTCAGCAATAGAGGGCACGGCCTAGGCTTAAACCAAATAACATTGACTCCCTTAGTCCCAGTGATTGGTAGGAGGTCAGAATCAGCTGCATTTTCCCTAAATTCTTTCTTTTCTTTCTTTTCCTATTCAGCCTAAATTCTACGAGCCAGGACTGCAAGAATTGTCTTATTATTTTTGTCAGTTCTCCGTCTTCCTGGGTGTCTGCTTTTCTGTTTCATTTGGGATTTTCTTTAAAATCCCAAATTCAGCCACAGCTTCTCTAATCTTATATCCAGATTGCTAAAAGCATTTGAAGAACAAAGCCCAACCCCAGATTGAAGATCGTATACAACTGTGATCTCAAATCTCAACTCCACATTGCCTAGGCTGCAATCAAGGTATCAATTAGGGCTGTAATCACCTCAAGACTCAGCTGCAGAGGACCCGCGTCCAAGCTCACCCATGTGGCAGGACTCAAGTTCTTGCTGACTGTAGGCTGGAGACATGAGTTCCTTGCCACACAAGCCTCGCCATAAAGCTGCTCACACAACCATCATGTTTCTAACTTCTTGAACTCTTCTTCCCAGCAGAGTTTCTAAAAATTCATTATGTCTCCTACTACCTTTTTCTTCTCATTTTCATCAAATGATCTAGCCTCCTTGTCCAATGACAAAATAAAATCCACTGAGTAAATCCTTCACCTTTCAGGTATGATTGAAATTCTCTTCTTTTTGTCTCCAACAGTTGCTGTGTACATTTTTACAATACCTATCATATCATACTGTGATCATGGTCACTTTTCTGTCATCCCTCATGAACCAGAGGATCATTGATCTCAGGGACCACTTCTTATTTGACTTTGGATCTGACGTAACCCTGTACTAGTTATCTATAACTGTAAAACAAATCACACAAAAACTTAGCAGCATAAAACCATAAATATTTATTTTCTAATGGCTTCTGTGAATCAAGAATCCAGTCACAACTTAGCTGGGTGCCTCTGATCCAGAGTCTCCCACAAGGCTGCAATCAAGGTATCAATTAGGGCTGTAATCACCTCAAGACTCAGCTGCAGAGGACCTGCTTCCAAGCTCACCCATGTGGCAGGACTCAAGTTCTTGTTGACTGTAGGCTGGAGACATGAGTTCCTTGCCACACAAGCCTCGCCATAAAGCTGCTCACACAACTTGTTCCAGAGCAGAGACTTTTGAGAAAGACAGAAAGAGACAGCTCCAAGAGAAGGCAAGAGAAGGTAAGAAAGAAGCCAGAGTCTTTTTGTAACCTAACTTCAGAAGTAACATCTCACCACTTATGCTGTATTCTATTCTTTGGAAGCCCACACTCAAAGGGAGGGGTTAAACAAATGTGTGAATAATAGGAGGCAGGGTTCTTGGGGGACATTTTAGAAGTTTCCATAAGACCTCATAGTGTTTAGCACTCAGTAAAATGGATACCCTATTAATACTCTCAATGAATGAATGAAGCTCAGAAGAGAGGCTAAGTGAAAGATAAAGATTTGGTAGTTGAAGCCCCTGGTACATAAGGGGGCCAGGTAGTGTGGGAAGTACAACCCTAAGGATCATTCAAGAAGCAGGGAAAGGAAGTGGTGCCTAACACTCTGGGAGGCCGAGGCGGGCGTATTGACCAAGGTCAGGAGTTCGAAACCAGCCTGAGCAAGAGCAAGATCCCATCTCTACTATAAATAGAAAGAAATTAATTAGCCAACTAATAAGTATGGAAAAAATTAGCCAGGCATGGTGGCACATGCCTGTAGTCCTAGCTACTTGGGAGGCTGAGGCAGTAGGATTGCTTGAGCCCAGGAGTTTGAGGTTGCTATGAGCTAGGCTGACGCCATGGCACTCACTCTAGCCTGGGCAACAAAGTGAGGCGCTGTCTCAAAACAAAAAACGAAAAGCAAAAAAAAAACCACAAAAAATTAGCCAGGCATGGTGGTGCACACCTGTAGTCCCAGCTACTTGGGAGGCTGAGGCAGGAGGATTGCTTGAGCCCAGGAGTTTGAGGTTGCTGTGAGCTAGGCTGACCCCACGGCACTCACTCTAGCCTGGGCAACAAAGAGCAACTATGTCTAAAAAAAAAAAAAAAAAAAAAAATCCTGAAACAGAGCAGTCAGATAGGAAGCAAGCTAGGACAGAAGGCTATAAAGAAAGCAAAAAGACAAAGAAAAAAGCATTTGCAGTATCAAATGCCTTCAGCTGGTTAATAAGAACATCTGCTGAAAAGAGTAAATTGCTAATAGCTACAAAAAATTGATATGGCAAGTTGTGTTGGTTAATTTTATGTATCTACTTGGCCAGGTCATGGTACCCAGATATGTGGTCAAACATTATTCTGGATGTTTCTGTGAAGATTTTTTTAGATAAGATTAACATTGAAATTGGTAAACTCTGAGTAAACCAGATTACCCTCCATAATGTGGATGGGTGTCATCTAATTAATTAAAGGCCATAATAGAACAAAGATTAACCTCCTTTGAGCAAGTAAAAAATTATAGCAGCAAGCTGGGTATGGTGGCTCACACCTGTAATCCTAGCACTTTGGGAAGCAGGAGGATTGCTTGAGCCTAGGAGTTTGAGACCAGCCGGTGCAAGAGCTAGACTCCATCTCTACCAAAACTAGATGTCCTGTTGGTTCTGCTTCTCTGGAGAACCCTAACAAATACACAGGTATAGATTATCTTGTCAAGGAATAAAATGAAAAAAAATGACAAATAGGTAAATAACTTGCCGAAGACACAGGTTTATTTTTGTGTGTGTTTGTTTTATCTTAATGGGAGAGATTTGAACATGTTTATATATAAAGGAAATAGATCAAAAAAGAGCAAGAGATTGAAAATACTGTATAAAGAGAAGTATTCAAAGGGTTGAGATCTGAAATACAGGAATGGGATAAATAGCAAGTAGAGGAATTTGCTTTAAAAAAGAGATGGAACAGCTACTCTAGAGGCTGAGGCAGGAGGATTGCTTGAGGCCAGGAGTTCAAGACAGGCCTAGGCAGGCAATATAACAAGATCTCCTTTCTTGAAGAAAAAAAAAAAAAAGGAAGAGATACATCTTCCTCTGAGAGTATGAGAGTAGAGAGATGAGAATTTGCAACCGTTTATTATTTTTATTTATTTATTTATTTATTTATTTTTGAGACAGAGTCTCACTCTGTTTCCCGGGCTAGAGTGCCATGATGTCAGCCTAGCTCACAGCAACCTCAAATTCCTGGGCTCAAGTGATCCTCCTGCCTCAGTAGCTGGGACTACAGGCATGCGCCACCATGCCAGGCTAATTTTTTAATATATATTTTAGTTGTCCAATTAATTTCTTTCTATTTTTAGTAGAGACAGGGTCTCGCTCTTGCTCAGGCTGATCTCGAACTCCTGATTTCGAGTGATCCTCCCGCCTTGGCCTCCCAGAGTGCTAGGATTATAGGCATGAGCCACCATGCCCAGCCTGCAACCATTTTTAATTTCTCATGAGTCTGCAAGTTAGCTAGACAGTTCTGCTGGACCAGATTTGAAGATTTTGTCTTTAGGCTTGTTCATGCACTGTGGACAGCGGATGGATTGGCTGGGTGCTGGTCTTGGCTAGGACAATTAGCTCTCCATGTGCTCTCTTCTTCCAGCAGGCTGATGTGGGCTTCTGTGCAAGGCCCTGGCAAACTTCCAAATAGAAGGTGGAGACATGCAAGTACTTCTCCAAGCCTCCACAGAAGGAAGTTACGTGGCCAAGCCCAGGGTCAGAATGTGAAGGGACTACAAAATATCAGGACAAAGAGAATGGAAAAGGGAGGCCATTAATGTAATCAGTTTACCCCAAGTGGATATATTTAGAGACTTGTTTGTAAATGTTGTAAAGGGACAACAAAATGTTAGATAGGGACAAGAAAATGGGGAAAGTCAACACTCAAGAAAAATATTTTTTTGGGTGAAGAAAATTTAATTACTAAGGGAAGAGATCAGCATAATTATTTTCAGTGATTGAGTATAGAATTAGAACATTCACCAGGGATATATAAGGGATTGACAAGTAGTACTGAAAGCCTTGATGAGGTGGAGACTACATGTTTCTGATAGAAATAATCCCCACATTTGTATGATTTTCTCCAGTAGCCTAGCAATGTTGGTACAGGAATGGAGATGGATGATTGGGTTGGTTCAAGGTCAGGCTTTTTTAGGATGATCTTGGTGGAGGGACAAGGGGGCAAAGATTTTGAAGTCTCTCAATAGGGAGGAGTGGCCAGAAATATGTGGCTTCCAATGACAAGGAGTGATAGCAGGTGGCACCATCTCGAAGGAATTTTTTCAAGGGTGTTAAAAAGTGATGGCATATCTTTGCAATTTGAATTGTGCTGCTATAAACATTCGAGTGCAGGTGTCTTTTTCATAGAGCGACTTTTGTTCTTTTGGGTAGATGCCTAGTAATGGGATTGCTGGATCAAATGGTAGATCCACTTGTATTGCTTTAAGGTATCTCCATATTGCTTTCCATAGAGGTTGAACTAGTTTGCAGTGCCACCAGCAGTGTAGGAGTGTTCCTATCTCTCCACCAAAGTGCCCATCAATTCATGAGTGGATTAATAAAATGTGTTATATGTATACCATGGAGTGCTATTCAGCTATAAGAAACGATGATATAGCACCTCTTGTATTTTCCTGGATAGAGCTGAACCCCATTCTATTAAGTGAAGTATCCCAAGAATGGAAAAATAAGCACCACATGTATTCACCAGCAAATTGGTATTAACTGATCAACTCTTAAGTGGACATATAGGAATAACATTTATCGGGTGCTGGGCAGGTTGGGGGGAAGGAGGGGATGGGTATATACATACATAATGAGTGTGGTGCACACCAACTGGGGGATGGACACACTTGAAGCTCTGACTCGAGGGGGGATGGGGGCAAGGGCGATATACATAACCTTAATATTTGTACCCCCATAAGATGCTGAAAAAAAGTAATGGCATAAAAGTGATATTTAGAACCCAACATGAGCTTTATTTTGGGGGGGAAAGTGACATATTACTCAAGGTATGAAGGTTGAGAGAACTTTCTGGGAAGAACCAGATAATATAAGAACATTTGTTTGTATGGGAATTGGAGCTCTGGAAGGCAGAGTGAAAAGGGTGAAGAGGGAATTTAGCTACGGATGGAAGAATATGTAGGAGATGGGGGGAACAGATGGAGAACACCTGGGAGGTACATTAGCTTCTGGTGAGTGAGGTGAGATATAGGGCAGCAGCTATGAACAAATAAGAATTCATTATGACCTTCTTTGCTATTATTTTGAGAAAAATAATCATTTCATTGCTTAAATAAATATGACTGGTTATCATTAAGTGAAAATATTTAAGCTCCTTATTGTGAGATAATAAAAGGCTTCATATTTGTTAAAAAGAAAAAAAAGAGAAAAGGAAGGAGCTGGGCACCCCTGTAATCATTACCACTCTGGGAGGCCAAGGCAGGAGGATTGCTTGAGGTCAGGAATTCGAGACCAGCTTAAGCAAGAGCGAGATCCTGTCTCTGTTGAAAATAGAAAAAATTAGCCAGTCTTGGTGGCATGTGCCTGTAGTCCCAGCTACTTGGGAGGCTGAGGCAGGAGGGTTGCTTGAGGTCAGGAATTCGAGACCAGCTTAAGCAAGAGCGAGATCCTGTCTCTGTTGAAAATAGAAACAATTAGCCAGTCTTGGTGGCATGTGCCTGTAGTCCCAGCTACTTGGGAGGCTGAGGCAGGAGGGTTGCTTGAGCCCAGAAATTGGAGGTTGCTGTGAGCTGGGCTGATGCCATAGCACACTAGCCCAGGCAACAGAGTGAGACTCTGTCTCAAAAAAAAAAAAAAAAAGGAAGGAAAGGAGGAAAGAAATGAAGGGAGGGAAGGAAAGGGAAGTATGGAGTCTGGGAGGAAGTCAAGCATAGTAGTTTTTTTCACAAGCTGTAAATGTTTGCATTTGTAAATGTCTGCAAACTACCATTACTATGAAAGTGTCAGTCAACCCTCAATTAGTGACATTACTAATAGCTGTGAAGTGGTTATACAATGGACTCTTGAATAGCACAAGTTTGCACTTTGTTCATCCACTTATAGGCAGGTTTTCTTTGGCCTCTGTCACCCCTGAGATAGCAAGACCAACCCTTCCTCTTCCTCCTCAGCCTACTCAATGTAAAGACAATGATGAGGATAAAGACCTTTATGATGATCCACTTCCACTTAATAAATGGTAAATATATTTTCTCTTCCTTATGATGTTCCTAATAAGATTTTCTTTTCTCTAGCTCATTATAAGAACACAGTATATAGGCTGGGCGTGGTGGCTCACACCTGTAATCCTAGCACTCTGAGAGGCAGAGGCAGGTGGACCACTCAAGGTCAGGAGTTTGAAACCAGCCTGAGCAAGAGCGAGACCCCGTCTCTACTAAAAATAGAAAGAAATTAATTGGCCAACTAATATATATATAGAAAAAATTAGCCGGGCACGGTGGCGCATGCCTGTAGTCCCAGCTACTTGGGAGGCTGAGGCAGAAGGATTGCTTGAGCCTAGGAGTTTGAGGTTGCTGTGAGCTAGGCTGACACCATGGCACTTGAGCCAGGGCAACAGAGTTTTTTGTCTCTAAAAAAAAAAAAAAAAAAAAAAAAGAACACAGTATATATTACATATACAAACTTTGTGTTAATCAACTGTTTATGTTATCAGTAAGGCTTCTACTCAACAGTAGGCTATTAGTAGTCAGGTTTTTGGGAAGTCAAAATTAATTTGCTAACTTTTGACTGGAGGGGGGTAAGTACCCCTAACTCATTGCATTGTTCAAAGGTCAGCTATATAGTGTGACCCCTGTGTCTCAGTCCCTGTATGGCAGTAGAACCTATACACTAAAACATCCTTTCGTCATTGTTTCCTCGCTTGTATTTCTTGAACACCATAAAGGGGAACATGCAGTTCACAGTAAGACTTGAAAAAAACAACAAGAAAACCCTTATCTTTTCCCCTCCATTGAAAATAAAAAGCTTATTCTCTAAACTGCCCCTATGCCTCTCTCACCCCCAGATGCCCCAGAAACAAAAACTTCACCCTACATCTCTGAGCTGTGTTTTCCTACTGCCTGCCTGCTCCCCAGTCCCCTGGCCAGAAGTGTCCCGAGTTCCACCACTACAGTCGGGGCTGGCTTCACGGGCATGAGACCTGTGCAGCCACAAGGACCCACACTTGGAAGCAATCCACACGTGGTTTAATGCTCCACTGTCACCGTCTTGAAATTGTTAATAATTCTGAACACGAGGACTCATATTTTCATTTACTGGGAACTGCAAATTATGGAGCCAGTCCTGGTCACGCCAGTTATGACAGCATGAAAGGACAGCCGAAGGACTGGGTGACTCATCGCCCCAGGGCAGGGAAAGACTCCAGCTGGTGTTCTGCTCTCACTGCTTTTCCTAGAGAATTTACAAGGTGACTTTGGTCCACTTTGCCCATAGCTCTCACCTCTCTACTTCTGGGTGGAGCAGGGGTGAAGGTTGTAGAGTAGCCATTTACATATTCATAATGTTTGTCCCATCACACATCCTTTTGAGGACAATAAGGCAAGGTGACGGATACATTATTACATGTACGCATGTGCTTAACTTTACAAGAACTAGCTCATAAAGAAAAGCTTAAAATAATTTTTCCGTAGAGTGGAATATTAACAACAAATTAGGAAAAGAATATTTGATACTTCTGAGAGATACATTTTATGAATACAGAATTCTAGGGACACAGTTATTTACTTGAGTGAGCTAAAATGGGAATGGAAACTATCAAACATTGAGAAAAGACCTGAGGAAATAAGAGACTGTATTTCAAGTCAGGTAAAGAAACTGAACTAAAAACAAAACAAAATAAAGCAAACTACAAAACAGCTTACTGCAACCTTTTTTTTTTTTTTTCAATTCTAGTCATGAACCCTGTCTCCTGCATCAGAGACTTTCTTGTTCCGATGAAAGATTGTATCTTTCTGTCCTTCATCACCCTTGACATGGTACCTTATACATTGTAGCCCTCAATCGATATTTGTTGTTTGATTGAAAATAGTAAATCTAAAAAACAAACAGAGCCAATTCTTTTAGATCAAAGGAAGCATGAGGGCTTGACATAGATGGGTTTTGTTTGCCCCACACTAGTTTTTTATATTTTAATCAACTAGCAACATTTAAGAATCAGGAAATCTCACATAAAAATCTAGAATTCTGTCTTCTTTTTAAAAAATCAAAAGACCTGGCTATGTATGGCCCAGACCTCTGTGAGCAAGCCAATCCATCCTGTTGTCCATCCAACACAAATGTATTTTCCTTTCCTATGGCAGAGACTGGGTTCCCCAAATCCAGCCCTACCCCATTCTTTCTTAATAATAAACACCCACGTTTCAGCAGGCATCATGGCAACCCAGAATAAGAACTTCTCTTCCCTTATAGCTAGGGACAGCCATGTAAATAAGTTCTGCCCTGCCTATTCAATGCAAACAAAGTTGTACATGCAATGTCTTGGAAATGTCTTTAAAAGAGGGAGTCCTGCCCTTCTCCCAATTTCTCCTTCTGCAGGTTGGAATTCAGATGTAACTTCTGGAATTCCAGCAGCCATCTTGGACTATAAAGTAAACTTGGGACTTGTATTGCAATAAAGTAGGGTGGTCTGCATCCTTGCCTCTGAGATTCTGCTCTGTCAGCCCAGAGATGTCTATCTTAGGCTTTTACATAACACTAAAACAAACTTCCATCTTGATTAAGCCACCATTGTTTGGAGTTTTTTGTCACATATAGCCAAATCTAATGCTAAATAATACAATTACAAATCATCTCTGAGAAACCGAATACTTCTTTATCATGGCTACCATTATTAATATTTAAAATGTAAATATGATGAAAAATAATAGTCTTGGAAAGAAGGATGTATACAGTAGATCCCATAGTTTGGACTTGGTGGTTATACATTTGATGAATACAAATGGATTGAAGCTTCTTTATCTCTGGTTATATTGTGTGGTGGGAAAGCATGTAGGCTTTGGAGTTTCTCAATATGTCAGTGACTCAATCTAAGATGAGAATAATAAAAATAGTAGCTTCCTTAATAGATTCTTGGGAAGGTTAGACAAGATAATGTACATAGCCAAATAGAAAGGTCTGGATCCTGAAATTCTGGGCAGATGAGAAAGAATGATGGCCTGGAGGCAGTCAGGCATATGGAGCTAAAGAGAGGTACATTTCATTTGTGGCTTAATCTACTCTTTCTACATCAAGAAGTATTAAATAGGGTGAAAGTAAAGTGGAAAAATTTTCATTATATCACGAAAGAGCTCAGTATGTTATTTCAAGCCAGCATATATAGGACATATTGGAAAGTTAAGACTCATAAGGGAATCTCAAATCTTACCACTTTTATATCGCACTTAAATTATCTCTAAAATCAGTGAACAGGATAGCATTTGTTTGTTTGTTTCTTTCTTTCTTTGAGACAGGGTCTTGCTCTTTTGCTCAGATTAGCCTGCAGTGGTAGCATCATAGCTCACTGCAACCTCAAACTCCTGGGCTCTAGGCGGGGCATGGTGGCTCACACCTGTAATCCTAGCATTCTGGGAGGCTGAGGCGGGAGGATCGCTCGAGGTCAGGAGTTTGACACCAGCTCTGAGCAAGAGCAAGACCCCTGTCTTTACTAAAAATAGAAGGAAATTATCTGGACAACTAAAAATATATAGAAAAAATTAGCTGGGCATGATGCCTGTAGTCCCAGCTACTCAGGAGGTTGAGGCAGAAGGATGGCTTGAGTCCAGGAGTTTAAAGTTGCTGTGAGCTAGGCTGATGGCATGGCACTCTATCCCAGGCAAGAGAGTAAGACTCTGTCTCCAAAAAAAAAAAAAAAAAAACCCTCCTGGGCTCAAAGGATCCTTCTTCCTCATCCTCCTGAGTAGCTAGGACAGCCATGCACTATCATGGCCAGCTTATTTTTATTTTATTTTTTTTGTAAAGATGCGGTCTCCCTCTTGCTTAGGTTGGTCTCGAAATCCTAAACTGAAGTGATCATTCTGCGTCAGTCTCCTAAAGTGCTAGGATTACAGGTGTGAGCTACCACACCCAGCTTTTTTTTTTATTGTTAGAGAAATTAATTGTTGGAGAAAAGGCACACAAATTTTATGTGTACATGGAGAGAATCACAAAGGGATTACCTCTCTGATGGCATTTGAATGGGTATGTATTTTCTTTCAAACCACCATTGTTACACAAATATAAATTTTCAAAATAGCCCTGAGTTTACCAAGAAACTTAATTTCTGGTGTTGGAGTGAGCTCATGGTCACAACAGGGTTCATGAAATAAGAATAATATACATTCAAAACATAGACATTTCTCCTTTTATTAATAGAACAATTTCCACACATTTGCATAACTTTTTCTTTTTTGAAACCAATGAGCCAGCAAACTAGAATTGGAGAGAAATTCCATCCATTTGGGTAGAGTTTTTATAAAATTTTTAAAAAATTTCCTCAGCCAATATCTAGCTCTTTCCTAAAATAATCTCCAGCAAAGCCCAAAATAGGGGTAGGGAACCTTTCCATGTTGGAAGGCCTCATTAATTTAGCCGTAAGGAGAGAAGGCCACATAAGAAACTTCAATTATATGTACTTAAAAATGTGTGCTATTTTGTAAAAATTTAACTATTATGGACTTAATAATTTCAAAAATTGAAAACTATTTGTTAATTTTAAAGTTAAGTAACCTTTTAATGATCTTGTTGTGTCACCTTTTTGTTGGAAAGCATTTGAATATTTGGTTGCAGCATAGAAGTCCAAAGTTTCAGTTCATCCTCTAGATGGGTATCAGTCATTTATGACTTTAAGGGAGTCTTTTTTTTTTTTTTCTTTTTGAGACAGAGTCTCACTTTGTTGCCCGGGCTAGAGTGAGTGCTGTGGTGTCAGCCTAGCTCACAGCAACCTCAAACTCCTGGGCTCAAGCAATCCTGCTGCTTCAGCCTCCCGAGTAGCTGGGACAGGCATATGCCACCATGCCCGAATAATTTTTTCTATATATATTAGTTGGCCAATTAATTTCTTTCTATTTATAGTAGAGACGGGTCTCACTCTTGCTCAGGCTGGTTTTGAACTCCTGACCTTGAGCAATCCTCCCGCCTCGGCCCCCCAGAGTGCTAGGATTACAGGTGTGAGCCACCGCGCCGGGCTTAAGGAAGTCTTGATTTGGGTTAGGTAAGAGAATGTAGATTCACAGCAATAAGTAGTTGAAAAGCAAAATATTTTTTCAGGCATGTTGCCAAAGGCATGGGTATTCTTTATTTTTCCATATTTCAACTGGATCTTTCTTAGCATCAAACAATGACTTTAAAATATCTCCTACTGAGAACTCAATCAATTCCATCTGTAGTTCTTTAGGTGCCTTGGTGATATCAACTAGGTGAGGCTGAAATGCTAATTTAAGTGTGACCTGAAGTCATGATTCTCAAAGTCAGTGAACCTCTCATTGTATTCTCCAATTGATAGGTCTATAACAGCTGCCTGTTCTTCAAATGATTCACATATGTCATCCTGCTCATCAATGACCTTTGCTAATTGGGGGAAATGTTCATCTCAAGTATCCTTTTGAAGAAGTGTTTTGAAAGAAGATAGCTGTCTTCAAAATGCTTGGATTTTTTGCCACATATCATATGTAGACTTAGTTTTACCTTGCAAAAAAATATTCAAGTCATTTTTTATTTGATATGATATCACACAGAAATGTTGCATTCCTATGGAAACCGTCTTTCAATAATTCACATTGTTGATTCTATTCTTCACAAAATTTAATTATCTGTTCTCATAGATAAAAATTTGGCTAACGTCTGTCCCTATGATAGCCAATGCACTTTAGAATGGTACTGCAAATCCACACTGAATACCTCATCATTCAACTTTAGCGTCTTACAAAACTGACAATGCTGTGTTGCATTTGCAGGAATAACGTTAATAACACTTAGAACTTGTTGCAAGGTGTCACTTAAATAGCTTTCACAGAGATTTTGCTGATGCAAGATACAATGAAAAGAAATGAGAGCATCTAGATCCATTAATACTTTTTATATCCGTGCAATAAAACCTTCATGTTTTCCTGTTATGGAAGATGCACTGTCTGTATATACACTCACTAAATCTACCAAATTCAGTCCAACTTCACAACATTGATCTTGAAAGTTGTTGAAGATATCTATTCCCTGTGTTCTGTTTGCAAGAGTGCCCAAAGTGAGTGACTCTTTGTAGCAAAGAAAATCTCCTGTTATGACCCCGATGAAGTATAAAACCTGTGCCGAATTAGTGGTATGAGTTCAATCATCCAAATCAATTGAATAATATATATTTCCCTTTTGAGGTATTGGATGAAGTTCTGTTAAGTTGAAGGCTAATTCATGCTGCCAATTAGTTATGGTTCTCTTTGAGAGAGGCAGTTGTTTGTAGTTTGAAACATCAGGGGCTGGGCATGGTGGCTCATGCCTATAATCCTAGCACTCTGAGAGGCTGAAGCAGGAGGATCGCTTGAGCCCAGGAGTTTGAGGTTGCTGTGAGCTAAGCAGATGCCATGGTACTCTAGCCCAGACAACAGAGTGAGACTCTGTCTCAAAAAAAAAAAAAAAGAAAGAAAGAAACATTATCAGGGTCTAAGCATCCTACAACTTGGCAACTTGGACAATGCATTCTTTCACAATTTCTACATCACTGAATGGCTTCCCTTTTCCCCCAGAGTATATAAACTACTTTATAATTTGCTTTAGTGGCATTATTTCCAGGTCTTATTGCCGCTTGAAAGAACTGTCTTTGCTTTGCTTTTCATCTTTTAATTTCTGCAATACAATCTTTTGTGCCTCTCCCTCTAATTTAAAATATTTGTGGTCTTTCTGAGTGTTATAATGCTGATGAGCATTGAATTTCTTTAATGTTGATATTGCAATATGACAAAGCAAGCAAATCATCTTATCTTTAGCAGACAAAAGATAATATTGCAATTCCCAATTGTCATTTAAAAATGTTTTCTTTCAGCCCTGCGTAGTGGCTCACGCCTGTAATCCTAGCACTCTCAAGGCAGGAGGATTGCTTGAGGTCAGGAGTTCGAGACCAGCCTGAGCAAGAGCGAGACCCATCTCTACTAAAAATAGAAAGAAATTAGCCAAACAACTAAAAACATATAGAAAAAAAGTTAACCGGGCATGGTGGCACATGCCTGTGGTCCCAGCTACTCGGGAGGCTAAGGCAGGAGGATCGCTTGAGCCCAGGAGTTTGAGGTTGCTGTGAGCTAGGCTGATGCCATGGCACTCTAGTCCAGGCAAGAGAGCGAGACTCTTTAAAAAAAAAAAAAAAGTTTTTTTCCTTCAGTTCTCTTGGTCTTGTTTGACATGATGGGGTGTTAAGCAGACAGAATTAAAAAATATTATAAAGCTGTGCAACTATTTACAAATTCCACTTCAAGCAGAAACACAGTGCACTGTTGTCAGAAGCTAATAACAGACTGGCATACTCAACCCCTGTGAACTCTCTCCAACCAGCCTCACGGAGTAATGGCACCAGTCGGGCAGGGGTGTGGGGGGCCGGGGGTGGACTTAGAACTAAATAATGAGCGCTCAATTTAGCTCTTATGGCTTACTGATGTTCTAATGTGCCAGTCAATCTGGGAGGGTTATTTCACAGAAACTACTCTATTCTTTGGTATTTTAAACACGTTCATTTAAAAAATAAAATATAAAAGATGAACAAACGTGTTAATAAAAATAAAATGATTTGTTCTGTAAAATTTGGATTCAGTCCAGAGGCACCTGCCTGCCAAGATCTACGGTCATACCACCCTGAACGTGCCCAGTCTTGTTCGATCTTGGAAACCAAGCAGGGTGGGGCCTGGTTAGTGCTTGGATGGGAGATCGCCAGGGAACACTGGATGCTGTAGGCTTTTAAAAAGAAGAAGAAAAAAAAATTTGGATTCAATCCAAAGGCCTCACTTAAGGACCCAGAAGGCCACATGCGGCCTTGAGGCTGCAGGTTCCCCACTCCTGGCCTAAAACTTTAAAAATATCTTTAGTTGGAAGTAAATACAGGGTTTAGAAGAAATAAAGACGACTTAAAGGTGTCACTTTAAGGAAGTATGTTAAAAATGGTTTTATGAAGCCCTGTATTTCTGCCTATTATTAGGGCGATGCGTTTCAGACAGGAGTCTCCATGCCAGCAAAGTAATAAAACTTCTCTTTCCTTCTCCTCAAAAAAAAAAAAAAAAAATTATTTTGGCAAATAGAAAAATTTGCGTAGATGGAAAATGAACATTTTATTTAGGGTAAATATGTTATTTACATAGAGTTAGATTGTGACATTTTTGTTCGTTATTCATATTGTCCATAGTGAGAACATCTTATTCTTCATTATGCTTTTGTATAAGTCATTATTTTACCAATGAAGAAATCTCCTTTACATATCATTTCCTGGTTGCCTTTCATATTTAAAGGCATATTCTAATTTAATTATGATATAATGTTTAATGATCAAATCACACCAAATAGCGCTAAGATCTGGGAAATCACATTGTAATTAGTAGAGATTATACTAGTAATTTTTTTCCCAATTTTAAAAAAATTCTATGAAGTTGTAATTGTGGTATGTTCTTTTATTATATATATAGTTGTCAGTTTCTTTTTGTGAGACTTTTCTAAGATAATTACTTTGGATTTACCAGGGCCCCTCCAGGTAAATGGCAATTATGGTGAGACTTTCTATTTTTGATGCTAGACTCTTCCTTAAAGTATTCGAAGCCATACCCTTTAGATATAAAGCAAACTGATGGACTTTGATTAAATGTAGCAGTTTAAGTTTAGGTACCAATGTTCTTTTAAAATGTTAGTATGTGATATACTTTAAAAGACTTGGAGAGTCTCTGTTGCCTTTCAGCCCTTCCCTGAACGCTTGATTTCCTCTGATGTGGCTGGCAGGGCTGCCAGCGTCCTGCCCTGTGAGTGAGAGGACCACGGCCAGCCCGCCCAGTGGGAGGGAGGCCCCATGACCTTCTCTCTGGGACAGCATAACACAAACAGCCCTGGATTTAAACAGCCCTGATTTGCCTCTCTCACACAGTTTCCCCCACTGACTTCCCGGCTCTGCTTGGTCTTCTGCCATACCCTCGGCAAACCCCTGGAGCTGTACCTCTTATCTGATCCTAGATCCGGCTCTCCTACTCCCTGCTCTTCCATTAGCTTCCTGGTTCTCTCCCTGCCTTGAAATCTCTCTGACCACTCCCAAATGCAAGCCAAATAACCCTTAGGAAACAAGCCCTGAAACATAACTTGAGAAACTCAAATGTACAAAGAAGAGCAAAAATATAAAACTCATTAGAACCATGAAGCATCACACAACAAAGAGAAACCATTATGTTGCCAAGACCCAGGCTCTATTCAGAAGTATTGAGAGCAGTCTAGCGATGTAGGAAACTCAAACGTGATGTGTATGTTCTTGAGTTGCATCAGAGATGAAGATTAAAGTGTTTGTATTTAGGCAAAATTCAATCTATTAACGTCAATATTAAATGACAAAGGAAAGAAAGTGTACTCACCCTGTTTGTATGACATCCTGTTTCCCTGATGATTTCTTCTTTCTGTAGATAACATCTATGCTACTGGCTCATTTGACTTACAATTACTGGTTTTCAAGTGTAAACAGGTAGGATAAGTAGATGGTTAAAAGGTCTTTAATGACAATGTGATTCTTTAATTCAAATGTAATAATTCAAATTATTCAAATAATTCAAATAATTCAAATTTATTCAAATGTAATAATGCAAAATCAAAACCAACCAATTCATGCAAAGCGTAGAAACAGTTTCTTAATTTATGTATACCAATCCTGCCAATCCTCAACTAAATTAACTTTTATTTCCTAAAAAAAGATTTATGTCTGACATGTGGAAATTAGGAAAGTATCATAAATCATTATGTTTACATATTACTAATTAAAAATGATATGGATGTATAGTAGGTACTGAGGATAAACCAATAATTAAAACGTATGGTTCTCGCCCTCAAGGAATTGACAATATGAATTTTATGGTATGTGAAGACTTACACAGAAGTATGAAAAGTTGGAAGTGCTGGAAAGTAGCTTAATGAGCTAAACCTTTGGGACAAGAAATGATGGTGGGTGTTAGAAGGAGTAGTCAGCAAAGACCTTCAGGGTGTGGAGAGAGAGATGATGAACATGAACTCATTAGCAGTAAAAGGTACTAGGTAAGCAGGCAAGAGCAAGTTAATATGTATTCATCTAAGTGTCACAAGGTCCAGGGGCTTATATGTGGGAAGAACAGAAATTCTGAAAGAGCTCAAAGGTCAAGTTACAAGGCCAAAGAAAGGGGGCAGCCTTTCTTTGGCATTTTCTGGAATGCAGAAAATATGTTATATTCTACCTCATTAAGTTCTATAAGCAACTGGATGTTAGAACTACACCTATGATCAGAGTATTCGATCAGGATTTTATAATGATTATGTCGATAATATTTTTAAAATTTTAGAGTAAAGAAAAAGTGCAAATTTTATGTAGCCATTTTCCCACACCATCTCTAAGTGGGAAAAAGAAATGAGCGAAAGGCAAATAGACACCTTTGCCATCAATATAAGTGTTTCTAAGTGGACATCTTTTGGGCAATGAATGCAGAAAGGGTTCTAGATGTTCTAGATATTCTCTGTAAGGGGTGACTGCTACCTCCCACTCATTGCTTATGTGTGCCCCTCATAGGTAGAACTGGCAATTGGACCCTAACTCAGGTTTGTCCTGTTCCTTAAGATTGAGGGGAGCGGCTTGGAACCTCACACCCTGATTATCTGAATACGAGGGAGCTTACTCCCTCTCCCTCTTTTCTCATTCTTTCTTTTAGGGTCAGGGTCAGGGAAAAGCATCCCTTATGTGAATAGCTTGTGGCTATCTTCACCATTCAGGTTCTTGTCTTTGTCAAATCTGACCTCTTAAATTGGCAAGGTCAATATGTACCTCCAAGGTTGTTCTGGAAGGGGATGGCAGAGCGGGGAAGGCACCCCTGATCCTGGCCAATCTCTGTAGAGCAGTGGTGGACTTCACTTCATTCCCATTGGTCCCACCCCACTGGCCAGGTTTAGTCTCATGGCCCCGTCTGGTCTAGTAGGAGCGACAGGGGTTGGAAATGAGGTCCCCGGACACCTTCCTCTCAGACGCTGGGAGCATCCTGTGTGAGGGCCTTTCTTTGAATGCAGTTAGGCCATGAGCTGAACTGGGCCTCAGACAGATTTTATTTGGCCCACGTAGTGTTGGCCAGGACAATATTTAAAATACTTCTCAATGTGTTGTCAATATTTTTAAAAAGGGAAATTTTTTTTACATTTAAAAAAAAAATCTTCATTTTGGGTTTCTCTCAACAAAGTCAGACAGCCTGGCAACAAACACTAGGCTTGTATTTCTTCATGGTAGTGGCTGGAACCGGGTACTATTTTCCAGTTTGCCTTAGTCCCCCGTAATAATCCTGGCTAGTCCGTCTAGCTAGTTCGCTCCTTTTGATGACCTGCTTGGGCGCTGCTGGCGTTTGAGCTTGTGCTTCTGGAGCAGAAACCCAAATTATGGCCTGCCTTTTCTGGGGCTGAGGGTGGAGGAAAGCTTATTGTTTTGTCATGTGTGTTTGTCATGTGCTAGCACTGCTGTGACAAAGAGCCACACACTGGTGACTTCACCAACAGAAATTAATGTTCTCACAGTCCTGGAGGCTAGAAATCTCAGATCAACGTGTTGGATCAACTCCTTCTGAAGTCTGTGAGGGAAGGATCTGGTCCAGGCCACGGTGGTTGGCTACAGATGGCCATCGTCATGTTCAGATGGCGTTCTCCCTGTGTGCATATCTCTACCTCTGTGTCCAACTTTCCCCTTTTTATAAGGACACCAGGTAGGCTGCGTTGGGGCCCACCCTAATGAGCTCATTTGAACTCCATTACCTCTGTAAAGCCCCTATCTTCAAATAAGATGCTATTGTGAGGACCTAGGGGTTAAAACTGCAACATGTGAACTTTGGGGGAGACATGATTCAACCCATAACACCATATTAATGCACTTGGTTTTATATGTATTTCATAATTATAATACATAGAGATAGGGAAAAAACTCAAAATGATCATTTTACCATTGTATTAAAAACTAGACATATTTTACATGAAAGGTGGGATACAATTTCAAAATGAATCTCCTTTCTTGGCAAGGAATGCCATGTTCTTGGTTTTAAACTGTGCAGCTAGGGCCAAGTGTGGTGGCTCTCACCTGTAATCCTAGCACTTTGAAAGCCCAAATGGGGAAGATCATTTGAGGCCAGGAGTTTAAGACCAGCCTGGGCAACATAGTGAGATCCCTTCTCTACAAGCATGGTGGCACATGTCTGTAGTCCCAGCTAATCAGGGGTTGAGGCAGGAGGATCATTTGAGCCCAGTTTGAGGTTGCAGTGAGCTGTGATCAGATCATTGAACCTAGCCTGGGCAACAGAGTGAGACTCAAAACGGACAAAACTGTGTAGCTTGCATGGCCTACATGAGGCCCAGAAGAATCTCACCACTTTGTGGGGAAAGGCGTTTTCATATAAGGAGAGGCTGTGTGTTCCTTGACAAGAACAAAGCAAACTTACCACACCGTTCTGCTCGATCTTGCATATGCTTTTCTTCTCTCCCAGGCAGAGATTCGTGTAATTGTTCCTCTACATCCTCTATCCCCAGAGCAAGCATGAAGCTACATACATACTCAGTGGGCTGTTGAGTCTGCCAGTAGCAGGAATTGCCCCGCAGAGCAAGCTATAAAATGTCACCAAAGTTTAAGTTGTGGTAAATTTAACTGTTTACCAAGTGGAAGAGCAGCTAACTGCTGTTCACAGTTTTTCATCTCCTTTCGCTGAGCATTCACAGACTTTTCTGTGGGGGAGTGGAGGCTTTTGTGGGTGAGGACGCTTGCTAGGGACGGCCAGGACGGGCCCTGCTGGGCTCTCCCAGCAGCCAGGGGAGTGGCATGAAGCATAGCACACTCTTCCTCTTTTGCACCTCATTACTAATAAAACACCTACAGAAAGGGGAAAATAAAAGTAAATATAGTAACATTACTTTTTTTTTTTTTTTTTGAGACAGAGTCTCACTTTGTTGTCCAGGCTAGAGTGAGTGCCGTGGCATCAGCCTAGCTCACAGCAACCTCAAACTCCTGGGCTCAAGCGATCTTGCTGCCTCAGCCTCCCGAGTAGCTGGGACTACAGGCATGTGCCACCATGCCCGGCTAATTTTTTAATATATATATCAGTTGTCCAATTTCTTTCTATTTATAGTAGAGACGGGGTCTCGCTCTTGCTCAGGCTGGTTTTGAACTCCTGACCTCGAGCAGTCCGCCTGCCTCGGCCTCCCAGAGAGCTAGGATTACAGGCATGAGCCACCGCGCCCAGCCTAGTAACACTACTTCTTAAAAATCTGTTTTATGCCCCATGGGTGACGTGCTTTTATAGTCCCAGCTACTTGGGAGGCTGAGGCAGGAGGACCCCTTGAGCCCAGGAGTTTGAGGCTGTAGTGAACTATGATATGCTACTGCAGTCCAACCTGGGTGACAGAGTGAGACCCTGTCTCTAAAAAAAAAAAAAAAAAAGTCTGTTTTATAGATAGTTGGAGGCTCAAACTGTCAAACTCAAATGGCCTGGTTTAGAGACAAAGGACTAATGAATTATTATTTTTTATTTATTTATTTATTTTTATTTTTTTGAGACAGAGTCTCACTTTGTTGCCCAGGCTAGAGTGAGTGCCATGGCATCAGCCTAGCTCGCAGCAACCTCAATCTACTGGGCTCAAGCGATCTTGCTGCCTCAGCCTCCCGAGTAGCTGGGACTACAGGCATGTGCCTGTAGATGGTCAATTAATTTCTTAGATGGTCAATTAATTTCTTTCTATTGTTAGTAGAGACGGCGTCTCGCTCAGGCTGGTTTTGAACTCCTGACCTTGAGCAATCCGCTCGCCATGGCCTCCCAGAGTGCTAGGATTACAGGCGTGAACCACCTCGCCCGGCCATGAATTATTATTAAAAGTGGAAAATAAGGCCCAATATTTGAGTCTTCATGATGACAAGGAGTCAGTTTACGTGTTTCCTTTTATGTTTTAGCCAGTGATTTGACTGAGTTCATCAAACCGATCAGATATTTGGGGCCACGTGAGCACAGCCCCACATAAAACACTATTTAAAAATCTTTCAATAAAGTCAAACCAGAGGGTTATAAAGATAAACAAATAACGTGGTGAAAAATTAGCAAAACATTCCACTTAATTAGGAAGACCCAAAGTCAAAATTCTTGGGGCTATTGCTAGAACAGTCAAATGATTCATTTCCTCCCTCAAGACAAGAGAGCCTGAAACGTCCTTTCGTTAGCACTGGTTGGAAAAGAGGATCTAGAAATCCTTCTCCAGTTGCTGAGGTGCTGAGTAGCTGAATGTAACTGTGCAGAATTCTACAACTCAGCACAAATGCGATACTCGATGTCTTCTTAGGAATGATAGGAAATAACCCATTATCTCTTCTCTGCTTTTTTCTTTACTTCATCTATTGTTAAGAAGTAGACTTTCCTTAAAAAGCATGTGGCTGGGTGTGGTGGCTCACGCCTGGAATTCTAGCATTCTGGGAGGCCACGGCAGGAAGATTGCTTGAGCTCAGTAGTTCAAGACCAGCTTGAGCAAGAGTGAGACCCCATCACTACGAAAAAGAGAAATATTAGCTGGGCATCATGGCTTGTGCCTGTAGTCGTAGCTACTTGGGAGGCTGAGGCAGGAGGATCTCTTGAGCCTAAGAGTTTGAGGTTGCTCTGAGCTATGATGATGTCACTGTGTCACTGCAATCTAGCTTGGTGACAGAGTAGGACTCTGTCTCAAAAAAAAAAAAAAATAGCATGTGGCTATATCTTCATCTATTGTTAAGAAGTAGACTTTCCTTAAAAAGCATGTGGCTGGGTGTGGTGGCATGTGGCTATATCTTCCTTTAATACCCAAGCATCTGCTGCCTGGGGGTTCCCAAGCCCTTCATCCTTGCAGAGTCACCCTTTCCTTTAATATCCAAACAACATGGCCTAAGTCCCCTTGCCACCCACTGCAGCCAGAGCCCTCTCTAACAAGCTCAGGGTGTGCAGGGGAGGAGAGAGCCCAGGCCACGTCTGCATTAGCTCACACTGCTGCCTGCTTCTACAGAGTGTCCTGGTTCCTCACATCACTCTTGGTTTCCCCAGTTGTCTTATGTTTTAAAAACAAGAGTATCATCATATTCCTGTTGAAGGCGGGGAGACAACAGGGTAACAATAGGATAGTTGCAGCACAGAATATTAGACATTCCTGTCCTAAAATTTCTCAGCTACTGTGACCATATAATATTTCTTGCACAACTTTCTCTCTGGGCTTTGCGTGCCGCTATATTACTTGGGCCTGTCTCTCCTTTACGTTACCCCAAACAACCCTCCTTCAGCTGCCACTAAGGCACCAATAGCTGATTCTCTTGATAGAGTGTCTGAAATTGGGCTTAGCTTGTCACTCACCATTACGAGATAAATTGTTCTGGGTGTTTCTAATTCTAGATCTCAAACCTTGTCCAAAAACTCTTGTTGATATGCAATTCCATCTGGCTAAGAAAATATTTCCCCAAAATCGCTCTAGAAAGCAAGTCCCAAATTATATTTGTTTGACATAGTTTTTATTTTAGTGAGTGGATGTATTTTTAGTTCTGGGAAGATTTAATTAAATATAGAAATAGTGAAGTAATTAAAATCTATATTATTAATGTATTTTTTTGTTAAAGAGTGATCTGTATTCAGATATATATAATGTTTTAGATAATTTGGCCTATTAGAAGGGCCCCATGATTCCAATTTAAAATGAATAATTGAATAATTATTTTATATTTGTGATTTTAAGTTTAAATTTTACTAAGTTTATGAAGCATTAGAATGATTAAGAAATTTAAGATTTACCTTGTCTATAAATTAACTTATTTGATTTTATAAGAATCACTTGACTAAGAAGTGAGAGATTTCTTTGGGAGGTGATGAAAATGTTCTAAAATTGATTGTGATGATGGTTGCACATCTCTATGAATATACTAAAGTCACTGAATTATATATTTTAAATTGTACACTTCAATTTTATAGTTTAAATGGGTGAATTGTGTGTAATGTGAATCCTATCTCGATAAAGCCTTTTAAAAAAGAATTACTTGAGTTCTTGAGAAGGGTTGTGAATCAAGTATAATATTGAAAAAATAAAAGAAAATGAAGTACACTTTTAAATTCAGCTTAAAAATATTTAAAAACATTAGATTAACTAATTTGGAAAAGCTCCCTTAAGAGCAAATGATAGGGCCAGGTGTGATGGCTCACACCTGTAATCCTAGCACTCTGGGAGCCCAAGGCAGGAGGACTATAGGAGCTCAGGGGTTGGAGAGCAGCCTCAGCAAGAGACCCTGTCTCTACTAAAAACAGAAAAAATTCGCTGAGTGTGGTGGCATGCACCTGTGGTCCCAGCTACTCGGGAGGCTGAGGCAGGAGGATCGCTTGGGCCCGGGAGTTTGAAGTTGCTGTAAGCTAGGCTGATGCCACAATCTAGTCCGGGCGACCTAGTGAGACTTTGTCTCAAAAAAAGTGAGTGATAAAATTTGCTGAATAGAAAATAGAATTTATAAATTATAATTAAAAGCTTAAGGCGAAAGAAGGTTTTTAAATTTAACTTTAATAAATTGAATAATAATCAAAAATAAAATACATCATCCATGCTAGAACTCTGGTACAGAATACGATGAGATTTATGCTATAAGATTAGTCATTACAATATAAGTTAGCAGTACTGGGATCACTGTCTGATAGAAGATTTCTTTCTTTCCAATTAGACTACTAGAGATTGTGTGAGTGGAGAGATAATGGGTTTTTTTTTGTTTTTTTATTAGTGCACATCTCATTTGTCTTTTGATGATTTCTTGCATTGAGTGAAAACCACAAATAATCTCAAAAATATTTTCTATTATAATAGTTTTAGCCTTTGTCCCATAAAATCATTACTAGTAGAATAGTAGTCAATTAGCAGGGAACACAAATTTGTTGTGTTTCATCCCTAGTTATTAAAGAGTTAACCTCAGCACAAGAAAGGAAGGAAGAAAAAAAAAAAGGAAGCAGTGGACAGCATTTTCTGCACAACTGATAAAGAAAAACTAAGAAAAATTCCAGAAAAAATTTACTTAAGTTAGCAAAATTGGGGTTGAAAATCTAGTAGTTCTGCAATTAGAGTCAATCCCTTTAATTAGATCCAGCTCTGGTCAGTCATAGTTTACAGGACAGAAGCTGGAAAAATGACAACTTTATCTATCTTCCTTACTGTAAAATAGAGAAAGAAAAGTATCTACCTCCTAGGATTGTTGTGAGGATTAAATAAGACAAGACATATAAATTGCTGAGTTGCTTGCACAGAGAAGGGCTAAATATTAAATAAATGTCATCTACTATTGTTAGCTGGTCAATGATGGTGAACACACTAGGTAAATTCATAGAGTGGACACCAGATGCTCTTGGTGTTGTTATTTTTGTCCACTTCACATCCGTTCCCCCTTCCCAAGCTTTGATTTCTTTTTCTAGGAGTTACTTATTTCTCAATGTGCATTCCCCTGGTATGTCAAGGTGCTTGTCCTCATGGGCAGGCAAGTAATCCAAGCTAGACTAACTGAATCCCCACCCCTGGGGACTTTGAGTCAGATGGTGTAAGTAGGAAAATATTTTCTAAGCCGAGATGTGTTAGTCCACAGACAAGCATTGCATGGTGAGCCGGGGGCCACAGCTGGTCAGCAGTGCCAACAGTCAACAAATGAGCAGGACGGAGCACGGAGGACAGAGAAGACAAGCTGGGACCTGCGGGGCACGCTGCCTCTGTCTGTTACTGTATCTGACAACCTCCCAAGAGTCACAGCTGCTGCTTGCGCTGCCTTCCAAATCTCCAAATAAGTTCTTTGCCCAACTCTAACTTGGAGCAGTACAGACAGAGTAGGGGATTCTGAGAAAGAGAGCTTCCAAATAAATCAAGTTGACAACTGCACATTCCAGCACAGTTTTTAAGAAAATAAATGGAGATGATATATATGAATATACCAGCACAGGGCCTGGCCTACCGTCAGTGTTTACTAAAAGCTCATTTATTTATCATAGTGTACGTAAATCAAGTGACCTGTTCTAATAGTATTTAGACTTGAAGTCATTGTTTATGACCATTTTAAACATGTGAATTGCTGACACACATTTTGTTAGAGTGAATAGTATTGCCAGTCCACTGTATCTCTGCCTATGAATATATTTGGAGACTGTTTATTGGATAACTGTTAATTTGGTTAGACATCAAAAACAATAAATATAATTTGTGCTTTTTTTGTATTTAGATTTCTTTTCACTAGCCTTGAAATGTATCTTTAGCTTTAAAAATAAGAATAATGATCTTTTTTCTCATTTCCCTATCAAACTGTTTTTTTGTAGAGACAGTCTTGTTATGCTGCTCAGGCTGGTCTCGAACTCATGGCTTCAAGTGATCCTCCTGCCTTGGCCTCAAAGAGTGCTATGTGCTATGATTATAGACGTGAACCACAGCACCAGGCTCTATCAAACTTTTAACTATTTGTTAGCACAAGATCCATCCTTCCTTCCTTCCTTCCTTCCTTCCTTCCTTCCTTCCTTCCTTCCTTCCTTCCTTCCTTCCTTCCTTCCTTCCTTCCTTCCTCCCTCCCTCCCTCCCTCCCTCCCTCCCTCCCTCCCTTCACCCCTTCCCCCCTCCCTCCCTCCCTCCCTTCCTTTTTCATTTTTTTTTTTTTAGACAAGGTCTTGCTCTGTAGTTCCCGCTAGAATGCAGTGGTGTCATCACAGCTCACAGCAACCTCAAACTCCTGGGCTCAATCAAGCCTCTTGCCTCACCCTCCCAAGTAGTTGGGACCACAGGCCTGTGCCAACATGCCTGGCTTAGTTTTCTATTTAGTAGAGATGGGGTCTCCATCTTGCTCAGGCTGGTCTTGAACTCCTGACCTCAAGATCCTCCTACTTTGGCCTCCCAGACTGCTAGGATTACAAGCGTGAGCCACCACACTCGGCTGAGATCTTTTTCTTATGATATACTTTCTTCAACCTGATTTCTTTCTTTCAGCTTTCTAGCATTATTCATTAAACTATGCCAATTTGCCACCTGTGTTATTCCTGCCTGTGCTTTTCTCACAAAAGATAGGAGACTCTCTGTAATTTTATCAGAAGGGTTCTGGCAGGAAACGAGACATGCACAGCGGGGATTTTGAGGAGAATTTAATGAAGGTGTAGGTGAGGCTAAGGGGACCAACAAGGAATGTTGAGGCACCCAGCGGGTAGCAATAATTCCAAGTTATCCCTCTGCCCCTAGGCCTGAAGGGATCAGGGACAGAAATGGCCTGGTAGGTGCTGAGTCAGCAAGAGGGGTCGCCTAGTAGTAACTGTAGTTGTGAAGAGGCAGAGTTTTCACCAGAACCTTCCATTGAAACAGGGCAGGAGTGAAGGAAGAAATGGTCCACCTTTTTCTCCTCCTCACTGATCTCCTGCCAATGCCTCTTGCTAGGTGAACACAACTAGCAGAGGGCGAGGGTGTGTGTGGGTGACAGGCTCAGCATGAAGCTGGTAGAACTCGACCCCGGCCACAAAAGCTGTGGCAGGATTAAGAGGCAGGCTAAGAAGTGCACAGGAGGTGTCTGATATAATTCTGTAACAGCACTGAGCAGACGCTGCGGTCTTCCTTCCCAGTTAGACTACTGGAGATTGTTGTGAGTGAAGAGATAACGTTTGCTTTTTAATTAAAGCATATTTCATTTGTCTTTTGATAATTTCTTGCATTGAGTGAAAATAATCTCAAAAAATACTTTCGATTAGAATACTTTGAATCTTTGCCCCATAGAATAGTTTTAATCTTTGCCCCATAAAATCAGTTTTAGTAGAATAGTAATTAAGTAGCAGGAAACACAAATTTGTTGTGCTTCATCCCAGTTACTAAAGAGTTAACCTCAGCACCAGAAAGGAAGAAAGAAAAAAAAAAAAAAGGAAGCAATGGACAGGATCTCTGCACAACTGATTAATAAATAGAAAAGTTGAAAGTTATCTTTTTATAATTTTTAGCCAAACCAGTTGTGTTTCTTATATTTATTAATCCCACAAATGTTTATGGAGCAGATTTTAGGGTTTTTTATTTGTTATTAAAATCATTTTATTTTATTTTGGAGTAACTTTTAAGTCAGCTTCCCTTCTTTTTTTTTTAGACAGTCTCACTCTGTTGCCTGGGCATGTGTCTGCCTAGCTCACAGCAACCTCAAACTCCTGGGCTCAGGCAATCCTCCTGTCTCCGCCTCCCGTGTAGCTGGGACTACAGGCATGTGCCACCATGCCCCGCTAATTTTTTCTATATATTTTTAGTTGGCCAATTAATTTCTTTTTATTTTTAGTAGAGACGGGGTCTCGCTCTTGTTCAGGCTGGTTTTGAACTCCTGACCTTGAGCAATCCTCCCGCCTTGGCCTCCCAGAGTGCTAGGATTATAGGTGTGAGCCACCGTGCCCGGCCTCAGCTTGCCTTCTTAACACAATTTCTGTATATCCATTTATATTTCTCCTAAGTTTTGTGATCTAATTCGTTGATTTTCTGCCATATTCAACCTGCTTTTAACTGTCTATATTTGTAGGCAAAATAGCATCAATGGTTAAAAGACCAGGCTCTGAGTCATACTACATTGGATTAAATTCAAGGTGAACCACCTCTTAGTGTGTATCTTGGGCAAGATATCAAACCTGATCCATGGATAAATTCATCATGCACAGCCTGAGCAGAAAATGGAGAACATTGCATGCCTGACCTATAAGGTAGCTGAAAGGATTAAGTGAGCTAACAAATGTAAAGTGCTTAGTGTACCTACTGACACCGCAAAGCCCTTGATAAATGGTTGATGCTATTATAACGAGACTTTATAATCAGTTTTGATAACTTTAATTTCCACCCTTTTTATTTATCAAGTCCATACATGTTTAAAAATGAAAACCTGAGAAACAGAGGGGGGAAGCCTCACTCCAAATCATAACACTCAGAGAAAATTACCGTTAATAGTTTGGTGTAATTCATATTCATATGTAACAAACGTTTATTGCACTTTCCGTAGTGCTTTCTGGCCTACTTTTTATTTTTATTTTATTTTATTTTTTTGAGACAGAGTCTTGCTCTGTAGCCTGGGCTGGAGTGCAGTGGTGCCATCATAGCTCACAGCAACCTCAAACTCCTGGCCTCAAGAGATCCTTCTGCCTCAGCCTCCTGCAACTGGGACTACAGGCTCACACCCGGCTAAGGTTTCTGTTTTTAGTGGAGATGGGGTCTTCCTCTTGCTCAGGCTGGTCTTGAACTCCTGATCTCAAGCAGTTCTTCCACCTGAGCCTCCCAAGAGTGCTAGGATTACAGGGGTGAGCCACCATGTCCAGCCCGTCCTACTTTTAAATTTAGTGTTATATCATGAACATTTACAAATACATATTATTCCACACAATTATGTTTAATGGCTACACAGTATTCTAAATAATAATTAAACAACATAATTATTTTTAATTATTACCTATACAGAAACAAAATAATTCTCTTATAAACAGGTCTCTGATTTTAGACATTTAGGCTCCATTCAATTTCCCCCTCTATAGACCATTGTGGTGAGTAGCAGCAGCAACATAATAAATACATTTGCACCCATGTTTGCCTATTTTTCATGATAAGTTTCAAGAAACTGGGTTCTTTTAGACTATCAAAATTTAATGTTACATATTTTAAAATTATTACTTACTGTTAAAATGTCTTTCATATGAGACGTATCTTAACAGTAATAGCATGTAAGCTCCATGAGGCAGGAATTCTGGACTGTTTTGCTCACATTTGTGTCGTAAGTATAGAGAACTATGTGGATAAGAAAAAATACTTGTCAGTGAAGAAAACAAATGAAATGTTGAGAGTATATATTAGTATGAACTAAGATTAGTGAGACCTCTGCTAACAATACAGAAATTTATTGAGAAAAAAGTGAAGTAGTTTTTTTTTAAGGAGATTATGAGATCCTAATTTTTTTGCAAAGTATTCCTACATTCTAATAGGGCATCAAGAAAATTGCTAAAAATTTAATTGTAACTAACATATTATAACACAAGATTTAGGAAGGCTATGCTTCTACTTGTGCTGTAGATGCTGTTGACTGCCCACCCAACAACTATTCCCCCTTCCCCCATTTTTATAAAATCCACATTTTGTTCTGCCGTGCTTCTCTTTCAGTTGGTCGCTATTCTGCATCCGGGCAGGTGTGGGAGTACGGCAATCCTGATTGGTCTGTACCACTGATGGCATCCCCACCGCCAATGATTGGTTTAGGAAAAGCATGTGACACAGTTCTGACCAATGAGACTTGAGAAGTGGATGTGTGAATGTTGAATTCTGGAAAAGTTTTCCTTGGTCTTAAAAAGAGATCCAGGAAAGAAGGTCCCCGCACCACCCCGTTTCCTTTTGTTCTGAACATTGTATTAATTTCTGGAATTATCTATCCATGGTGGGTGCAGGGGGTGGGTAATTAGTCTGAGGATGAGGCTGATGTACTTAGGAGGCAGAACAGAAAGATAGAAAGAAGGAGTGTTCTTGGAAATGTCTTTGGGCTGCTGAATTTACCAGCCCCGAATCCACCCTACCTCATGACTTCATATCATGTGAGAATGTTTTCCTTATTGATCCAGCCAGATAAGACAAGGCTTTCTGTTACTAGCAGCTGAATGCATGCTCACCAATAAAATGTACCACAGGCATCATTTCAAATATTTTGGAGTGAGCCATGTGTGTAGTACATGTACAGTCATTGACAATTCTTAGAGCATGGTTTTAAATAACAGAGGTATATATTACATATTTAGCATATGTGGTATATAGTTGGTTAAAAACATTTATAAAACACACAATGTGCCAGGTACTAGCCTTAGCTTTGCAGACCCAAAGCTAAATAAAACATGGCATGCCTTCTGGAAGAAAAAAAATTATTGTTTTACAATAACTTAATTTTTATCATATGTTTCCAGGAATGGAAAAAATGAGCTTTGTTCAATATCTGTTTATGCTGTTTCTTTCTTTAATATCTTTAAAGGATCATTACAAAAATTATGCTATTTTAAAACCCTAGAAAGAGAACCAGAGGCATGTGTGAAAGGTCAAGAACAAATCCTTATTTATGAAAACTGCCACACATATACTTGTATTTTGTGCAGTTCTATATTAGAATGCTACCTTTGAAAAGACCAAAGGAAGCATATTGTTTTGGACTCATAGCCCATCCCACTAGGGAGGTAAGTGTATGTTAATGTCCTAATAAATTTTTTAGCACATATTTTATGTGAAAGGTGAAATATTTTAATATTTTTGACAGCTAATCAATAAGGTAGGCATTTAGTTTTACTACTTTCCAGGTTATTAGGCTGTTGAGTGAAAGCAGTATAGCTAGTTAAAGGAAGTATCCATTTAATAAAAGACATGTAGAATGCGAATTGGTCTTTAAGATATATGCCATGTTCCTAGTTGCCCTGTCTGATTTCCTCAGCTTGACATTTAAAAAATTAAGTTCCAAAGTTCTCAGGCATCTTTCTCCTTCCTTTATTGATCTTCTTTAAATCTGTCACTGACCAACATTTAAGCAGAGCACATAAATCATGCATATAAAGTTATAACTCTAAAAGAGTAATATAATAAGTAACAAGCTAAACTTGCGAGGCCCTGGTTAAAGGCGTCTTTATCTGAGGGGGGAGTTTGCCAGTGACCCGTGCTCTATCAGCCCAGGAATTCACACCCCAGGAGGAATTTTACCACAAGGCATGTTGCCATAGGAACTGGATGTTTTATTGCTCCGGGAGTTCAGTGCACCATTTCCATGCATCCCCCCTTTGTCTCCCGCATGGAGGACTGTATTGGCAACTTCTGGTTAGCATACCAATGACCAGCAAGTATTTCAGAAGCCTTTCAGGGGTTTACCCCTTAATCCTGCTCGGGTGATGTCACACACGTCTCACTGCAGGGTTCTTCCCTTCCAGGCTGGTTCCTGGTCCTTCAGACTCAGGGCTCATGGCAGGTGTTACAGTGAAGCTATGGTTGCTTCGATATAGGAGACAGAGTCACCTCGGGTTCCGCCCAGCTGTTTGGAGTTAGGCTAGTAGACCTCACAGGTACACCTGTGTATTACAAAGTACATACCGAGTCATTTGTGAAAGGTGCTCTGGAGGATAAAAGAAGTAGGAGCCCCAGCTCCTGCTTTCAGCGGGTGTGCTGGTAGCTCCCCCACCCCGTTCCCAGTTCCTGCCGCACCCTTCTCCAACATGCTGTCTGCTCCAGCAAAGAGTTCCTGTGGCTTCTGGCTTCTGATTGGGCTTAGCCATTGTGTTGTTCTTGTATTTTGTGCAGTTCTGGTAAGAAATTAAAGGGAGAGAAAAAAATGAGGCCAGGGTATTTACGATCCTGGTGACCCACCTGGGAGGTTACCTTAAACTGGCTGTTACAGAAGGTCACGGCTCTTCTCAAGGAAGCCTGCTATCCAGCTCTCTCTGGTCTGGTAAGCTCTTCCACTCCGTGTCTGAGGTGATGGCAATACTCCTTGGCTCTTCCAGGAGTCCTCGAGTACCTCTTGTGTTTCCCCTGTCCACATCCGTGTCACAATTTGGTTGTAAATTATCCTACTGTGTGTGTGCCATCTTTTTAGTGTTGGGATCCTGACTGCTACAGTGGGCTTGTAAGGCATACGTAATGAAATCATAAAGAAAGAAACCATGTTGCAGATAAACCAGTATAATAGGGTTTCATAAAGAGAAGCAATTCGTGCTACCATTGGGTGATGGAGGAGCTTTCTGTGAGGAGGAAACCTCGAACAAGGTGCAAGGGAAAATGCAGCACTGATTTCTATTTATCCCTTTTTTTTTCTATTTATCTTTTTTTTTTTTTTTTGGCGACAGAGTCACACTCTGTTGCCCAGGCTAGAGTGCCGTGGTGTCAGCCTCGCTCACAGCAACCTCAAACTCCTGGGCTCAAGCAATCCTGCTGCCTCAGCCTCCCGAGTAGCTGGGACTACAGGCATGTGCCACCATGCCCGGCTAATTTTTTCTATATATATATATTAGTTGACCAATTAATATCTTTCTATTTATAGTAGAGACGGGGTCTCGCTCTTGCTCAGGCTGGTTTCGAACTCCTGACCTCGAGCAATCCTCCCGCCTCGGCCTCCCAGAGTGCTAGGATTACAGGCGTGAGCCACCGCACCCAGCCCCCCGCCCCTTTTCTTGAGACAGAGTCTCATTCTGTCACCTGGGCTAGAATGCCTTGGAGTCAGCCTAGCTCACAGCAACCTCAAACTCCTGGGCTCAAATAATCCTTCTGCCTCAGCCTCCCAAGTAGCTGGGACTACAGGCATGTGCCACCATGCCTGGCTAATTTTTTCTCTATATATATATTTAGTTGTCCAGCTAATTTCTTTCTATTTTTAGTACAGATGGGGTCTTGCTCTTGCTCAGGCTGGTCTTGAACTCCTGAGCTCAAAGGAGCCACCCGCCTTGGCCTACCAGAGTGCTAGAACTATAGGCATGAACCACCATGCCTGGCCTATTTACTTTGAACATGTTTGAACACAGGTTTCTACTCACTGTGCACATTTTGAAAATAGAGTGGAAGACAAGACAAAGTGTTAAAGATAGCCAGTAGCAGGCAAATATATTTATCAAGCACCTAACTTGATGTGAGAAGTCTGGTGATAAGCATTCCTTTTCATATTAACAAATTCATGTCTTCACTATTCCATATATTACCTGAAAGGTGCTATAAAACGTCTTTTTGCTCTTCTGCTATTTTCTACAAACTTGTTCCCTGTTCCTTAGAGGTAGGGAATGGGAATAAGTTACAGGCCATTAGTTCTTTAGCTGTCTCATTATTTTACAAGTTGTGAGTTCAAACCAAACAAATAAATAAAATACGTAGAAGGCTAATGCCATGGAGAAAAATAGCACAGGAGAGAATGACAGTGGGTGCTGGAGACAAGGTTGGGAATTTAGACTGCGCGATCATGGCAGCGGTGCTGGCTTTGTAATGTGTAACTTGACCAGGCTGAATTGCTTCTCTTCCCTGGGCCTTTGCTTGTTGTATCGTTTGGAGAGAAGATGGGAAGGAGCCAGTGTTTTGTGTTTTATACTAGGAAGGCCAGGACAGGTGTTACGGTAGCTCACCTGCTGGCCCGTGGGCCTGCGAGTGCTCCACCTTCCCCTGCATTCTTCCCCAGCGCCTCCGACCTACCGCGCCAGGTGGTGCTTAGTTCTGAGAGGAAGCGGGCTGGCTCCTCCTGTAGGACAGCCTCATCAGCAGGCTGGAGGCAGTGAGGCTCCATTCCTCAGGCTGAATGGCATTAGCCTTCTGTACATCTTATTTACTTGTTTTGTTCGCTGTCAGTCTCGCCCCACTTAAATGTGAGCTTCCTGAGGACAGGGGTTTTTTCATGTTTGTTCATTTCTCTGTGCCTAGTAAATATCTGTAAAACATGTTGTTGAATAAAAGAATAAATGAATTATGCAAACATTCAGATGAGCATTTTCAAATGAGCATTTAAGGTCTTTTTTTTGAGACAGAGTTTCCCTCTGTTGCCAGGCTAGAGTGCCGTGGTGTCAGCCCGGCTCACAGCAACCTCAATCTCCTGGGCTCAAGCGATCCTCCTGCCTCAGCCTCCCATACAGCTGGGACTACAGGCATGCGCCACCATGCCCAGCTAATTTTTTCTGTATATATTAGTTGGCCAATTAATTTCTTTCTATTTATAGTAGAGACGGGGGTCTTGCTCTTGCTCAGGATGGTCTCGAACTCGTGACCTTGAGCGATCCTCCCGCCTCGGCCTCCCAGAGAGCTAGGATTACAGGCTTGAGCCACTGCGCCCGGCCTGATGTGGGTTCTTGAGTGCCCTGTTAGATTCCAGCTTACTCCTACTCTCCCCATCGCTCTCCCAAGTTTATATCCATCTTTCCTTTCCACCCTCTGATCTGTGGACTTCAAGCCCCAGCAGCAAATGCAAAGAAAACAGCCTTGCAGAGACTGCTTGATGAGTTCCTACAACTGGTAAAGTCAAATCCACTAACAAAAATTACCTGAACACTTTTCATATCACGTGTAACAAAAATTACATGAACAGTTCTTTCTCTCTGCAACTAATTCTGCTTCTTTGATTGAACCATGTCTAAAACAGAAGTCCTGACTGAAAAGGTGCTATCTGGGCAAAGATCTAAAGGCAGTGGCAGCAAGCTATGCAGGTAGATGTCTGGCAGAGAACAGCAATGGCAGAGGCCCTAAAGCAGGAGCAGCCTCCTGTGCCCCAGGGACAGTGAGGTGCCAGGGAGGCTGGGTAGTGCCCAGTGTGGGGAGAGGAGGGAGGCGAGTGCAGAGAAGGAAAGGTGAGGGGGTGGCAGGTGGTGACTCTATACTTCGTGCATCCTGGTAGTCCACTGCATGGATTGACTTTTACTGTGCACGAGATGGGGCGCTGTTGGAGGATTTTGCAGCAGAGGAGAGAACTATTTGGCTGGCATTTTAGCAGAAGGCCTGTGGTTGCAGTGTGGAGATTGGACTGTAAGGGAGAGAGGGAAGCGGAGAGACCCAGTACGAGGGTACAGCAGGATTCAGGCAAGAAACAGTGGTGGTTTGGAGCAGTGGGAGCACCGATGGTGATGAGAAGTGCTGGGTTTGGGATATTATTTGAAGGTGGAGGCAACGGAATTTGCTGATGAATTTTTTGAAGAATGGAAGGTAAAGAGAAGAATTAAGGATGATCAATGATTTTTGGCCTGAGCAGCTAGGTGAATGGTAGGATGGGGGAATGGTCAGTCACGGAGGAGGGTTTGTGGGAGAAAATTGAGCATTCAGTTTTGGGTGTAATTCTAAACCATCTGTTTTACATACAAATGAATGCTCTGGAGTTCAGCTGAGGAAAGATCCAGGCTGGAAAAATACACCTGTGAGATGTTGCAATGAAATATAAGCCGCGGGGCAGACTGAGATGAGCTGGGGAGTTGATGGCCCTGACGAGAGCTGTTCAGAGGAGCTGGGAGGACCACAGCCTGCCCGGCATGCACTCGGAGGAAATGAGAGAAGAGGAAGTGAAGAGAGCAAGCCCAGACAACGCTCTTGAGAAGTTTTCCTGCTATCAGTATCGATTTATAGCCCCAGTCAAAGTACACTTGAAACACTGCCAATCATTTGTATCTTACAGATGCTCTCATTAGGGACTCAAAATGACGTTTCATTTAATTTTTGCTCACATGTATGTCTTTCCCACTAGCCAACCAGCCCCCAGAGAGAATAATCCGTGTTTTTCTCATCTTTCTATTCTTGCCAAGCACAATGCATGAAATAGATGTTTATTGAATAACAACCACCTTTTATTAAGTGCTTCGTCAAGTTAACGGTTTTGTCTATCTCTATAAAGGTCTTGGAAATATTTAAGAGCTCAACTGGGCATGGTTTTCATATATTCACAGTAGTCGAAAAACACATCAGCATCTAGGGATTAGGATAAAAGCCTGTTCATTTTCTTTATAAATGTTGCTAGTCACAAATGGGAAATAGGTAATGGCTCTTTTAAAAAATATCTATGCTTTTGCATCAGAATAAGGGAGCAGAAGAATTCAGAAAGTTAAGGGGAGATGCTAGATTGCATAATCTTTTTGAAGTTAAAAATTTCTTTAATTATATATTTAATGTATTTTTATCTTGCACTGTAAGACAATGTGTACAAGTATCACTTGCATTTTCTGACAGCTTATTTATTTAAAGATTTAAAGATTTAAGAAACAAAAATAGCTGAATTGTGTTACTAGAACTCTGAGGGACTTAGGAAAAAGTGATAATAATTATAGAAGAGAGATCTGAATGAGACTCTTTATTAAGATGGATACAGAACACTAAGGAAACACAAAAATTAAAATGAGGGAAACATCAAGACATTACAGGGCCAAGGAAATAATAGCATTGCTTTCATAAACATAGCTGTGTCTAACAGAGAGCTTTTGCTACAGCTGTTAGTACTGCAGTGCTATGTGTTGGAGATGCTATTGACTGAAGGGTCTTCTTAAAATTCATACATTGAAACCCTAACCTGCATTGTGACTGTATTTGGATACAGATCATTTAGGAGTTAATTAAGGTTATATAAGGTCATGAGGGTTGGAGCCTTACTCCCTTTGACTGGTGTTTTTTACAAGAGAAGGAGACACCAGAGAGCTCTCTTTCTCTGCCATGTGAGGAGAGAGCAAGGGGAAAGCTGACTGCAAGGCAGGAAGAGAGCCCTCACCAGAAACTGGGAGAAAATTAATTTCTGTTCAAGCTACCCAGTCTATAGGTCTTTTGTTTGTTTGTTTTGTTTTTTGATGGCAGCCTAAGTAGACTAAGACAGGGGATAGCGGTTAAAAATTGAAAAATTCAGTACTATTTTATTTATTTTTTGAGACAGGGTCTTACTCTGTCACCTGGAGTAGCGTTCAGTGGCCTAATTGCTATACCTTCAACCTCCTGGGCTCAAGGGATTCTCCTGGCTTATTCTCCTAAGTAGCTAAGACTATAGGTGCACACCATGACATCTGGCTAATTAAGAAAGTTTTTTTTTTTTTTTTTTTGTAAAGATGGGGTTTTGCTATGTTGCCCAGTCTGGTCCGAACTCCTGGGCTCAAGTGATCCTCCCACTTCAGTCTTCCAAAGTGCTGGGATAACAGGTGTGAGTCACCGTGATCCCCCTGTTTTATTAATATGTGAAAAAACCCAGAGCCCTTAGAATGGAATGTGTACATTATGCTGGGTACATTTATTTCTCAGAATAATTCATTGAGATGGGATTATGATTCCTATTTTAGTGAGGTTCAGAGAAATTAAGTAATTTATTCAAGGTGACACAGCTAGTAAGTGAAGGAGTGAGGCTTTGTGCTTACCTCAACTTGATATCAAAGGCCATCTTCTTAGCTATCCATTTATTAATTCTTGAAAAAGTGCTGAGTCTCTACCACCTGGCAGGTACTGAAATGGGTGTAGTCAGGACTGCATCCTGTTCCCGGCCCTCAAGGGCTTTGCAACCTGAGGCCAGGGTATGATATCCTGAAAGCAGAGGCCAGGTATGAGGGTAGCACCTGCCTGAGGGCTGGAGGACCTGAACCCAGGGAGAAAACATCTCAGAGAACTAACTAGATGGAAACATCAAATAGGTGAGATTTCCAGTGAAGGGTGAGCATGGAATCTGAAGCCCTGTGTGTTCTAGAGCAGCACTTTCCACAGTGTACTGCAGATCTTGTTAAAATACAGCTTCTGATTCAGCAGGTGCGGTGTGGCACCTGAGAGTCCGTTTCTAACGAACTCCCAGGAAGTATGAGCTGTGAGTCCAGGGACCACACCTGCAGTGGCAAGAGATCTGAGAACGGCAAGTCTCGTGTCATCAGATGTGGCCGCCTTTCAGCGCAGAGAGAACACAGATAAAGACACTGGTCCTTTGTGGACACACGGCACACATAATCCGGTTCACTGAGGGGTTAGAAAACGGGGGCCCTTTGTTAAGAAAACACGAGTTCTTTTATGGAACTATTCCTTATTGAACACCATGGTTTAATTGCATTGGGTTTTATGGTTCTATATAACCCCCAAGTGATCAGTTAGACAGAATTTTAAATTTCACAACTTGTGCTTTTACTTTCATAGAGGTCTAGATTTCGACTCCTTTATTTGAAGTCATTATCACATCCCTATAGCAGAAGGTATAGAAAGAAAACAAATTCCCCAAACAAAAGTATTGTATATACAATGAAGTGTTTTTGTATGTTCCAAACAGCCTGTCATGTAAATTAACTTTATTTTAGTTATGGACACTAAAACTTGATACATTGCCTCTTCTTTAACTCCCACATTAAATGACAAATCATATCTGAGGCTGACCAACCTGATGAATTTTTTTCCCCATGAGCTACAAATAGCCAGGAAACTCCATTCTATTTTGGGATAAAAATACAACCTTTTAATAGCAAGGGCTTGATAAAACAATTTCTGTAATGATGTCTTCTGAGCCTTTCCACTCCCTAAGACAATGCTTTATTCTTCTTCATGAACTGAATTTCAAGTTTTAAAATTGCTAATGTTTTCATCTAAGAAAGCCTGAGAAAATACAAACATTTTAAACAACCTTCCAAAGTCGGCTCTGAGACCTTTCATTTCAGTCAAATATAAATACTTTTAAAATGTGAGGATTAAAGGGCCAGGTGCAATGGCTCACACCTGTGATTATAGCACTCTGGGAGGCTGAGGCGGGAGACCACTCAAGGTCAGGAGTTTGAGACCAGCTTGAGCAAGAGCAAGACCCCATCTCTACTAAAAATAGAAAAACTTAGCCCAGAGTGTGATGTGAGTCTGTAGTCCCAGCTACTCAGGAGGCTGAGGCAGAAGGCTCACTTGAGCCCTGGAGTTGGAGGTTGCAATGAGATATGGTGATGCCACTGTACTCTACCCAGGGAACAGAGTGAGACTCTGTCACAAAGAAAAAAAGTGAGGGTTAAAAATAGTTATAAGAAATTAAAGTCTTTCTTTGCCTTCTTTTGTGATCCCTTATTTATCCTCATGATCATTATCACTTGATACTTACACAGTGGCTTTCTCCAAGTTTCTCAGCAAGTATAACACCCTTTGAAATATTATTAAAATATTCCTGTGAGAAATACAGATTGGAAGAAAAAGTAAAAGCCACTATTATCTTCTGCTGCCCTCTTCAGCATCCTTAGAAATAAATGTTGTACTCTAAGAACAAAAACTTTTGTAAAGGTTAGGGAAATTTGAGTCAAAAACAATTAAGAAATTTACTCAAAGGCAAAAGTAAAGTGCTACCCCAGGGAGGGAAGTTCCACAGGAAATAGTGGCGATGTCACAGGAAGCAACTGCAGATTATGGTAGGATGTGGCCACCCACCAGTTTGGGATTTTTCCTTCCCTCCTAGATTCACTCTCATTTCCCCAGAAGAGACTATTATCACCATTCCATGGAGGCTTTTGCAATTGGCTCCAGACTGGCTGTGCCTGCCTCCCCCACCCCTCCGTGGCCTGCCAGTCCATCTTTTCTCCCGCCACAGACTCCTTAATATAATCTAATACCTAGTCCTTAAAATTTTCACACCTGTACAGAAAAAGGTTTTTCACAATTGGTTTGTTTGAATCATTATTATTTGGTTGTTAGGTTATTACATCTCTTTTAAATTTTTTTTTCTCTTATATTTCTCATCTAGAGTTGTGTGATGTTGTTACATCTCTTAAATTTCTTTGCTCTGTAACTGTTCTCCACCGTTTCCCCCTCTTACCATTTATTGGTTGAGGAAATATGATCTTGCTCTTTAAATTGTCCTACATTGAGGAAGTTACGATTGTTTCCCTTCCCCTGTGGTGTTTTTTAATTTGTCCTTTTACCTATCCCTTACCCCTCCCCTATTTGCTATAAATTGGTAGTTAGACCTAGAGGTTTGATTAGATTCTGGAATTATTTTATAGGGGAAGGGGCAAGAATACATTATAGGATTGCTTTCCATTTGTGGTAGCCAGTCTCCAAGATGGCCCCAGTAATCCCCACTTTCTTGCATTCATGACTTTGTGTAGTGCCTTCCCATAATGAACAGTAGGACTGACTTGTAAACCAATAGGACATAGCAGAAATGATGATATAGGATTTATGAGGCAAAGTTATAAAAGATATTGTGGCTTCTTCATCTCTCCTTCTTGGAACACTCAACGCAGGAGAAGCCAGATGTCAGGACAGCTGCAAACTCAAGCAGCCCTGTGGAGAAGGTCAAGTGGTAAAGAACAGAGGCCCCTTGCTGACAGCCATGTGGGTGAGCCATCTTGGAAGTGAATCCTCCAGCCCCAGGCAAGCCCTCAGAAGACTGTAACCGTAGCTGACAACTCAACTGCAACCTCCTGAAATTCCTTGAGCTGGAATCACCAGCTGTACCACTCCTGAATTGCTAATAAGGAGAAACTGCGTGAAATGAGAAATGTTTACTGTTGTTTTAAGCCACTCAGGTTTGGAGTGATTTGTTATGCAGCAATAAATAAAAAATTTACCAGTATATCACATACAGTTTGCTTGACATATTTTTAATCATGCTGAGATTGATCAATGTGTTCAGGTGTTGTCAACCTGATACATCCATTATAAAGTTCTCCATGAACATTTCACATAGTGGTATTAGCAGCCACTGATGCTCATTGACAAGATTTATTATTTATTATTATTTATTGGGGAGTTGTGTATAACTTCTTCAACATTTATTAGTTGGGATTCTTCTATAAAGAACAATTTCCCTCATCAACTACATGGATACCCTGAAACGCCATTTATACAGGAAAAGTATGATGAATACTCCATTCAGAAGTTTCTTAATGACAAATGTAGACAAATTACAAAGAACTAATTATTTGGCATTGAAAAATACTTAAAAATTTGGAAGTTTTATGTAGGCTGACTTAAGAGACATTTTGAAAAATTTAATTTTTATTTTATTACCTCTCCCTTCACTGACTGGCCTAAATGAATTAAAAATCAGTATCTTCAAATCAGAACATTTTAAATTAAAATGATTTGGGTGTGGGGGAAGAGACATGTGTGACATAATGTTAAATAGCTAGTCTATCCTGTTTTTCAGGCATGTAGCTAGCTGTTTGGATGTCCGGTGGTGAATGAGATGTGAGATTCAGAGAAAATGTTGCTGGGTTGGGGTTGCTAGTGAATGCTCTTTTCCTGGAAGAACAGGTCTAATATGACTACCAGCATTTTCTGTTCCATTCAGCTTTAAAGAGTCTCCTGGGCTAAGTGTTTTGCAGAGCAGCAAACATTACTGCCTATGTAGTTCTTATTATAATCACTTTAACATGATTTTATGTAATCACTTCTGGGATATAAAGTGGTGCAATTCCCAGCACTATAAGGTCATCTAAAATCATAGCTAAAAATATACACAATAATTGTCCACAATTCCAGAAGTCATTCCTCAACCAGCTCTGGTTATGAGGATGGAATTTTTCCCTCTCTTCAAATACATCACCTACCACAGATTGTATTTTCCTAAATAAGTGAATCTGTTAAAATATTTTATTTCTTAGGATCAGGAATCGTTAAGTGCCAGGATTTTGCTTTAAATGGTTTCCAACCGTTTCCTCAGGGAAAGCTTTTATGTACATTTAAGATTTTATTCTACATTTTGTGGGAATATGGTGTTTGGAGAGAGGAATCTCTGAGATTTCACATTTTTAACGTGCACTGTAGAAATTATATCCTTAACTCATGATTAGCTTTGTACCAGTTACCACCGTCATTAACTTATCTTTAGACTTTGCCCTCCATTCAGTTCACTTCCATTCTCAAACATGTATTGAACATTTTCTAGGGGCAAAGCTTTATACTCATAAGATACAAAAACTATTAGGGTTATAAATGTAAAAAAGTAAGAATATAATACCCAATGTTCATCCAAAGTGAACAAGAAGTTTCATTTTATGAGCAGATTTTGATTGATTGACAGGGACTTCCAAAAGTACTATCTGGAGAAGAAATCTAGGACTGCACTAAAGGTGCAGGCATGACTGTCATCATCAAAGTGATATCTTTCATGGTCTAGAGAGTGGAAATTGGTGGGAAAATGGGAAATTTTAACCTAAAAATTGTAGGGAAATTTAGGAGAAAAGGTCCTTGTGTCTAACTTACATCATAGAGGAAGTAGCTATGATTTAGGCCATGGAAAAGGAGAATTTAGACATCAGAGAATGAACAGGGGAAGGGACATTCCAGGCAAGAGGAATTGGGAAGATCAAGGCATAGATGTAAGCAATCCAGATCAGCCAATGGATGAGGCTGCAGCAAATCTGCATAGAAGGATGTTGTGGGAGACAAGTTGGAAAGAACACACGGGGACTGAAAGAGGAACAAAATTGTTATCTCGGCCGGGCGCAGTGGCTCACACCTGTAATCCTAGCTCTCTGGGAGGCCGAGGCGGGCGGATTGCTCAAGGTCAGGAGTTCAAAACCAGCCTGAGCAAGAGCGAGACCCTGTCTCTACTATAAATAGAAAGAAATTAATTGGCCAACTGATATATATAAAAAAATTAGCTGGGCATGGTGGCACATGCCTGTAGTCCCAGCTACTCTGGAGGCTGAGGCAGAAGGATCGCTGGAGCCCAGGAGTTTGAGGTTGCTGTGATCTAGGCTGACGCCATGGCACTCACTCTAGCCTGGACAACAAAGCGAGACTCTGTCTCAAAAAAAAAAAAAAAAAAAAAAAATTTGTTATCTCATTGGGTATCATCAAAATGGCTAGGCTTGACATCTTTTGTACTTGTTTATCAGACTGTAAGTACTTGTAAACCCAAATGACTCTACTTCTCATTTAAAAACACACAACTAACACTCAAAATGTCTCGTACTACTACTATATACTGTTGGAGGGAATTTAAATTAGTACTGCCATTGTGGAAAACAGTGTAAGGTTTTCTTAAAGAAGTAAAAGTAGAACTACTATGATCCAGTAATCCGACCACTGGGTATTTATCTAAAGGAAAGGGAATAAGTCTGTCAAAGTGATACCTGTACCCCCAAGTTTATTGCAGCACTATTCACAATGACGAAGATATGGAATCAACCTAAGTATCAAACAACAGGGAAATGGATAAAGAAAATGTGGTGTATATTATACGATGGAATACTATTCAGCCATAAAAAGAATGAAAACTTGTCATTTGCAGCAACATGGATGGACCTGGAAGTCGTTATGTTAAGTGAAATAAGCCAAGCACAGAAATACAAATATCACATATTCTCATTTGTATGTAAGAGAGCTAAAAGGTTGATCTCATGGAGATAGTAGAATGATAATTATTAGAGGCTTGGAAGGGTCTATACATGTGTGGGTAATGAAGAGAGGTTGATTTATGGGCACAAACTTATAGTTAGATAGAAGGAATTTTAATGTCTGATTAAATGTCAGAGTAGGGTGACTATAGTTAACAATAATGTATATTTCAAAATAGCTAGAAGAGGGGTCTTGAAATATTCCCAACACATGGAAATGATAAATAAATGCTCAAAGTGATGGATATCCTAAATACCAACTTGATCGTTACACATTCTATGCATATAACAAAATATCACATGTATGCCATTAATATGTACAAATATTGTGTATGCATCAATAAAAATGTCTCTTACTGACATCTTATAATAGTATATCATAGTGGGCTTTATTGCTGTCTAACATATATTCACACTCTTTCCAGTATCTTAAAGTTCCTTTGGGAAACCACAACTCTATGCTTTTCCATATTTGTATGGGATTGACTGTTTCCTCTGTTGCAGGGGAGAAGTGAGGAAACCGAGTAGCATGTCCCAGTCTTCTGCCCAAGCAGTAATAGGTTAGATTGGGCATCTAACCCAATCAGAGATGAGGAGACATTTGGAGACCTTGGCTAGGTGTCTGAGAAAGAAGACCATTCCCACTTCCATAGAATCTAGTGGTGTAAGGATGTGAGGCTTGACATTGCTGCAGCCATCTTGGTGCCAGAAGGGGAGATAGCCTCAGGATGAACCCAAGACACAGAAATGGCAAAATCAAGATTTGGAGATTAACTGGGCTCGAATAACATTGCATAAGCCCCTGGGCCAAGTTATGACTGAAGTTTAGTCCTTGAGCCATCAGCTACATATGCCAATATATTTCTTTTGTTAATTAGGCCAGTTTGAGTTGGATTTTCCATCATTTGAAACAAAAAGAGTCTTAAATGAGATAATTATTTTAAATCTTCACAGGTTTTAGTTTTTTGGAGTCCAATAAAATTTCTTTCTATGATGTAGAATGTTAATAAGGAATGTGTCCTTATTAACTTGCTCCTGAAACTACTTTTGATGTGTATCTTCTAGGGAAACAGACCAGTTATTCTGTCACCCAGTGACTTTACATTTTTGTGCATTGATAGGTTTCTCCAAGTGTTCTTGGAAGTCCTTTTGACTTTCCTAATGAAGCTTAGTTTCACATCCTCTTTTTGTTTGATTTTTGATGCACACTGTATTAGTTCTCCTTATTTAATAAAATTGCAGTCAGAACACAAAAGTTCAACTGAAATTTAGTTTACAGGGAAATATGTTCACATTTACTCCATATTTGAGCAATATTTGTAAATATTCAAAAAATCATGTTTATCTTTTTAACAAATAGCACCATGTGATGTACTGTATTTTATCCGTTGTCTCTTTGACTCACAGCCAAACTTTTGGGAGTATCACAGGGATTTGAGTAAAGAGGGTACTTAGTTCATTATATCCTAAAGTTGAACATGGTTCTTCTCGATCTGTGTTTGGATTGTAGGCCAGAGTGAGTTTCTCTGGGATGTGAAACTGGTTTCACTCAGGAGAAATTGACTTTCTTGAAATCATACTCACAGTCTTTAACCACCTCACGAGATGGTCTTCAACAAATAAGGATGAATGGAGAAAAATTATCCTATTTTTCAATCAAATGTCACTTTACTGTGGACATTTTTGTGGGAACACTTACTATGAAACTTCTTTTTGAAGAACTGAAGTGGTACTCATCCCTGTCTGAAAAATTTAACTCATGTTATCTGGCAGTATAATGACCAGTGAAAAGTGTCATTTCAGCTGATAAAAATAGCTGTATTATAAAACTTAATTGCTAAATATAATTATCTCCAGGGTAACAATTTTTACTACCACTAATTTAAACGGACATTTACGGTTCCACTGAAAAAAGATACTTAAACATAGAAAATTAAATCTGTAAAGCATCTCCAAAGAGGTTAAGACAAGAAGGCTTGGCAAGCATAAGAAAGCTCAAAAGCCTACTAAAAGTCATTAGTTTTTCTCTTATGTACTGTTAACTTTTTAGTCAGTCATTTTTAAGAACAATGTGTTTGGATTTTACTGTGTGGACCTTGGAGAAAGAAAGAGAAGTGGTGGCCAACAGCGTCACCACTGAGAATGAGGACAGAGAAAAGGCCACATTGGGTTTGGTGCAAAGAGAGCACTAGACCCCCAGGAGAGCGGATTCAGAGAGTGGCAAGGAGAAGGGTGACGCTCAGGGAGTTTGGAGGAGGAAGAGACTGGTGAATTTTGGCAGTGGAGGCGTTGGAGTCTTCATGGTGAAAAATGTAATACCAGAGCCAGGTAATTGAAATTTTGGGGTCACTTTGAGAAATTAATTACTTTGAGCCTTAATTTCCTCATTCCAGTTATCTATCACTGAGAAACAAACCACCAAAAAGACAGTGGTGTAAAACATCAATACTCTATTTTGCTCACAAACCTGCAATCTGGGAAGGTCTCCGTGTTAGTTTTCAATTGCTGCTGTAACAAATTACCAAAAATGTAGTGGCTTAAAACAACACAAATGTGTTCTTAGAATTCTGTGGGCTAGAAATCCAACACAGTTCTCACTGGGCTACAATCGAGGTGTCAGCAGGGACGTGTACCGTCCTGGAAGCCCCAGGGGAGAATCTGTTTCCTTACCTTTTCCAGCTTCTAGGGGCTGCCGGCATCACCTGGCTCAATGCCCTTCTCTCCATCCTCAAAGCTGGCAACAGCTGGGCTAGTCGTTCTCCCATCGACTCACTCTGACCTCCTCTGCTGCCTTTCTTTTCCTCTGTTAAGGACCTTTGGATTACATGGGGCCCAGCTAGATGACCCAGGGTAATCTCCCGAGTTTAGGGTCAGCTGATTAACAATTTCATCTTCAACTTGAATCCCCCTTTCCCATGTAACAGAAACATAGGCATAGGTTCTGGGGAGCAGGGCGTCTAGCCCGTCCCATTATTCTGCCTCCCGCAGGCTCACTGGACACGATGACGCATCCGGGGCTGGCCTGGGCGGGTCTGGAGCACCCACTTCCATGACAGCTGCTCATGTGGCTGGCAGGCTGGTGCTATCCCTGGGCGCTCAGTTCCTCTCTGTGTCGGCGTCTTCACGGGGCTGCTTTGGCTTCTTTACAACATAATGACTGGAGTATGTTATTATTCCAAAGGACAGTAAATGGAAGCTGTCTCTTAAGGCCTGGGCCTGAAAATTGACACAGTGTCACTCCCCTCATGTTCAATTGATCAAAGTAGTCGCAGAGCTCATCTAGACTCCAGGGGAAGGGGCACAGAGCGCCAACTCTCCAGAGAAGTGGCAAAGAATCTGTGGACACCTTTAATTCTCCATAGTCCTCATTGGTAAAATAGGGGTAATCTTTACTTGCCGTATTGCCGTCAGAATTAGAAATGACGCATGTAAGTGGCCAATAACATCCTTTCTGAATGTATAGCAATACATGGAGAAAAAACAACTCTCAAGTGTCTGCTGAAAATTGTAATCTGTGTGAATACATGAATATCGTGGTTTTTGATATTTGCATGTATGGATGAATATTACAGTTTTTCTCCCCAGAAAAGTTGTACACATGTTCTGTGTATCTTCTTTGGTACATTTGGGGGCATTCCCAGACTAGGGTAAGATCCTCAGTACTAAGGTACCAAGTAATAGGGCATGAAAACATTGCAGGGCTATTGTGCATGTGCTGTAGGGTGTAATTTGGATTTATTTCCTTTTCAGACATGGGGCTGGGAGATGTTTCATATCTGCCTCCAAGACAGCCTGCTTTGCTTTTTTTCTTAAGCAGGGATGTGGGAAAAAGATGTTTTGTTACATTGCCTGACTCTGTTGTTTTGTTTTTTTCCTGCTTATGTAAATGAAATGCAATCAGACAGTAGTCATATCTAAGGAAAAAAGGGGCTGAATATTTTCATTATTCTTGTCAAAGCTCTTAATATTTCATAGTACTTTTTTTTCATTTTTCCTCTGGCTTCATGAATATCTGAATAATTTTACTTTTATGCAATTAATCTTTAATTATTTTGACAGTTTTTTTTTTTACTTAAAAAAGCTTCCTTTTTCCCCTAGTGATCAAAGTCTGAGAATTTAAACAGTATAGAAATAAAATAGAAGCAGAAAGGTCTTTATAATGTAGAAGGATGACCACTGCTAATGGTCTGGATGTCCTTCCAGATTTATTACCATGTTTATATACACATAAAACAAACTGGAACATATTATAGATACCATGCCACAGTTTTCTTTTCTCCTTAAATATACTGGGCATATCTCTCTATTCTAGTGGCTTATTGGTCTAGTTCACTCTTTTTGATGGTTGGATAATCTTCCAGTATGTGATGTATCAGAGTATATTTTACCAAATAATAAAGCCCTTAGTTAAACACATGGGTGGGAGGGACCTATCACAATCCACTGAACACAGGGGAAAAGGACTTTGTCCTTCCTTCCCTCCCCCGCCCCCAATTCGTCCTCATACTGGTTCAGTGAAAGACTCCACATGCCTTGATGGTTTCCCCCTTTCTCAGGTATTTGTGTTGATAACTGCCACAGTCTACAGTGGAAAGAGCCCTTACAGTCCAGAGACCTGGGATCGAAAGTAAATCTGTCACTCAGAGTGTAACTGGGCAACTTCTTACTCCTCAGGTCTCCAGATTCCCCCTTTGCAAAAGAGAGAAGTGGATTAGGTGGTCTCTGCTTTTGCTCACCTCTGCTTTGATTTATTGAGTCGATCATGTGCTAAGCATTGCACTAGCGGCTTTCCAGGGTGTCCTCATGCCAATTGCATTAGGTAGATAATATAATCCCCATTTTTTACACAGAGAGAGTGAAGACAGGGGGAATATAAGAACCCAGAAGGCAAGAAGAGAGACTGGCATTATTAGAATAGGACTGAGCAAGAACGAGGCAACTTCACCTAAGCTGAAAGCCTGGGGTTCACCAGCACGTGACAGTTTATGGTACAGTTTCACATGTATTATTTCAGTAGCACCCCCCCATGTAGATAAGAAAGATGCTTTTATTCTCACATAAAAGGTGATAAAACAAGGTAAGTAGCTTATAAAAGATCATGTAGATAGGAAGTGGTATTAGAATTAATTTCTTGGTTAGCAGATATCAAAATTGATACTTTGAGCCTCTGACTAAATTCTGGTGATCATTTTGAGAATTCAGATTGTATTACTTAAATTTCATGTGCAATTTCCCAATTATAACAGATATAGAAAAGGACTCTGAAACCCATAATTGAGAGGCACACCTTAGGAAGAAAGTATTTTTAGGCATCAATATACAATATTTTCACATAGACTATTCTGTCTTATAGTCTTATAATTCAGTTAAAATTTTATTGTATGACTATTTTGTTCCCTCTTTTCATCTTTTAATAATACTATACTTAGAAAACCAGCAATAAGAATATCCTTAAAAATGAGTTAGGACTCTGTCAAGTGACAAATATTTGTCAAGCAAGTAGGAAGAAAAGGATATTTACCAATGCTGTGAATACCTAGTTTTAGATCTGTTTGTGAACAATTGACAGCCTTCCCTTTCCACTCCCCACCCCCCAACTCCATGAGGGATCATCTTGCTTCATGGGTATTTAAAGTAAATACAAAGCATGTTATTTAGACAAACTCCCTAGTCTAGTAAAACTCAATGTTTCTATTACAAGACTTTAACAGCTGCTTCTCATATTAATTTCATTTCCATAGTTGCCTTTCAAAAAAAAGCTTCAACAGCTGAGTTTGGTGGCTCATTCCTGTGGAACCCATTGCTTGGGAGGCTGGGGCAGGAGTATCGCTCGAGTCCAGGAGTTCTGGGCTGCAGTGTGCTACGCCTAGTGGGCGTCCCCACTAAGTTCAGCATCAACCTCCTTGGAATGGGGGATGAGGTGGCCTAAGGAGGGGTGAACCAGCCCAGGTCAGAAATGGATCAGGTCAAAACTCCTGTGCTGATCAGTGCTAGGATCGCACCTGTGAATAGCCACTGCACCGCAGCCTGAGCAACAAAGTGAGACCCTGTCTCTGGTTTAAAAAAAAAAAAAATTAAAAAAAAGGAGAAAGCTTTGACATGTATAAAGCACACAGGAATTTCTTCTGATAAGACTATCAAATGGGCAAGTGCTTACTCATTACTTCTGGGCATTAGAACGTACGTCTGCTTAGAAAACAGGCAAGAGACCTCTTAGGACCTATTCCATCTCTGTGTATAAACACCATGGCTACTTGGAATTGGTTTTATGATCTCACTTTTAAACTTGTACTTTTGTGCAGACCAGTTCTGGTTTTAATTACATACTTGGCTCAGCTCTTCGAAACAGCCTCCCACCCCGCCTCCCTCTCTCGGTAACAGTCTCGCTGCCCTTTCCTCCTCCCCCCTTCCCTTAGTCACTGGTCATTTCAGAGAGGTTTCCCTTGCCCTGCGCTTCACACCGTTTCTCCAATCTCATAAAGTACTCTTTTTCCGGTCCCAGTCTCTTGTTTCCTACATCTATGCTCTTCTTATGCTGAAAGAAAAAAAAATCACTCTTTGCCTCCTTAAAGGGAAAATTTGCTGTTTGCCCAAGTGATTCTTGATTTTAGGGCCATACTAGGTCCTTTTTGTATACAGGGCTGCCTCAGTTTGGGGGCAGAAGAAAGAATGGTAAATATCTGGACTATTTTTTTTTTTTGAGACAGGATCTCGCTCTGTCATCTAGGTTGGAGCGCATTGACATGGAGATCATAGCTCACTGAAGAAGCCTTGAACTCCTGAGCTCAAGTGGTCCTCCTGCCTCAGCCTCTTGAGTAGCTAGAACTATAGACACATGCCATCACACCTGGCTAATTTTATTTTTTTTTAAATTTTTTGTAGAGACGGGTCTCACTAAGGTGTCTAGGTTGGTCTCAAACTGCTAGCCCCAAGCAATTCTCCCACGTTGGCCTCCCAAAGTGCTAGGATTACAGGCACGAGCCACCCCACCTGGCCTGGACTGATTATCTGATGGGTACTTTCACCTGCAATTCTAATGAGGAGTTGCCCAAATACCACCAGAATGGTGAAAGAATGGAAAGGAGACCCTTATTGGTGATATCACTTTTCACACTGGAAAGAGACAGTCCCCAGCATGTAACAGAGGTGTTCAAGAGTGTGGCTTTAATTCTAGCGGTAAGAATTTAGGAAGTTGCCATGCTAGCTGAGACCTGAACCCTTGACCCATACGTAACTTTTGTTTCTTTAACCTTAGGATCTGTCTTAGTTGATAAAGGGGCATCTAATTTAGTCTCTCAGATCACAAGGAAATATCTAGGGTTCTCATATCAAAATATATTTGCAATAAATTCCAAGATGGTTATGGACTCAGAGATTATTCTGGGTGTGAGTGTGAGAGAAGGTCTCTAAACCTTGGCTCTCCCCAGGGTGACCGAACTTCTTGTTCTCTTTAGTTATACTTTTTTAATTATTAGTTAAGGTAGAAGTTTGGCCTCTGTAATATATACTCAAAATAACAGAGGTTTTTTTTTTTTTTTTAATTCTTTTTGTGTTGTTTTCTTGTTTGTTTTTTCTCTTTTTCTTTTCCTGAGACAGGGTGTTACTCTGTAGTTCAGGCTTGAGTGCAATGGCACTATCATAGCTCACTGCAACCTCCAACTCCTGGGCTCAAGGGATTCTCCTGCCTCAGCCTCCCTCGTAGCTAGGACTACAGGCATATGCCACCATGCCTGGCTAATTTAAACAATTTTTTTGTAGACACAGGGTCTCATTACATTACTCAGGCTAGTCTTGAACTCCTGGCCTCAAGCAATCCTTCTGCCTCAGCCTCCCAAAGTGCTGGAATTACAGACATGAGCCACCACGCCTGGCCTTATTCTTAAATATTATCCCATAATAAGCAGTCCAGGGATAATTGTGGTTTCATAATGCTGGGATCCATGCTCCATTCATCTTGTTGCTGTGCCATTTTCAACATGTGGCTTCTACCCATAGTACAAGATGATTGTTCTCACTATTGCACCATGTCTGCCTCACAGCCAGCAGGAAGGATGAGAGGAGGAAAACAGAGATCATTTCCTTTTCTTTAAGGGTAAGAATGAATTTAAACATCACTTCTGCTCATATGCTATTGGCTAGAACTTAGTCAAATGGGGTAAGCTGGCTGCAAAGGAGAGTGATGGCCATGTGCCCAGCTGTCATTTGGGGACACCATTCCTAAAGGAAGATGGGGAGAAGAAATACTGAAGGATAATTAATCTGTGCCATACTCAACTCCTTTAACCATCTAAATATCTATGCACATGCTTTTTCTCACAAACGAAGCATATTTATTTCCTTTTCTATTAAAGGGAGGATAACTCAAAGGTCCTATTGAGTCACTGCATATCAAGCAAAGTCTACGTGTAATCCTCTCCTTATGTCTGGATGTGGTTCCTTGTGGCCTAGCAACCTATGGATTGCAAGACATGTTATCTCTGGTCCACAACATAATAAGCACAGTTAAAACTCCCATTCAGAAAAGGAAGGAGGCTGTCGCTGGTCCAGATGCGCAAGAGCTGCTAGGACCCCTTCCCTGGAGTAAACTCCATTCTTTGCTGGCATCACATAGCAACATCTTTTTCTGTCTTTTGGAAGAAACTCTCTGTGAATCATCTTCCATGGCCTCATCCGTGGTGGACATTGGAGAATAAACTTTTCTTGGAGACCACATAGCTTCACAGCCCATTTTCTTGCTGGTGTGGGTTTGGGGTTGTGTGCGATATTGTTTATTTGCTCCTCTAGAGCAATGGTTTTTCTCCTTCTCCACACTGGTCTTTTCCTGAGAGGCTGACTTGGATGGACTAGATCGATAGAGCGTCGCTGTTCTCTGTTTGCCCATCAAGTTGAGCCGGTGGGGAGCCCGGGAGAGAGTTGAGAGGAAGGGGCGACAAAGAGAAGTGGAGTGTTGCTCCCCCGGCTCTCTCCTTGCAGGGCTGCCCGCAGCTGGTGGTGGCCCTCAAGCAGAGGCCACATCTGTCAGGCAGCTCTTATTGTCTCCTAGTTTCAGTGACTGCTTTCTCTCCTCGCCCTGAGGCTGAAGGGTGGTGACAGCACCCCACTGTTCTGAGGCGAAGGGTTTCCCTGCTCCCTTTCTGTCTCCTAGTTTTTCCCACAATTTATAAATAATTCCTGTATTAAACTCCCCTCAAATTACACATTTCGAGTATTTCCTTATGGGACCCTGACCAATGCTGGAGAAGAAGCCAAAAAAACAGCAGGCTATTGTTGCCTTGGGCATGAAATAACCCCCCTGGCCCCCCAAATTAGTTTTCTGGTCAACTGGCGTCTTGTCAGTTTCAGGTACAAGCAGCCACAAACATATTGTAGCGCTCACCCTGACACTGTTTGTGCAACGGAAATATCTATTGTCTATCTGCTGGCTTCTGCACTCTGCCCATTTGCCTCTCAGTTTTATGGTGGCCGTCTTGAGGCCATTTGAAACAATGGATTAGGTGGGGAGGCCGCAGCTATCATCTGATATTTGGTGTGTTTTTTTAATTTTTAATTTTTTATTTCAAACAGTTCTGTTGAGCTATAATTGTTTTTTATCTATGGTTACAATTACATGCATCTAAAACACACATTAGATCTCATAGACTGAATATGTAGATAGATGTTTTAAAGCATCATTTTGTGTGTGATAGCTCTGTTTTTTCCTTCATTTTCCTATTTTATTGTTTTAAATTTTTAGTTACTTTAAAAATCTTTTAATTTCAGAATATTACAGGGTACAAACACTTTGGTTACAGATATTTGAACTGAGTCGGCTCTTATTGTCTACCAGGGACTTTATCAGAGGTGCCTAAGAAAGGTTTGGGGGCCGCATTCTAATTTCCTCTTACAGCTGCCTTTGAGAGCTGCCTCTTATTCTTTCTTCAGTGTTCGCTAAAGAACAGTTGGCTTTTTCAACCTTTTGAGCACCCAAATTACTGTACTTTCACTCGTTTAGATTTCAGGCAAGACAGAGAAAGCCTCTTTTCATAAAACCGAATTCCCCTCTTTTAGGGGAAACTATCTCTGACTTCATCCCTTTGTAAGACTTATTTTAAGTATCAAGAAGCAGCCAACACACATCAAAATTCTGAGTTTTTTCCCACTAGTTTCCAGCTATAACTAGAATTATAGGCTCTGAGAGTTTATGGCTCATCTTCCAATGTATAGCAGGTGACAGTTAACCAAATATTAGGGCATAACTAGAGTCTCCAGGTTTCCACCCTGGCTTATCTGAATATTGCTATTCCCTGTGCAATTGCTATATCAGTATTACTTATATCTCTTTTTACCAAAGTCCTACATTCAGATATTAAGCTTATAATAGTTATAGGTTTAGCTGCTATAACAAAGATCCCCAAATAATGGTAGCTTAAGAAAAACAGAAGTTAACTTCTTTCTTTTTTTTTTTTTTTTTTTTTTGAAACAGTCTCACTCTGTTGCCCAGGCTAGAGTACCATGACATCAGCCTAGTTCACAGCAACCTCAAACTCCTGGGCTCAAGCCATCCTTCTGCCTCAGACTCCCAAGTAGCTGGGACTACAGGCATGAGCCACCATGCCCGGCTAATTTTTTCTATATATTTTTAGTTGTCCAGCTAATTTGTTTCTATTTTTAGTAGAGATGGGGTCTCTCTCTTGCTCAGGCTGATCTTGAACTCCTGAGCTCAAACGATCCACCCGCCTCATCCTCTCAGAGTGCTAGGATTACAGACGAGAAGTTAATTTCTTTCTCATGTTTCAACCTCAGTGCAAGCTGACCATACCTAACATGGCAGCTTCATGGGGGTAAGGCTCAGGTCCCCTATAGTGTGTGGCCTTTAACATGTGACTTCTTTAGCATGTAACTCCATGTTTTTACCTAAGATGGTCTCAGCCATCAGGAAGAAGAAGAAAAAGAGGAAGTGGTGAGCACAGCCCATTTCTTTAAGAAAATAACTGAGAGTTATAAAAGTCACTTTTACTCATCTCATTGGCCTGAACTTGGTTATACTGTCACACCTAGCTTTAAAGGAACTTGGAAAGTATAGCTTTGTTCTGGGTGGCTATGTGCTCAGCTAAAAATTTAGGGCTCCACTAATTAAGAAAGAAGAAAATGGATATTGGAAAGAACTAGCAATCTTTGCCACATTAAAGTTGAATCTAAATCATATTTCTCTAAAAAGTCTGATGTCTATAACTCTACAGCAATGAGTTATATTGGCTCCTCAGTTTCTTCAGTGGGTCTGAAATATTTTATCTCCCAAAATACTCAGACTAGAGATCTAGCTAGCCCTTTGGAACTCTCTGAATGTTGAAAATAGTTCCTTAAAAAGAGGGCTTTTGTTACTCTCTACCAAGAATCACATAATTCAATATTTTGTTGAAATGGTAGATGGAGTCCTCGAATCTCCAAGGGAACTTTATTTCTGATGTATGTGGAACTGTAATAACAAAGAGGCCAGAAGTTAGCCAGGGAAATTACATCTGAGTTTGCCTCAGCCAAAGTTTAAAAATGGTCCTGTAAGACATTTTAATTTTTTTGAAATAACTTACTTTCTGGCAAGTTTCTCCAAGTACTAGAATCAGAAAAAGACTAAGAAAAAAAAATAAGAAAAAGCCCAGGAATGACTATAGAGTTAAAAATGTTCTTTTAAACTCTTTTTTTAACTCTCTCCCATTCTGCACAAACAGAAAAAGTTTACTTGGAGAAGTGGCTTACACTAGAGCTGGAGCAAGGAAAGTACAAGATGAATTTGCAACATCTCGCAATGCCAGAAAGTAAGGAAGTACTTAAAGAGCAACGTGGAGTCATATCAAAAGACATAGGAGCCAAATGAAAGGAGTCCCCAATGGCCAAATAGGGACAATAGAGCAAAGAAAAAAATGTTAAAGCAATCAATTATAAACCATAAGATAAATACTCCTAAGTCCATGTTGATATAAATAAATAAATAAATGAGAGAGTAGACAGTTCTTCCTCATAGTAAAATTCCAATTAACAAATGTAGAAGCAATGAAGGAAATAGAAAATCATCATTTGACAAACACCTCATTAATAATAATTATTATAGGTAGAATAAGCAAGGAATGCTTAAAATTAGTGAGTGAAACTATTTTTTTCTATAGATGTAGGGATATAAGTGGCTTTTGGTTACATGGATGAATTGTATAGTGGTAAAGTCTGGGCTTTTAGTGTACCTGTCACCTGAATAGTGTACATGGTAACCAATAGACAATTTTTCTTTTCTCATTCCCCTCCAACCTTCCCCCCTTCGAGCCTCCAATGTCCATTGTTCCACTCTGTCTGCCCCTACTATGTGCCTAGCTTAGCTCTCACTTATAAGTGAGAACATGCAGTATTTGGTTTTCTATTCCTGAATTATCTAGGATACTGGCTTCCAGTTCCACCCAAGTAGCTGAAAAAGACATTATTTCATTCTTTTTTTATGGCTGAATAGTATATACGTATATATGTACATACATATCACATTTTCTTTTTCAACCCATGATTGATAGGTACTTACGTTGATTCCATATCTTTGCAGTTGTGAATTGTGCTGTGACAAACATACAAGCCCGAATATCTTTTTGATATAATGACTTCTTTTTCTTTAGGTAGATACCCAGTAATGGGATTTCTGGGTTGGGTAGTAGATCTACTTTTAGTTCTTTGAGAACTCTCCATACCATTTTCCATAGAGGTTGTATTAATTTACATTCCCATTGACAATTTATGTGTTCAGTGGGTGAAACTTTAATGAGAAACAGGTTATTTGCGGGAGCTCAAAGTATCTCTCCATGAAATAACTTATTAGTTAAAGTGAGGAATTATTACAGTGGGGAAACTTGGTAGACCTGACCTTAATTGAGAAATCAAAGCTATCATCAGTAATAAGACATATTTGACATCATGTTCCTCTAGATACGATGCATTGAGAAGGACTCAATATAACTTCTGTGCTATTCTTGCCATTCGTGTATAAGCTGAATTTAATCATGAGGAAATAGCAACAAACTAAAATTAAAAGACATTCTACAAAAAACTAGCCAATAATCTTCAAAAATGTTCAGGTCAAGAAAGACAAAGAAAGGCAATAGAACTGCCCAGGTTGAAGCAGACAAAGGAGATATGACAACTAAATGCAATGTGAGATCCTGGATTGGCTTCTGGAGCAGAAAAACAGATATGAGTGGGAGAGTGAAATTTGAATATGTACTATAAATTATTTAATAGTATAATATCAATATTAATTACTTGGTTTTGATAATCTTATTATGGTTGTGAGAGATATTAACACGTGGGGAAGCTGGGTGAAAGGTATACATGAAGTCTTTGTACTATTTTCAGGTTGTTTATGTCTAAAATTATTTCAAAATAAAAAATTTTGAAAAGGAATAAGATGGTGATAAGGCTTGGGAAGTGATCACAGGCATTGTGTATGGTCTTCCTTCCCTCATAGATAACTGAGTTGGATGCTTGAAAACATTCTGATTGTATTTATGTACTTTATTAGCAAAACATATATATCACTAAGTTTTTATTCACTCTTCTCTGGAATTTTATTTCTCTTGACTCTATGTTACGGTTAAGTATAGCCTAGTTATATAAGCTCTGTTATACAATATGTTATAGTTTAGCAGCCAGCACTGCATACAGTATTCCATATATGTCAGTACTGGAGTGAGCTACTTACTGTTTTGTATGCAACACCCTTTCCTGACAAAGCCTGCCATTTTGTTTACCTTTTGGTTACAGCACCACACTAGGTCTACACTTTTGGAGGTCTATAAAAAGTGACTTTTAAGATCTAGTCACCAGTTCATGACTTTAAGATCTAATCTCCAGACCTTTAAAACGTTTGTTAGAGAGAGCTTGGAGGATCTGTGTCCTCCACACTATGGATTGTCCTAATTTACATGAATTTGTCTTCTGCGTTTTTGTTTTCTACATTTCTGATCATTAACACAATCATATAAATCCTCTGAAGTGCAGGAAATGCTTGAATCTGGCACCTCAGGCATGGTTGAAGCTATCTGGTCAATAATGGGGTGGAAGCTTATTTGCATGGAGGTTGAGGAGCTTCCTGGGAAAGAACTCGTGTAAGTCCTTACTTGGAGTTCACACAAATCTGGGCATTTCTGACCATACAGCGGAGCAATCGTCTAGAAAGCTGTTTGCAAAATTCCATGAAAGGTCTCCCAGGAGAGAGAGTCCCTATAGGTAAAGTTCCAGGCATGTGAACATAACCCAGGAAACAGGTCTGAGATTTTATGGGCGAGGAGGAGAGAAAAATCTGAGTACTATATGATGTCAGTCATCAGGATTTGTCTTCTGTCAAAGCCCCATTAGTAGAGAAAGGAGATTTTGAGTAAAATAATTAAGAGCTGCCTTATTGAATTATGTCATGCATATTTAACACCATAGCATTGGAGTCCTTGCAATAATGTAACAGGAAAGTGTCGGGAGGGAGACACTCTACTGTAGTGTAGAAGCCGACAGCTAGAGGGTTTCTAGGGTCTGGACCTAGCCAGGGATCTGGCCCAGGAATGAGGAAGATTGTGACACCCCGGGGGACGTCTCATACCTGATGTTAAATAAAATAGATCTTTTCTCCATGTTACCTCTTCGGCATCTGTTACCATACTCAGAGATGGCTCTTGATTACAAAACAATGTTTATTTTCCTTCCACCAAGTGTTCAATAATTCTATTAGAATGTTCAGTTTAGATGTTAAATTTCATACAGTGTGTCTTCTCTGTAGTCCATATGAGGAGTTTAAAATGAACCAGTAAGGTTTTTATTTTTTAATATTACCTTTCTTTACCATTTCTTGTTTATAACAATTGTTTCTGTCATTAACAAACATTTTCCTTAAAGTTTTTCAAAACTTATGGGTATATGTCATACATATTAGTATGTATTTAATTGCATACTAATGTAATTTAATAGGATTAGAACCTCATGCAGGTTATTTACCATTTGGCTTAATGTCTCTGACTTCAAAACAGTTTGTAAATAAAATTTTTTTAAGCCTCCTTAGTGGCTTTTTGTTATCTCCTTTTTTAAAAAAAATTATTGAGCGTGACTGCTATATGCTATGCATTTACATATATTACCTCTACTCTTTTAAAGTATTAGTATATCCATTTATTTTTATTTTTATTATTTAGAGATGGGGGTCATGATATGTTGCCCAGGCTGGTCTTGACTTCCTGGGCTCAAGCAATCCTCCCACCTCAGACTCCTGAGTAGCTGAGATTATAGGCATGTGCTACCACATCTGGTTTATCTATTTTTCAGATGAGAAAACTGAGATTTAAAAGAGGTTACACAAACCTAAAAAATTGCCACTTTGAACTTTGTCTATAAAATTTAGAGTTTCTAGTTATTCCAGTATATCTTCAAATCTTCAGGTAATTCCAGAAAATCCTTAACAGATTTTAGCTGGCTTTTGCTCTCTGACACATTTAAGTAACTTCTAGCAAGTTGAATAAGCGTTCTGTTCCCTCAAGAATCAAATTTCTGGCCGGGCGCTGTGGCTCACGCCTGTAATCCTAGCTCTTGGGAGGCCGAGGCGGGCGGATTGCTCAAGGTCAGGAGTTCAAAACCAGCCTGAGCGAGACCCCGTCTCTACTATAAATAGAAAGAAATTAATTGGCCAACTGATATATATATATAAAAAATTAGCCGGGCATGGTGGCGCATGCCTGTAGTCCCAGCTACCCGGGAGGCTGAGGCAGAAGGATCACTCGAGCCCAGGAGTTTGAGGTTGCTGTGAGCTAGGCTGACGCCACGGCACTCACTCTAGCCCGGGCAACAAAGTGAGACTCTGTCTCAAAAAAAAAAAAAAAAAAAAAAAAAAAGAATCAAATTTCTTTGAACATCAGTCAAGACAGGGAGAAATGAAAAGAAAGTATACTCAACAGCTTTTTTTTTTTAAAGGATAATTGATTAATTTCCATTAGGTCTTTGGTACAACTCTTAGGAATTACTTTAGGCTTGAGTACATGCTTATTTTCATGTTTTCTAAAAGAGTTCTAAGTAGCCACTTCTAGATCCCAGTATAACAAAATTGCAAACAGCTGGGTCATGCCTGTAGTAATCCCAGCCCCTTGAGAGGCAGAGACAGGAAGATCGCCTGAGGCCAGGAATTGGGGACCAGCCTGAGCAACATAGTGAGACCCCATCTTTACAAAAAAAAAAAAAAAATAGAAAAATTAGCCAGGCATGATAGCATGCACCTGTAGTCCCAGCTACTCCAGAGACTGAGGCAGGAGGATCATTTGTGCCCAGGAGCTTGATGATGATGATGCCACTGCACTCTAGCCCAGGGGCAACAGAGCTAGACCCAGTCTCAAAAAACAAAACAAAACAAAACAACCTCCCCACGTCCCCAAAGCGCTTTCTTGTCAATGAGGCTGCCCAGCGAGCTGCAGACGCAGAAAGGTAGATCTATGTGAAGCCCCTAAGGGACTAGTCAAGAGCATAACCCTTGAGGTCATGCCCAGTGACACCACTGAGACCATCAAAGCCAAAACCCAAGGCAAGAGGGGCATCCCATCTGACCATTAGTGTCTGATATTTGCAGGCAGACACCTGGAGAATGGCCGCGTTCTTTTCACAACATCCAGAAAGAATCCACCCTACTATAGCTGTGCTTCGCCTGTGAGGCAGCATGGTGAAGCCTTCCCTCTGCCAGATGCGACACGATCTGCCGCAAATGCTGTGCTCGCCGGCATCCCCCCCCCCCACCCCCGTGCTGCCAACTGCCACAAGAAGGAGCAGCCACACACACCGACCACCTGCACCCCTCCACCTGCTCCTCCTGCTTTCCCCACCCGTGGGTCCTCGTCATGACCAAACCCCTGGGCCTTGGGACCTCAATAAAGTTTCCTGTTCACTGCCTGGAGCAAAGAAAAAAACTCAAAAACCAAAAACCAAAATTACATCCTTGTTGATACCCAATAAATAGTACTTTTTGAATCTCTACATACTGCCTGGAAATGGCAAAATTTTAACATCTTGGAGACTAAACTTCAAAACAGTTACCTTAAATTACAAATTAACAAGTTTTGCCTCTCTGATACTAATGTTTATAGGAGCTTTGGCTGCCACTGATTTAACCTGATAATGTGAATAAGGAACTAGGGGCTTCAGTAAGTTGCATGGGGTGGGGGGACCCCTGGGGGAGGAAACATTTTCTATCCAGAGTTGCACTTTCCATTCCTGTGTTTGGAGTTGTGCCACGCGCAGCATAGATATTTATGGAATTTAATTTTGTTAAATAACTTTTCCCCAGTGGTCAGGCATATAGTATCTTTCTGTTTTCTTTAATCTCTATACATCCTACAAGCAAGCTCTTTATAGCATTTAAGATGAAGAGGAATCTCACAATAGTTTGGGGCAGAAATTATTATAATTCTTATCTAGAAGTTTTCAGTTATTAGCAACATATCATTGCTCCACATTTGAAACAATATAATATGATCATAAAATACAGAGCATGGCATACCTTTTTCTTTGGAAAGTGTCCAGTTTTCTCTGTTCTCATTTTCTAACCCATGGTAAGAAGTTGGAATTACATACTTTCTTTAAGGGAACAAGCCCCATAGAGACCTTTGCAAGAAAGAGAAATTATTGCCAACAATTTGGTGAGAGATGTGTCTGGCACTAGGAGATCTTTGGGAGCTCAGCCATGTGGTTTCTAACCTTCTTTCCTGAACACTGCTTAGAGTCATGTAAGAAGTAAATAGTATATGTGTGTGGCAGCAAATTCTTAACATTTCAAATCTATAACACCCGACTCTAACAATTCAGATATTTTATTTTTATCTAAGTAAATTTTCTTTTATTTGTTGGTAATCTGTTACCAACAGGAAGATTTTCTTAATTATTACTACCATTGTATTCATTCTACCTGATTCTTTTTGCATTGGCTTGGTTTCTAACATTTGTTAAAACCAAAAATATGCTAATAAAATTTGATTGGGATAGTAGAAGCTAAAGTACTGGAATATCTTAGATCTTCTAGAGCGAAATATACTGTTGAACATTTTTCTTGTGCTATATATTTTTTTATTTAAAGCCATAGCTTAAATTAGGAAATAATTAGAAAATACCTAAAGTAAATCAAATAAAAGACTTAATCTAAAAGAAAGTAATTTGTATTTAGCTTGAAAGTTGCTAATTTCCATTTTTGCTTTGGTTGTCTGTGTTTTTGAGGTCTTAGTCAAGAAATCTTTGCCCAGACCAATGTCCTGGAGTGTTTTCCCAATATAATCTTCTAGTAATTTTATACATTTCAGGTCTTAGACTTAAGTCTTTAGTCCATTTTGATTTTATTCTGTATATGGTGAGAGATAAGGATCTAATTTCATTCTTCTGCATATGGATATCTAGTTTTCTCAACACTATTGATTGAAGAGCCTGTCCTTTCCCTAATATATGTTCTTGACGCCTTTGTCAAAAATGAGTTGACTATAAATGACTGTAAATGTGAACAATTACATCTAGAGAGTGCTAGCAGATATAGAACATCTAGAACAATTACTATCTAGAGAGTGCCAGCGGATATTTCACTTCATAAATGAGTGAATTTTCTTTTAGTATATGTCAAGGACATAAATGAAGGGAGAAGTATTTGAGATTTGCTTTTTTCTTTATGCTAGAGTATCAAGATCCAGAGAAAGTTTTCTTCACTTACGTTGACAATGATGCTAAGTGTTATAGAGAATGGAAAAGGTTCACTGGTTTAGTACAGACGGAGCTTTATGGGCAGCAGGGGAGGGCATTTGCAAAGTGAATAAAAGGACTCATACATTGATTTTGTTATAGAAAATAGTAGGTACTTGATTTAATGTTGAGGGAAGTTGTGAAACACTGTGAATGTAACTAAATTATGACTGATGAAATTAAATGCTTACATACAGAGAAATGGGAAGGAAGCAAAAGACTGCTTTTCTGATGCTCACACACATTGTTTAAAATAATTCAACTCTTTCCTGGGAACTGATGATTTTCTTCACTCATCAGAAACAGAAATCAATGATATATTTTGGGCATATTTAAAATTACATCCAAAATTTATGACAGAACATGAAAAGAGGGGACTACCAGAAGTAAGCCATGGCAGAGGCTGTTAATTGCCTATCCAACAGTTGTTCTTTCCTTTCCGTCCCTCCTGGAGCCATCATTTTGTTCAGGGCAGCCCCAGGGGATGAACAGCAACTGCTGTAGGTGGAAGGACACACTCTTATTGTGGCCATTTGCCCTTGCCCTGGGTCTAAGATAACGATAGTAATGCCATTCCCCTTTGCGCAGATAGGAAAGGCTGTGTGATATGGCTTTGGCAATGAGATATAAGGTGAGGTATTTGGAGCCCTCTGGGAAAGCCTAAGGACAAAAAGCCACCATGCTAAGGATAATAGAAGATAGAGTCCGCATTCTTGATAAAATCTTGGAGCCACTGAACTAAGGCCAGAACAAGTAATCAAAGTACTTCTTGTTACATGAGAAAAACAAACCTTTCTTTATGTAAGCCAATGTTTTTGAGTATTCTTTACTTGTAGCCAAAAGCCTTTGTAACAGGTGCCTACGTATACCAATTCTTTAGGAGGAAAATACTTCTCCGACTATGTAAATATAGCAGCTATTAGCTATTGACATTTTGATGATTTTACTCCCAGATTTTTCTGTACATATCATAGTACATAAAATTAGTTTCAATCCATATTGACATGCAGTGAGGTGCTGGGGACTGAAACAGTACATCTGGCATTGCTATGTGGTAAATGGAGAAAGCAAGTCAATATGAAGTAATTTCTGTTGTAAGGTCACAATCGTTTGAGTAATCTTCCTTTTTTATTAGTAGTAAGGCAAGATGTTTACACTGCTCTATCAGAAGTTTATAACAAGACATTTTTTTCTCTCTTAGAAAATCTCCTCAGCCGGGCACAATGGCTCATGTCTGTAATCCTAGCACTCTGGGAGACAGAGGCAGGAGGATCTCTTGAGATCAGAAACTGGAGACCAGCCTGAGCAAGAGCGAGACCCCGTTGCTACTAAAAATAGAAAAATAGCCGGGCATGGTGGCGCATGCCTGTAGTCCCAGCTACTCGGGAGGCTGAGGCAGGAGGATCGCTTGAGCCCAGGAGTTGAGGTTGCTGTGAGCTAGGCTGATGCCATGGCACTCTAGCCTGGGCAACGGCCAGGTCAAGAATTAAGTTGAGGGACAGTCAAAAGGTATGGTGACAGGCCCTAAAACCTGTCCCTCCCAGTCCTCTTGGGAGCTGACTTGTACCTTAGGTAGTAGCTGTGTAACCGAACCAAAGTTTCTGTAACTTCGAGAACTCTGTCCAGGTTGGCGTGGGCCCATTCTGATCTAGCAAAACATTGCTAAGTGACTCCTCTCCCGGATTGTTAAAATGTTTTTCTATTTATTTAGATCTAAAGTTTTTGGTACAGGTTCATCTGCTAGCTAGGTATATGACCTTGGATAATTTGATGAACTACTCTGGGTCTCTTTTTCTTCAACTATAAAATGATGATCACTGAGGTTTCTTCTGAAATGTTGAGATGAGAAATGTAATGCATTTAATATATGATTTTTGGTTAGAAAGTTCTAAAATACAATATCAGGATTGTGCTGTTGGCTTGGTTAATGTATATTAGGTAGCCATTTAAGGTTGAATAGCACACAACTGCTGCAAATTCCTACATTTAATATTTTTAAAAGTTCACAGTGCCTGCATAAACTGGTGTTTAAATTTTGCTTTTGTGTGATGCAATATAATTTAATTTTACATATTCTACACAGCCTTTATCTTTCTAAAGGATTTATATTTTTTAAAGAGAAAGAATTATGCCTGCCCATAAGGTTTACGGTTGTCAATTAAACATCATGATGCAATTTTTATTATAGTTCAGTCATTCCTGTACATACTCCCTCTAGTGGTTCAAGTTATTTAAAATATTTATTGAACATTTCAGACCAACTTAGTTTCTAGCTGTCCTGTATTAAGTTAACGCTTATATTTATTCTCTCATAGCCTTTCCTCATCTATCCAAGACTAATATTTCATTTTTTAAATGCATTACTTAAGATGAGAGTGAAAAAAAATGGGAGGAGGATTTATTTTTTCCATTTCAATTTGACATGAAAGGAAACAAGGTAGTCAATGAACTCGAGTCAACAGAAATTTGTTGAACGGTATCTGTACAGGACTAAGGCAACCAAAATACAGCAGGATGGTCTCTGTCCTCAGGGAGCTGGCAGTCTAGGTGGGGCAGTGTCGTTTGTCCCCTCTGTGGGCAGGTAGCTTACGGAGCATTGGAGCGGTTTTGCGCTGGCCTGGCGGCCACAGTTTTCAACAACTGGCTTCTACCCTCACTGGCTTCCTCTGAGATGTTTGTGATTCCAGAGGATTTCTAGTCCTGAGGTCTGTGCTGTTTTCCGCAGCTTTGAGTTCTTTCAACACAGCCGTGAGACCCCCGTGGCCTTCCTGGTCTTCTCTCAGTACTTCCTTATCCCTCTGGGGGAAGGGAATGAGGAGAATGAGAAACTTCCTGTTGCTTTATTGTGACACTCTGGGGCCCATAGGAGGCTCTGTTGGGAGGCCATGTCATCCTGCTATGGCTTCGTTTCTACTTTACTGCTGCCTAGGTTCAGCCTAGATGGATAAGGTGGGGGACATGTTCCATGTCTCCCTCCAAAGGGCTTCTGCACCTAGTCACCTTGAATTTTCCTTTAGATTTTCTTCCCTTTCCAATGCTGAGGACCAAATCCAGGCAAGGGCTGGGCAATTACCTAATCTCTCTGCCAAGACTTGTGACTGAAAGTCCAAAGATTAGAGTGCCTGCCCCTAGTTTCTTCCTTCCTGCCCCTTGGAACTGTGCTAGTCTCATGTCTCATGGCCTGAATAGGAAAGGGTCATAGGAAACACCTATCAGTTAATTCCTCCTTTGTCCCAAGACAATCAATATCCCCGTGGGAGGGGTGTCAGCTTTGTCAAAGCTGCACAATGTTTAAGGAGAATGGGGGGGGGGATGGAAAATGGCTTTTCATTTAAAGATTAGGAGGCCATTGGTATCTTTCAGAAATAAATTTCAAGCCTCTGGGAATGGAGGAAGAGTGGCAAGAAGGCAAGGGGTATAAGCCATGGGTGCAGAGATTTAACACTTCACATTTATTGAGCACTTACTATGTACTAAGCACTATTTTAAGTGCTTAGATGAATTAACTCATTTGGTCCTCTAAACGACAGATAAAGAAGCTGAGGCCCAGAGAGGTTAAGTTATTTGTCCGAGGACACACAGCTAGTAAACGGAAGGCTCTCAATCCCTACATGCTGCGGTGGTGGGTGAGGACCTGGTGGCAACAGACCAGAGAGCAGCAGCTCCAGAGGAGAGCAGAACCCAGAGACGTATGTTAGAGTAAGGATGCCGGGGCGGTTGCAGAGAGTGCAGGAGGAGCTGGTGGAGTGGGAGGAAAACCTGCCTTAATAAACATTCATCCGGTCACTGACTCATAAGGGAGAAAGGGAGGAGGAGACAGAGAAGGAGCAGGCATGGGACAAGGCCGCAGGGAGGAGTTAGCCCTGGCAAGGCACAGACGCGCCTCTCCTTCCGGGACAGCTGCGAGGACAGGTCCTGGCGAGGGAGCCGAGCAGCTCTGAGCCTGGAGAGGTGTCGGGACCGCTGCACAGGGAGGGGCTGACCTCAGCGTGTGGTGACCAGATTGGACGAGAGTGAGAGGGAAGATGGGGACTCTTAGGGCTGTAGAAGCTTTCTGGATTTCGGAGTAGCTTCTGTGAGCAACGCAACAAGGAGTCAAACAGAAAGGAAGAAATGGCTGGGTCAGGTTGAAATTTTGATTCTTCTATCATTATTATGTACCACACACTATACTATAGATACATTTTTTCATAGTAGCCTTTCATGCTAAAGTTTATTACCCTGATTTAACCTTGCAGGCAAGTGAGAAGCAGAGAGTTTGAGCAAGTTGCTCACGGTGACTGCGCTGGGACTGGCGGAAGTTACACCCCAGTTGGGGTGTGAGGGAACTCAGGGGACTTTCCAGCCCAGCACAGGCAGCTGTGCCATAGGGGACGAAGAGTGATCCTTGAGGCTGTGATTGTGGCCGGGATGGCCAGGGGGACCTGTAGAGGGGCTGTAGATGAGGTCCTGGCTGTCACCAAAGCCCGGTGTGTCTCCTGCCAATGGTAGGGTAGAATGAACCCCGAGAGGCCCCGTCAGCACACTTGTGTCCTTCTCACGGGAGTCTTGGCAACTTAAGGGCGGAAAAATAGACGCTCAGAGGTACCAGAACTGGGGACAGGTGTCGCGCTAAAGGCCACTGGGTAAGGTGTCCTGGAGGGAAGTCCTGGCAGCTTCGGGCCCTCTTGAAGTACAGTAAGGTGTTACGTCACTTCAAATCCCTTTACATTCGGCACCTTTGAAATTTAAACCTTTGATCTAAGTTTTTACATTGCATAAAGGAATGTGTTGACAATTTAGATTTCTTTCTCTGAAGTTTCTTTTCTCTCTTTGACATCATACTGCGTAGCAGGAGACCACAGGCCTAGTAGCCATGAGTGTCCCTGGTAGAAAAGTCTGCCTCTTCAGAGTTGGGTGGGAGTATGTTTTCCTAAAAATTCTGTTGTTGATGTCTATTTTCTTCTCATGACCACGTAGATGAATAAATTCTCACCCTTTATTTTACCTTTCTAAACAAAATAAAATATCTGTTCAAAAACATTTAATAAGGAAAAGGAAAAGCCAGTCTGAAAAAAGGTCAGCAAGACACAAAAAAAGTGCGATATTTGCTGAAAGCTCCTGTCAGGAGAGTCTGAGTAATGTGAGTGGGCCAGGGAAACAAGACACAATTAAGATGGAACTCATCCCCCCACGTTGGTGAAAATGTGAGTTTATGAATCCTAAGAAGTTGGAGGCCAAATGAGATCTAATTGTGTCTTATTTAACTTGGTCTTTTCACTGGATAATCCTTGGCTCTCCCTGCAAATATACTTTTGTCAAATGGACTTACTCTAATATGTTTTTCTTTTTGTAAATGCAAAGTATTTCTGATCGTACAATGGTAAGTCAACTAACAAAGTTTTCAACTATAAATGTGGACTAAGCTCTGATGGAAACCACATACCAGTGGAAAGAGTCCCAATCTTTATTATCATATTCTAGCTCAAATAGTTCACTCAGCAGGTCCTCTAAAGGGGCCCAGAAAAATAGCTAAAGAAATATTACTTTTGCAAAGATTCACATACTCAGTTTAAATATACTGTAAAAATAGGAGACTGGCTTATGCAGATAAGTAGGTGTTCATAATTAGGAAAGAAAGTTTGAAATATGGTCAACTCCAAATTGTCTTCACAGGCGAGTTGGGCAAAGAGTTGTACTAAAGAAAGATCCAAAACAGACATAGTTCTCAGGCTAATCAGCTTATGGCTTATATTGAAATATATGATATTAATTTGAAGGAGAATTAATTTCCAATTTTATTTTTTTGTCAGAGTGTCCATGAAGTTCTTGAGACCTTGGCTCAAGGGGACTAAGGTTCTAGTCCAAACTCAGCCATCAACGCACAATGTGTATATATGCAAATCACTTGTTCTCTCTCAACTTTATTACCCATCTGAAAATGAGTGTTTTCAACTAGATAATCACCAGATTGTCTTCCAGCTCTAACCATTATATAAAACTTTATTTGATTTTGAGCCTTCGTGAATAATCTGAAGTCGAGTTAAAGTTGGAGGGAGAATGTGGTTTCTTGATATCTTTAGTTTTGCTCTGTTTTTGGTTTAAGAAAAACCTCAGACCTCCATTCCCTTAAGAAACCCACATGGCATGTCCTAGGAGAGCTGCAATCTGACCCGGCTCCTTGTGGGAAATATTTCAGTGCTAGATGAGAGCAGAAGGGGAGAGAGGACCAAAATGAAGGCAGGAGGGACAGAGACGGCTTGGAGCTTTGGTTCTGAGGGTTTGTGATTGTCCTTAACTCACACAGACTGAATGCTTGCCTGCCTATCTTCCTGGGGCTTGTGTAAGAACATCTGCAGAAAAATTTTAACAGCGTGAGTGACCCTCACTGGGTTTAACGATCCATTGATTGTAAAAAATGTTTTACCTGGGATAACAATGAGTATGTATTCATGGAGCCTAAACCCACTGACCTGGAAGAAGGCCCCCAGAAGTGTGCTAAGTAGACAAGGGAAGCCTGGCTAGAGTTTATATTTATCTAACCAGATAATTGAGTGAACTAAAAGGTCTTTTATTATCCTTATGTGGATTACGTACTTTGTAGGGTATCCATGGTCATTATTGAAACCATGTGTCTCCTGGCCTCCCTCCTGAACACCTTCTCTGGAAATCAATCCATACATGCTCAGGAATGCAAACCACACTCATTTGAGAGTCAGTGTAAACAAACATAATCAAGGAGGCACATTGACTTCATAAATTATCTGATGCCTTCTGCATTAAAATAGAAATGACTTTTGGCTGATCCCATCTACTCGTGTGCACAACCATTAAGTTCAGACGTGTTTTTCCCATAAGAGCAAGTTTGAATCTCGACAGGCTCCGTCTAGTCCCCTGTCTTCACGTTCCCCATAGCGACATGTAATTCACGGAGATCACCGTCTCAGCATTTTAAATATAACCTTCTTCAGACTGGAGTCAAGATAATCTCACACAGATAAGATTATAGGTAAAACTGACATTTAGAGAAGAGGTGCAGAAGTGAGCAGGAACTCTCACAGGAATTTTGAGTCACGAATATTCTTGTTATAGAGGAAAAAGGGACTTGCAGTTGTCCTCTTGATTATCAAGAAAAAAGAAATCTGAAAGCTTTGAAAATTCCCATTAGAACCTCATTTTAATATATTCTTGCCAAAACATAAAGACCTATATAAACTAAGTGAAATTTCTTGATTCCCACTGATTTGCATATTAGGTCATCTAATTGTGTTCATTGCTTTTTCTTAAAGCTAAAAATTCCCTACTTGTTTTTGTGCTGCTACAAAAATGCCGACCACAGTTCTAATGCTTTTTTGTGGTCCAAGACATTTTAGCTTGTAAATATTCTTTTAGAAATTATTAATAAATTGAAAATATAGAAGTGAAACATATGAAAGTATTTTTATGAAACAATATTTTATAATTTAAGAATATCAAATATCTCTTTTAATAGTCACTCTTATTTATTAAATATTCTTGCTTATTCTTTTATAGATATAAAAATTACTTTTTATATTTTACTTCAAAGTTGTTAAAATATTTAAAGTTAATTTTTGGTTATATAAGCAGTAAGTGAATATATTCTTCTTAAATTAAAACTCTAAAGATATAGATGCAGTCCTTTTTGATTAGCTCCTGAAATCCAGACTTCCTTCCCGATGATAGTAGTATGGCCACCTGTTTACCACACATCCCCCCAGATCACTGCCTATATATTAATACATATATATATATAATATATATGTGTGTGTGTGTATGTGTAATATATATCTCCTTGGTAAATATAGAGCATTTTAAAGCATGTTGAATATAATCGGTATGAAATGGCTGTTATTCCATAGCTTGCTTTTTCATTTAATTATATGCTTTGAGGAGTTTTCCCTGGTAGTACATATAATTAACTTAATTATTTTAAACTGCTACTTAGTACTTTATGATATAGCTATGAAAACATTTATTTTCCATTCTATTTATTTTCTATTCTATTTTTGACAGATGTTTAGGTTGTTTCCATTTTTTTTACAATGACAAAAAGTTCCGCAGTGAATTGTTGTTTGCCTCCTTACAACTAAGTCTGGATGGCATCCTAAGCAATTTTGCTTTCTTCTCTGAAGCTGTGACACCAGCCATTGCTAAGTCCCCTACAGTGTTGCTTTTTATCCCAAGCCTCTTTCAATTCATTTTCCCAAACAAGGACCATTCCCTCCTCAAGAGGCATTTTGAGGACAACTGTTAAAATGATTTTAAAATTTCCCATGTCATTTTGTTTACATCTTCAGGGCTCAGCATTCAGAAAAGCAAATAGTTGGTATTTGGTGAATGTTTTTGTTGAATGCATAACTGATATATTTGGGAAAAGAGCATTGCCTTGGGAATGAGAGGGGCTACTTTTTTGTGAATTTGCTTTATGATCCTAGATATGGGAAAAATTGTTTCTGGCTTTTTTTTTTTTTTTCCTCTTTAGGAGGTGGTCAACTAGGAGATTTCAAAGGTCACGTTCATTCCTCTACTTTGTGGTTCTATTTTCGGGGGGAGTGGAGGTGGATGGGGGCTTCCACACTGCAGTACACTTAGTGCATGCTAAAGAAGCATTTGATTATGCCATAGTTTTATCTAATTTTCACAGTATTGACATGTAGCAAACATTTCAATATATGTTTATAAATTGATTTCGAAAGTGTGGGTAAAATGAAAAAGTCACAGTTTGAGGCAATTTATCACAGTAAAAGAACATATGTTTTAATCTAGGCATTAATCTTAAATATTAAAGGCAGAAAAATACAGATTTCTAGAGATCTAAGGGAAACATCATTCTGGAGATAATTTCTTAGGAAGCTATTATGCTTTATAATAAGGAATTTGTGATTAAATTCCTATTGGTTTAAAGAAAAGAATATTCACATTGAACTTGAGGCAATACACTATTTATTAGATGCTTAATTTATTCTACTAGACTCATATATTGTAGGTGACTACACTATCTTTTTTATAAAATGCTGCTATATAATTGTTATTTACCAAGAGAATTCATGACACTCTGTTTCGAGTAAGTGAGTTCTTTCAGGATTGCTCTAAAATGCTTCCCAGAGCTGCAGCATAGGAGCTAAATTAAGAATTATAACTCATAAAGAAAAGAAAGGATATGTATGTGTATATAAATGCCTCATATTTGCTAAATCTCTCTGCTATTTTTTTGTGAGAGGAGATGTCAAACAGGGAAGGTATGCCTTGTACAGATTCTTTTACTGAAAGGAAAGTCTTTGTAAATTTAAAAAAACAAGTAAAAGAAGTAAAAAACCCACAATTCTCATATCATTGTGTAACTTACTATTTTCTTAAAGTCAACATGACTAATTAAATCACTAGAGTTTTATTTAAAACTGACTAGAGCTTTCCTAAAGATTTTATTCCTATATTTTTCTTAGATTAGTATATTCCTATTATTGCTCCAATAAAAAGTCTTTAAGAACTCTTATATAAGAGTAACATGGCAAGTTGTGTATATACTCCTTACTATAGTATTACTTTTCACTAAACTGTTAGGCTTTAGCAATAGGCTCTCAAAGCTCTTTGAAAATATTAATTTAATAAATATCCCCAAATCTCTGTAATATGATAACTTTATTGATTTTAGAACTGGAAAACATACAGAGGGATTCAGTAGCTTATTTGTGTCAATACCATGTTTATCATTGCAAAGGAAAATATATATAATGATTTTTTTTCTTCTTGGTTATTTGAACAGTGGCTACAATTTATTGAGAGCTTACTATGTGCCAGGACCAGTGTTAAGGTAGGTGAAGTTACTGTAACAGGAGACTGAACAACAATTAGAGGCTTAAGGCACGTAGACATTTTTTTTCTCTCAGTATGAGTGTGGGCTAGATATTCCAGTCACTCAGGGACTCAGACTCACGGTGGTTTGCCTGGTCTGCTAAGGTTGTTCTGGTTGCCATTCCAGCCAGCAGGAAATGAAAAGTGAATGCAGAGGATTGTGTGTGAAAGGTTTGTGGTCTTGGAGGTGAGATTTTTTTTTTTTTTTTTTTTTTTTTTTTTAAGACAGAGTCTCACTCTGTTGCCCAGGCTAGAGTGCTGTGGTGTCAGCCTAGCTCACAGCAAACTCAAACTCCTGGGCTTAAGCTATCCTCCTGCCTCAGCCCCCCAAGTAGCTGAGACTACAGGCATGCACCACCATGCCTGGCTAATTTTTTCTATTTTTGGTAGAGACGGGGTCTGGCTCTTGCTCAGGCTGGTCTTGAACTCCTGAGCTCAAACAATCCGCCCACCTCGGCCTCCCAGAGTGCTAGGATTACAGGCGTGAGCCACTGCGCCCTGCCTGGAGGTGTGGTTTTGCTAGCACATTCTATTGGTTGGGGCTTGTCACATGGCCACACGTAGCTGCCAAGGAGACTTGGAAACGGTAGTCTCTGGCTAGGCAGCTATTTCCCAAGTACAACTCTATCACTGTGGGAGAAGGGGAGCACAGCTGGCAGACGCTGCCATGGTATTTTACATAATTATCCAATTTAGTTAGTACTCCTAACAAATAGGTTATAATTTATAGAAAGGGTAGCAAAGGCTCAGAGGCTAAGGACTTTTTGGAGGTCATATAGCTTGTGAGTGGCAGAGTCAGAATTTGAACCTATGCCTGTTTGGCTTCAAAGCCCGTTTCTAATCTGTATGCTGTATAGTCTATACTCCAAAAGTTGGACTATAGCCCAATCAGTTGGGTTCAATAAATTGCAAATATTCATTTTCTTAAGACAGATTTCCCATAGATCCACGATATCTACCCCACACAAAGAAGGAAGGATATAGTGTGTTGTGTGATTTGGCTATTTAGTTACTTTGTGGTAAACATGAAAAAACAACTCACCTCCTGAGAGGATTTCTGTTAAATGAAATTGTCTCCGTTTGAAAAGAGGGGGTCCTGAGGGCAGGGTTGAAAGGTAAGAGCAGCCAGAACTCGTGGGGTGGGAGCTGGTTCCACTGTGCTCTCAAGGCAGTTGTCCTGGTGTGTTTCTGACAAGCAAACACATCCCGCTCCAGCAAAAGGGAGTGGCACCACGCTGGGTGTCCCTACTTGGGTTTGTTATGCGATGGAACCTGCACATTCCACTAGACCTATTTCTGGGAAGCCCCTTTTGCAACTCTCTCAACACTGTTCATTTCTTCCAGGCGACCCTAGAATAACGTTCAGGCTGGCAAACATGCAGGCTCTTTTGCCCAGGAGACTGATTTGGTCCTGGCCCAAGTGTATGGTCAGCTACTTGCATGAATAGCCTTTCATTCTTCTAGTGAAGATGGCTTGTCTTGGTTAAGGAAAATGTTTAAGACCCAGCATGGTGGCTCACGCCTGTAATCCTAGCACTCATAGGCCGAGGTGGGCAGATTGCTCAAGGTCAGGAGTTTGAGACCAGCCTGAGCAAGAGCGAGACCCTGTCTCTACTGAAAATAGAAATAAATTAATTGGCCAACTAATACATATAGCAAAAATGAGCCGGGCATGGTGGCACGTGCCTGTAGTCCCAGCTACTCAGGAGGCTGAGGCAGGAGGATTGCTTGAGCCCAGGAGTTTGAGGTTGCTGTGAGCTAGGCTGACGCCAGGCCACTCTAGCCTGAGCAACAAGCGAGACTATGTCTCAAAAAAAAAAAAAAAAAAAAAAGAAAAATGTTTAAAAAGACAGTACAGAAAATGCTTTGGTTTTCTTATATATACATAATAGGGTATTCCTATTTTGCACTTTAGATAACACATATTCATGTTTCTCTGCATAACTTTTGGATAGTGGGACAAAAAGGAATAAGAAAAAATGGGTCTAAGCAAAGGATCAGGGCTCTTATTTGACCTTGCAGGTTGTAGCTTTCGTAACTGTAGCTTTCGTAACTATCTATTCACATAGATTTTGATGGGCCTAGTGTTCCTTAGAGTTATGTGCAACACAGTGGCCCTGCCACCACTTCAATGGCATTTGCTGTGTGTCATGCAGTATCCTAAGAATATCCTTTTCAATGAATCTTTACCATAATCCTATGTTGTAGATCCTAATATCCTACGAAGTAGATACTAATCTCCTTATTTCACAAATAAGGAAGCTGTGATGCAAAAAATTCCAGGTCAGAGAATTGGTAGAACTAAGATTTGAGACCAAATCTGGCTTCAGAGTTGGGGCTTGTAGCCACCACACCATACTGCCCCTGAATTAGTGAGGTCAGATCCCAGGGACACATTCTGCATTCACGCACATAACATCCCTAAATGATTTCCATTGCTCTGGGCATTGTGCTAGGTGCTGGAGTGAAATGGTTCAACAACCCAGATTTTGGCTCAGTTTAAACTAAGAACATTGTAGGATTGTCTTTTCCTGAGGTTTTAAACAGTGTCTTGTCTTAAATTTCTGAGGTGACCTGAAGAAAGGAGATGGGCAAACTAATTTGTCAGGGTCCTGTTGAGGTGCAGGAGCCATGCCAGGACACAATTCTTGAAACATTCAGTACTCCTGGATGCAAGACCAATGTTCTCCTAGATTCCAAAGTGTACAAGCATGAATCTCACCTTCTTCTGTGTCCATTTCTTTCTCCTCCTCCTCTTCTAACAGCCCCTCTCCCTCCTTCTCCTCCCGTCTCTGCTGTATTTTCATCTTGTTGCCTGAATGGAACTCAGAAGGATGACCCTATCTTCCCTACTAGAGCGAAATGTGTCGATCCAACGATCTCATTAAATTTATAAAAACCATGATAAATGAAATAAACATTTTACTTCTGAAGGTAGAGACTGAAATGATATTTTATTAAATAAATTGAATGACCTACACTTACTTTTTTATAGTCAAATAAGTCTAATATGAGCCCCACGAACTCACAGAGGAGGCAGTGTAGGAAAAGAATGGAAACATTTAAAGAGACAAAAATCCATCTGTAATCACCATGTTCCTTATGTGTTAGAGTCACAGGCCAAAGAACCTCCCAGCGAACATATTTTCCCTCTTAGGTTGATCTATATTGACAACCACCCGTGGACACTAATTTTTTAAGGGTCGACTGTGGCTCGAAGGCGGCAGAGGCAGCCTGTACTGTATTTCACTGGAGCACGTTTGCCATGAAAATAACTGTTGTTGCTCTTGCCCCTCAATGGTCAATGCCTTGCAGTGTGGACACGGGGAGTTACATAAGTTATGTTTGCACCAGGTTCCCTGAAACTGTGACAAGGCAGAGGTAGGGGGGTGGGCAAACCCAGGTTGAATTATCCCCATGTTCTGTGGTGGCTGTTAGCGGGAGAAGCTGAAGGCAGTGCGCACCAGGGTGCAACTGTAAGCGACAGTCAGCCCGGTCCGTTAATAACCAGCAAGGTTTGCTTGCTGGTGCCCCAGTAAGCCGTGCCTCATAAGCATTGTGGTTTCCAAAATTATTCCAAGTCAGGCACCGCTACAAGTAAAATATACTGCTGGCTGTGAAATAATGAGTGGGATAATAAATATATAAAACTTGGAATCTCCTGATGAAAAATGAAAAGAAATTTTATGAACCCAACCAAACTCAGAAGAAAACCCCCTAGTGTGCTCACCGTGATCAATGCCCTGGCCTTCCACGAGGGAAGCTCAGATTCAATTTCCTATTCTGATGCCTCGTTCTGGAGGCAGCTCTGGTGGGGACCAGAGATAGCGAGCTCGTCTGGTGTTGGCAGAGGTGTGGCTCCCAGGTCCTGGTGGGGGAGAGTGAAAGGTCAGAGCTGTGGTGCGTCAGCGTGCACCCAACAGTCATGATCTCGCGTCCCTGCAGAACTGGGTGCAAACATTGGAGGGGACATTTAATGGCAGTAATATTGCACTTTGACATATCAATGCAGAGTACTCGCGTTCCTTATCCTTTTGCTCACTGGTCTGCATCATGACCCCGGGCAGCAGCTGAATGGATTTGTAAGATCATCTCACAGAGGAGGAAACAAAGGATTAGGGAGTCTTGCTTACGTTCACATGATGGGAAAGTGGTGGAGCCGCAGGAAAAGCCCGGGTCTGCTGCTGTTGCAGACGCTTTCTGTTAATCCCGTCAGGGTTACTGTTTCCCTGACCTGCTGTTAAACACACACGCACACGCTCACACACGCACGCACACACACTCTGCGGGGGCATGAGCAGACCAGGCATCCTGTCTAAATTAATTTATTTCATGAGATCATTTCTCCACACTCCATTTCACATTGCCTGTGGAGACATAAACCTAGTCTTGAGTAAAAGAATGAGGACTTTGGTCCCTAATTTGGCCCTAAATGTCATGCAGAAAATGTTTTCTTAACGCAACGTGAGGCCTGGAAGGCTTGTTTGCTTGACTTTCAAACTCTGCCAGCCAGCGGACACATCATTCTAAGAGGTTTTATAGAGAAGGCCGAGTCCTGATGGAAAATTTAAGCCCAGGGGGATGTTATTGTATAGGAAAGATTTGGGGGTGCATAACATTTGGCAAAAATTCTCCGTTAGCTGGAAACTCTGGCCTGCGGATTCCTGAGCAAGCTTAATCTTGCAGATATTAGCTTTTATGAATTACCATAAGGGTATGACCTCGTCTCAGGTTTCTCAAGTAAAGGAATGTCTCTTAATTAACTATTAAGGAAAAAACAGAAGAATAAAGCAAGAGGAAAATTACATGTTTGTCTTACTCTAGATAATGTTTTAAGCTCTTTGACCCTGCTGCACCCACAGAAACCTGTCTGTGACACCAAGAAGTAAAATAAATAGCCGGGTCATCACACCTTGCCCATATCAGACCTCCTTTCACATTCAATAAATGATGTGTGATTAGAGGTGGGCCATTTACATCCCGAGGGAGGATGTTTTGGGAGATCTTTTTCTCTTTCTTCTGAACATGGGTCTGTGGCTGAGAGCCGCAGGATTCTAATCTACCTGTCATCCCGCATCAAGCCAGACATTTTGATGGCTTCTGAATGTACCTTCAGAGATCTTTGCCTGAAACTAGCTTCCCAGCCATCACAGGGCAGCGGGGGCTGGTGGCCACTGTGTAGTATGCTTTGTGATACAGGCGAGGCGGGGGATACCTTCTGCTCATACAGAGGTTCCTACAATTTTTACATAGTCATGTTTTAAGAAAAATACTTCAAAGACCTCTTTAAAAAGCAAACACGTAATAGCCCAAAGTGACAATAACCTATTACCTCTCATTTACATCCCACAATAGTGTTTCTTAGTCTTTAGGGTACGCAAGAGTTATCTGAAGAGCATGCGAAGGCCCAGATTACTACCCCTGACTCCACGATTTATTAGGTTGGGGATGGGCGGGGAATTTGCATTTTCATATGTTCCCATGTTATGTTGATGCTGCGGGTAGGGGACCTCTTGTTGAGTAACATTGTTCTAGAATTAGAACTGAATTGTAACTGAATTAGACGTTCAGCTTAGCTTAGTGGGAATTTGAGGGAATGGGAAAGTGGATAGTAAGTTGTGATGCAGAAAGGAGAATGAAAAACATTTCAGAGCATGGGAATCTGTATCGAGGGCAAATAGAACTGCAGGTTTCCCAGAGGAGAGCTCTGGGAAGCCCACGGGAGAAGAACAAGCAATGACGGAGGAAGGCAGGTGGAGCAGGACCCCATCAAAATGTCCTCTCCTCGAAAGGTGAACCCTGGGACTGCTAGTCATTGACCACGACCTTCCCGTTCCCCTCACTTATGGTTGGAAGCCTTTCAGGACATCAGGCACCATGCACCCTGATAGTGAAGATAAACTTTAAAACTGGCAAATAATAAGCAAGACATGAATCAAATAAGGTATTGTTCTTGAATGACTGGGAAACTCTACCTGCCTTTAAAGTTGAATCTATTGAAATGAACAATGGAAAGAAATGGCAGGGGTATGCTTGTGGTGGGATGGGGGCCTGGGAGAGGTTTGGGCTGGGGGTTGAGATATTGTATATACTGTTTCTTTGAATTCATGGAAGAGCCTCTGACATGCTTCTGCCTGGCGGGGGTCCTCGGCAAACTTTGATTGACCATATTGTCCATTCTGACAAAAGTTCAGGGCTGCTCTTTGTTGCTTCAGAAATGAAAGGATTGGGAACAACTGCCAAGCCTTTGAAGCCTATGCCTCTGGGGCTGGGCCTCACAGCTGCTCAAAGCTGAGAATAATTATATCACCACTGCAATGACTCAGCTGGGGTTAGAACCTCACCAGGTTGGGGCTTCACTATTTCTAATGCATGAATTTTAAAAATAGTTGAGAGGTGTAGCTCAGAATATAACCTGCCTAGAAAAATGTGTGACCTTATGCAGTTTCTGACAACCCAAGCCCTCCATAGCAGCCCCCACACGCCAGGCCTGTTTCCCAGTCAGCACCCAGCTATTTAGACTCCTAATTTCTCCCCACTCTTCCCTCATCAAAACTTGTCTTTTACACCCTGACCGCACACTACAGTAGTAAGTGACTGTGCTAGGTCATTCGAGGAACACCATAGTTGGCTTTTGCTCGACTTTCACGTCTTAGCTCACTAACTACCTTCTCAGAGAAACTCCCTCACCACTCAGTGTAAAGAAGCGGCCCTTCCCTTATCATCTCATACTGTTTTATTGTCTCTGCATCATTTACTGCTCCTGAAATGAGCTTGTTCACTTATTTATTCACTAGTTCGCAGTCTACCTTAGTTTAAGCTCCGTGTAAGCTGAGATCTGGTTACTTTTGTCCACTGCACTATCTATAGTGCCTAGACCTGTGCTTGACGCATAACAGGTGCTCAGAAAGATTTGTGGACTACATGAATGCATTCAAGCCAAGGTGAACATCGGTAATGTCTTATGGGTTAACGCTACAGGATAAAATACATTTTTAACAAGACCCTTAATTCTTTAACTCAAAGGAATGAAAAATGTGGGAATTTGGGGTTCTTTGGGGGAAGCCCGTAAGGCATTGGTACCAGTTCAGGCCTTGCTCTGTGGTGTCACGGAGGTGAATAGAGTGAGCCCTGTTTAGGTGCTGGCGTGCTCCATCACAGAAAGGGCTTTCTGGCCAAAGGGGTTAATTGGAGTCTCATGGATGTGATGGAAAGAGCTTATTAGCCCAAATTCACCCTACACCATCTTATGAATACCTCCCTGGAGGGAGTTTTATCTGACAGATTTTAGAGGGAAGTGACATATCATTTCAAAGTTTTGTACCGAGGTAAAATGAGATATCAAGTCCAGGTACATGAACTCTTCTCATCTTTTCAAAAAAAACGAGTCCTTATCCATCTTTTTAAAATTGAAAACCTACATTGTCCTTTACGTTTCATGTCCTTTCTGTTCCCAAAAAGACCAAAGAAGGAAAATAATAGAAGATAATGATTGTGATCTTTTCTAGGATTCATGGTGATAACAAGCTTTTGCTGTTTGATAGTGCTCTCTGAAGAGTTTGAGAAAAGAGAAAATCCAAGTTGTCAAAGATATTTATTTATCAATTATAGTACCTCCCCAAGACTATGGCCCAGAACAGTAATTTACAAAGTGTGGTCCTGGGACCATAGCATCAGGACCACTCATGAACCTCGTAGAATGCACTTTCTTGGGTACTCCTCCAGACTGAAGGTGATGGGAGGGCTGGGCTTCCTCTGGAGGGTCCAGGGGAGAATCCATTCTTTTTTTTTTGAGACAGAGACTCACTCTTTAGCCTGGGCTAGAGTGCTGTGGCATCAGCCTAGCTCACAGCAACCTCAAACTCCTGGGCTCAAGCGATCCTCCTGCCTTAGACTCCCAAGTAGCTGGGACTACAGGCATGTGCCACCATGCCCAGCTAATTATATATATATATTTTAGTTGTCCAGCTAATTTATATATATATATATATGTGTGTGTGTGTATATATATATATATATATATATATATATATATATATATATATTTTTTTTTTTTTTTTTTTTTTTTTAGTAGAGACGGGGTCTTGGTCTTGCTCAGGCTGGTCTTGAACTCCTGAGCTCAAATGATCTGCCCAACTTGGCCTCCCAGAGTGCTAGGATTACAGGCGTGAGCCACCACGCCCAGCCAGAGAATCCATTTTTTGCCTCTTCAAGGTTCTGGTGTCTGCCAGCATTTCTTGACTTGTGGTTACATCAGTTCAACTTCTACCTTGTGGCCAAGTGACTCAGAAACTTGGGTGGAGGCAGCAATTTGTGTTTTAACCAGTCCTTCAGGTGGTTCCAATATATGCTGAAGTTTGAGTATCAATGTCTAGAACGTTAGTACTCAATATGTGATTTTAGCTAACATCGGTCTATATCTAGATCAATATCTAACAGCATCACCATCACCTGGGAGCTTATTAGAACTGCAAAGCTGTGGGCCCCACTCCAGACCTTGCGAATCAGAATCGACAGTTTAGCAAGATTCCCAAGGGATTATTACGAAAATTAGTCTCAGAAACACTTGATCTAGAATCTACATAGATTGTCATGTCCTGGTAATAGGTTATATGAGAAAAAGAGGATATTAAAATATTGTATCTTGCTTTTGCACTACATTTTTTTTTTTTAATTTTTATCCATTTGTTAACCTGCTATGGGCTAAATTGTGTCCCCCCAAATTCATATGTTGAAGTTTCAAACCCTAGTACCTCATAAGGTAATGGTATTTGTACATAAGTTCTTTAAAAAGGTAATTAAGTTAAAATGAGCTCTTTACAATGGGCCCTAAACCAATCTGACTGGTTTCCCCACCAGAAGAGGAAATTTGGACACACAAGGAAATACAAGGCATGAGCACACAGAGAAAAGCCCAGGTGAAGAAAGCACCCATTTGCAAGCCAAGGAGAGAGGCCTCAGAAAAAAACAAACCTAGGCCAGGTGCAGTGGCTAACTCCTGTAATCCTAGCACTTTAGGAGGCTGAGATGGGAGGATTGCTTGAGGCCAGGAGTTTAAGACCAGACCCAGCTGTAAGGTTTTTCTGCAGTGGCGAAAAGAAAAGAGACACAGAAAGAGAAAGAGTGGGGGGCCAAACCACGTGGCTTTATTATACACTTGTGGACGAGGTTCTGGGGCCCCAAGAGCGGGGGCCCTGGAAGTCGCCCTGCACTACATTTTTAAGAGCTCAGATTTTACTTTTCTTAATCTTACATGCTTTAATAATGAGAGTAATCTAAATTTCTTTCTTCCGTGACAGTTTATCTTAAAGTGTGCTTAGCAGATGAATTCTCTGGAATATTCAAATTCATACTCCTCAACCATACTTTATTTTGACAAAAGAAAAGATACACCCTAGAATCTGCATTTTAAAATAAGCATCTTGGTCATTCAGTAAACCCTTTAGTCTAAAGATAGATAGCTTTTTTCTTGGAGATAGTTTTTCTCTATTTTAAATCTTTGAATTTGCCCTTGAACATTAGCACTTGTTAATGTTCTAATGAAGAAACTGCTATGAAAAATCAATGCTATTAAAAGAAAAACACTGAATAAATTTTATTATACATTAATAGTATGTTTTTAAGTTTAATAACTGGAGACAGTTACTTAGAGATGTAGTCTTTTTCTTTTGATATTTCTGACATTAGCAGATCCAAAGCTAAAAAGGTAACATTTCCTAGAAACATAACAACCCATAAAGGTCTTAGAGACAGGGCTTTAACTTATGTTGGATGAAATTCTCTTACTCTCGTGTTACTATTTTCCCACCAAATTATTTTTCTATCAAAAATATAAAATGTTATGAAAAATTAAAAATGCAATTCGGGAGAACTCATGCCTTCATCCCCGCTCATGCTTTCCTCCTTCATGTTGCTGAGGTTGTGTGAGAGCCGCCAGGAAATCCACACTGGTTAACAAATGGCTAATCGACAGTCACCCATCTGTTGATGCGGTGTTGGCTGTTTCCAGATAGAGTCAATGATCATTAAGTTTTGTCTCCCCTCATGGGGGAAAGCTGTGACATACTGATTACTTGACAGTGTTAGAAAGATTTCTGACTAATTTCTTATGCGTTCTAAACAAATCTTTCTTTAAGGTTAGTGGCCTATCCCACATCCATTTTTTATCTAAATCCATAAAGTCTAATGATTTTTATAATGGCAAACAGGCATTGAAGATTTTAATGGTAGTGGTGTATAAATTGTGGTTCATATTTTGAAATATTTCAGAAAATAAGTAACTGAAAAGTCATGGTTTGCCCCTCTAAGCTGCAGCAAATTTTCCCCTCTGCATCATGTGTTTTCTCTTATGCTTTGTGGTCTCTCTAGTACATAAACTATACAGCAAGCATTTTCAGAGTGACAGGGGAAAGACGCAGGATGCTCTAATCTTTTCACTGTTGAAAGCCTTCGCTAGGCATGGCACAGAGAGATGAGCCTGGGAGTGGTACCAAGCTCTGAGGCTTCGTATGAAGGTACCTTTCCCCTTTGGACAATGTCTCTGTTCCATCAGTGTGGGTTCTCAGCCTGCTTGTGTGGCTGCTTTCTTGTTTCTCTCTTCTACCTTCTCGCACTTAACCAATGACCATCCCTCCTCCTTGAGAGGTTGGCCTCTTATTGAGGCTGTGATCCACACGTAGACATCAGTCTGCTTTCCAGTAATTTCATGTCTTTAGGAATAAACACATAGATATTATCTAAGTGTCTATAGTGATTTGGGTTTATTGAAAACATTCAGGATGCTTACTTCTGACACAAAGTAAGTGAAATCTGCCTTGTAAACATTAAATTATCCTGTAATTAGAACCATACAATGTGTTTGTTGAGTACCTACTATGTACCAGGAACTGCACTAGTAAGTCCAGGGGCTGGCATGCTTAATAAATCAGATATGGTCTCTGTTTCCATGTAGCTTAGATTGTAATGGGAGAGATGGGAATTAATCAAATGATCCTACAAATAACTATAAAGTTGTAATATGAGGAGTATCAGGCTGGTTCAGGAAGGTTTCCTCAAAGAGGAGATGTTTGAATTGAGATTTGAAGGAATAGTGAATTTGAAGGAATAGGAATAAGTTAATTATGTGAAGTGGAGAGGAAGAGCAATTCAGGTAGGATGAAGATAAAAGTGGTGGTTTTTATGGAAAGAAGGAATATTATAGATCACCTACTTTTGGTGGGAGAGGATCATGAGTGGAATTTTGAACATGTGGAATTTGAAATGCCTTGGGGACACTTAAGAAATGATGTGACCTTGGCAGATGTTTGGACTGTTAATGCATATTCGTGTTTCCATATGAATTTTAGGGTTGTTTTTTCTATTTTTGTGAAAAATTCCATTGGAATTTTGGTAGGATTGCATTGAATCTGTAGATTGCTTAGGCGCAGTATGGACATTTTAACAATATTATACTCTTTCAATCTATGAACATGGGATATCTGTCCATTTATTTGTGTCTTCTTCAATTACTTTCATCAAAGTTTTATAGTTTTCAGTGTACAGATCTTTTACCTCCTTGATTAAATTTATTCCTCAGTATTTTACTTTTTTGATGCTATTGTAAATGGGATTGTTTTCTTGATTTCTTCTTTGGCTAGTTCATTATTAGTGTATAGAAAGGCTATTGATTTTTGTATATTGATTTTTTGTCCTGGGACTTTACTGAATTAATTTATTAGTCCTAACAATTTTTTGGTGGCGTCTTTAGGGTGTCCTCTATATAAGACCATGTCATCTGCAAGAAGAGACAATTTACTTCTTCCTTTCCAATTTGGATGCTTTTTAAATTTCTTTTTCTTGCCTAATTGCTCTGGCCAGGACTTCCAGTACTATGTGGAGTAGGAGTGGCAAGAGTGGACATCCTTGTCTTGTTCCTTATTTAGCATGTCGAATGGGTTCTTGAAGATGTCAATTGAAATCACCAAGATGATGGGAAGACTTGTATTGGGGAGTAAGATGGTGAACCAGAGCTGAGGCTCTGGTGATTGAGAAAGAATGATGAATGAAGGAAGTTGACGAGAATAGCAAAGACGGAAATAGAGGATGAAAGAGCCAAACACTACCAGCCTTAGAATTTTTTTAAATGTGAGATTGGAGGAGCAGTAGTCTGAGAGAAGAAGTGTTCTCACCTGAGATCCATGCTTCACTGAGGGCCAATGGTAAAGAGGCCCTGGGAAAAGAGATTTAGGATTTTGAAGTATTTGTTGGTTATGGAGTGTCATTCATTGAGAGGAAAACAGAATAGATACTATTGTCTCCATCTTTTTTCTTCTTCTTAATAGATGAAGAAATAGAGGCTTACAAAGGATGAATGACTTCTCAAGGCTACCAAGCCGATAGGTAGTGATGCAAAGACAAGAATCCAGGTCATCTGATTTCTAGCTCAATTCTCTTTCCACTCCCTCATGAAGCATCAGAGTAAAGTTACCAAGCAGCGGAGCCAAGTTTTGTAAGTGTATGTGTCATCCAGTCTGTTCAAAGGCATTTGTTCTTTCATTTATTCTAATTTAAGTTTGTGATGACAGCATTTGTTTTGTTAACTAAAATCCTTTTTATAAATGTTTTGAGTGTCCCTAAATGGTTCTCTGAATTTTGGCATCGTTTATTTCAAACAAGCAAATTGGAAACCAAGAACTATAATACCTATGAGGCATGTCTTGGACAGGGAAGGAAAAAGAGCAATGAGGGTAATATTTTCCCACCGAAAGGTACTTAAATTCTCCTTATTCTAAGAGTCCATGTGAACATGTGCTTAACAAATAGTTTTAATGTAGCATACTCTCCCCTCTCCCCAAATGAAGAGTAAACCAAATTGTAGAGAAAATATAGGTAACTTAAATATTTTCTTAAGACAATTTATGGCTTATTTTTTCTATCTCCAAGTACTAGATTTAAAATCTGTGCTTTCATTAGCATCAATTTTATTTTAATAAAATGTATTTGGGAAGAATATATTCATGTAAAATTTGGCATTACAGTTTCCTTTTCACACCTAATTATAGGGAAGTCATTAAACTGGAAAATTTTAGAATGGGTTTATGCCTGACTCAAGTTCATAAGGTGCACAGGTGTGTGTGTGTGTGTGTGTGTGTGTCCCAAAGTGCATGTTTTAGCACAGTGAAAAACCATCTGTGAAAATATTCCCTACCCATTGGTAATTATAAGTTACCTGATTTTACACACTGAATTGGTCTAGGCCTATTTGAAGTAGTGAAATTCACAGAGGCATTTGGTTTGTTGAAGCTATTTGAATGCCTCAACTGCTTCCCTAGTAAATGCATTACTGTGTGATTATTTTTAATAGGGTCCTGACATCCACTGAACAATGTAACACATCACACTTTGAGGCAGAATACTCCAGACAGCATTTCAAACTTAATTCTCCAACTGGAATGGAAATAAGAAACTACATTCGATACAAAGAAAGTATTGAGTCGTAAGGATTTCTGAAAAGTCCTCTTTATAGCTTGCTGGGCAAACTGGTAGCCTAACCTTCTGGAAAAAGAATTAGATAGCTCATTAGCGGTTCAATTGTACTCTCGTTGTTCACTCATAACTTGGCACGTTAGAATCCGAGCTATGGGCAGCATTGAATATGAAACAGGTAGGAGAAACAGAATGAAGGTTTCCATTAAAAAAACAAACAGACCCACTGCCTGGTTTTATTTTAAACTTGGGATTTGGAAGGAATAAATATTTTAATTTTATTCTTTGTAAAAGTATAGTTTATTTCCTCTCTTTTAAAAGCTGTATCAAGTGGATAATTAAAAGAACAGCAAGCTTATAATTGGCGAGATGATGAGTCATAAAGTAAAAACAACAGCAACAGAAAATCAACACTATAAAAGATGTAAGAGGTACAACATGCAGAAGATAGTGGGGGGTGAGTGTGAAACCCAAGTATATTTACAGAACTTAGCTTGGATTGATTTTTTATTTCTACAACAAAATCTCTACCTTACTGCTGAAAACTATTTTAAATTTTATATATATGTATATTTACCATATAAAATATATATTTAATTCGTGTATTAACATGTATACACATCATCACACAAAACAAATGCCCATGGTGCTTTTTAAATGACCTGAGTAAAATTGAGTATATGAGAGCATGTGTGTGTATGTGTGTGTGTTTATTTACTCATTTATTTATTTTAAACGTATACTATATCTAGGGATATAAAAAATTTGAGTAATCTTAGTTATTTTAGCAACTTTTAAAAAGTTTTTTTGTCCCTTTATAACATTTTGAGGGATTTTTAACTTTTAATTTTTTTCTCCTTTATATTTGATTTTTTTCCTTTATATTCATATATACATATATGTCATATGCTGTACTATTCTTATATTGGCTATAATTTAATGAGTTATTTACTCCTTTGGCTCCAGTTTCCTAATTGAATTTAGCAGAAGCTATAAAAGATGAAATTTACCTTGCTTGGCACCCTTCCGAAAAGTAGATATTATAACTCCCCTTAATATCTTATATCTTTGCTTAACAATTCTTACTCTCAGTAAAGTCTTCTTCATGTCTTAACTAAACCTCAAATGGGAATCAACTTTGCCCATATATCAGTTATCTTCTCCAATTCTTTTGGCTTGTTTTCTTTTGTGGATTCTGTCCAAGGTAATCGTTTACTGAGATGTGAAAAGAACGGACACAAATGCGTGGAGAGGCATCAGCGTCCAATTCCTCAGTGTTCTTTTTCTCTTTGGCATAGCATTCTCTTTGGAGTTTAAGAGAGTGGGATCTGGGGTCAGAGGGACTATATTTCCAATCCCAGTTTAGTCTCTTACTAGGTGGGTGATGTGATTTTGTTTAGTCTCAATTTTCTCCTCTCAGAAATGGTGGGAATAATGATTACTCTTTCATTTGAACTTGGTAAGGATTATATGGCATAATGCTCAACATACTACTTGGCACTACGTGAAGTGTTCAGAATAAATTATATAACAATTCTAGTCCAGATATTGAAACACTTAAAGTATATAATATTGAATATTTATTTTAGGCTGAGTATAAAATATCTGAGTAGAGAAATAAGAAGTTCTTATTTAACATGCCTGTGTGTGTGAATAAATTGAATGTAGGGGATTTTAACTTGTTAGGTCATTTTCAAATAAAGCCTTTGCAAATGGCTAGGACTTACAGAATAAAACAATATCTCAAATGAAAAACTACACTCCACATATAAAGTATATATTGCAGAAGTTACTCAGAAGTGATGTATAGAGATATTTAATATTCTGGAGCTTATTTAGCTAACACTGTGATGCTTCACAGAAGTTGAGTTCTCATTTCTGGGTAATAATACTTTCATTTATACAGCATCTTGCAAGGTTGTTTTACATACCTTAGTACAATTTATCATTACAAAAATATTACAAGATCGGTAGAGCATGTGTTATTACCCTGATTTTGCAGGTGAGGAAAACCAAACTTGGAGAAGGTAAGTAGTTTGCCTAAGGCCACAGTGTTCTAAGATGATAGAACTCCCTCTTTGTTACTATTAATAGTTCTGGGATTTTTCCTCTCATGAGGCCTCTGCCACCAATGACAAGGTTCAGAGTTGAAGGAGAGATCAGAGAAGGGAAGGTGTTTCTAGTTATTCTCGCCATCTTCCAGGCCCTGTGCTTGGAATGGGTCACAGGACAAACAATTCCTATGTACTCTCTCTAGTTTTCTGCCCCCTGGACTCTACCTGTATGTGGAGATGTCTTAAGATGGCACTATGAGACTGAAATGTGGGTGCTTGGGTAGGAAGGAGGTAACTAGATAGAGTTTTAATGTGGGGAAGGAGGAGAGCCAGGGTTTGGAGGAGGGGGGAAGAGAATAGGGGGAAGGGCCTGCCCTGCTCCTCCCAGCCGTGAGGGGACCTCTGTGCCTGCCAGTTCTAAGCATCTGCTATTTGCTAATGCAGCCGGCAGTAACAATGATCTGCTTCTTCTTGGAGAGTTGATTTCTTTCCAGGATCAGTGAGAGTAAACAAAATCTTTTAATAAAATCTTTATCCAACTCAACAATAAAAGGACAAATAACCCAATTAAATAATGGTCAGAGATGTAAATAGACATTTTTCCTAAGAAGATATACAAAAGGCCAATGAGCAGATACTCAACGTCAACAGTCATCAGGGAAATGCAAAGCAAAACCACAAAAATGAGATACCATTTCTCACTCATGAGGATGGCTAAAATAAAAAAGACAGACAATAACAAGTGTTGGTGAGGATGTGGAGAAATTGGGGTCCTAATGCTTTGTTGATGGGAATGTAAGATGATGCAACAGCTTTGGGAAACTACTTTTGGTAGTTTTCCCAAAAGTTAAACATAGAGTTATCATTTGATCCTACAGTTCTACCTCCAGGTATATACCCAAGAGAACTGGAAACATACATCCACACAAAAACGTGTACATTACTGTTCATAGCAGCATTATTCATATTAGCTAAAAGTGTAAACAACCCAAGTGTCCATCAACTGAAGAATGAATAAACAAAATGTATATGTTATATATTTATATAATGGAATATTATCATGAAAATGGAATACTATAGAATAATATCATGGAATAATAATAATATGGAATAATGGAATAATATCATGAAAATGAAAGAAGTTCTGATGCATGCTACAACAGGGATGAGGCATGAAAACATTATACTAAGTAGAAGCCAGACACAAAAGGCCACATCTTATATGATTTCACTTATCTGACATGTTTAGAAGAGACGTATCTGTAGAGACAAAAAATAGATTAGTGGTTGACAGGGGCTAGGGGAGAAGAGGAAAGGGGAGTTTTAGTGGGTACGGGATTTCTTTCATAGGTCATGAAAAGGTCCTGGAATTAGTAGTGATGATAATTACACAACTTTGTGAATATACTAAAAGCTCTGAATCGCACACTTTAAATGGGTAAATTTTATATATGTGAATTATTGTATATCTCAATAAAAAATCCTTATCCAAGATGATGGTAATAGCTAACATTTATTAAGGAATAGTGCTAGAAACTGTGCTATAGGTTTCACGGATTATTTATTTACTTTTCACAGCAACCATAATGACATATACTGTCATTATTTTTACTTTATGGAAGGGGAAACTGAGGCTTTCAGAGGCTCAGTAATTTGCCCAAATCACATGAGGTTTGACACCAGACTCTGGTTTTTACCTCTATGATAAGCATCACTAGACCTCAAGCAATCTCCTGTTCTCTGGGTATGGCAGTCATTAGGGTTAAGCTTTGGTGTTTTTGGAGTTTTTAACATTTTGTTCTTTCAGGATTCTGTGATTGGATGCTCTAGTGACCAGGAATAGGACTAGATCTGAGCAGTGGTCCACCCCTCGCCCCCCACCTCAATAAAGGACTTTGTTCAAGGCTGGCGCTAACCTTTGTTTGCTGCTCTTAGAGCAGCCTTATGGATACCCCAATCTAAATGAAAGTCCCGCTTTCAGAGGCTCTCACTGAACTGTGTACCTTTTTTTTTTTTTTTTTTTATAGCACCTATTGCAGTCCAGTGGCGATGCGACTAACATCTGCTTCCTCACTAGGCTACAAGGTTCATGATGTCAGGGACCGTGTCTGCTTTGCTCACCATTGCACACTCAGCAAGTAACACTGAGCACACAGTAGGCACTCAATAAGTATCAACGGAGTGACTAAACACCAGCACAGTAAGAACATTTCTACACTCTTCACACCTCTCTATTGTCCCCTACCGTGTCCCTGTTTTAGAAATTTGTACATTACTTTTATGGCTTCTGGGTCCAGCGTGTGAGCCCGGCGTGGGAGTGCCTCGGGGCCGCGGCTGGCCGCGCCGTTGGAAAGTGACGCACTGTGGAAAGCGTTGGCTGCAGTTCTGACCTCAGAGACTTCTCTCAATGTTTCCTATGTGCCGTGCTCCTCCACTCCAACTGGGATTTTGGCTGTCACCTCATTTCTTGCCTCCATTAGCCCTTATGACTATTCATAATGACATTTCACATGAACTCCCTCGTGATCCTAAAATGTTTTACACCCAGCAAATCTCACACCACTGCCTAAGTGGTTAAACATGTACGTTGCAGTATCCCAGGATATAAACAAGCTGAAAACCCAGAAATGTTAATTGCCCTAGATTATGCAGCAAATAAGTGATAGAAACAGAATCAGGAACTAGTAGATTGTAAACTCCTTAAGGCCTTTGTTTTATATGTTTAAATTTTCCTTACTATGCCCAGCATGGCCTGGCACATATTAAGAGCTCATTAAATATTTCTTTCATGAGAAACTCAAATTCTTTCTGAAAGGAGCTCACACTCTGTTCTGCATCAGCTAATTCCTACCCCCCTGCCAATATATTTCCCCTCAACTAACTTTCCTAAACTTTATGAATTTTTGGATATCATTGCAATGCCCAAATTCCAAAGGTATCTAACCAAATGCACCCAAATAGCCCCACTTTCTCATTTTTCATATCACTAATGTTACACTGCCATTTTTTATCCACCCTGGTTGAAATCTGCCTTTTAATTCTTCAACCTTCGTTGTTGCGCACGGCCAGCAGTCAGGTCCATAGATTCTCCCTGGACCTGCACAAAGTGCCGTTGTTTTCGTTTCGGCTCTCGCTGCCGCACCCCAGTCCAGATCTCATCACCTTCCAGCGCTACTTTCCCCACCTCTCCGCTCTCCCATCTGTGATGGTGTCTGGGCACTGTTTCTAGATTCATTTTTCGGATTGTGATATGTTTTCATCAAACACTTTCAACAACTCCCTACACTGTTTTGTCCAAATTCAGATTTCATGGAATTCGAAGTCCTTCCAAAATGATTACAACTACGTTTTTATCCTTCTCTCTCCCATCTATGGACACAGTCCTCTGGGCAAACCAAAAGGTACTCCTTAGAATTCCCTGCACCTCCCCTCGTTTTCCCGTGTCGTGCTGCCTGTGACTTCTCCTTATGCTCAAATGTCTATATCTTGTCCTGGACGTCTCAAACGAAAGCTCTTCCAGGGTTTTTTTTTTTTCCCCTTGCTTCTTGCCCCCAAGGAAGTGTTGCCTGTTGCCATCTTTTGGCTCCTTTAGAATTAGGAGTTGCATTTTTGTGCCTCTTCTGTGGTTTGTGGTGTGGATGGCATCTCCCCTAGTAGACAATGAGATCAGGGTCCATGACTTACACGACTGTGTGCCCTGTAGCGCTAAGCTAGTGTCTTTTAAACAGTGGGCAATTTTGAAATGTAAATAGCTTATTTTTCTTTATTGTCCGTTTCTTCTATTTACATACCAACCTCCCCCATTTCCTTTGATTTCAACATCTTCCCAATCTGATAAACCGATCTCACGTATCTAAGCTCATTGCTCAGGTCATTCACATAGTCCATGTATATGGAACTGTTTACTAGCTTCATGTAGTTGACTAACATTTATAATTAGAAAATATCAATTTTTAAAGAAGGTATAGCATATGGTGACTAAAAGCTTTAGATAGTTATTCCTAGTTTCAATTAATTTTTAATAGGAAAACTTAAAATATAACATTTAAGGCATGATGGAGGAGCCAAAAGTCTAGTCTTAGTCTACCCCATGGAATGCAAGTTTCTGGCTCTTAAAAATATTTATAGTTATCTTTTTGGCTGCTTTGGAGTGGCAGTAACTGGCATTGGTGGGATTCTCTTCTTTTGGGGATGAAAAATGAAGTCTGAAAGAATGTTCATTACCAACAGGGTATGTGTTGACCAAACTAATTTTTCATCTGCCAAAATGTGTATACTGGCTTCTGTCTCATCTAGAGACCTCTGGAACTAAAAGTAATTGATCAAATTAGCCCAATTATAACCCCTACTAGTTCTGTTATGATTGTAGCTTGTTAACCTTAGTACACTGTTTATTTAAACCATGTGGATGACATCATGAAAACCACCCCCACTTCATCAAAGCACGATGCAGATGATGAAAAACAAGTTGGTTTCAAACCACTCTGAGATAGGATCTTTTTTCCTTTCTTTCCTATGTTAAAAGATAAAATGTGCAACCTCTGTTCTTAGCCATTTGATTTTCACTCCAGCTGGCCCTCCCCCAGTGAAATGGAAGCATTTTCATGCCATTTAGAATTAAGCAAACTAAAAATACCAAACAAGTATGCTTCGGTCCTGGAAAAGGAGAACTGATGACAGAACACGTTCTTTTGATTTTCCTATTACCCTTCCTCTGCCAAGTTCACTTTTCCATGCTGTATAATGGTTTCCTGCACCACAGCCTGGCAGACAATGCCCAGCAAGGTCGTTATGCTGCAATTGGCCACAGGACTAGCAAGCTATTTTCCCTAGGCCGTGATTATTTTCCTTCTTGGTGTCCTTCTTATATTCCCGTAAAAGCTTGGATCTGCTTTGATTAGACAGATCGGTGCATGTGTGTACCATTCTCACCTCCTGAAGCACGCGACACTCCTTGGCTCCCACGGTGTTCCTGCTGGCATGGTTCCAACATCATTCCACAGCCACAGTAAAAGTATTAGCATCTATGAAGCCTAATTTTGGGGTATTAATGAGAGATAAATTGATTGACAATTCACAAGGAGGTCATTGCTCTACTTGTGGCACCAATATGAGGTAACACTCCAAAAGGAAAAATGAAATTCAAAAAAGTAATGGAATAACTGCCATCTTTACTCAGTGGACTGTTACAATCTTTAGTACTTTTTTAGCCTATATTTTCTTGACATCTTGGATGAGAAGCTTACCCTTTAAATTGTGAGAATTCATTCAACTATCTCACCATACATGTATTAATAAGCTTTGATTTAGGTACCATAGGGGGCTAAGAAATGTATAAAGTCATGGTCATTTTCTATAAGAAATTGATACTTCAATTCAGCATTTCTAAACTGTTTTCTTTGGAACGCTACTTCTTCGCACCCCACCCCCACCCCCCAGATAGAGTCTTGCTCTGTTGCCTGGGTTAGAGTGCCATGGTGTAGCCTAGCTCATTGCAACCTCAAACTCCTGGGCTCAAGCAATCCTCCTGCCTCAGCCTCCCGAGTAGCTTGGACTACAAGTGTGCACCACCACGCCCAGCTAGTTTTTTTTTTCTTTTTCCAATTTTAGTAGAGATGGGGTCTTACTCTTGCTCAGGCTGGTCTCTAACTCCTGACCTGAAGTGATCCTCCCACCTTGGCCTCCCAGAATGCTAGGATTACAGGCGTGAGGCACCTGGCCTGGCTGGAATACTAGTTATAATACTAGCTCTGTGAAAATATAATTCAATGTACAAAGAAGTTTGACTTCCCTCTTGGAAAGTTACAACATATTAAAGGCCTTGAAAAATTCTGAAATGAAGAATTATGTCTATAATTTGTTTAACCTAGAGTTTACCAAATTTTTGATCATGAATTCCTTTTTTTTTTATGTAATACCTCATGTTTATAACATCTCATGGATAGATTTGGGGGAATGCTGGCTCAATAAGCTTTTTTTGTACAAGGATTATTTCCTTTATTTCCTTTGTCTCACCCAGAGAAATACCCACAATAAGTTTTTAGAAATAGTTGACTAAACAAATATACTGTCTAACCTAATAGAGCAGTGGCTCCCAAATTCCAGTCCATAGATGGGTGCGTGTTGTCTGCACTAGTATTTCTTGGGGAAGATGTTATAAATACAGATTCATGGGATCTGATCCTGGAGTTTCTCATTCAACAGGTTTGAACTTGGGCCTGAGAATCTGTATTAAAACATCCCAGGTAATTCTTAGTCATGGCTAACTTAGGAATCACTGGTTGGTATATAAAAAAATAACGCCAAAGCTGAACAGTTGGTAATCCTTGGTTAAAGTTCTTCATTCCATGGTCACAGACTAAATTCTAGCTTTAAAAATGTATGTCCATTGTAATCCATCAAGAATGTGAATGTGCCTCATCGAGTCCAAAGCACTGGGCCTGAAGATAGGTCAATAAAGTTATTTTTATACATAGAAAAAAGAATAGTATACTTTTGCTTTATAAGTTAAGCATACACCTATAATTTTGAAGAATACAGAAGAGATTTGAAATATTTCTGGAACTGAGAGGGTTTTTGGCCTGGTCTTTGAGACCGTTGCAATGATACTGCTGGCCGTGTGAAACCTCCTCAGACTGTCAGAGGGGGCCTTTAAAACTTAGAAGTTTCATCTGGAAGTCTGATATGACCATGAACTCAAACCTTGGGTGATAAGACAAGGCAGATAGGATGATTTTTTCCTACATCAGCATTGTAAATATACAACTATGAAAATTTTCATAAGATCATAAGCTTTATAATCTCCCATGACAAAAAAGATTATATATAGAAATATGTGCTGAAATGGTTTCTGTGTTTAATGCCACAAATATTTGAAATCAGTTCTGGTTTGGTTCTCTTCTTATTAAAATTCATTTTATAAGTGGCTCTGTTTCACGGTTATTTTTCATATATTTCTGATTACAAAAGATCTTATAGGTGGTAAAATCAGCCAAAACAAGTAGCACTACTTAAAAGATTTTGAAGAGCGTTAGATATTATTTATTGAGGATAAACCATCAGAAGCATTATAAGGATTGTACATTAGATTTTTTACATTATTATTTAAACTCCCCCATCACTGCTTTTAAAAAAATCACTGTGTGCCTCCTTCTCTCCATCCACCTCTTCCCCATTCCTCCTCTTCCTTCTCATTTTCCTTTTGACACTAATTTATAAAGTCAACAAAAAACGTTAAAGATTTAGTAGCAGGCAATACTTTTACTTTTTTGGCTTAATAACCCAATCTTCATGATGAGATTATATTATGGAGTAAAGCCTCTGGAACTGTTTCCTCTGATCGGTTAAATAATTTAGTATATCCATGCAATTAAATGCTATGCAGTGATTAAAAGTAATTATGTAGTTCTATGTTAATGTACATGAATATTCATTAAATATAAGGGAAAGAAAGAGGTGCTCAAGGGACATTGTTAAGTGAAAAAGCAGGATACCAAACAGTATGATTCCATATGCTTAGATTCCATGTATTTAATGTGTAAATTTAAAAAAAGAAAATAATAGCTAAAGTTTGTTAACCTGAGACCATGTGCCAGACCACTGCTCCAAATGCTTTATGTACATTAACCTATTTAATTCTCATAACCATCCATTAAGGATCCATCCCTTATAATTCTCTGTCCCCTTCCCTTGTGAAACTGAAGCACAAAACCAGTAAGTCACTTGCTCAAGATCAAAACTAGTAACTGGCAGATGTGGGATTTTTAACCCATGTACTTGGTTTCCCAGCCTGCACTCTTAACCACTCGCTATATGCAATGTATCAAAATGTTGATCCTATTTGAAGGTGATATTATGTTCATGTTTTATGCCTTTATAATTTGTTACAGTTTCTTCTTCGCTCAGTCTATATTACTTTTAAATTAGAAAAACAAAATTTTGGATGAAAATGAAGAATTTCTCCCTTACACAGAAATAAATGCAACAGAGCCTCAAATGACATCATATTATTTAGGGTTCAGTCTAGCTGTCTAAAAAAGAAAAAACTCTTTAAGGATTATATATTATCTTAACACTACAGATAAGGATAAAAACCCTCTGAAATATAGTGAGTTCTCTAGTCAAAGATGAGTCAGTGGCAAAGAATTGGCAATATGATCCAGTATATCTAATGACTTGTAGATCCTATAATCCAGTATATCTAATTTGAAAAGTTGATAGTGCTGAATGGATAATATAATGTTTTTGTACACTCACACCTTGGTATTTGTGGGATACCAAAATCCAGGGATGCTCAAATCCCTTATATAAAATGCTGTAGTATTTGCATATTACCTACACATATCCTTCTGTATATTTTAAATCTTCTCTAGATGACTTATACTTAATATAATGTAAACGCTATGTCAATACTTGTTATATTGTACTGTTTAGGGAATAATGACAAGAAAAGTCCTCTGTATATTCAGTCGAAATGCAACCATCCATTTTATTTTTCCAAATATTTTTGAACTTTGGTTGGTTGAATCCACAGATCCACAACCCACAGGCATGAAGAGCCAAATGCATTTATTATGTTAAAAAGTCAAGTCTACTAGTTGAACATGCCTATGTTCTGCTCACATCCTGCACACCTGAAAACAGTGCCTTCCATCTGTCCTGCCTAGTGGGCTCAAAGCAGATGAGGAGAAAAAGGTCTTTAAGGGTCGTATTCTGAGCTCAAACCCCTGAGTCATGTCCCAACTCTGCTAAGAGGTTTTTATAAAACAACCAAAAAAATTCACATTGTCATGCTTCATGATTGCCAAATAATGTAGTAAAACAACGGTTCTATCAGTCTGATGGCTTTGCTGTTTTATAAATTCCATCATTTTCAAATCAGAGAAATCCCTCCCTTTTGTATGTTAAACTCTGCTTTGTGTAAATCACTTAGATCTAGAAGAAACCTCAGGGAAATATAATTTATCTCATTCTTTTGGATAACTCAACAGCTTTTATCAGATTATCACATACACAGCACTGGAAAGTTTCCAGAGTCCTTGTGATACTACAACTGAAGCAGTATTTGTTGAGTAAATACTGTATGTATTTTTAGCAGAACTGTGCTAGAAAGGGAAAGGAACTAAGAAAAGGAAAAGAAACATAAATACTTGTCACTATTCCGTCACTCACATTGATTTCTTGTGTTCCACAAATAAAGGGAACATTAGAAATTGCAATTTGGAAATTGAGTATTTCCGATATAAAGGAACTGGTAGAGCAACAGTGATAATTTTGAGATTTAGTATTAGGTTGACTTGTAGGTCATGTTGCTTGCTATTCCCAAAATTGGGGAAGAGAATGTCAGTAAGATATAGCTGAGGTCTTTTTCTGATTGTAAACATAATATATATACCACAAAAAAGTTGAACTCTACAGAATGGTAAAAGGAAAAAAATCATACAAAATCTCACTGCCTAGAGATAACTAATGTTCTTATTTTAACATAACTTTAGATTTTGTTATGTACATTTCTTACAAAAAAATGGGACCCAAACTGTTTTAAAAACTAGTTTTTCAATAATATGCTTTGGAATTTTCCTATCAATAAATATAACTCTACATTTTTATTTTTTAATAGTTGCTCATTTCATTGTGTGGGTGTGTCATAATAAAGTATTTAATTATTATAATCCTGTCTTTTTGGAGATTTAGTTTAAGTTTTTTTGACGCTTATATACAATGCTACCATATGCACACATACAAATATAGGCATGTCTGTGTTTCTGTTTATATTTACATAATATGTATATGTACACTTTTCTGATCATTAATTTGGTTATTTCCTTAGAATTAATTCCTGGAATTGGAAATTTTGCATCAAAGGGTAGGCACATTTACATCTTGACACAGTATTGCCCAATTGCCCTATAAAAACATAGTCAGTTTATATACTGACACACAAAATGGGAGCACTTGCGTTGAGATGAATATCACCAAAACTATGTGTTACCAATTTTTAAGTACTTGGGACTCTTCTGGGTCAAAAAATTCTCTCCTCTTTCAAAATTAGTTGAATATCTTTTTCCATGTTTAATGGACATTTTTGTTCTTTCTTTGTGACTTGCCTGCTCATGGCCTTTGCCCATATTTCAATTGAGATATTTATCTTTGTCTTAGAGATTTTACATTATTCTTTATGTATTTGTCATATTACATTTTAATTTGTCATATATGTCACAGTCTTTTCCAGTTCATTATAGTCTTCACTTATGTATTTTTTTTTATTTCAGCATATTATGGGGGTACAGATTTTAAGGTTTCAATAAATGCCCATTTCACCCCCTCCCCCCCAAAATCTGAGTCTCCATGACCATCCCCCAGATGGTGCACATCTCATTCATTATATATGTATATATATCTCACTCATTATATATGTATATACCCGCCCCCCTCCCCACTCAGCATATACTTGGCCTGTATTTTCTTATCCATTCAGCCAACCTATGTCCTTGAGTGGAGAGTTTAAGCCATTCACATTTATTGAGAGAACTGATAGGTAAGGTAGATTACTGTTCATTATGTTGGGTTGGATGTTGTTTCTTTGATTTCTCTCTTGAGCCATTGTATTATCTGGCCTTTAATCTTTGGGTTTTGGTTGTTTTTATATTCATGAGTTTTTATTATGGTGCTCCGTGAGTAACACTTTTTGAGTAGTTCTTGTAGGGCTGGTCTTGTCTTGGTGAATTCTCTGAGACTTCGCTTGTCTGAGAATGTCTTTATTTCTCCTTCATATATGAAGCTTAGTTTTGCAGGGAATAAGATTCTAGGGTGGGCATTGTTTTGTTTCAGAAGAGTGAGAATGGGGCCCCAGTCTCTCCTTGCTTGTAAAGTCTCATTGGAGAAGTCTGGTGTTATTCGTATTGGCTTTCCCTTGTAGGTTACTTGCTTCTTTCTTCTTACAGCTCTTAGAAGGGCCTCTTTAGTTGATATTTTGGTCAGTCTGATGACTGCATGACGTGACGTCTTCCTGTTTGCATTGAATCTCCCAGGGGCCCTCTGGGCTTCTTGAACTTGTATATCAAGATTTTGAGCAAGGCCTGGGAAATTTTCCTCTATTATATCTTCAAAAAGCTTGTCCAGCCCTTGAGTGTTGTCTTCTTCCCCTTCTGCTAACCCTATGACCCTCACGTTAGGTTTTTTCACATAGTCCCACAGCTCTTGTAGGCTTTGCTCTTTTCTCTTGTTTCTCTGCTCTATCTCTGTGACTGATTTATTTAATTGGAAGGTGTTATCTTCAATCTCTGAGATTCTTTCTTCTGTTTGATCTACCCTGTTCTTGAGACTTTCCACAGTATTTTGTAATTCCCTGAGTTGATTCTTCATCTCCAGGACTTCGGTTAAAGTTTTCTTCACTGTGTCGATCTCTTTAGTGAACCTTTGTTCCATATCCTGGAGGCTTTTTGTGGTTTCTTTGTGTTGGTTATTGAGTTGTTGTTGCAGGTCGGTGAGTGTTCTTATGATCCACATACGAAATTCCTCTTCTGTCATATTGGTTGCCTGATTTGGGTTGGTGTCCATTTCTAGGGGGCTGGTGCTCCTCTTTGGGGGTGTGTTTTCTGTTTGGCTCTTCATATTTCCTGAGTTCTTTCGCTGATTTCTTCCCATGTCAATCCGTTGTTGTTTCTTTCCTTTAGGTTTTTGTTTGGGTATTCACACACCTTGTTTAGTTTCTTAGCTGTTAGGTGGTGTCTGTGGGTGAGATTCGACCACTCCCTGTATATTGAGTCAGTGGGTGCCATGAAAAGGCTGTGCAGGATGCCGTCCCTGTCAGTAGGTGGCGCTTGCTTGGAGGAACAGGCTATGCTGTTGATTTTGTGTCCTGTTATCAGCTCTTGTTCTGGGCGGAGCTGGGTTGGGTAAGCCTGCCCTCAGGCACCACCAATGTCGTTAGCAGGGGTCAAAGTTCTGTTCTCTGCTTCCAGGAAAAGCTGTCAGGGCAGGGCTGGAATGGTCCCGCTCAGCCAGAAAGTCTGGGTGTGGGGGTGGGGCTGTCTGAGACCCGCAGTCTGGAGCGGGCCTCGCTTCTTTCCACCCTCCCCAACTCCGCAGCTACTCCTGGGCCTCTGCCAGCAGGCCAGACCACAAGCCACCAGGCCTCCCCGGACTGTGATGTCGGCGGGGAGGTTCCCTGTGCAGGAATGCCACCTGGGCTGGGCGTATGGCCTCCTTTTGGGAGGAGGGTTGCCCTCTAGGACGCTGATCTGCCCCTGAAGGCACACAGACCTCAGTAGGCTGCTCACATATAACCCTTCTGTGCCCCGGGCAATGCTAGCCCTCGGTGCAGGGGATCTGGTCTGCAGGTCCGACCTCTGGGTCCCAGAGTTCAAACTGTATCCCCACCAGGGAGAGGAGTTCTGGTCCCAATTCACCCACAGGGAGCCCAAGCTGTGTCTGTGTCTCTCAGCCTCTGAGTCGGCACCGTTCTCCTGGGAACACCGTGCCAGCAGCAGCTGGGAGGGCTGGTGGGTAGGGAGCTCACAGTCTGAGTTCCTCTGAGTCAGGGTCCCACTGAGTTCCTCAGTGTAGGGTCCCAAAAGGGAAGGTCCTGTTTCCTGGAGGTGCCTCCGGCTGGTGGCTGTATTGTCTCTCTGGGCAGCTGCAGGTAGGGGGGCAGAGGGGAGGAGGAGGCAATATGGCGCCTGCCGCGGGGCTCGGGTCTGTGCACACGGAGGTGCCAGGAGGGAGTTGGGAGCCTGGTGCCGCGTCCGCTACAGGCTCACCGCTGGCTGGTGGCAGCCATCTCTGGGCTGAAGTCCGCAGGTCTCTCCACCCGCTGGGGAGCCCACCAGCAGTCCCAAATGCAGGGGAGCGGAAACAGCAAATCCACCTACCCTTCCCGCTGGTCTCCGGGCTGCTCCAGTGGTCTCAGCTTCCAGTTTTCCTCCGCAGCCTCCTCCCGTGGAGTCTCCCGGGGTCTCAGGTACCCCTCCTTTCGGCCCTCGTCCGCTGTATGCTTGTCTTCTTGCTTCTTTTTTCTAATTTCTGCTAGAATCTGTCTTTTCTGCAGAGATACTCTGACTGGCAGTGTTTCTCGTCCGCCATCTTGATCCTCTGCCCACTTATGTATTTTTATTTTCTTTGTATTTTTTCATAAAGAACTTCTAAATCTCTAATTTTAAAAAAATTTAAGTAAAGAAAAATTTTCCTGGGAGCCCCTGTTAGTTATTTTTCTTTGTTGGTTCAATTTACAGAAAATTACAAATCTAATATAAGACCAGTAATGAAATATGTGAGTGTGTATCTCCATAGGTTGAATAATAAATATATTCATTATTTTATAATTGAAAGCAGATTATATTTTCTAAGTTTTTAGCCATTATTTAAAATTTGAAGTAGAATGTTTCCCCCATTAATGTGTATACTATAAAACATATACACTTTTATACTTTTCTAATTTGATTATAATTTGATGTCTTTATATATCTCTATATCTATTTCTATACAGCTTTACATTTTAGGCACTTGTGTTATTTATGTGGAAACACGTAAACAGACATTTAGTAACTTGTCAATTTATATATTTGCATATATTCACACCCATATATAAGTTAGAGCTCAGAATTGTCAGAGAGCATTTATTGGGCTCACAGAATATGTGTAGGAAGATAGCACTGTCTTAACTCGGCTAATAGAAATGGAAGTTTGTTACAAACAGTTACTACTAACAGAACTTGCATCTGCACTTTTTTTTAAGTGTCATGAATCTAATCTTTTTATTTTGGTAACTGAAAGGTAGCAGGAAGGACAATAATTCAGCTGTGGGACAATGTAAGGGGTTTTAGTGAATGCTTGCCAAATACCATTTTACATGCTCTTACTTGCAAAGCAAATAGTGATCTTGTTGCACAGCCCAGCTCCATGTGTTCAGTCAAATTTCCTCTGAAGAATCATGAACTGAACTGCCACCCACAATTCAAGTTAGTTAAATGTTACCTCTGGCTTTTAATGAAAATGTAAAACCCCTGGGTCCAATTCTCCCTACTTGGCTCTGAACTTGTAAAGGTTGAGTTGAATAGAAATAATTAAGGACAGACTGGGAACATTTGAAAAAATTAAATCAGGGATTAACTCAGATGCACTAAGAGTTGTTTAAGTTCTTTTTGACCTTGTCTTATAAACATAGTCTGTTTTAGTAACCTTGATTGCTTTGCAAAGTTGACTGGCTGACATAGCATCTCCCTGTGAGGTAGGTTCCTAAGCACTCAATCACACACGAGACTAAGAGATAGGAGTCATAGCGTGTTTAATATGTGAATTATTACTTCAGGACATGCTATATAGACTCTTTAAAAGAAAAAGCGTTTTCACGCTCACGTTTCTGATCCAGTTGGGGGCCATACTTTTATTGCCACATGGACTTTCGGAGACTCCAAGCTCATTTCGATTGCTGGTGCGAGGGTATAATATATTTTAGTAATTTGGCATTTGTTTATTATTATTGTCACTGAATCTGCACATTGGAAATTTATTTTTAGTTAATGAATGCTATTGTACATGAGTGGGCCTCTAAGACGCCAATAGGTTACACCAAGACCCCAGTGTCAATTAAGAGTTGAGTGATGGTTTCTGTACTTTATTTATCTTTTCTTTTTAGCAAATTTTATTGACTTTTGGGCAAATTCTTTCAGCATTCTAAGATGTAATGCTTTTGATGGCATAGGCAAGAAACCAGCAACTGGTAAAACATAAATAAATATAAATAAAATATAAGTAATTTTTGGGCACACTTTCGCTAGAGACTAGAATAACACAGTCTTTTTACTTCACCGTAAGTTGATGTTTTAAGATTTTAAAAACAAAGTGTGATCTGTCAGTCAACAGAATCTGAATTTAAGGAATTTGAAGAAGTTGATGCTTCTGCATCAATAACTTCTTTAGGACGTGTGACATTAGAAGACATTAGGTTTTCAATGGCACCTAGAGGAATTGTGCATGGCGAATGCTATCCACTGGTTATTATGTTTAAATTGGACCATGAAGATTTTGTATTTAATAAAATTACACATAATGTTTCCAGCATACTGCCTAGCTAGCATATAATAGGAACTCAAGAAATGTTACTATATCAAGTTAATAACCCAGGCTTCCCTGATGCTGCCACCCTCAGGAATTATCCTCATTTTACAGATGAAGCAATTGAGGTTTAGCAGCAGGAATGAGGGAGTTTTCCCATTCTAGATGGTTAGTAAGTGATAGAACTAGGCTTCAACTCAGGCTTGCTGAGTAGCACTATACACAAAATTATTTTGTATATACAGAATTATATACAAAATTTTGGTAGCATATACAAAATTATTTTAGATGGAACACAAACATATTTTTTAAAATGTAATATGTGTATATTTTTTTAAACTGGCCTCTCCTCTCATTTTTTCTATGTTTTGTTTCTGGGGTATAATATTCTGGAAAATTCTTATTCACAAAGAAAAGTAGTTGCCTTACAAATGAAATAAAATATTTGCAGTATTCCTGAAGCATCTTTAAAAATTTTTTTCTATTATTTGCTTTTTTAAAAATAACAGCTTTATTGAGATATAATTCACATATCATCCAGTTCACCCTTTTAAAGCATGCATGTGTTTTTTATTATATTCATAAAACTGAACATGGATCACTACTATCTAATTCCAGAACATTTCATTACTTCCAAAAGAAATCCTGTATACATTAAGCAGTCACTTCCATTCTCCTCTCCCCTGTCTTCTGACAACCGCTAGTCTACTTTCCATCTCTATAGATTTACTTATTCTGAATATTTCTTATAAATGGAAGCATACAATATATGGCCTTTTGTGTCTGGCTGCTTTTGCTTAGCATAATGTTTTCAAGGTTCATCTATTTTGTATCCTGTGTTAGTATTTTATTCCTTTTTATGGTCAAATAATATTCCATTGTGTGGATATACCACATTTTGTTTATCCCTTCAGCAGTTGATGGACATTTGGGTTGTTTATACTTTTTTGGTCATTATGAATCATGCTGCTATGAACATCCATGTACAGTATCTGTTTAAGTTCTTATTTTCAAATCTTTTGAGTAATATACCTAGATGTAGGATTGCTGGCTCACATGTAATAATAACTCCATGTCTAACTTTTTGTGGAACCACCAAGCTGTTTTCCATAGTAGCCACCCGTTTTATGTTCCCGTTAACAGTGTATGAGGTTTACAATTTCTCCATATCCTCACCAACACTGGATATTTTCCATTTTATTGACTATAGCCATCCTAGTGATGTGAAGTGGTATTTATTTTAATGTATATTTGAAGATATAATTATCACTAAACTCATGGTAATGCTTGTTTTCCCTTCATGACAGTGATAAGATTTCTTTTTCTTTTTTACTTTTTTGAGGCAGAATCTCTCACTCTGTAGAGTGCAGTGGCGTCATCGTAGCTCATAGCAACCTCAGACTTCTGGGCTCAAGGGATCCTCCTGCCTCAGCCTCCCGAGTAGCTGGGCCTCCAGGTACCCATCATGACACTCAGGTAATGTTTTGTTTTTTAGTAGAGACGGGGTCTAGCTCTTGCTCAGGCTGGTCTTGAACTCCTGACCTCGAGCAATCCTCCTGCCTTGGCCTCTTAGAGTGCCAGGATTACAGGTGTGAGCCACCATGCCCAGCCATAAAATACACTTTTATTTAAGCAGGAAAAAAGTGAATCACTTAAAGAAAATCAGTGGATAAATAATGTATGAATGTAGATATGGTGAAATTCGTGAAGGTGTGGCCTTGGGCAAGTTACTTAATATCTTTGAGCCTTAGTCTCTTCATCTGTAATAAAAGAGGACACTGGGCTATTATGAGGATTAAATGGGCTGCTACTCATAAAATATGTGGAACAGTGCCTATAGAAGTGTGTGCCATGTAAGTAGAGAAAGTGGTGTTGAATGAGTCAAGTTTGAGAAACTCTTGCCTAACTTATAGTATATCCCATTGTATTTATGAGCAGGGACTGGCTTTTTGTATTGGAGGTAATCAGTCACTGTTAATAAAACAAATGGCCGAGTGAATGTCATGGTGATGTTGAATTTCTCTGTTCATTCTTGGCTTGTATGAGGAAAGTGCTGTAGAAAAGGAGAGTTTTCTTGGGGTGGGGATGACCTGGCAACACAGGCACAGCCAGTCACTGCCGATGCTCTGCCACTCCAGCTCCCTGCCCGCGCCATCCTCCACTAACCATGCCGCCGCCTGGAGGGAGATGTGGAGAACGCCAGTCCTGTTCACTCCTGGCTTCTTTTCTTTTCCTTTCCTTTTTTTTTTTTTTAAAAATAATTTTGAAATTAATGAATGGGGCTAGATTTCAATTCTCTTTCCTTTTGGCCATAACACAAAGACAAATACACTATGACAAAAACAAAAAATGAAAAAAATATATTTCATGGAGTCCTAATAATGGGATTTGGCTGAGATATTGTCTTGAAAGACCATGTTGCAGTCAACAGTAGTCACTTGGCCTGTTGGGAAGTGAAACATAAATAACTCCCTTCTCTTATCGAATCTGTTCTCTCACACTTGGGCGTTAGAGTTTAAACATTCATAAATTAAATGGCCAAATAAAAGTCATTGTTTTACATTAGATCAAACATAAAGAACTTACTTGAGTAAAGCAAGAGAGTTAATGAAGAAAAATAATTCACTGCAATGAAAAAAAAAGCGCTTTAATTTTCACTTACAGAATTATGAGCAGTGTAATGTTCTCTGCTCAGCAGTGCCACTGTTTCTTGCGTCCTTACAGTTAATAACTTATTCTAGGTATTAAATCTGTCACATTCCTTTTACTTGGGCTTGCTATGAAGAATTTATAGCAGGAGACCCAGAAGTGACCCAGCAATTTGAAAACATAACACAGATATGAATCCAATTATTCTCCATCTAAATGGTGACGCTTATGCCCTGCATCGATATGTGACATCTGAACCAGTCATATTTAATATCTGACTCATCAAAGCCAATCCAGAAACAAAAGCAAAAAGATTATTTCACACCCACCTTCAGAAGAGAGTTCATGAACGAAAGAAAAAGAGAGCGCGTTAAGCCTGCTCTATGTAATTTAGATACTGACATAAAACATATTTTTAAGAAAGTCGTTCTCCCCCCTGGTATGCTGGTCTTTTTCCCTTTCGCAACTACATTTGTGCTGAAAAAGAAAGAGTTGCTTGTACAAGTTCATAAAACAAAACAAATCACTTCTGCAGCAGGAATATATCAGCGGCTTGCTGCTCGGGTCTCAGGGTTCTTGCCAAATGCTCCGATCAGTTCTGTTTTTATTCTTTGTAAAATCAGCAACTGGAGCCGCTTAAAATGTTTTTCATATAAAAATGTAACTGGATCAAACAGTGGCCTTGCAAGGAGAAGGGAGGGGTGAGTGGAGATTCCTTTGAAAAAAAAACTTGACTGAAAATTTGGGGATTCTGGTATAAATAAAAATTACTTTTAATATATGTAAATGAGGTATTTTATTTTGTCCCTCTACAATGAGGGGAAGGGAGAATACATTCTAGAAGCAGCTAAAAAGGAATAGATAAAAAGATTGTGGATTAGTGCTTCAACTAATGACAAAAGGAGCATTTTCTTGTCCTCAGTGTTGGAGAAAGCAAAACGAACGAGAAGATTAAGAAAGAGGTTAAGAGATTAAGATTCACTCGCTCATAAAGGGCGAACGAGTGAGTGTGCCTGCTCACCACACTCTCTTCCTTTGGCAGAGATTTAAAAAAAGGTCAGGGTTTGGAAAGCAAGTTGGTCATAAAACCTAATTTCTTATATTTGATCAAAACTGGTTCTATGTGGAGGAAAAAAAATTAAAAACTTTTAAAGAGTATTTTTGACTTCTAAAGGATTATATGAAAACCAAGGGACAGAATATCTAGCAATCCCCAAGGAATAAATTTTGTAGCTATCTTTTTACATTGTATGAATTAGACTTTGGCTTTTTCGTATGTTATTACTTGTTAGGAGAGACTAATTCTCATTCTGTCATGGTCACAAAAGGCCACAATACAAAGCAACACAGTATAAAGCAATCCAGAATCTCTGGAACTTGAAGTAAAAGCAAAAGAGAAAATTTCATTATCAAAACTCAAGACGACAGCAAGAACGACCCTCCTCCACTAAACACACAAGCTCTACATTTGTATGTGTGCCTATTTTAATCCATGGAACAATATGGCTTGGAGAAACACACCCTGGAATCTCAGTGGCGATTACAGTGAAGAGAAACAGTGGGGTTGGAGGATAGGGAAGGGGGCTTTCGGATGTTACTTTATACATCTTCTCTCCAACGCCACATAGAAGGTAGTACAATATTCACGTACAAGCCACTCAGATGTAACAACTGGTAGTATTTTGTGGTCATTGCTTTAGATCTGCTCGGCTGTTAAAAGAGAGCAAACGTTACAGATGCCATGGTGCAGTGAGCTGTGTTTTCTGAAAATGACCTTGGAATCACTCTGGGCTGCTCAGGCAACAGTCCAGCTGAGATCAGGGGCATCTCTTTTTCCCTGTTGAAGGGAGAGGCTCCACTTCCCGTGGCACTGGCAGCAGGATGGCAATCTTCCACAGGGTCCAGGGTCTTCAAGTGAAGGGCTGATTTTCCCAGACCACTCTAGGAGACCCGGCACTTGTCAGTCTGTGAATACCTTCACTGACAAGGCAGTTTTCTCAGGCTTGCTCGACAAAAAGGTAGTAAAACAGGAACAGGAGAGTAATGTCCCCCCACTAGCCTGTAGACCCAGATGTAGACTCACACCTTTTTGTGGGCTGATGGAGAGATGGGAACCCTGTGTCTTGTCTTCTCTAGGCGCCAGGAAAGACCCTGTTTTACATAAGATACAGTGTTTTTCTTTTTTACCCTCTTCTCAAATCCCATTTCTACCTTCCCCAGAGGCAGTCACTATCTGAAGTACATGTGTGTTCATATTTTTGTACTTCCACTACATATGAATGTATTTATACTACACATAAAATTGCTTTGTGAGTTTTAAAAAATTACATTAGGGTTTATCCTTTTTCTGAAACTTGCTGTTTTTACTTAACATTATATGTCTAAGGTCTATCCATGCTTGGTTTATGTTTCACCCAATCTGGGAGTCTCTGTGTTTTAAAAAGCAAATTTAGTGTTGACAATTATTGAAGTTATTGATTTTTTAATTATTATTGTTAATACGTTGGTGCTTTAAAATTCTTTTTCCTTTCTTTTTCTTTGCTTTAGTTCTCTTTTTCTGTCTTCGTTTAAGTTTTCATTTATTCACTTTTCTAGTCTCTTTTATTTTTTATTTATTTATTTTTTCTACACTGTCCTCCCTCTAGTCTCTTTTAGAAGCAATTAAAAACTTGTTCTTTTAGTCGCTATCTCTACATTGTTAAGTGCTTACTTAATGATTCTAAGGTTGTTAATAATATAAAGACCTAAGACTCTGATGACCTCCTTCCCATTTTCCATGTATTGGTATCTAGTATTCAGTGTCCCCATTTATAAACAGTTAATATTTATTTATATTTGCCAGCATGTTACCAATTTTTTTTTTTTTTTTTTTGCTTACTATTTTTTCTTGTAATCCACCCCTTTCTTCTTGGCTTTTCTTATCAAACTATAACTTTTAATAGATGAATTTTTAGTGTAAATCTGTGTATTTGTCAGGATTCTCCAGACAAGTAAGACCAGTGTGGCAGTGGGGCAGAAAGAGAGAGAGAGAGAGAGAGAGAGAGAGAGAGAGAGAGAGAGAGAGAGAGAGAGAGAGAGAGAGAGAGAGAGAGAGAGGTTTTAAGGAATCGGCTCATGTGGTTTGCAGGTGGGCAGTCCGGAACCCGCAGAGCAGCCTGGCTAGCTGGGAACCTAGGAGACGCTGGCAGAATTCCCTCACTTTTGGGGGGGGGCAATTTTTTTCTGTTAAGGACTTTGACTGATTGGGTGAGACCCACCCACATTAGGGAGCATAATTTGCTTGACTTAAAGTCTGCTAATTTAAATGTTAGGTGTTAACCTTATCTAACAAATACCCTCAGAGACACATCTAAATAATATTCGATCAAATATGGGTACTATGATCTAGCCAAATTGACACATAAAATTAATCATTGCAGCCTGCAAGCGGTACAATCTCTCAATCTTTGACTGAAAACGATTTATTTCACTTTTATTACTGAATAATAGTTTAGTTCCTTATATAATCTTGATTTGAAAATATTTTCTTTCACCTCTGAAGATATTATTCTATTGTTTCTTGCTGCTGATGCTGAGAATTCTTCTTTTAAATCGATTGCCATTCTAGTATATGTAATCTGTCTTTTCTTTCTCTCTTCAGATTTTCTCTTTGATTGTCTGTAATTTATTTATGACTGTAGAGATGTGTTTTGTTTTTATATCTTTCCTGGGACTTGCCATGTTCCTTCAGTTGGAGACCATGTCTTTCTTTAATCTGGAAAGTCCTCAAGCCTTATCTGCCCAAATTGTCCTGCTCCCATTTTTATTCTCTCCTTTTCGAAATCCTCTTGAGGTTTCTGTTCTACCATTTCTGTCTCTTATCTTCTCTTTCATATTTTCCATTCATTTATCTCCCTCTAATGCATTCTGGTGGTTTTCTTCAAACTCCATTTGTTCATTTACTAAATCTCTCTTCGATAATCTCTCTGTGGTTTACTGAGTTTTAATTTCAGAGGCCATTTTCTTTCAATTTCTAGAATGCTTATTTTTTTTCAAATCTGCTATATTTTTTACTGAATCGTCCTGTTCTTGTCTCATAATTTCAAGAAATTATGTGTACAGTTGGTCAGTTCTTTTATTTTACGTACTTTAAGTCTTTTATCTGGAAAACCAAATTACAATCTCTTTCTCTTTCTTTTTAAAATTGCACTGACACTTTGCCCCAAAGGACTTTTCCCCCCTCACATGTTTCCTGCTAAGTGTCTGTTAATTTTAATAGGCAATTATGATCAACAAGCTAATATGCAACAGTAGTCAGGATCTAACATTCAATTTGGTGAATAACAAAGGAAGAACACAGTAGTGACACCCTAAGATCTTTAAAAAATATACAACTTTAAGACAGTAGGACAGAAACTTTATTGCTCATTTCCAGGAGCCTGCACAAAATCCTTAACTGAAATTCTAATGATGTCCATTGCATTTTAAGGTGGTGTGTGTGTGTGTGTGTGTGTTGGGCAGGATTGTATTTTACTCATGTTTGTATTTTCCAGTGACATCTGGTATATATCTTATGCTCAATATATTTGTGGACTTGAATCTCAGATAAACAAATTTCCTATCAAAATTGGGATTTTTTCCCCTCCATGATTCTGATCTTTATACAGAGATATAAAGATGTTTTGGGTAGTGAACACATTGGTACATATTTGTTCTTCCTCAGTGGAATTCCAGCTCCACATTATTCCATCTAAAACAGGACAATTTCTTTTGGATAGAAGGAGGAACTAATTTACAATATAATACAATATGATATAATATAATATATAAAAATATATATACCCTCCGTATTTGTAGTCTTTGGCTGTCTAGCATTCATTTTCCATTTCCTGATAACACTACATTTTTCTGAGTGAACTCCTCTCTCCATTACTGTTGCGATTTGGGTGGGATAAAATTGGCTTAACCCAGTCAACCATTTCCATCACCTGGGCCACCATGACTAGTTATGAAGGGGTATGTAGGCCAGTCAGAGGCAGTGAGATGGGGGAAAATGTTTGTAGGCGTTTACGTTGGAACCTTTGCACATTGGCATGACCAGCAGTTCACTGAGACAGGAGCAGAAGTTATCTAGGTCTGTGTTTGCCTTTCCTTCAGCACCACTATCTGGGGGCTCACCTTGTTTGATCAGCTGGCACCGGATCACGTATAATACTGCATCGGATCAGGGGACCCACTTTACAGAAAAGGAGGCTGAGGCAGTGGGCCCATGACCAGGGGATGCACTGGACCAATCATGTTTTATACCACCTAGAAGCTCTGGCCGCACAGAGTGTTAGGACGGCTGGTAAGGGGAACACTGAAGGGCCAGCGTGGAGGCGATGCTTCCTATGGAGTGAGCGCCATCCCTCAGGACACAGTATGCACTTTGAATTGAAGACATTCTCATGGTACTCCTCCTTGAACGGAAGATGACATAGGTCTGGGAACCAAGGGTAGAACCAGTAGTTCCACTTATATCACTCTCAGTGATATAAAATATCAAATCCAGTGGCTTTATTAGATTCACGAAGTTGGACAACTGTCACCACTATCTAATTACAGAATGCTTTCATCACCCCAAAAAGAAGCTCCATACCTACTGACAGTCACCCCTCAATCCCCCTTGCTCCCAGCCCCTGGCAACCACTGATGTACTTTCTGTATCTATAGATTTCTCTATCCTGGATATTTTAATCAAATGGAATCATACAATGTGTGATCTGGCTTCTTTCATTTGCATAATGTTTTCAAGATTCATCCATGTTGAAATATGTATCAGCATTTCATTCCTTTTCATGGCTGAATAATATGCAGTTCAATTGTACAGATAATACCGTATTTTGCTTGCCCATCGATCAGTTGATGAATATTCAGGTTGTTTACACTTTTGGGCTATTATATCATTGACTCTTTTTTGTTTTTGGTAGAAGTGAGGTCTCACTGTGTTTCCCAGGCTAATCTTGAACTCCTGGCCTCAAGTGATCTTCCTGCTTCAGCCTCCCACAGTGCTGGGATTAGAGGCATGAGCCACCATGCCCAGCTTGGGCTATTGTAAATAATGCTGCTATGAACATTAGTGCATAAGTTTTTGTGAGGACATAAGTTTTGAATTTTTTTGGTATATACCTGGGAATGGAATTGCTGGATCATGTGGTAACTCTGTGCTTTACTTTTTGAAGAACTGCCAAACTGTTTTTCAAACAGACAAATGTTACAAAACATTTTATTTTGCTTTTGTAGTTGATTTGGACCATAATTATATTGTGGTCAGACAATGTTATATGTTCTTTGAATCTTGTTGTTTTATGATCTTGTGTAGAAATTATTTTCACAAATATTCTATGCCTACTTAAGGAGAATGTAAATTTTCTAATCGTTGTATGTAAAAGTATCTATATATTCACTAGTTCATAGTCATATTCATACTGCGATTTGTTCTGCTTGAATTAGGAGTAATGGGAGAAGCTGTAGATTTGACAGCTTCTACCTAAGTTGCGTCAGTTTTGCTTTATGTATTTGCAGCTATTTTATTAGCTGCATATAATTTTAGAATGTAACATTTTTCTGGTGAATTGAACCTTTTTATCAAGATGTTGTGTCTTCACGCCTGTAATCCTAGCACTCTAGGAGGCTGAGACCGGGTGATTGCTTGAGATCAAGAGTTCGAGAGAAGCCTCAGCAACAGCAAGACCACATCTCTATTAAAAATAGAAAGAAATCAGCCAGGCAAATAAAATAGAAAAAATTAGCTGGGCATGATGGTACACGCCCATAGTCCCAGCTACTCAGAAGTCAGTTATGTTGCTAACACCTAACAAGTATGGAACTGATACAATGCACTATTTTTTATGCTGAGATAAAAATGGTTTCACATTCACACAGTTACATAAATATTGCTGGAATTTTATAAAAACAAATCCCCATAATCACAGAGGAATGCCCTTCTGAAGTATTCTTTACTGGTGCAGAACACTAACTAAGCTAAAACTTTTTATTGAATCTCTGCAACCAGAAATTTGTTTACCCCCAAATATCTATTTCATCTGGCTGCTGGGTAGCTTTTTTTTTTTTTTAAAACAGTAAGTTGATAATAAATATGACTAAATAATAAATATGACAAAAAATGATAAGAATTGCATTTTTAGTAAGTGGGATCACAACCATTCATCTTTTAGCTATCTTAGTCTCCTTCAAACATTAGTCTTCATGCAATTGCAAGCCATTAATAGAAAAGCTACTCTTTGACTTTATCTTTCTGGGGACTTTCGCCACCTTTTATTAATATTATAAGAAAACATTCTATTTGAACAGGGCTGCCAACTTCCAGGATTTATGAAAAACGATCACAGAAAATGAAGAAGAAATATGTAGGTGTCTTAACTTACCATTAACTCATTCAATATGTATTGAGCACCCACTTCACACTGGAATAGTAGGAGGGTTACAAAGCTGAATAGAAAGAATGTGTCTATATTCTTGGAATTTGTAGTTAATTGTGAGTGGCAGGGTGAGCAGATAAAACATTGATCAAATAATTACTCAAATAAGTGAAAATTTTATTTATTTATTTATTTATTTTTGAGACAGAGTCTCACTCTGTTGCCCAGGCTAGAGTGAGTGCCGTGGCATCAGCCTAGCTCACAGCAACCTCAAACTCCTGGGCTCAAGTGATCCTTCTGCCTCAGCCTCCCGAGTAGCTGGAACTACAGGCATGAGCCACCATGCCCGGCTAATTTTTTCTATATGTATTAGTTGGCCAGTTAATTTCTTTCTATTTTTAGTAGATAAGTGAAAAATTCTAACCATGTTAAATACAACCAAGAAGAGAGACGTGGTGCTAAAACTGTGTGTGGCAGAGAACTGCTCTCGTCAGAGGGCTGGGAAGGGCTTCCTAGGAAGTGACAACTGAACTGGCAGCTGAAGGATGAATAAGAGCTTTCCAAATGAAGCGAAATGGTAAATCTCTCTCTGAGCAGAGAAACCACCAATTAGTGGGAACATGGCACAAATAAGGAACTGAAAACGTTTTAAAGTGTCTGGAGCCAAGAATGCCAGAATGTGGTTGTTGAGCTGAGGCTACAGAGCTAGTCAAGACTAAGCCACATGACAGAATTTCGAATTTTCCTTAAGAGCAATAGGAAATCATACGGCTGTTTAAGCCCTTTACTATGTGTGCATTTGCATTTAGGAAAACATGGAGAATAGACCGAGGGGGCAAAAGTGAATGCAGTAGAAGAGTTAGGAGGCTATTGCAGCAGTAAAGGGCAGGGTCTCCTGTAACTATCAACTTAGTTTGAAAGGAAATGTATGCCACCCAAGTCAGGTTTTTAGGCTCCTTTAACTGATCAAATGTTTCAAGGTGTGCGAAGTAATGTACACAAGTTTAAGTCTAAACATTTTGTTTAAGAGAAGTTATGCTGGTTCTGCTCTGTCCGATCTAGATGCATCAAGTTCCCTTTATTTAATTGCTCTCTAATTGTGCTGTCTCTGTTCATCGAATTCATGTTCTAACAACCATGCACCGAGTTCTTTCGTTGTCCTTTGTAGACGTAACATGTACACTTGTCTTGCATTTGCCTTCACATCTGTCAAGGGAATATCCTTACTACCCAGTTCACTTGTCAATTGTTCTAAAGGACAATGGCAGTGTTAACTGCAGGAAATGTATGGATTAAGAATGTAAGTGGATAAGATCATAGTTCTTTGACTTGAAGACACAATTTTTTTGTTCTTTCTTCATTTATTTTTATTTTTATTTTTTTTGTTTGGCAATGTTTTTTTTTTTTTATTTTGGCATATTATGGGGGTACAGATTTTAAGGTTTCAAGAAATGCCCATTTCTCCCCTCCCCCCAAAAGTCTGAGTCTCCATCATGACCATCCCCCAGATGGTGCACATCTCACTCATTATGTATGTATATACCCGCCCCCCTCCCCCCTCCCACCTGCCCAATACCCTATTACTGTAGTACCTATGTGTCCACTTAGGTGCTACTCAGTTAATACCAGTTTGCTGGAGAATATATCTGGTGCTTGTTTTTCCATTCTTGGGATACTTCACTTAGTAGTATGGGTTCCAGCTCTAACCAGGAAAATATAAGATGTGCTATATCACCATTGTTTCTTAGAGCTGAATAGTACTCCATGGTATACATATACCACATTTTATTAATCCATTCTTGGATTGATGGGCACTTGGGCTGTTTCCACTTCGTTTATTTTTTTATTTCAGCATATTATGGGGGTACAGATGTTTAGGTTACATGTGTTGCCTTTCCCCCTCCTTCCCTCCTGGAGTCAGAGTGAAGACACTATTTTTTATTGATACATGATAATTGCACATAGGGGGGTACATCGGATGTTTCAGTACAAGCACACAATTTATAATGATCAAATCAGGGTAGTTAGGATATCCATTACTTCAAACGTTTATCATTTCTTTGTATTGGGAACATTTCAAATCTTCTAGCTATTTTGAAATATACAATAAATTATTGTTAACTGGACTCATGCTCCTCTGTGATCAAACAATAGAACTTATTCCTTCTCTCTAACTTCATTTTGTATCCATCCATCAACCAATCTCCCTCCTCCTCCTCCCCTTCTCAGCCTCTGATAACCACAACTCTATTCTCTACCCCCAGGAGATCCATCCACTTTTTTAGCTCTCACATATGAGTGAGAACATGTGATATTTATCTTTCTGTGCCTGGCTTATTTCACTTAACATGATGATCTCCAGTTCTATCCATGTTGTTGCAAATGAGAGGATTTCATTCAATTTTTATGGTTGAATAGTATTCCATTGTGTATACACACCACGTTTTCTTTATCCATCCATCCATTGATGAACACTTAGGATGTTTCCATATCTTGGCTATTGTAAATAGAGCTGCAATAAAACATGGGCATGCAGACACCTTCTTTGATATACTGATTTTCCTTCTTTTGGATATATACCTACCGGTGGGACTGCTAGCCTTATGGTAGATCTATTTTTAGTTTCTTGAGAAACCTCCATATTGTTTTCCATAGTGGTTGCACTAATTTACATTCCCACCAGCAGTGTACTGCTGTTCCCCTTTCTCCACATCCTTGCCAGCCTTTGTTATTTATTGTCTTTTTGACAATAGCCATTCTAACAGGTATGAGGTGATATCTCATTGTGGTTTTGACTTGTGTTTCTCTTATGATTAGTGATGTTGAACATTTTTCATATACTTGTTGGCCATTTGTATGTCTTTTTTTGAGGGCCTGGGGTGAGGGTGCATGAGTAGCAGGTACGTAGAGTATGGGTGTGGGGACCCAGGGCTAGTGTGCCTTTGCTTTGTTGGGGAGATTCTGTTTCCTTCAGAGGGTGAAGGCAATGAAAATATTTTACCCTCAGATTCAGCTTCTGACATATTTTGAATTAGCCCTAAAATGCTGTCTTTGTGGGGGAAATTTTTCTCTATATATCTATAGAACATCTTTATTAACACAGCCAGCCTCTCCTTTCCCCAACCCCCACCTGGATGGAAAAAGGAATCACAGAATTTGACCCCCTTAAAGATGTAAAAATAACACAAAGCAGAAAAACCACATCACACCACAACACAAGCTACCCTTTGTTCTCTCTGGGGGCCAGTATCTGGGAGATTTTGTCTATTAATACATGATAAGACCTCAGATCATTTGCCCATTTTTAAATTGGATTATTTGCTATTGAGTTATTTGAATTCCATATATATTTTGGTTAATTAATCTCTTGTTGGACGGATATTTTACAAATATTTTCCCCCGCTCTGCAGGTTGACTCTTTACCTTGTTGATTTCTTCTTTTCCTATGCAGCACTTTTTAGCTTGATGTGATCCCATTTGTCTACTTTTGCTTTTTTTGCCTCTACTTTGAGGTCTTACTCAAAAGAATCATTGCCCAGACCAATGTGCTGAAGTGTTTCCCGATGTTTTTTCTAGTAATTTCATAGTTTCAGGTTTTACATTTAAATTTTTGATCCATTTTTATTTGAGTTTGTATGGTGAGAGGTTGGGGTCTAGTTTCATTCTTCTGCATATGGATATCAAGCTTTCCCAGCATTTATTGAAGAGACTGTCCTTTTCCAACTGAATGTTCTTGGCACTTTTATTGGAAATCAGCTGTCTGTAAATGTCTAGATTATTTTTGGGTTCTCTATTCTGTTCCATTGATCTATGTGTCTTTTTTATAGTATTACCATGCTGTTTTGGTTACTATAGCTTTGGAGTGGATTTTGAAGTCAGGTAGTATGATGCCTCCAGCTTTGTTCTTTTTGTTTAGCATTGCTTTGGCTATTCAGGGTCTTCTGTAGTTCTATATGAATTTTAGAATTTTTAAAAATTTCTGTAAAGAATATCGTTGGCATTTTGATAGGGATTACAGTGAACTTGTAGATCACTTTGGTAGTGTGGTCATTTTCACAATATTAATTCTTCTGAGCCATAAACATGAGATATTTTTCCATTTTTTGGAGTCCTCTTTGATTTCTTTCATCAGTGTTTTATAGTTTTTCTTGTAGAGGTCTTTACCTCCTTGCTTAAATTTATTCTTAGGTGTTTCACTTTTTTTTTTTTTCCCTTTTTTTAGGTAATGAGCTTTTTCCCATTAACTGTAATGTTAGCTGTGGGTTTGTCATATGTGGCCTTTATTGTGTTGAGGTATGTTCCTTCTAAATCTAGTCTGTTGAGGATTTTTATAATGAAGGGATGTTGAATTTTTTTGGTGTTATTGAAATGATTATATAGTTTTTGTCCTTCATCCTCTTGATGTGATTATTATGTTTATTGATTTGCATGTGTTGAACTATCTATCCTTAAATCCCTGAGATAAACCCCACTTGGTCATGGTGAATGCTTTTTTTAAATGTGCTGCTGGATTTGGTTTGCTGGTACTATGTTGAACATTTTTGCGGCTATGTTCATGAGAGATATTGGCTTATAGTTTTCTTTTTTTATTGTTTTCTTGTCTGGTTTTGGTATCAGGGTAATGCTGGCCTCGTAGAATGAGTTTGGAAAAATTCCCTGCTCTTCAGATTTCTGGAAGAGCTTGAGAAGAATTGGTATTAGTTCTTCTTTAAATGTTTGGTAGAATGCAGCAGTGAAGCCATCAGGTTCTAGGCTTTTCTTTGAGGGCAAACTTTTAATTACTGATTTAATTTGTTATTTGTAATGGGTCTGTTCAGGCTTTCCATTTCTTCTTGGTTCATCTTAGTAGGTTGTATGTGTCCAGGAATTATCCATTTTCATTATGTTATCCAATTTGTTGATGTATTAATAACAGTCTGTTCATAATAGCCTGTAATAATTCTTAGTATTTCTGTGGTGTCAGTTGTAATTTCTCCTTTTTGTTTCTGATTTTATTTATTTGGGTCTTTTTTTTTTTTTCTTGGTTGGTATAGCTAATAGTTCATTGATTTTGTTTATCTTTTTAAAAACAACTTTTCATTTCATTGATCTTTTGTATTTTTTTAAGTCTCAATTTTATTTCTGCTCTGATCTTGATTATTGCTTATAGTATTGCTTATAGTTTCCTCCTACTAATTTTGGGTTTAGTTTGTTCTTGCTTTTGTAGCTCCTTGAGATGCATTATTAGGTTTTTTATTTGAAATATTTATACTTTCATGATGTAGTCATTTATTGCTATAAGCTTTCCTCTTTTTTTCTTTTTCTTTTCTTTTTTTTTTTAAGAGACAGGATATTTCTCTGCCACCCAGGCTGGAGTGCAGTGGCATGATCATAGCTTACTACATCCTTAAACTCCTGGGCTTAAGTGATCTTCCTGCCTCAGCCTGCCAAGTAGCTGGGACTACAGGCACATGCCACCATGCCTAGCTAACTTTTTTGTTTTTTGTAGAGACAGTGTCTTACTATGTAGCCTAAGCTAGTCTAAAACAATCCTTTTAAATAATCTTCCTGTCTTAGCCTCCCAGAGTGCTAGGATTATAGGCAAGAGAAACTGCACCTGGCCAAACTTTTCTCTTAATATTCCTTTTAGTGTATCCCATGGATTTTTGGTATGATGTGTTTCTATTTTCATTTGTTTCAAAAAATTTTTATATTTACTTCTTAATTTCTTCATCGACTCATTGGTCATTCAGGAGTGTGTTGCTTTATTTCCATGTATTTTTACAGTTTCAAAGATACCTTTTATTATTGATTTTTATTTTCATTCTATTGTGTTCAGAAAAAGATGATTTACTTTAATTCTTTTAAATTTCTTGAGACTTGTTATATGTTCTAATATGTGATCTCTCCTGAAGAATGTTTCATGTGCTGAGAAGAATGTGTATTCACAAATGTTGGATGAAATGTTCTGTAAATGTTTGTTAGTCTATTTAATTTAAAGTACAGTTTAAATCCAACGTTTCTTTGTTGAGTTTTTGTCTAGAGGATCTAATGCTGAGAGTGGGGTGTTGAAGTTCTCAACTATTATTGTCTTGGACTTTATGTTTCTATTTAGATCTTAAAATATTTGCTTTATATATCTGGGTACCGCAGTGTTGGGTGCATATATATTTACAAACATTATGTCCTCTTGCTGAAACAATTCCTTTATAATTATATAATAACCTTCTTTGCCTTTTTTTTTTTATAGTTTTTGACTTAAAGTCTGTTTTGTCTAAATATGGCTACTCCTGCTCACTTTTTATTTCTATTTATGTGGAATATGTTTTTTGGTCCTTTCACTTTCAATCGGTATGTGTCTTTACAGATGGAGGGAATTTCTTGTAGGCAGTGTGTGTGTGTGTGTATATATATATATATATATATATATTTAAATTCAATCTGTTGGTCTGTATCTTCTAAGCGTGGAATTTAATCTGTTTACATTCAAGGTTATTATTGATAGGTGAGGAATTATCTTCTGTCATTTTGTTAATTGTTTTCCAGTTTGTGCATATTCTTTGTTCCTTTCTTCCTCTCATTGTTTATCATTGCAGTTTGTTGGTTTCCTGTAGTGAGAAGTTTTGATTATTTTCTCTTTCTCCTTCATGTATGTGCTCTACCAATGAGTTTTATACTTTTGTGTGTTTTCATGATAGTGATTATAGTTTTTTTGCTTCCAGATACAGGACTCATTGAGTATTTCTTGTAAGGCTAGTCTAGTGGTGATGAATTCTTTCAGTTTTTGCTTGTCTAAGATTGAAGACATTATTGATTATAGGAGTCACCATCATTTTATATACTACTAAGGAAAAAGTTCTGCTTGTTAAACTGTTAATGCTGCTTTCTAATTACTTAGAATTATTTTACACTTATTGTAAGGGCTTTTAGACTTATTTCTGTTCTTAAGTCTCTTTAGCACCCTTAACATTGAAAGTATAATTCTGAGGCATATTAAAGAACCCTCAGCCTTTGTCAGCATTTCCTATTTGACTAGACTTGGTTTTGTAATTTTATCATGTGAGTCACATGACATCATCACACACCAGCTCTTTCTCACTGCATGCAAGTTTTTGAGTTATTCTCAATGATTGTTAATTTCTCTTAAAATCTATTACTTGCCATATGATGGTCCTCTTGTACTTCTCTCAGGAATAAAATGTAGCACAGCTTCATGTTCTTGTGACCATTCTTTGTAAGTCCTGTGTTCTCAAGGAAATATGGAGTTATGGTCATTACGCTAATGGCAATTATTTGTTGCATCAATATCAAATATATACCTCACTGCTGTGTTTCTGTGGTGTTCCACATCTATTATAACTTTTTGTTTCAATACTGAATGTGTAAACTTTTTGAAGAAATTTTAAAGTTAATAAGAGAAGTTCCAACAGTGCATGTAACTCATTTGAAATGTTGATAACATGAGCAACAATGACCACATTTGTGCATTCATAGGTCATGACCACCACACACTGGTGCTGCCATCTGGCCCACAGGGATTTTAAGATCCCTTTTTTAAAATTAATAAACTTTAGTTTTAGAGAAGATTTAGGTTCACAGTAAAATTGAGCAGAATGTACAGAGTCTTCCCATCTTACTCCTTGTCCCCACATACAAATTTCTCCACTATCACTATCTGCACAAGGTTGGTGCATTTGTTACAATCAATGAACCTACATTGACACATCATTATTACTCAAAGTCCATAATTTATAATAAGGTTCACTCTTGGTGTTGTGCATTCTGTGGGTTTGGAGAAATGAATGACATGTACCCAATATTATGCTATCATACAAAATAGTTTCACTGCCCTAAAAATCCTCTGAATTCTGTCTATTTATCCCTCCCTATCTTCTAATCTCTGACAACCACTAATCATTTTATTTTCTCCATAGTTTTGCCTTTTTCAGAATGTGATATAGTTGGCATCATACAGTATGTAGCCTATTCAGATTGGCTTCTTTCTTTCTTTAAGAAATATGCATTTAAGTTTCCTCCATGTCTTTTCATGGCTTATTAGCTCATTTTTTTTTTAGTGTCTGGATGTATCATAGTTTATTTTTTCATTCATCTACTAAAGGACATCTTAGTTACTTCAAAGTCTGGCAATTATGAGTAGAGCTGCAATAAACATCCATGTACAAATTTTTGTGTGGACATATCTCTTCAACTCCTTTGAGTAAATACCAAGGAGAGTGATTGTTGGATCATATAGTAGGAGAATGTTTAGCTCTGGAAGAAACTGCTAGACTTAGGACAAATTAGGATGGACAAAAAAAGAAAAAAAAAAGAAACAAAAATGAAACTATCAGACTGTCTTCCAAAGTGGATGTGCCACTTTGCATTTCCATCAGCTATGAATAAGAGTTCCTATTGCTCCACCAGCATTTGATGTTGAAAGTGTTTTGAATTTTGGCTATTCTAATAGGTAAATAGTGGTACTTCAGTGTTGTTTTATTTGCAATTCCCTAATGGCATATAATTTTGAACATTTATCCATATATTTACTTGTCATCTTCATATTTTCTTTGGGGAGGTATTTGTTAGGTCTTTTGCCCATTTTTAATTAAGTTATTCATTTTATTAATGTTGAATTTTAAGAATTCTTTGATAATAGTCCTTTCTCAGATATGTCTTTTACAAACATTTTCTCCTAGTCTGTGGCTTGTCTTCTTATTTTCTTGAAGATCTCATTGATTTTAAGCTACAATTACAAACAAGTAAAAAATTTTGAAAGATATTTATTTTAGAGTATAATATAATAATTCATGCAAAGGTCTTAATGAATCAGCAGTGGCAGCCAAGAGGAGGGTTTAGGCTTTGTTTTATTATGGAAACTAGATGACACAAGGCAGAGTATAATATCAATTTGATCCCCCAAATCATAAATCTAGAATGATGTGTCAGATATAGTAAGAAGAAATATAATAGAAATAAACATAAAATCCTGTACTTAGGCTCAAACAAAACAAAACAAAACAACTCTAAAAATATAAGATAGAACAGAACTGATTTACCATGTATATACATGAAAAGGGTGTTGTTAAAAATTGGCTACAAATCCTAGCACTCTGGGAGGCCGAGCTGGGAGGATCGCTCAAGGTCAGGAGTTCGAGACCAGCGTGAGCAAGAGCAAGACCCCGTCTCTACTAAAAACAGAAAGAAATTAATTGGCCAACTAAAAATATATAGAAAAAATTAGCCGGGCATGGTGGCACATGCCTATAGTCCCAGCTACTCGGGAGACTGAGACAGAAGGATTGCTTGAGTCCAGGAGTTTGAGGTTGCTTTGAGCTAGGCTGATGCCACGGCACTCTAGCCTGGGCAACAGAGTGAGACTCTGTCTTAAAAAAAAAAAAAAATTGGTTATAGATCCAATAATGTGAGGTGACTGCCAAAAAGAAAAAAAAATAGAGAAGAGTTACAATCTCATATCAAAAGTCACAAAAGGACAAAATTCTCAAGTAAAAATTAACTTGAAAATCTAGAATTTCCCATAAAGAACAGCAATATATTTAGAGGTGAGGGTAAACAAACGCAATAATGTACATCTTTAAACTCTCAAATGACACTTACCCCTCGGGATAAAAAGTGTTAAATTATGATGCATGGATGCCCGGATTCACATTTCTTATTTCATATTTACTCTGGGGCATGTGTTCACCTAGTGGGCAGTATCACTTTTTATTTATTTTTGCTGAAACATACAGTAGAATTAGTATAAAGTAAATGCATGTATGATGTAGCTCCACTATAACTTTAGACTTTAATAATGTAAGAATAACTTGAACAGGGCAGATGAGGGTCCTACACTCTTCTATGCTAGTCATTCTACATCTGGAGCATCCTGTTTAATCTGTGTGACACAGTTACAAAGAGCTGTTGACAAATGTGTAGAGGGCAGTGTTATTAACAAGGAATAGTTCTGGTGATATTACATCTTGTTCTATTAAGAAGAGTTCTTATATTTTCCTGGTTAGAGCTGGAACCCATACTATTAAGTGAAGTTTCCCAAGAATGGAAAAACAAGCACCACATATACTCACTAGCAAATTGGTATTAACTGAACAGCACCTAAGTGGTCACATAGGTACTACAGTAATAGGGTATTGGGCAGGTGGGAGGGGGGAGGGGGGCGGGTATATACATATATAATGAGTGAGATGTGCACCATCTGGCGGATGGTCATGCTGGAGACTCAGACTTGTGGGGGGAGGGGGGGAAAATGGGCATTTATTGAAACCTTAAAATCTGTACCCCCATAATATGCCGAAATAAAAAAAATAAATAAATTAAAAAAAAAAAAGAAGAGGGATGCTTAGCTTGAAAAAGGAAGCTTGGAAGGTGTCTTTAAATATTTGAAAAGTTGTCATGTTGAAATGGGTGAGATTTAAGATGTTTCCTCCTGAATTCAATACAATACATGTGGCCAACTAGTATGGAGCTCAGTGGGAAGATAACGTCCTTTTTCTGGAGAAACTGAAAATGTAACCAAAGATTGCAGTTGTTTTTTGGCAGATAAATCACATGATTGGTTTATGTTACACTTTCAGTCTATGAAAAGTATAATTCTTTCCATAAGATCTGTTTTCAGAACAGATCTACCTAATTCTGTGCATGCAAAGTTAAATTTTGCACCTTAGTGAGAAGCTTATATTTCCCCTTATTAAATGAAGTTTAACTGGTTTTGCTCTTTAATTTTTTTAATTTAGTTGAGTGAGGTGGGTTTTTTTTGTAATACTAATTATTTGTATTTGTGCTCTTGTTTAGCTTTTTGTAATCCACAAATGAGATATAATTGTTCTATACTTTTCATCTAAGATGATAAGGAGAAATGTTGGACAAGATGGGACTGTCTTAGTCCATTTGATGATGCTTTTAACAGAATAGCTAAAACCAGGTAATTTATAAAGAAAAGGAATTTGTTTCTTACAGTTATGGAGGCTGAGAGGTCTCAGGCAGCACACGGTGAAAGCCTTCTTGCTGGTGGGGCTCTCGGAGGGGGCTCAGGGAATCGCATGGTGAAGGGATGGGCGTGCACACTCAGATCTCTCTTCCTCTTCTCATAAAGCCACCAGGCCCACTCCCACGACAACACATTAATCCATTAACCCATTAACAGGAATGATTAATCTATTTGTGAGGGCAGAGACCTCATGAGCCAATCACCTGTTGAAGGCCCACCTCTCAGGCCAGGAGTTCGACATCAGCTTGGGCAACATGTTGAGACTTGGTCTCTACAAAGAAAATAAAATTATCTGGGTGTTTGTAGTCCCAGCTACTTGGGTGGCTGAGGCAGGAGGATCACCGGCACCCAGGATTTTGAGGCTACAGTTTGAAGGAGATAAATATTTAAACTGTAGCAGGAACTAAGTACAAAATAGTGAAGGACTCCACTGAAAGCTTCCAATAAACTGATGTAATCCATAAATTCCTGTTATTCTCCATCTTGTCTATTAGAATATCACAAAATTTAGATATACCATCTCTATGGCTTTTCCTCAAAAAACAGGTGAAAAGCATGATAAAAAATTAACCTTTTTTGTAATAAATTCTTCTTAGCACAACTATGCTGGCTAATTGCAATTATTTCCTAGTAACTTCCAAATTATTCAAATATGCTAAAATTTTTTTGTTGCTAGATATTGGTGTCAAATTAAGTTCAAGGTTTTTAATTTCTGGAATACATCTTTATATTTCTTTAGAACATTGGCACTTTTCCCATTTCCAACTCCTCTGGCATCTCTCCGATTTTCTGTGATTCCTCAAGGATCTCTGGTTAACTTTTCATGAACGTTCCTGCAGGGCCTTTGGTTACCAAAGCCGTGATTTCTCTGAGCTTAGGCACCTAAGCTTCGTGAAAACAGCTTAATTATCAAAGTGATTACGAATGGAAGTTAATTTGTAGAGTCAGTGTGCAAAGTGAAAGTTGAGAAGAGTCAAAAGTACTCTTGAAATCCTTAAATTGCCCATACAAAACATGGTTTTGGTGTACAACTCTGCATGTACATCGTATGAGAAGACATAGAGTGTACATAATGTTATACAATATAAAATAAAGAGTTTCTATAAAAAAATACAGTGCAGACACTCTGAGGGCAGCCCAAGCTGAGACTTCCTGAGGAGCATCAAGCAAACTACTGAGCTTGAAGTGAACTCAGTGAATGAATAACAAACAAATGAATAAATGTGGGCACATTTGCCCACTTTTAATTTCTCTGACTCTGAGTTGCATTCCCATGAATAAACTATTTAATGCAATTTCAGTGTAATATGTCCTCTATTTTGGGCTTCATTTCTTCCTCAAACTTGCCTTATTCTGTTCCGATGGAGTAGTATATATAATAAATCTCAAAGGATAGAAATTCAGAATATTTGGTAACCTTAAGTCCAAAAATAATTCTGCCTGTCATGTGTAGCATTTTGTTTTCCATTGCATTTTTTCCCCCTTAAATCTGTTAAGAATTTATTATGTGAAGGCTTCATCATTTCGGCACCATGCTGGGCTCTTCCTTGACATCTTCTATCCTGTTATCCACATTCTAAATCCTTTCTATTAAATCCTTTCTCCAACTGGAAGATAACACGAAAGAAGGACCTGTGTCCTCAGTCTCTTACATTTCCTGGTGGTAGGGGTAAGTGACATAAAACAAAAATCCTGAAATTTTATTTAGAGGAAAGAGCCAAATGCCAGAAACTTCCAAATAGATTCAGAAGTAGAGGGCCCATTTATCAAATTCTATTTTAGCAAAGAAAAGTAAAACCTTGAGAGATCATACAAATAATTCAGATAAACACCCTTCTCCGCACCACAAGCTAGCAATATTACGAACAGTATTTAACACCAAACCGAACCTCTAGCGTTGGCATTCCCCCGTCAGTGTTCACACCGTGCAGGTGCGCACTCGATTCTCTCGCAGAGACGAAATACAGCCTGTGAACTGCCCGCCGCGCCCTGTCCGTGAGTGCAAACCAACATTGCATGAAGCAAAACCTGGCCAGCACTAGTGAACCCCACACCGGGCTCGGTGTGCACTTCAGATGGATTTGATCTCCTTTGGCAAGTGAGACACAGTGGAATTAAAGCCGGTTGTGCTCGGGGGTGGCGGGGACAGGGTGGCTGTGGAGGGGTGGGCAGGCAATGTCCCGGCAAACCATCACTTTAAAAGGGTCAGTACGGCAGCAAAAAGGCAATAGAGAAAAACCTGCTGTGAAGTATTTCATTTTTGTGATTCTTTAACAATTTATAGAAGGAATGGCACATAAGGGAAGTTTCCTTCTCTTTGGGGAATCATAAATAAAATAGTGGTGTAATCAAAGGACAGAAGAAAAAAGAGACTTCAGGTATTTAATTCTTATTTACCTCCTCCTCCATTATGTATGACTCCCAGGCAGGCGGGAGGGTTACGGAGAACAATAACTCAGGCTAGCCCCGTCTGCCAGAGCCTTCCAAATTTTGAGCCTGCTGCTCTAATTTATTGCTTTCTACTCGGTGAATAGAGAAGGGTTTGAAAAGGTCTTACGGAAAAAAAAAGTGGTGAGGTTTCTGCTGGATTCGCTATCAGGGCTTGTTCATCTCTCTGATCGATAGTCCTCGCTGTAGTTAGGGCTCCACTGTGGTCTCTAGAGAGCCTGAGCCTCTGCTAGGGGAACTTCCAGAAGCTTCTGCCTGAGGTGAGGGCTAGGAGTCAGGAATAGAGATGCTTCCACTGGCCTCCCCGCAGCCTTGGAGGTGTCAGGAGCATCAAGACAACCTTGTGAGTGTGGCGATGCCTTTTTTCTCCCAGCCCCTGGCCTGGAGTCCTGGCTGTGCCTGTCAGTTTCTTTAAGGCTGTAAGTACTCAAGCCACAGTCATGCAGAATCGATGCTCCGTGCTGGTATTTTAGCAGTGTTCACCGGACATGCTAGGGAAGAATATAATGTGGTGAAAGGAAAGGTTAGCCAGGTGGATTCTGCAGAAAAGGACAGAGGATTGGAGACTCAGAGATATTCAGAAGCTAGAGAGGAACAAGCCCTCTGGACAGGTTGTCAGACCCTTTCCTGTGAACTGCAATTCTAAATTCTTCTCTGAGGGAAAGCAGCCCAATTACTCTCCAATTTAGTTTTATTGAAATGCTTCAGAAACAAACTTCTAAACACTTCTCTCCACAGCGTCCTTTACTAATAAATAGGCAATGCAGAGAAATGATAACTTATGTTTGTGTCCCCAACAGGGTCTTATGCTTTGACTAAAAAACAATGATGACTTACTGTATAAGCAACTACTAGAAGTTCCTTCTAGGCCCTTACAGTGATATTACCAATGTATGTTCATGCCATCATTTGGTGAGCATTATTGAAATGAGATACAATATTTTAGGAATTGGTCATATTTTCTAAATTCTCTCAATACTATTTAACAACTTGTTACAACAAAAGATTTTGTTTTTTCATAGACTCATCACTATTCAAGTAACAAAAATAAAGTACAGGACCGTCACTTTCCAGAGATAATTCAGTTGTATATTTCCGCATTCAAGATAAAGCAAAAATATTAATGAGTGAAAAAATTTGTAAGAATGTGGAGGGCTTTGAAAGCCATGGTATTGTCATTTGTTTCCATCACGATTGATGATGGGGAGAAGTGATCATTAAGCTTGTGGTCAAAGTTTCAGTTTTTGACATAGCCATACATTTCCCCAAGTCATTAGGAAAACAATATTACACAATAATTCAAGACATTTTCCATCCACCAATTAAGAAGAAATTTGTGTTAGTAAAATGGCATGAGTTTTCTGTCGATATGAAACAGAGATTATTTTCTATAATTCTAGTGTGGAATTAGAATTTGAAAAGAGAGCCATCAAGGATCATTATCCCTCAGCTGGATGGAGAGTTAGGAAGTAAGTACGTCCAGATGCCTGTGATTGGACAAAATAACGGCTATTTGACGACTATGACCTCGGCAGGCTGGCTGTTATTCCTGTGTTTCTGGGATGAGGGTGAGGCCAGTGAGGATCAAAGTGTGTGTGCATTCCTACGCCTCTGAGAACACTGGACTCCTAAATTCTGCGCCTTAGGCACCTCACCTGCCTCCTCTCGGTCTCAGCCCTGGTGAAAGTAAGATTAGTTATGTGAGTTAAGTGTACTCTCCATGTTGAAGATTAATTGTATGTCAGAGATCTGAAAATTAAAACAAAGCACAGCCTTGGAAATTGTAATTAATTATTTTACTTTATCCTGCGCGTATGTTAAATTTTCTTCTCCACCATGTACATAAAAATTCTCAGGTTAAATGAACTAAATACTTAAGAAAAATAATGCTGTTTGGGGACAGTTGATGCAGAACCAATGGTATAAAAATGACTTTATGACATGGCTATATAATCTTGCTTCCAAAGAGCTACTAATATTTTTTGTTGGCATTTCTCTAATGGTCACATATTGTGGTTAGAGAGCAAGTTGATTTTAAGTTACACTTTTGTAGGTAGAAATCTATTTAATTTGCTTTGTAAATTCTTACCTTAATAGTATATGTGAGTTGGCTACTTATGAAATTATTTTTGAAGTGATTGAAAATTTCTTCCTAATGTCATACGATGTTGGGATTATTTAAGCTGATCAAGGAATCTCACTAATGCTTTTCCAATGTTCTAAGAAGAAAAAAAGTCAGATATGCATTATTTAATAGTGAAGAATTGATGAAAAACCTTTGAGGAGCTTTTGAAGGTGAAAAAAAATGTTTCTTTCAGATGGCTGATTTTGTAGTCACCAATTGCACCCACAGCTATATGCCAAAACTATATTGGCACAAGTGACTTATATCCATAAATTCTCTTTCATCAGCACAATTACCACAATAGTCCCTGGAGCACAAAAGATGCAGGCCCGAGTTTATAGATGCTCTCAGCATTTTCTTTCCTTTCCTAGTCTTCTTTCTTTGGGAGTATGCTTAGCCTCAAAGTGAGGATTATCTTCTTTTCTTTAGAATAGCAAAGATGTTTGCTATGTAAGTTTTTTTTTTTTTAAATTCTAGTCTCAGCTCAACTAGAATAGACACCGCTGATGATACTCTCTTAAAATAAATAATAAATTGGTAATCACAAAAGTTTTAAGGCAACTTACTTGAGTATCAGTTGCTAATTTCCTTTTCATTTTGTTTACAAAGATTTTCTGCATCCTACAAAGCCACAAACGACCAGCTATGAATCTCTATGTTCAGTAAACTCAAAGCAAATCACAAATACCGTCACTACGTATAAGCGAACTGTTTCAATGTCAAAGGTTCAATAGATGGGGGAAAGCAAAGTGCTGATGACAGCAATAATTCAAATATCCAAGCACGCTTGCCATCTCCTTTCTGCAGACAGATTTCTTCTGAGTCACCAGTGGGAGCCTCCCAGGGAGAGGCGGCTTTATTCCCTCATGGCAGACAGGAGGAGGATGCTGCGAGGAAGCCGATGCCACCTGGCAGCCATGGCCGCACAGCCTGCTGGAGACGCGCAGATTGGAACCCAAGCCTCATCAGGCGGCAGCTGTGACAGAGGCATATTTCAAAAGCGTGTTGCAAATTTCACACAAGGGGTCTTTAAAATAATTTGAAAGTCTCTGTGGCTTTCGCAGACTTTTAATTAAGAGGGAACACCTCTTCCTTGAAAATCAAACACTGTTCGCCTGTTTTGTGGATCTAAAGGTAGGTAGGAACTTACAGGCACATTTTAAAAATCTGCAGTTGATTAAGCTTTTTTCAAATTTAATAAGCTGATATTAATAATTAGCTCTCTCTAAAAAACAAAAGACAATAACCATAAAAGGCACTTTGACACCTCACAACTAAAAGTTAAATGATGCTGCCTCTGAAGACATTCCCTCCAAAGTCAGTTTTCTTAAATCACCTGGAATCCTCCCAGCCCATTTGAGTGTTCATCCTGTACTGGCAGTGATAATGCAAGAAGTGTATCTTTTGGGATCTAACACGCAAATTTGAAAACTAGCCATCTTTCTTGTTAACTGCAGAAGAAAAGGTCTAAACTTCTATTTCCTTAGTTGTCCTCTTTTGGGGAGGGTTTCTGGGTCCAGATCAATCCACAATTGAGAAGGCTCACTGGGGTCAGCTCTTTAGGCTGCAGAATCATAGAGGCAGAAACTTTGAGGAGCATCAGGCTCTCCTTCAGCCTCTGTGTAAATGTCTCTGAGAGATTAACGTCAGTTATGGGCACTGAGGCTTATTGGGGGTAAGAACATCCACCTTCTTGTTCCAGTGTTTTTGCCACAGGTGGGTCCAGGTTTTGGGGAATCTGAAGTTTACACAATTATGGGGCCCTTCTTTAAGCAAAATACAACAGAATTACAAATAAAAAAATTAAGTCCAGGGCCTTAAGGTACTAAAGCTCAAGCTTCATTAGCTTCATGGTAAACCCATCTGAGTGCTACACAAATGTACAAGTTCCACTTCTGACAGGCAGTGTAGTGGGCCAGATTGAGTTTTCATATTATTGGGAGTGTGTAGAAGGTTTTGTCTGCATGAGAGTCCTTGGGTTTCAGAAAGACAATATGACTTCTTTACCATGGAAGTCTAAAGCCAATGAAGTCAACTTTTAGGGAAATGCAGAGTAGCTGATCAAATAGGATTAGACAACTAGACTTTTATTTATTTCCATAGTGTCTCTACAAAATGCAGAGTTTTGAAAAGCCTGTGAAGCCAAAGAAATAGATCATTCTGAATGGACATTTGACCCTTTTAAAATCAGTTGTGTGACCACATGCTTTATCCCTTCAGGTGTACTGACCAGACACTCCAAACTGAAAGGGTGATTCCCAATTTTAGCAATAAGGCTGGGAACTGAGTTTGAGGCATATGGTTAAACTTGATCATTACACGGTGACAGTGTGTCTACAAATGACTTCAATGGCCACTGCAGAAGAGTACCACCTCCACACAGGGACCACAGGAGCCCAGCGTCACGCAAGGGAGTCTATGTCCCAGTGAGTGACAATAGTCTATTCAGGGCATAACATATGTAGACACTGTCTTAATCAATTCCAAATCTCTATATCTAAAGTTTTTAGCTAAAGTTGACTTGTAGTTCAAAAGTGGCAATGTCTACCCAGAATTGGTAGATATAGAGTATATTAAACTTCAGTCAGGATGGGGTCAGTACCAGGGCATTACGTACAGGAAGAAAGAGGCCTTTCTATTCACCACCATTTAATCGCTTCCCTTGATGGCTCAGTGGAATCTGACAGGTCTATGTTTTCAGTTCTTTCTTCCACACTTCCTGCCCCTTTGCTTCCTCTTAGGGGCTCTTTTACACAAACCTCCCTTAATCTCTTGCTCTTGCTTATAAAGTAAATATTCAATAAAATGTACATAAATATTCCTTTAATATATATCTCCTAGAAGAATAAAAACCCCATAAGAATTTTATCACCGTTCTGAACATTATTCACTAAGTACTGCATTGTAGCACTTTGCAGCGGAGATGACCGGTACCAACTGGCTTGATTCAAAAATAGGATCAGGGCCATATGGATGGTAAGGGAAATCGAATTAACACTCTTATAATTTATAGAATGCTGTCAGAAATAAATTCTGGTTAATGTCAGAAGCTGGCCAAAGTTGAGATTATCCAGCAATATTTCAATGCTCACCAGCTCTGGGACAGTACAGGGAACAAAGCTGTATTTCACCAAATTAATGACTGGAGTTCAAGACCAGAAGGACAAAAGTAGGACAAGGTCAATTTGAATTTGTAGGATCCCTCTTACCTCACTGAGTTGTTAAGGGTTGAGATTATCTATATAACTACCTTTTGTAAACTATAAATCCCTCTTTAAAATTTAGACATTATAATTGTCTGAAGCTGGGACATGTTCAAAGGGTTATGGGAGAAGGTAAAAGGAAGAACCGTCCTTAAACTTGAACCCCATTGTACGACTGATCTCTTTAAACAAAAGTTGATTTGTCTGTGGACAGGATCAATTAGAAAACTTTTGCTGTGGTGGATTTGGGTGTTCAGTAAGATGCAGGGTGAATTAAGTGGTGAGTTCTACAATCTGCTTTGGTATAGATCGATCTCACATATGGGTCTCACATGACTAATTCCTTTGATTCATTTCAAGTAAACATTAAGGGGTTAGGACAGGTATTTTACTAGCACAGGGCTAAGCATGTAGTGGGGGTGCAGAGTTATATTTGTTAAACAAATGCGTATATATTTGTAGTCCTGCTTGTCCTATTCTATAAGTAGGGAATAGTCTCAAAGAAGTCCAATAATTAAAACTAAACAAAATATTACTTAGAGGCAGATTTCTCTCCAATGAGAGAGAAATCAAAACTGTCATAAGACCCTTAGCGTGGTTGAGGGAAAGAACACAGAAAGGGGTTTTGATGTCATCTATCTATTTATTCATTGACTGCATAAATAGTTATTGAGCAATGGCTATATCCCAGACTCTAAGCTATATTTGGAAGGTACAAAGATGAATGAGGCCTGATGCCTACCCATTGTTACCCTCATAAAGTACATATTTTTGCTGCAGGCATCACTACCCCTGTGATGAAGGCAGTAGGAAAGCAACATGCAAGCTACTGAGCAGGCCTCATATGGTCCCTGTTGGATTTGAGAGCTACAGTCATGTGCAGTGGACACACTCAAGAGAGTGGTTAATTAAAGGTTTCAGGTGTGATGGAGGTTTTGACTTCAGATGTAAGCCTAATTGTAAAAAGAAAATATGTTTAAGTTACACATATGTATACGCGCGCGCGCGCACACACACACACACACGCAACGTGAGAAACGGTGGAGCAAAAACAGATAGTAACCATTTGCGATTCATTCTCTGCCTTTCAATCTATGGATAGTCAATAGAGAGAACTGGAGAGTGATGCCCTGCACCTTCCACACTACTACTCAGGAATCTTCCATTGAAAGAATCTTAAATTTTACTGAGTATCAGTTAAAGAAAAAATTATCCAATTATCCTTTTTAAAGCATGATTAGAAAGACATTGTTTAGAACCACCAAGGTAGGTATAGGGATCAAAGGAATGGTCTTGTACTGGGGGAGAGAGATTGGGCTCAACTCCATCTATAGCGTGGGCAAGTGGGAATTTATCACCAGGGAGTGAGGTGGGGTCAGTGGATGGAAAATGACTAAGAGAAAACAACAGAAGTCAGGTGGATTCTGCCTGGGTTCTCACTGGAGACAAGCCAGGGTGATCTGACATCACCTAGGGGGTGGCGGAAAAGGAGGAAGCCAATCAGATATCAAGAGTGATCAGATATTGAGGGTGGGGGTTCTTGCTAAATTGACTCAGCAATTGCATTTTATGCTGAAACTGCATTTTATAAGGAGGTACATGGATGAAAAAGGTTTGGAAGCCTGACTAAAGTTTGGTCAAGAAAAGAATCTTTGTCACATCCTTGTCTACCTCCAAAGAGGCATATAATGTCTCATATGTTAGACATTTCATTGTGTATATCACACAGCTTCATTCTGTTCTGTGCACTTAGTATATTTTCAGTAGTCTCAGAACTGTCCTGAGCAAGTTAGGGGGGTGTATGTGTGTGTTTGTGTGCGTGTATGTGTGTGTGTATGTGTGTGTATACAGTGTGTATACAGTTTTTCTTACTGAGTGATGAAAAGTATTTCTTACTGGGTCAAGGTAAAGACAAATTGAAAGCCCTTGGATCCTCCTGATAAAGCCCCTAGAACAGGCCTGGGCTCTGCTTTGCCTGGTGTCTGGCCTCAGGGTCTGGCAATGCCAAAAGCATGTTATAATTGCAGCTGCAGGCTGTAGGCCAAGATCATGTGATTGGAAACCCGACCTGAAGGTCACGTGACTGGGCGCTATGCAGACATTCTAATCACAGAGCTGTGAGCCCTTGAGAATTATGCTGTGAGATTCGAGAATTTTGTAAGGAGAGTAGGTGTGGCTATCTTAGTCCATTTTTATGGCTATAACAGAATGTCACAGACCATATAATTTATGATAAGCAGAAATTTATTGGCTCACAATCCTGTAGGCTGGGAAGGATCAAGGTGCTTGCATCTGGTGAGGGCCTTCTTGCTGCCTTATATCATGGCAGAAGGCATCACATGGCAGAAGGGCAAAGAAAGGCTGAAAGAGAGAGCAAGAGGGGGCAAACCCACTCCTGAGGCAAATGGCATTACTTCATTCCATGGGGGTGGAGCCCTCATGACTTAAACAATATCACAATGACAATTAAATTTCAACATGAAATTTGGAGGGACAAATATTGAAACCATAGCAGTGACCTTGGCTTTTTGAGAATTATATTTTAATCAGGGACCGAAACTTGTGCATGATAATGCATGCGTACTTTCACCCAGTTTCTCCTTTGCCATGCTGTGGTGGGACAGGCTAGTTCAGAGACTGCTTAGCAATCAGTGGCAAAACCCTGCAGGAGCCAACTTTCCCATCTGGTCCATGCCCCAGATTCCACGTCTTTGGGTTAATGCATCAGATGGGAGTTACCCTCCTAGTAGATGAGTCGAAGTGGAGCCATTCAGGGTGGTGATGCACCCATTCCTTGCATGAATTTTCCTGAGTTCAGATTCAGGAATCTGTCTACAGGCAAAGAATTGGGTTTACTGGGAGGATCAAGCCAAAAAATGATCTTTGCTTTCTAGCTTAGCAGTTAACCACTGTGTGTTAAGATTTATTTATTTTTTTGTTAGAAACTATGATAAATGATTTTATCCTAGCAGACATGATGGGATGGAGAGGACAAAGGTAAAAGAAAGAACGTAAGTCCCCCACCTCTACCTCTAACAAATTTTGCCGTGAAGAAGGTAGAATCCTTTAGTGCAGGCACCCACAGCACATTCCTTTTAGTAATTGATACTTCTATAGACCTTAAGAGGCTCTCAGAGGCTCTCCCGTTATTATGCTTCCTTGTACTATGTCATGTAAGCATTTCAAATCTGCTCTAAAAAAGTAAGATTTAATAGATCTAAAAAGACTTCTTTCTTCTTACTCAGCCCCTTCCAAGGCACCCCAGTAGTGCATTGAATTACATGCCTCAAAAGTGCTGAGCTTAGTGGGGATAGAGTCAAATGTGAGGTCTCTGTAGAAATTATGGGAATATGAGATTCTATTAAGCAGAAATAGAATACTTTGTGAGTGCTTCGTGTAGGAGAGTTTCCTTTTATAGCTATGAATACAATTCATGTGTTTTGGTGAGCTAGATCTGGCCTTGCAACTGTCCTCCTCATGTGCTTCCTTTTTGAAGGCAGCATCTCTGTCTTATTTGACTTTATAATCCTGGCACACTTCCTGACACTAATAATTATTTGGTGAATGAATGTTTTTCATCATCTCCAAGAGAAAAAATCTTTTGATTAGTCAATATGTATTATAGTAAAAATTATTACAACCTAAATAAGCCTCTATGTAATTAAAAGATTAACAATCTCTTCTCTTGAGTATTTTCATTTTGGATACATCATGCAATTAATGAATATCTTGGAGTGCAATGTTGGGATGTGATTTGTTCTCTTTTTTTATTCATAAAAGAATACAGCTTTTCTAGGTGTAACAAATGAAATAGGAAAAAGAAAAAAAATGATCTACCCAAAGAAGTGAAGCTTTAACTTCTTAGTAATTTTGTGTACATATACATGTGCATGTGTGTGTTTGTCTGTGTGTGCACATGAGAAAGGGGGAGAAAAAAATTCAACAAATGGCTGAAAGGAGAGATAAATAAGGAGACAGACAATGTCTCATTTACATCAAGCTGTGAGACCAGATATTTGTTACCGAATCCTTGGAATGAGAGCACAGCCCTTGTTTATTTACATTTGTTCTCAGTTTGAAAGACAGCCCAAGAGGTAAAATAAAATGAGAGTGCCTCAAATGCCTTCTAAATTTCCCCTTAAATTGAATTTCTTGTTTTATCAGGGAACAATACTTGCACTGATGTTAGGCAGACAGCTAAAAGGTCAACAAGTTCCCTTGGTTGCCTTTTGTCAAGGGTTTTTGACTTGTCTGTGAATAAAGATCTCCCAGGAGGAAGGCAGACCTGAATTTCCTGTCATCTGGAAGACAGCAATGAATTTGAAAATGTTACAAAAAGCATAAGGGACTTCAGGCACACCTTCAGACCCACTGCGGATGCCAATCGCTGCCCGTGTAAACATGTACACAGAAATGTTTTGGATTTGTTCTGTCAACTTTTGGTTGTGAAACAAATTGTTCAACAGCAGCCCACCTTGAATACAGAATGAACCCGAAGGTTTTTTGTTGTTGTTGCTACTGCCTCATGCCTAATGAGAAGACACCACGCTCTCTGCTCGCTCGCGATGTGAGAACATGCTCTGTGAGGAGGAGCCGGGGGCTGCAGGGCTGGCAAACTCCATTTTCCTCATCACATTTCTGTTACTCGAAGCCCTGCATATCTTCTGCATGTAATTTTCAGTGTCTGAGGTTTCTGTATATGTGTTAACAGGTAAGTCTTAACTGCTAGCATCTAGACAAAAATAAATGGGTCTCTCCTGGTAAGTGTTAGTCATTTTTTGTAATGAGTGAATTGTTATTTTTCTCCAAAACAGTTCCAACAAGAAATATTTTTCTCCATACATTTCTTTATGGAAGTTTGTTCTTAGGAAAAGTAAGGGGACTTTTGTCACTCTTTTTTAAGCTGAGAATTTATTGTCTTCTGCCCTAGGCCCCATGTAGGTTACTGGAAACACCAATTGGGAAAGGAGAGTAGAGTGGTGGTATATTTCCCTTTAAGTTATTAAGGAACCACATGGCTCACTTCCTACATTATTTCCAGTATAACCGCCAGTGGAGCAGGAATTATAATTCCTTATTGGAATATAGGAATAATAATTCCTATTATAGGAATATAGGAATTCCTATTATAGGAATATAGGAATATAGGAATTATAATTCCCTATTTACAATTCCTTATTGGAAATAAGGAATTATAATTCCTTATTTCAAATGTCACTGGTCAAAACATACACATACATGTGCATTTGACAAACATGTATTGAGTGCCTCCGTGTAGAAGAATTTGAACTGATGTTGTAGAGAAAACAACAAAAACAACCGATGTAATTTAAATATGAACCCTCTGGTAAGCCATTTACTAAGTACTTTATATTTAGTCTCTTTTAATTCTCATAAAAACCCTATAAAAAGAATTTTCTATGAGGAAATTGAGGCTTGGAAAGATGACTTCTATGTTCCACGGTCACACAGCTAGAAAGCAATGGAGCTGTGACCGAAATCTATGACTTTCTAAATCAAAGCTCTCCCTGAATTAGTCAAGATTCTTATTACAAAGAAAGATTTAGTAGTTTCAAGTGCATGTTTTAACATGGCTCACATAGGACTGCCAAGAATAAAAAGTTGAACTATGTATTACTGGTTGGGAAGATTCAATGTCATAAACAAGCCTCAATTTTTCCCCTCTTCAGGTTTACCGAAAGGATGTTTTGCAATTTCAGTAAAAAAAAAGTTCTATTGGTAATTTGAGGGAGAATGAACAAAGGAATTGTGAATCTCATCTCAAAGAGTAAGCATACAGAAATGGTCGATAAGTTAAAAAAATGCAGTAATTATGGAATTGTCTTATTTGATAATGACATGTATTATAAAGATATGTTAGATAAAATTTATGGGAAGCCATTGTTTTGGTGTGAGCTTCTGCACTAGGCCCCAACAGACCAACCAAAACATGAGAGTTAACTCATGTTAAGTGCCACATAATCAAAATGAAACTCTAAAAAACAAGAAATTCTCTAACAGGCCAGTTTTTATTTAAAAAACCCCAGGAGATTCAGAGCCACCAATTGGAAAGCAACCAGTCCACCTGGGCCAGCATGGTAAGGAAGTCCTCCTCTGCTTTGCTACTTACAAGGAAAGTAACCTGAAATAACCTGATGTTAACCAGTCTGGTTTTTTGTACTATGCTACTTCCTTGTTCTACAAAAACCTCCTGTTCTGCCATGCCTAATGAAGCTCCTTCTGTTTTTTAGATGGAATGTTGCCCAATTCATGAATCACTAACAAAAGCCAATTAGATCATTAAGCTAAATTTGTTGAAATTTTGTTTTTTAGCAGCTATAATATTTAAACTAGTTTTGTATTTTTATAAGGTTAGACTAATCAGTGGAATAAACCCAGAAACAGCTCCAAGAATAAACAAAATCTTAGGTGTGACAAATGTGACATTTCAAATCAGCTAAGGAATAATCCAGTCTGCTGGAACAGTTGCTTCACTGATTGGAAAATAATTAAATTAAATCTTTACCTCACATCTTATACCAAAATTAATTCCAGATGGATTCAAGAAGCTTTCCTTAATTTCTTTCAATAATATTTTATACCTTCTGTGTATAGGACTTTTATGTCTTTCACTGTGTCTGTTTCTTGGTATCTAGGAATTTTGATGGTATTATATATAGTATCTTTAAATTTGCAAATTTTCTGTTTGTTTTCTCACATAAATATAATTGCATTTCATATATTTATCTTGTATCCAATGAGATTTTAAACTTACTAATTCTAATATTTTATCTATTGATTTTTTTCTATATATACAATTATGCTAACAGATTAAGGAAGCTTCCTTCTTTCCCTAGTTCGTTAATAATTTTTATCATTAGCAGAAGCTTTTCTGCATCCATTTGTCTTCTTTGTTCTGTTAATGTGATCAGTTACCCAGATTGATTTTCAAATTTTAAACCAACTTTTCATTCTTAAAATAAACTTGGTTATGTCATATTGTATTAACCTTTTTATATATCACTGGGTTAATTTTGCTAACATTTAAGATTATTGTATATATTATTAGTGAGATGGGCCTACACTTATCCTTTTTGAATTGTTCATGTCAAGTTTTGTAGAATGAAAATGAGTTAAAAAGTATTCCCTCTGTTTTAATTCTCTGAACAGTTTGTGCAAGAATGGCATTCTTTTAATATTTGGTACAATTCACCAATGAAGTTCTCTGGGCCCAAGGTTTTAGTAGGAAGGTTTTAAATTACAAATTTAATTTTTAAAATAGTTATATTATAGGACTATTCAAAGAGAAATTTTATTTCTCTTTATGCCAGTTTATGTAAGTTGTGCTTTTCCATAATTTATTGGCATTGTATTCATAATATTAATAATAAAATTTATAATATTTTCTTAAATAAAGATTTTATGTTAGAATGGTTAAGATTGACAGAAAAGTTGAAAAGATAGTACAGAGATTTCTCATAATACCCCATTCCCCATTTCCCCCATTGCTAACAACTTATGTTGTTATGGTGAACTAATATTGATACATTATAATATTAACTAAACTCCATACTTCATTTGAATTTCATTAGTTTTTCCCTAATGCCTTTTAAAAAATTGAAGTATGACCGATATACAAAAGGTGTGCATATTTAATGTAAACTGCTTGATGAGTTCAAAGATAAGTATACACCTGTGAACCCATCACCATAAACAATGCCATAGACATGGATATCATTTCTAAAAGTTTTCTCCCTCCTCTTCCTCCTCCTCCTCCTCCTCCTTCTTGTGGTAAGAACATTTAATGTAAGAGTTACTCTCTTAACAAAATTTTAAGTATACAATACAGTATTGCTAACTCTATGCCTGGTGCCTTTTCTCTGTTTTAGGGTTTCATCCAGAATATTACATTGCATTTAGTTGCCATAGCTCCACTTTTTCAGACTTTCCTTGTTCTTCATGACCTTGACAACCTTGAGGACTGGTCATGCATTTTGTAGACTGTCCCTCAATTTAAATCTTCTAATGTTTTTCTCAAGGCTGGACTGAGGTTATTTGTTTTTGAGAGGAAGATCAGAGAGGTTAAGTGCCATCATCATCATATCGGGACAGCTATCCACTTTTAAGTTTTGAAATATCTGCAGGATCTATAATAATATCCTCCCTTTTCATTCCTTGTATTGGTAATCTTTTTCATTTTTTCTTGATAGTTTTGACAGGGATTTTTCAATTTTATTAGTCTTTTCAATGAACTGACTTTTGGCTTTGCTAATTTCCTGTACTATATGTTTGTTTTCTATTTTATTTATTTACCTTGTCTTTATTATTTCCTTCCTTTTCCTGTCTTTAGGTTTAATTTCTGACTCTTTTTCTAACTTCTTGAGATCAATCCTTAGTTAACTGACTTTTAGCATTTCTTCTTTTCTAATACTTTTAATGTTCTAAACTTAGGATTATACAGATTTCTCTAAGCAATGTTTTTGCTGCATCTACAAGTTTTGATGTGTAGTATTTTATTACCATTCTTTTAAAAATACTGTACAATTTCTCTTGTGATTTCATCTTTGATCCATTGATAATTTAGAAGTTTTTTTCTTATTACTAAAAAATATGAGGATTCAACAGTGGGGTGTGTGTGTGTGTGTGTGTGTTTGTGTGAGATAAATGTCTAGCTTCATTGTACTGTATACAGAGAACATATTCTGTAAGATTTAAATACTTTGAAATTCTCTGAGAGTTGTTTTATGGCCTAGCATATGGTCAGTATTAGTTGATGTTCCATGTATGTTTGCAGAGAATGGGGATCTTGTTATAAGCTGTCTGCTTCATGTGGATTGCATACCATCTCCACTGGCCTTTTGTGGTTGTTAAAACTTTAGGCTCCTCCCAGAGCCCCCATGTCATAGTCTCCACTAGAGTCCTCTTCCAGCCTGACATCCTCCCTGGGCCTCCCCAGCACCAGTTAAAATGACTGTGTTCCCTTTCATTTCTAGTACACTGTGATTTCCCTTTTTATTCAGTCTCAGCTATGTATGAAAAAAATGTTTTCTGTCTTGCTTTATGCAGAATTTCTATATTCTTTCAGTGGAAAAGCTTCTTTCTAAATTGCCACAAACTCCCCTCAACCCCAGTAAACATATTGTCTTGTATGCAAATATTAGTTTAAGCTGGATTTGGAAGTTTGGAGTCAGCCTGAAAGAAGTTTCACTATGCATGTAAATGAAATAAACGCCACCTCCTCTAAAGTGCTTGGTGCCAGCAAAAGGACCCTTAATGTCAACACTTGTAAATTGACAGCTGAAAGTGTGAAATGAAACCATGTTCCTTTTAAGTTCATAAATGTTCTTTCAAGCGTACCAGACAGTTACAGTATATTTCCCTAAAGGAAATGAAAATACATAAGAAAGCTAAAAGGGCAGATGCCTAAATAGATCTATATATCAAAATAAGTATTCCTATCAGCAGTAATGATAACATTATTATTCCTAAAAGGCTTTATAAACATTGTGCTAAGTGCTTTCTGGATTATTTTCCTCACTTTCCACAGCAACCCTAAGGTCCTTCCCATCAGAGGATGTCTCACTGAAATACCGAGATGCAATAGGTGCTACCTTTCAGAAGAAAGTGTCAAAAGGAAAGAAGAGAGAGAATTGTGGGGGCAGATTTCCTCGGAGGGAGCCCAGTGCTGTGATTCCCCACTTTCCTAAGTTTCATGGAAGACAATTTTTCCACAGATGGGGGCGAAGCTCTGCAGCCTGGTCCCTAACAGGCTGCTGACCCTTGCTGGTCTGTGCCCCAGGGCTTGGGGACTGCAGGAAGGAAGCCCCTGAAGAGCTCACTCTGCGTCCCTAGTAGTTGGGAGGGCACAGGGGAGTGTCGCCTGGCACAGCGTGAGGAATGTCAGGGCAGAACTCTGTGATGAATGCCAGAGGTGGCAGAGGGAGAGGAACCTCCACGCTCTCACCTGGCGGGCAGCAAGAATGCCTGAGCTTTCCAGACATGGGCCGGGTGGAGAGCGGCTGCACTGAAGCCCTCTGCCACTGTGTTCAAGGACTCTGCCTGGGAGTTAGGACCGTGGTCACCAGGAGCTGCGTGGGGGTGGAGGTGAGCACTGGGGACGGGTTGGTTGAGGACACAAAATCCCAGTGAGACAGGAGAAGTGAGATAGGAGATCTACTGTACAGCAGATGACTGCAGTTAATAACTCCAAATGGTATACTTGAAATGAGAGTAGATTTTAGATGTTCTCACCCCGAATATATGGTAAGTGTGTGAGGAAATGGATGTGCTAGTTGGCTTGGTTGAGCCATTCCATAGGGTATACGTATATCAAAACATCATGTGGTGCACCAAAAATATATATGGTTTTTATTTGTCAGTTAAAAAAATGAAAAGAATACTGCCTGGAAAAGCAATGGGGCCTGGGTCGTCTGTGTTTGTCTGTGTGGGGTGGACGTGCTCAGGAAAGGAAAGGTCATCTTCAAACACGTGCAGGGCGGATGGAGAATTTGCAGCGGGGTGACCGAGAAAGAACTCCTGTGCTCCCCTTTACTAGTTCACCTCCCAGTACTCAGACTACGTTGGGGTCCAAAATAATGTTTCCTAAGACGGGAAGAGAGGCAAGAGTGTGAGTCAGAGAATAAGGAAGGGACGATGTCCTTAACAAGTACACTAAAGGAAGTTTCTAGACATCCAGGTTTTGAGCTTTCAGATCTCTGGAGGATACCGTTTCTTCACAGGTGCAAACACCCCTGCCCACCACCAAATGTCCTTCATTCCATCCTGTGCTCATCATCTCATACTGGGGACCCTATAATTAAGGAGGACTATAAGCATTCTCTGTTGCAGAGTCTGTGGGTGCAGTCCTGCTCTGGGGCACTCACTTGAACCACTTGCTCACTCCCATGCCATGTGACCTTGTGGCTTCCAACCCTAGATCCACAGAATGTTCAATTCTTGAAATATTAATATTAATTGGTTGCCTACCACGTACCAGACAATGAGGACCAACAGATGAGTAACACAGTTTCTGAATCCAAGGAGCTCACAATTTAATAGGCGAAGCAGAGGTATGGACAGTGCAATGTGATGAAAGTTAATGGGTCAGATAAAAATTGAGGCACAAGGGAGAAAATGGGTCCCTCTGTGAGGAAAGTTTAAGAAAAACCTCCCATGCTGCTTCCTAAAGGATGAGGGGAAGTTTGTGGGGCAAAGGGCCTTTTGAGGAGGGTTGTGCTGTGTGCAGAGTCACAGGGCCTAGCACCAGCAAGGCATCAAATATTCTGCTCTGGCAGGAGCACTGGGTGCCAGGTTGGAAGTGGTGGGAGATCTAGTTGAAGAGACGTCGGAAACAGACAACAGAGCCTCTTGACCCAGGGCTTGGACATCACTATAGATATTAAGGAAACATGACTGTAAGGTTTCAAGAAGGGCATATTATTTTATCAGATATTTGTTTTAGGAAGATGGCTCTTCACAACCTTTGTGATGAATAGTTTGGGAGGTGGCCACTTCACATCCATAGGTGGAATCCAGATGAGAAATTCAGAGTTTGTTTATTTCCTATCGCATTTCTAATACCAGTGGGAGTGCCACAGAAATTAGCCCAGCAAGTCCTAACATGCTGTTGTATTTCAGGTATAGATCTCGACACTAGTTCTGGGGTTCATCCAGCTTGTTACCTTAGCTTTTGAGAATTATATGAATGCAGTTAACTCCCCATGCATAATGTGCTAGATGATTGCTCAATGACCTCCCAGGATTCTTAAACGAGATGAATTATGCTAGAGGCTAGAGGTCATGTGGCATGGGATTGAACACATAGGTCTTAAACATTTTTTGAGCATAGATTCATTTGAGAATTCCTGGAAAATTTTGCATGCATGAGTATACACACACAAGCATGCACATGATTTTGCTTATATTTTTAGGAGTTCCTAGACCTACTTAAAATTGTCTATTGAACTCCAAGTGACCATGGACCCCAGGTACATGATGCCTACTATGAAACCACTGAACACAGTGGATGTTAAAATGTTGAATTGGTGATCAAGCTCAAAAGGGCTAAATTTCTTAGTTTATCTAGGAACTTTCATAGTTCACCAGAAGTCTTATAGCCCAGAGCTGAGAATAGCCGCCAGGCTTTATGTTTGGAATATTTTTGTCGACTGACATTAACTTTAAGAATGTTGCTATTACTTGCTTGGCTTTCTTTCTGCTACTTTGGGTTCACAGCAGTTAGGAAAGGACTGAGCCATGTTGAGAGCTTCCAAGGAAAGGCTGTGAACTCTGGACATAAATGCTCGAACAAAGGCTGGCCCTCTGTCATAGCTGGGTGGCTAGGGTGGCAATAGTAGTCACAACAGCTTACTGATGGGGAGCTCCTGAGCAATATTTTATCTGTGTTCCGCCAATGCCGGCCTTGTGGACCATCTTTGTATGAGACAAGCCAATGTGGTTCCCATATACTTTATTTTCTCATTTCGTTATCACCACAATTTTTATAGCCCCCAATATATATTACTGGACTCAAAAAAGAGTGATACTGAGCAGAAAACTAGAAAAGAAAATATGTCTGATCTCATATTACTGCCTGCCTGTTATTTGAGACCTACGAACCACTGGAAACTCTGCTTAAAGTGTCTTGCTGAGTTACTCTGTAACTTAAATTTAATTTGTGTGTATTTTTGGCACAGTATTTGTTTTAGTAAGTGTTTTTGGCACCTTGGTTTTGGCACTTCAAAGTACAACTCATAGACCTTCATAAGTTTTCAAAGTTTGCTTTCCCACAGACTAGCTCTAAGTGGCCGCCTAAGAAACCCAGATGCAGTGAACTTCTCCAAAGCATTGCAACAGCCAAAAGGCTGATGCTGTGTGCATGCTTTTGATGCTGGGAAATATCTAGCATCGGTACAGCACATACTTGTTTTATTGAGGACAGAGAAAAAGTTCATTTCTTTAAGTATACAAGTATATATCTCTTATGTCTCCAAAGATCTACAAAAAGAGAAACTTTTTAAAACAATTCTGCCATTTTGGTAAATAATAATAATTATAACAACAACAAAAAAGAATCTTGCCTATGTACAATCTTATCTGCTCAGGTAGCTAGATTTATTATATTAATATGTGCTGAGACTTTAAAAGATAATGATCTTCTGTAATCTAGCAAGACTTGATTTTATCATTGTGTCACTGTAGGGCCAGATATAGTGTGGCTCTGCAAAATGTGCCCCTCATTTAAACAGGAACCAACTAGACTTTATCAAGACTATGAGACTGACATGACACACATTATCTATAATTTGTTTTATTTTTTTTTTAAAGAGTGAAACTTGCCCGGAGAATGGGAAGGCCCCATTAGGCATCTGTAATTGTTTGCAGTGAAGGTTGCCTCTTGAGACATACCATGCTCACCAGGGTGATTCTTGTTATTGTGATGTGTCATAGCCCCATTTCTTTCACTCTCTAAGTTTTCATTTTGCTAAGAAATGCTATTTTTAAAAACTAATCATGGATATTAAAGTTTATATTTACAAAAGCTTTGCCAGGATAAATCCTAAATCTCTCTTAAGACTTAGTTTAGGCATTGCCTCCTCCAGAAAGTCATCTTTGACTGTCTTTGGGACAAGCATTTTTAGCATGTCATAAATATAGTGCATGGGTAATAGTTTCAACAGGCACTGTAGCAGGAAAGGATTATGCAAAGCTAAATAACACATAGCTCAGAATCAAAACTATTATATCCTTTTCATATTCCCTCTAGGTTTTCTAATTCTACAAAAGCATTCAATATTATTTTTTATTGATGGTGCCATATAATTGCTTGTAGAATGTCATAATTCTCAAAGGAATTGGAGTGGATGAGAACATGGCTGTTGAGGACAGACTACCTGGGATTGACCCTTGACTCTTTTTGTTAAAAGCTGTATGACCTCGGGCATCTTACCTGATATCCCTTAACCTTGCTTTCCGTATTTATAAAATAAGACCAATAATATTTACTTCAAGGTTTGTCGTGAGGATTCAGTGCAATTTTATATATATATATATATAAATATATATATGTGTCTGGCACCGAGTAAGTTCTCAGATAACTTTGGTTATTGCTACTATTTTCATTTTCACCACTGGCTGCTGAGGTCCCTGTTGGCCTCTTCTCCTTTCACTGCTCTTTGTGTTTTTACTGAAGCCTATTGAAAAGGATTATCTCCTTATTCAGAAAAAATACTATATTTTTAGGACGAATTGTGTTAGCATTCACAACATTCAGCCCCTTTAAATGGCACAGAGTGAATGTGCTGCGGAGCGCTACGTTCTGGTGGTGGGTGTCACCTGTACCTCAGTCTGAAGCATCTGGGAACAGTGTATTTTTCTTCCTTTGCATCATGAGCCACAGAGCTGAGACTGGCCTGCCAGCAGGTGTTAGAGAGTGGAGGGCTGCACAGGGACCACTGTGCGCCTGTCGTGGGGGTGGGGACGGCGATGGGGGGGAGAACGGTGAAGGGGTCTCACACCCTCAGCATCTGGCAGCACAGGAACAGAAGAAAGAAGGGAAAGAAAAGGATTGGTGGGGATCCGGCTTAAAGGGAGTGGTCATTGTGATCTGCCCTCTGGGGACTGCAGCTGAAGAAGGGAATGTTCCAGGACACAGTCCAGTGCCCCATTGAACCCCAGGGAGCCAGAACTGGGAGACTGCCCCATTTCCTCTCTAGGAAGTAGACATTTGCCAAGGGAGGAAAACTTGTTCTAGTTGTGGAAATTAGAACAGCATGTCCCTCACTGGGCTTGCTCATGACTCACGCTGACCGCGGACCCCAGAGAGTCACAGTTGGTGAGCAGAGCGGGCTCCCATACATCCAGGTTGTTTCACTATAGATCGAATATTCTGTTTTTCTTGGAGCTAATTGTCGTATTTTTGTCCTCCCATCTGACTGATCCAAATCAGGAGATCTGTTGAGTGAAACTGTTGAGAAATAAAGCAACCTGCTAACATGAGGAAATGCTCCTTATCATAAGAGAAGACACAATTCCTACACAAAGAAAAAGAAAGTCACATTTGGAAACCAAAATGCTGGAAAATACTGATAGAAAAACCTCGAGTTCCTGTCTTTACTTTTGTTTTTACCATTACGGTGGCTTTACGTGGAAAATTGGTTCTTATCATCTTAAGAAACTACTCAATAATTATTTATATTAGGCGTACTTTAAATTTGGTGATTCCTCTGTAAGGAGAGCCATGCGTCCTCTGATAGCTGACCTGTAGTTCTCATTGTTGGGAACCCTGCTTATGGCATAGAGTCAGACCCTGCCGTTATACTCACGGTGTCACCTTAGGCTGCTTACATGCCTGGCCTTAGACTCGGCAGCTGTGAAGCGAGGGGAGCGGTGTTAGAGTCAAGACTGAGATGATGCAGGCACAGCCGAGAGCACGATGCTGGGCACATCTTAGATGGTAGGTCTCTTTGCCGCCCACGTGCGCGCTCCTCCGCTTCTATGCATCAGCAGAAAAGCACGCATGTGGCCCGTGAGGACTGGCATGCGCTCCTTCATTGGCTACGTAAGGATATTAAACCTCACCCTAATCAAACACAGCATTTCAGATCTAGCCTCGAGAATTTTACCACAGTCCTGATTTTGTAGAAAAGTATAAAAATACCCATTTCCCCATGGGTTACAAAATAATAAGTTTTTTTTCCCCTCTTTTGTTATCTTTTCAGTTGGTTATTTCAGCATATCACAGCATTAAAACACTTCCAAAGAAAAGGTCACTTTTTCTCCGATCAAAGCGTTTCTCTGCTGTTCTGCTCCCAGAGGTGCCAATGGAACAACAATCAATGAGAGAAGCTCGTGGAACATTTCGACTCACCTTTGAGGGATAGCTGCCAGGTCAACACGCTTCGCGGTGGTTTCACTACCAATAATTTCTCTCGTGATGGAGTTTCCCAATTACTGGGTGAAAATAACTTCAATTGCAATAATAAGGCTCTATCAGGATCTTGAAGATCTTTTTTAGAACTTTGACCTTAATAATTTTTTTCCATTTTGGCATTTTTTTATTATGCAATGAAAACAATTCCTAATGTTTCATACTGAAGATAGAAAAGATTTTTTCATTATAATATCAGCTGAAAAATAATTAAGCATTGCTAATCCACATGTACTTTCTTATATTTTTTACTTTTTAATGTTTATATAGTTTCAACTACAAATATGGTAAATGGAGAGATGCATTCATCATTACACTTTCTCAAGACTTTGAATAGTGCTGTTTACTAGGATTCAAAACCCAGAACGTGTATAACTTCTACAAGTTTCCTATCTCATTGAGAAATAAAGATAGATTTTAGTACCCTTCTTTTGAAGTAGAAGAAAATATATTTCAAAATAGAGCTAATGTGGGAATTTTAGCAGCACATAGACTATAAGGTTGTTACCGTGTCTGTCTCTTTCGTCTGTGGGTTTGCACCCAAAGTTCTGTGAAATCCCTTAGGAGGATGAAGAGCATGCTATAGAAGTCCCAGATGGGGATATGTACAATTTCATTTGATAGTTTAAGCGTGACAATTTTAGAGAGTTCCTGTAAGCTTTATCAAGTAAACGTGACCCTTAAAAGAAGTCAGTTCATAAGCTATGATACATTTGAAAAAAAGCCTATAAATAACATTGGCAAATTTAAAGCAAGCCTTGCAGATAAACTCTGAAATAGTGCTGCATGTGGAGTCCAAATAGCACCTACTCATGGTACTCAGAAATTATCTATTAGGATTAGGCCCATGTTTATGTGATTTGGTTTGAACTCCACTGACCTTTGTTTTAAGTAAGATTGTTTTTGAAATTGAATTCTTTTAATGTTCCCTATGAAACTTGATGATATGATATTGAATTTTATTTTTTATCATGTGATATTTCATACATACAGGAGAATTTATGTAAACCATGAGGCATAGTAATAAAAGAAACTCTAGCATAGCTACTACTCAACTGAAGACTAGGAAAATTACTAGTACTATTTTTATTAATACTACCAGGTGCTGCTGCCATTCACAACCCCCAGCACTACACCAATTCCTGGAGGTAAATATGAGCTTAAATTTTATTTTTGCATAATTTGGAACTTTATAGACATAGTATCATTATATATAATACATATATATGTATTTATGTGTGTATGCTTTTTTCCTATGACTTGTTTGTTATTGCATTAAGGTAAGATTCATTCATTTTCACTGCTTTAGAATAATCCATTGTGTAAAAATACCACAATTTATTCAATTTCCTATTAGTAGATATTTGAAGTATTTTCAGTTTTTGTTATTCGAAACAGTACTAAGATGGTTCTTGTACAGGTCTTTTGGTGCACAAAGACAGCAGTGTCTCTGAGGTACAAGCCTGGGAGTAGAACTTCTGAGTCATGCAAATTTGAATGATATGAAAGTCATGCCAAATTATTTTACGAGAGGTTCTACCAAGATACCCTGTCTAGGTGTGATAACATTATCATCTTATTACCTGATAATAACGCGTAGGTGCCGTGGTAGCCTGCCTTACACCTCATCTGGAGCAGCTTCACTTTGGCACTTTACTCGGATTCTATGGCTAAAAGAAAAAATAGAAACGTCTATATGGAGCTTCTTCCTGTAATAAGTGAGTAGAGAGAAGAAGTCTTTCCGAGAAAGGACAGCCCACTGGCCCATATATAATCTAACAATTACGAGGAAGGCAAGGCCCCACGATACTCATATGCTTGGGAACCCCCCCCCCCCCGACATCCCTCTCATAGCAGCTTGAGGCAGGGAAGCCAGGCAGGATTCTCTGAGACCCAGGTGGGTGCCTAGTAGCATTGTGGTAGCACCACATGCTTCTTTCTCAGACAAAGCTATGTATTTAGCATGGAACAACTTACAGCCGTCCATCAAAATCATAATTGTCCTACCTCATATGTACCCTGCTTCAGTAAATATGTCCAGTACCAGATCTCTAAATGTGTTTAGGTATCTAAGTTCTTTTTATAAAACCCTCATTCCTTGAGCATGGCTATAGAGCTGTATCTTCTCAATACACAAGTCAACATGCTTGTGCTTAGTCCGGTCAAAACCTATTAGGACAGAGTTGATACTTTGATTGAAATTGAATTCATTTATGCCCATGTGAAACATGGCAAATAGCAACCCATAATAAATTTTCCTGTCCTCAACTGAATGAAAATAGGTTTTTATAATTGAATTTCTTTGATGTTTCTCACATTTGCATCCTGGGGAAAATGGAAAGATTTATTATAGGTGTGATATGAATCACTCATCTGTAAAAAATATTTTAATAACAGAGGTTTCTACAATGACTAGAAAGGATAGGGAGATAAGGTTTATTAGCCTTCCTTTATAACAAATTCAACTAAGAAAAAGTATAACATTGGTTTTTATGTAAAGATGGTATTTGTGGACATTTAAAGAAGTCTATAGGAATGGAATGAGCCCTTGGGCTGGAGTCTGAATCATTAGATGTATACTTGATTTCCCACGAAGGGTGCATTATATGTGACTAGAACCAAGAACCTTCCCACCTGCCTTGAAAACCTATCAGGTTTTATATGAACTAAAGGACTGAGGTTTGCAGTTGTGACTCTAACCTTCATGACCATTTAGCTAGAGTATTTGCCATCACGCTTGTCATTTTTCATAATGCTTGTTCATGGTAGGCACTCAGTAAATATTTGTGGAAAGAATAAATGAATGTAACTAATTTCTCAATACTTATCCTGCCACTACCATGACCTATGATGGGAAGTTAAAGAAAAAGTGCCAAAATGTCTGCAGAATTTTCTACATAATCCTTTCTAGGATTGCACATGTCCAATTTACAGATATCTGATAATAGTGAAAATAACAATGGGCATTTATTTAATGCCTATAAATGTTCTAGGTACTGGATTAGATCTTTCTTTCTTAATCTTTATAATGGGCTTACAATATAAGGATCAGTATTTTCATTTTACAGATGAGTAAACTGACACTTGAGAGAAAAATGACAGAGCAGCTATGAAATCCAGATCCAATAAACTGGGCTGTACTGTCTCCCGTACAAAAACATTAAGGACAGAATTTTAAAAGTAATTTTTGAAAAATTAAATATTTGTTTGTGATTCAAAGCAAAGACTATCTCATAGATTTTATATATTACATGGAGCTTTTGAAGGTTCAGGTGGTCACCCTGAAATAAGCAGACATCAGAAATAAATATATAGAAATATATATATGTATAGAAAAACTCAGAATATGCAGGGGACAATATTACACTATGTGTGCTGGTGAGAACCATGCTGTCCGCCCAAAACATCCTGAAATACATTTAAGTTATTTAGTTCGTGACTGAGCTGGAAGGTGACAGTGCTGTCTGGCCGACCACTGGCTGCACTCTGGATGGAGCTGAGGACTTTGCACATGACGAGGACTTAGTAAACCCAGGGAGCTGGCTCTGTCTTAGGTCAAAGACTCACTGCGCATCCATCAAGTCATGACATTTTTCCTTATGGAGAATGACACCACAAAAACACAACTTCCCACAATTCTCCTTTCACCAGCCATCTTTAACATTCACATATTTTTTCCTCTTATTTAACCATAGTTAATCTCTTCTCGGTATAGCCAATGTCCTGTGCTATTTCCACGTTGGTTCGGGTGTGTGTCTTCTTGAGACATGACTAATTGCTGTTGGAATGTAAGCAGCTAGAAGTTCTGCCGCTGTTCAGCTCTGCCAGGGCAGCATCCTCTAAAGATAACTGCCTAACACCGTAATTACTCCATGAGGTTTCGCAGACACTGGCCGTTACCTTTGCCCCATAGGATTACATATCGTAACACGCCATACATTTGTTCCCTCCCTCCTCCAAATTGGTTCCATGCCTCATATCTGGGACCAGTAAATGGCAAAATAAAGGACAGATACAGGGTAACTCGATACTGCAGCAAAATTTAGCTTGCTATCTTGAAAATAGTCATACTATTTTGGGATTTTACAGTAAACAAAATCCAGACAGCAGACCAGAGGGGCCATTTATGAGTTATAAAATTGCCTGGGTAAGATAAGGCAACTCATAAATGATTCAGTGAGGCTCACAGGATAAATCTTATTTTTCATACACACGAAGCCAAGGAAGATTCTGGTATGTTCTTAGCCATTGATAATGTAAGAGAGGAACACATGTCACATTAAGAACCTGACATGGCATTAGAGTGCTATAAAATGTTCAATTAAACATGGCAACTGCAGGACAAATTGTACCCAGGATACAGTTCTTTGTTTGCCTTTAAGAACTTTAATGTGTCTTATTTATTGAGGGCAAAGAACATAAGGATAGTAAAGTGACAGCCTCCAACCCATCTGAAAATATTTGTGTTGGTGTCAAGACAAATAATAAATGGGGCTGCCTCAGGATCTTAGCCTTTTCATAAGATGGACAGAGTTGCGTTGGTGGATTGCACCTTACGGAATTAGAGCCGACTTAAGGAAAACTGCTCCGGCATCTGTCTTCTTTCCAGCAGATTGTCAAGAGGAAAAAACGATGGGGGAGGGGGGATACGCACAGGGGGGTGGAGAGAACAGGAGGCAGAGTGGGGGAGGAGGAGAGAGAAGCAGGCAGGGACAGCTCGCATGTTTTAAACCCTCAAGATAAGCTGTCGCTTAGAACCTTGACGGCTCCAGAACTTGACACACGCTTGTGCTCTCCGGGGGACCCTTCTCGCTGCTCTGCGGGCGGATCACGGCCACTGAGCTGTGACGCCCTGGCACTTGCCTGACCTGACATAATGGGCAGCTATTTACTGCAAACAAGGTAGATGGAAGAACATAGGCTTAAATGATGCTCTGGTGTAAGCGGGAATCCACTGGGATCCCTGGCAAACCAGTCAATCTTCTGGGTTTTTCCCCCCTTCCCTCCCCCTGCCCTTCTTCTAGGTTGGGCCTATTTATTTCTTTCCCTCAGGACCAAACCACAGACGCCTGCCTCGGAGCAATGCTCCTCTCCCATCCACCCCCTCCACTTCCCACTCAGGATCAATAGAGTGGGTTAAAGAAGCAATTGCATGACAATAAATAAAAAAGAAAACTAAGTTTGGATACTACTACTTCCAAAACGACTGTTTCTGGGCTTGTTTTCATCCATTACTAAGGAAAAAAAAAAAAAAGGACAGCCCCAGGAGGCTTCCTGGTTCCGCTGTCAGATCGCTTCAGTGAGAAACCCAATCAGACTTGATTTGTGAAGAGTGTCAAAAGCCGGAGCGAATCCTGTACACATCCGCGTCTGTTACCTGAGGCCGCGGCTTTGCAACCTGAAGGCTCCTCACCCGCGTTTCTGCAGCTAGTGGATGTTTAATTTTCCTTCATCTAAGAACACACGTTTGCAGTCTCCATTTTCCAGGCACGGGAAACAATCACAATGGGAGGCCTTGGGTGGGTGAATGTCAGGGAAACAGCACAGGGGCTTTGCAGCTGGTGCCTGTACCTCTCGGCCTAAGCCCATCACAATAGAGAACATTATCTAATGAGTCTTCCTTCCACGGCTTTTCAAAGAGCCAGAGGGATTTTATTTCTATTACTGCATTTATCTCCTGTTAGCTGCGGTGGGAGAGGCAGGTGCACGGAACGGAATCCAAGGCTCACCTGTCATGGTCAGCGACAAGAAGGAGCACAATGGTCTCTACATTTTCTGCCTTCCAAATTGGTTCCTTTCGCCCATAAAAAAGAGAAGGCAAATTCTTTTCTTAAATCTTACAAAGATTGAAGCAGCACAAGTAAGATTATAAACATTAGTTTGCTCCCGGCCTCCAGAGACTCAATGCACCCGGTGTACGTGCATTCCTTATATAAGACGCTCAACACGGGAGGCCCTGTCCCTGGGAAGTCTGACATGAATGGAAGGCAGGTTCCTACTAGAAACCAACACTGGGTTTTTTCCTTGGGAATAAAGCCTCCATTAGCTATAGAGGAGAGAGACATTCTGTAATTTTATTATCAGACTATAATAGCTTTGTTGGACCTTTATACCATGTTAAATATAAGGCCATATCTGGTTTTCAAACAAGTTTATAAACCAAGAAAATTGTAACTCTGCCAATTCTCCTTGTTCATTCTTTTAGATGCGTTTGTAAAATGTTCCTGTCACTTAGTAATTATTTGCAGTAAGGTGGAACAAGAGTGAAACAGACATTTGAAATCCACAGGTGACCTCTGCTCCTCAATTCAGGTGATCCTTTCCAACTCATCTTTCCCCAGAACTGTTAACTGGCAGTGAAATTACTTTGCCTGGGTAAATTCTACTGTTCCTTCCTCTGTAGGCATCAGTGCGGCTAGAGGCAGGGGATCGAAAAGATTTTTATTTTTCTTTTCTTCCATAGTTTATCTCCCCTTTAAGAAATTTGTCTGTATCTGATTTCTTCTTGTGACCTTCAGCTGAGCTCTGAGAAGGCCGACCATGGATTTGCAGAGCGGAGTGCAAGAGCCAATTCTGCTTCTTTTTTTAGTCTGCCAGGAATAATCTCATGCTCTGGACTACTTTCATATTTTCAAATAAATTATTTCCAAGACTCATATTCTCGTATCTACTCTGAGAAATTCCACTCTTGGCCATGAGAGTGATCTGTCAGAGGACTGACTGGTCAGAGACCATTTCATAGCTACAGGTTTACCCTGGAGAAACGAAATAAAGATGACAGTGTTTGGGCAGGCACTGCGGTAGGAAAAAAAAATGGGGCTTTTATTATCCCCACCCATAACGACAACTTGCTAAGCAATTATATTTTAAATTGGAATGGGAACTTTGTGAAGAACATGGTGCGTGTTGCATAGAAAAGGACAGTTTTAGGCCATTTTCTCCCTTTCCTACAAAAATTTAGTCCTTCCTCAACCCTGCAGTCAATGAGAGCAATATATAGGACGTGCATATCAACAGCTGGTAGACGAAGCAGGACTCCTGAGTGTACGTGGCATGCTGCCCTCACACGATTCTCAACGTGCATGTGATTTATTTCAGAGACTATACACACTGAAATAAGAAATGAGCAAGGTTTGAAGGTAGGATTTGGGGTCTACAGTGCTCTCCAGATGTGCAGTGACATGCCACCTGTGTTATCAGCGTCCCTAGGCTCACCTTGCATTCTTTGATATAGAAAGAACTATATTCTTTGAAATGTAACTGATATTTTTCCATTTGATGTAAAGCAGGGTTTAATTATTATGAGCATATAATAGTTGCATATATTTGTAGGGTACATGTGATGTTTTGGTACAGGCATATAGTGCGTAATAATCAAATCAGGGTAATTGGGGTATCCATCACCTCAGGCATTTATCATTTCTTTGTGTTAGGAACATTCCAATTTCACTCTTTTAGTTATTTTAAAGTATGTCTTCACTTATTGTTGACTATAGTCACTTTGTTGTGCTATCAAATATTTGTTCATTCTAACTATCTAACTATCTTTTTGCACCCATTAACCATCACCACTTTAACCCCAACTCCCTACTACCCTTCCCAGCCTCTGGCAACCATAATTCTATTCTCTGTCTCCATGAGATCAACTGTTTTAATTTTTAGCTCCCACACATGAGTGAGAACAAGTGAGATTTGTCTGTCTGTGCTTGGCTTATTTCACTTAACATAATGTTCTCCAATCCCATTCATGTTTCTGCAAATAACAGATTTCAGTCTTTGTTGGGGCTGAATTATATTCCATTGTGTGTATGTACCACATTTTCTTTATCCTTTCATCCATTGATGGACACTTAGGTTGATTCCAAATCTTGGCTATTGTGAACAGTGCCGCAGTGAACGTGGGAGTGCAGATATCTTTTTGAAATACTGATTTCCTTTCTTTTGGATCTATATCTGACAGTGGGATTGCTGGGCCGTATGGCAGTTTTATTTTTAGTTTTTCAAGGAACCTCCACACTGTTCTCCATAGTAGCTGTACTAATTTACAGTCCCACTAACAGTGTATGAGGGTTCCCTATTCTCTACATCTTCGTCAGCATTTGCTATTGCCTGGCTTTTTGATAAAAGCCATTTTAACTGGGGCGAGATGATGTCTCAATGCAGTTTTGGTTTGCCTTTCTCTGATGACTGACGACGTAGAGCATGTAGAGCATTTTTTCATATACACGTTTAAGCCAGATAATTCTTTGATCAGTTGTTGTAGGCGCTGTGCTGTGCATCGCAAGGCAATCAGCAGCATGTCTGGCTTCCATTCACTAGGTGCCAGGAGCACACTCCCCCCACCCCCCCAGCCACTCCATCTCCCGCCTCCTCCCAAACGGAGCCATCAACAACGGCTCCAGACACTGCCGAATAGCCCCTGTGGGGCAAAATTGCCTGAGATTGAGAATCACTCAGTAAAGTAACTCATGACATTCACTTTAAGGTTCCCTCTGCCCAGCAGACGGGTGTTGTAGGTCACTTTTACACAGAAGTTCTGAAGCCAGGATGTCGGCCACCGAGGTGTGGCGCTCAGCTCTCCCTCCGGGCAGAATCTACTGGGGGAGTCTCCGGCTGCCAACAGCCCTGGTGCTGAGGCCGTGCCCTCCTCAGGGCAGCGGGGGGCTGGAGCTGGAACACTTCTGCCCACAGGGGACCCATTGGGCGTCGCTCCTCTTTGGCCCGGCTCTAACATCTTTAGAGCGGCACTGCCATCTGAGGCTCTTTGTGCCCGACCCTTCTTCCTCCCTGCTCTTCCTTCCCAGGTGTCAGGCCTGCACTATGGTCGGGGGGTCTCGCAGCCTTCCCCTGCTTTCTCTCCCCGCTGTGTTTCACAGGCATTTCCCCGATAAATCTCTTACATCGCTTGCATTTCTAATTCTGTCTTGGATCTGCTTCCTGGATTACCCAAGCCGCTGCAGCTGCCATTCCGCATGGGCTATTCTCTCCCCGTCTCCCCTGTCTCTAGTCTACACTGTATGGTTTAATAAAGAGAAATGGACTAAGTTGGGCATGCGATATGGGGAAAGGGCGGCAAATGAGGCGGTTCCTGGCTCTGTCTCCCAGGCGTGCTCTTAGCCGGGTGCAGGTGACGCAGAACTGCCAGGACGCGCAGACCCGGCCGTTTGTAAGCATGAGGGCGCAGGGGAGGAGGGCGGAGAAGACCCCACAGCAGAAGGTGCAAGATAGTCAGGTGAGGACCTCTTTGGTGTTACCTGCTTATAGTATTTAGTTTTGTATTATCCAGGTTTTGTCAAATATGAACCAAATATGGATTAAGAAAAAAGACTTCTTCACACAATTTCCTGTTCAGTTTTCTATTTGGAAAAGCAACTTACCTTTTAAGTGGATTTACTAAGACAGATTTTTTTTCTTTTCCCCCATTGAAAGATCAAGGGAAAGGTTAAACAAATTAGAAGAGTCTCAGAGAAGCAGAAGAGGAGGAAGAGAGAAGTGAGGAGGTCAAACCCTTAGGCTTTCTTTCCCCAAGTTGTGAGTTACTCCCCCCAAATCTCTTTCAGTTGCAATGGAGCCATGATAAAAAAGAAGGAAAGTTGTCAGTATGATAACTATAAAGGCTATTTATGAAACAGTCAATCATTGCTTGGAGAGAAGAATGAACTATCTGGGGTAGGCCTTATATTCTTCATCTACTTAACATTTGAGAGCCATCTAGGTGCTAAATTCTGCTAAGTGTTGGTGTTGGGGGGTGAAGAAAACAAGAGTCTGTGCCCGTATGGGACTGAAAGTCTAATGGAGAATAAAAACAAATAAAAAAGAAAACTATAATTCACTTTGATAGGTGACCCTAAAGGGAGCTATGGGAGTCAATCGAGTAGGTACCAACGACAAATGCGAGGGGTCCAGGAAACAAATCCTTACACCTGGAGAACCGGTGTTTGTAGGGGCGAAGCAGGAGAGGGAAGAGATTTTGAAGTAGAGGAAACAGCTTGTACGAAGGTCGTGGGCTCATGAGTTCGTGTCAATGAAGGTGAAAGTGGCCGGAGTGGTATGGTGAGACGGAAAGGCCGGGGAGAGCTGCACGAGCAGTTTGTCCTGTGTTCTGAGGGCCATCAGGAGTAAGGAGGCCTTGGGGTTAGAACTACTCTCCTTGCTAGGAGGTGCAGGGCTGAAGTTGGCAATAGTGGAGACAGGACGGCCCTGTCAGGGAATGTCACCGTAGTCCAGGTGAGAGACGGCCGTGCCCAAACCAGGTGTGTCTGGGACTGGGACACGGTTTCCCGCCGGGAGGGGGTGTGGAGGGTTTTGGTTGTAAGGAGATAAGGAGAAGAGGGCGTGTGGGTTTCCGGCTTTCGCCAAGGGGATTGAGAACACAAGAGGAGGCATGATGTGAAGAAAAGATGATGAGTTCGGTTTGTGCCGGGTTGGGATTTGGGGGCCTGTGGAACCACCGAGCATATCTGGAGCCTGGTGGGGAGGTGTGGCGGGAGGTAGGGCGGGGAGACGCGGTGTAGGCGGCTGTGCGTGTTGGGAGTGCGGGCTGTGGAGGGGGCCCGGGCGACGCGTGGGCTGGGAGAAGCACACGCAGCGCTGCGGCCGCAGGAGCAGGACTTGCGGGAGACCTCAGGAGCAGGGGGAGGAGTGTGAGGAAATTGCAGGGACTAGCGAGGGAGGCCAGGTGACAGGGGCTGAAGAGGGTCTTTAACAGCACCGTCCGCAGTGACGTCCCTGAGGGCCGGTGGGTGGTGGGCGCAGGACCCGAGGGCAGTGGCTGAGGAAGTGCCCAGATGTCAAGGGCGGCTGTGGACACAGAAGGAAGAGGGACAGCGGCGTCAGAGAAGTGCTCTCTTAAGAGCTGGCAGTGACCCGAGCATGCTGAAATACGGAAAATGGCCAGGAGAGAGGAAGAGGGTGGAGGCATGGGAGGGGCGAGAAGCACAAGACCTTTGAGGTGGGTGACCTTCTGAAAACTCCAAATCATGTTACTCTTCAAATTGAAAACAAAACAGAAAAACACCCAAAACATTAGCCAATAGCTTTTATTTGCATGTAAAGTAGGAATCCCAGCTCTGTCACTTGGCCAACAGAGTGCTGTGTGACCTGTCCCCTGCCTGCCTCTCTGTCTCTTCCCTCCACACTCTCCCTGGCTCACAGTGGCCCTGCCTTTCCTGCTGTGCCCCGAATGCTCTGAACTCGCATCACAGTTGTGCCTTTGCAAAAGTGGTTTCTTCTTTGTGAGATGGGCTTTTCGCTACTTCCTTGCATAGCTGGTTCTGTCACTTGGGTTTCAAATGAAATGTTATGTCCTTAGTGAAGCCTTCTCTGACACACAACATAAAACAGCCTCTCGTTAGTGTCCATCACATCACCCACTCTGATTTTCATCATGGCCCGTTTTGTTGATCTTTTGAGTGTCTCTGTTTCCCGCCTTTAGAATAAGCTCCTCATGTGTAGGGACCAAGTGCGTCTTGTTCAGCATTGCACTGCTGCTGTCTACAACAGGGCCTGAAAAAAATGGGAGGATATTGGACTTCAGACCTCTGGGAGAGGGAGCTGACAAGATGACAGCAGAATTGCCGGGCAGTCCTAAGCTCTAGTAAGGAGTGGAAATGTTGGATACAAAGAGGAACCATTCTTCAGGGCTGAGTGATTTTCTCCTGCCAGGTCAGTGGCCATAGGAGGCAGCAAGAAGGCTGACACTTAAGTTAATGCAATGTCTGTGGTTTCCCAGAACAAGTAACGGAAGGACAGCACACTGGGGGAGTTGATGCTCTTGCCAGGAACGTGTTCGAGGTCACAGGCTACGAACTTGAAGGTCAAAGCAGAGGTTCAGTAGGTTGGAGTTCTCCACGAGTTGAAGAATGGGTGATATGGGAGCAAGTGATGAGAGAACTAGTAGGAAAGAAGGTTGGGGTCAGAGAAGAAAGTGTGAGTGTTTGATTTCAGAGACGGAGAAGCTCTGGGTGATGACATGGCCCCGGCTGTGGCCAGGGAAGCAGGTGGCAGAACAGACTGGCCCATTAAGGTAAGGTCACAAGAGATGAGGAAGCGAAGGAGCCACAAGACCAGGAAGTGGGATGATGGTCCATTTTCCTAGACACTCAGTTACCTGGAGTGGTGACTGGGCTTGGAGTGGAGAGGGAGCAGCTAAGCACGACACCAAATCCACGGCGAATGAGACAAGCGATGGGAGGTCGGTACAAGAAAGCAGGGAGAAGGTACAGGGCGGCATAGCCACATTGCCACATCAAAGTGCAGGGCTTTTATGTGAGGGGGAGAGACTCCTGGGAAGTGAAGACGATGCTCTCCCACCTCCTGGCCCTGAGATACATGGAGCGAGGAAATAAGTGGCCTCTCCTGGGAGTCACGAGCCTAGGAGAAAGCCAGGCTTCTGCTCAGACCAGCTGGGGACAGGGCATTTGAGGAAGTGACTGAAGATCTAGGGGCTCTTTGTTAACTGTGGAACAGGGGTTCCCGAGGCTCCACAGAAAGAGAGCGGATAGGGGCGTATAAGGAATGTCAAAGGAAAAGCAGCACAGAGCACTGGTGGATGAGGGTGCCGGAAAGGAAAGACAGCTGGAGGAAGCTACGTCTTGGGCAGTAACAAAGGTAATAGGGGTGGGAGGCACATTGCTTTATCTGGGAAAATAGTCCCATATTTCCCTATAAGATGCCCAGAAGTCAGTTTAAACCTGGTTGTGTTGCCTCCTCAGGAAAACTCTCATCTCTTTGGGAAAAGTGTATTTTGACTGGATTCTGAACTCTGAAAAGAGACTCCTCACCCTAGACTCTTGGAGCCAGATTCCTGTGGGGCTGAAGGCCTGTGTCCCAACACTGGCTCAGCCGAAGGCCTGTGGTCAGAGGGCTGGTGTCCAGGAGATCAGGGCAGGACAAGCCTGCTCTTGTTTTCCAGGTCCACCTGGAGCCAACTTGCACAATCCGCCCCTGGGGTGAGGCCACCTGCTGTCATCTTGTTGGGTGACGTGCAGCCCTGGCCGGTGGTGTGATGATGTAAGATGATTCCTATGAGAATTAGCTCCTTCTTCTACAAAATTTGTCATGAAATATTGACTTTGAACTAGTTGGTTCTCCCTGGTTTGGAGGACATTTCCAGTCTGTTTCTGTACCAAAGATTTATATTTGGTTGTAAATGAATCATATACTTAATGAGAATGCAAACTGTTTCATAGCATTGGACAAAGGGATATAAAACACAGTTTCTGCCAGAACATACATAGGAATTAAGAAGTTATGCAGCAAAACCCCAATGAAATAGCAAGTAGGAAATTTTAGCCATGGTTATTGGAAAGAGGGCCAACAGAGATGGGTATTTGAAGGACAAACAGAAAGCACACATCAGGGAAAGAACTGATCACTGATGGGTAGGCAGTTTGGGGCAGCTCCCAGGCCAGAAATATTTCTTCTTTTGTTAAAAGCTAGGGTGGGCTACAAAACTTTGCTTTCAGCTAGTAGGGAAATCAGGCTGGTTTTTGGCGTGTGCAGGGACATGGGGCAGGCATATCTACAGAACCTGAGAGGAGCTATCCTTCTGAGATATGTATATGTACATATATATATTTTGATATTAGCATAGATTTTTATAGCAGTAGTGAGAAGTTGTCATGGCTAATTAGATGAAGACCTCATAGCAGAGATTGAACTTTGATTAATTACAGAGAGGTATACAATTCCTAGCTGTTATAAGGAAGTGACCATGTTGATGTGGCTCAATGTAAATCAGCATGTCATGGACTAGCCTGACCCATTAACCACGTCGGTGTTGCGCTCACTGGCCGCGAAACCTCGCCCACAGCCGGCACTCCCTGTCCCCACGACAGTTCGCGCTGTGCATTGACGATGACTCTGTTTTGCTCTTGTGTGATGAGGAAAGCTTTAAAGCACTGAAAGCTTGTTTTACTTTACCGGCAGCTTTATTTGTAATGTAAATCAGAATTGGTAACATATACATATATGTTTTCATTACGTTATTTTTAAATGTTCACAATTTTATTTTGATAAATGAAAAATTAGAAAAGGCAAGTTTTGTCATTAACGTTAAAGTCGACGCTCGGCTGTGCGCCTTCATCTCACGGCTGTGGGCTAAAGTCGACGCTGGGCTGGGCGCGTTCACCTGTGGCTGTCGACTGTAGTCCACGCTGGTCCCGAAGTGGTTAAAGAGGATGTCAGGTGATCTGGACAAAGGTTAGTGACAGAAGGCAACATGTGGCATTGTGCTTAGCCATATGTTCGGGAGGTTTGGAATTGATGGAACTACTGTGTTGTTATGTTTGTTTATTATTCGTGTCTATTCTGTGTGTCGTGTGTGTGCCTCCGCCATGCGAATGAGCCCACCCACCAGCCCTGCTGGAGACTGAGGGCCCACGTGAACCAATCGGCCAGTTGTCCCCACCAAGCCCACAGAGGTGTGAGAGAGCCCAGCTGACACCGCTAGGTCCCTCTGCTTAACGCACACCTGCTGCTGTGAGTCCAGTTGAGATCAACCAAACCTGGCCCACATCAGCAGAACCACACAGCTGACCTGCAGACGTGGGTAATGAAAAATGGTGGTTGTTTAAGCCAAATTTGGGGTGGGTTTTACATGGCAATAGGTAACTCATCACTATTCATGTGTGCTCCTTGCTAACCTTACAATCTTGTTGGGTAGATGAAATGAATGCACCAGATATAATTCTGACCAGGAAGGAGAAAGCAATTAGAGTGGACTGGGGTAGTGAAAGGATACACAAAGGAGAAAAGGATTCGGGGTGGACCCTGTGGCCATGCAGGCTCTAACTTGGCGGGAACATGTGTGGGTGAGTGAAAGCCATTCTAGGAGGAGGAAAAACACATGTAAACGTGGAGAGGGGAAGGAGAGCACAGTACAGGGGTGGACAGTGACAAGATAGGCTTCCCTGGAATGGGTGGCTTCAGGAGAATACCCTAGTGGCATGTAAGGTGGGGTGTGCATGTGTACAGGGAACGACTGAGCCTTGGCCAATCACATGCAAAACCATGCGCTTCGTTGTCAAAGGTGCAGTGTAGATCTAATCTCTGTTGATAGTGTGTTCTGATAATTCAATGTCCTTCTGAAATGTCCTATCAAGAGCACTTGTGAATGGTTGGTTCTGCACCTCCGGTTGGGCATCTTTTCCTAGAGTTTTGTAAGAACTGAGGCCCGCGCAGCATCTCTGTCTGCAACGTTGCTGTGGCTCTCTGTGCCAGAGCGTCTCCACCGTGGAGTTTGCATTCATGTTTATGTTTTTCAGGACCTAGTTGTGAATCATATGACATTTATACTTTCATGTTTTGATTTCCTGTAAGATCTCCGAGACAGAGGTGAGCAAAGTGCTGCCGGTGCTCACAAGCAGCTTCTCTGCAAGGCGTGGGGACCTCCCCCTGCACCTGCTTTGTCACTGCTGTTGCCACGGCCCAGGTGCCCGCAATGGGTTGTGGCCAAGGCTTGTTCCTGTGCCGCTAGATCTTCTCTAGTAGCCTCTCGGTAACAAGGATCCTAGAAAAAGTATAACTCCTTGCATTATGTTTTGAAAACAAAGCGTTTTGTTCTCTAATGATATTGAGAACACAATCTAAGATGGCTGTGGTATAGTCCCATCATGCTGACAAATCTCTTCATCGTCTAATCTGAATATTTTTCCAGGTTGACATTAATGTAGAGAGTCAACATTTTCCAAAAGTAAGAATTCATTTTGCTCCAAATGTAAACTAGGAGAGCTGATAGATTTTCAATCTAAATTCTCCTAGCCACAAACTGCCTACACCATTCCTTTTACCCATTTTTTGTTTGTTTTGCCTCGCTACAGTAGGTGTTTTTCAGGAACCTGTGGGAAAGGCAGCCTTCAGGCTTTTGCCATTATTTTGTCTGCTCTGAGATCTCAAAAACAAAATAGCAAACGGTAATAAGGAGCTGAGTTTGGTGGACGAGGACAAAATACCTCCATGGCATCTGTATTTAGAACTATTTGCTGCAGTGGGTCTAGCTCCTGCCCACCCCACCTGTAGCTCAGCTCCTACCACAGCCCCAGGCATTGTCTGTGTTTCAGCCACTCTGGCTTATTGGAATTCCTAGAACTGCACTGGTCCCTCCTACCGTGTGCATATGACTGAAATATTGTCCCTGCTCTCCCTGCCCTTCCTGCCTTTCATGTATAACTCCTATTTTTCCTCAGATCTGAGCTTAGTCATTACTCCCTTAGTTAATTCTTCCTTGAACTCTCAGCTAGGGTAAAATTTCCCAATTATAAACTCTCATAGTACCAGTTCCTGCTCATTCAGAGCACTTACCACATTGTCAATTTTAAATTTATTTGGGTTTATCATCAAATTAATGTCTTTGTCTGATTGATGTCTCTCTTATGTTAGTATGGATGATTCAGGAGGGCAGAGATGCTGCTATGTTTTGCTTTTTTACATCCACAGTGCCTGGCACAGAGCAGGTGCTCAGTAACATATGTTGAATGAATAAATGAATGAACGAATTCAAGGATTTTCTCTGAAAAAGGGCATGAGATACCACTGTAACTGGACCTTCTAGAGATTTCTCCTGTATACAGTACTTGCCTGTCTGCTGATGACTATCTGCTAATACTTGAAAAATAGTATGGGTATCTGGATTTATGGAAAACTGGGTTTCATTTTTTGCTCAGGATATATGTGGAAATTCCTCTGTCATGAGGTTTATCAAATGCTTTTTTGACATATTTGTAGAACAAAAGTAAAGTCTGAGCTTCTGTATTTTTTGAATTGAGCATTTAGCTACTGATATTTTCCTCGAGGATTTAGATAATGGAAATTTTCCTTCAATCTTTGTCCCAGCCCTCCTTTCTAAAGTTCATAATATTGATTGATGCAATTCAAAATCTAAGTGCCAAACAATAGAAATTAGAGAACGTATTTGAAAAAGGAAGAATGAACTCCATACACTAATAAAATTGTTTTAAAGGAGTTTTCTAGTGTGATTGAAAACACCTTTGTACGGTGAATTTAGGATGTTAGGTTTAGACAATGCAAGGTAACTTAAACACCAGAGATGATCCAAGTACGACTCAAGATGATTTTGCCTGACTCCAGCTAACTCGGATAAAACACAGGTTATATTCTCTTAACCTTTAGGCAGACTTATGCAGACCAGAAAACAAAGGACTCCTTACTCTACATCCTCTTTTTTCTCTAAGTATTAGAGGTCTCCTTTGACTAGCTCTGTTGTGAGTATTCAAAGTCATCGCGGCCCTGGCACTGCCTCGTTAAGCCATGTGGCCTACTCTAACGCATCATTGCCACTGTCACTGGCTCTGAAAAATGAGCATCCTACAACCTATAGCTCCCTTAGCCTGAATAATTTGGCAGTTTTAGGCCCAGGGTGCTCCAATACTGGTGGGTTTTCCTCAGTTTTCTGCCCTTGGCACTTAAACACTTAGGACTTTATGAAAACTCTCAGAATTATTTGCTGCTCTGAGCAAATGATTAAAAAACTGGGGCAGAACCTCCGTGAATGCCACAGGTCAAGGGGAGTCAATGTTAAGTTCAAAGCTGGGCGCTCGTCTTTGGCTACATGCACCCCCAGTACCGCCTCGGCACCCCGACCCAGTAAACCTGGTGCCCCTCTCTGCCAGGTACGTCTCCCAGGTAAGCCACTCGTTATTTCCTCTCCTTTTGTTCTGTCTGCTTGCTGTTCACTCCTTGCACAAACAAGTGCTTATGCTAATAGCAAGATATAACCCAACCTTAAAAAGGGTGTAGTGATCAGTATCCATCATCTTTCCAACTGCCTTGTCACTACATCAATTAATACAATTGAGCAAAAAATGTCACGGGCCGGTGGAAAAACCTTTTCACAGCCTTTCAGGGGGAAGTTTACTCCCAGCTTTTTTCCCTTGCATTAGCTCCTGTCATCTACAAAACAACAGAACCCAGTGGTGTCAATTATATTTGATTGACTGAGTAAAGCACACACACAAATAAGCGAAAACAATGGACACAAAAATCTATATATGACTCCCCTTGTCAGAGAGAATGCTTGTCTTCTCCATTTTCATGCGGCACGGTGTCCTGCTGCTCCTGGCTTAAATGTTTCCTTCAGCCCCCAAACTATCACCAATTAAGTTAGCAGGGTCTTCAAAGGTGTCAAATGACTCCCTAGGCAATCGGCTCTAACCGCTGTTCAATAAATGAGGTCTAATTTATCAGTTTAACTTCACTTCTAAAAACCTAATGCTTCACAGAGCCGGGCTCCGGTTACCTACGGTGTGAGGCGCTGCTGCCGCAGCCAGGAGGGCGCGAGTCATGGCTCATCTCCCAACAGCCCGCACAGTTGGTTGGGTGCACTTTTTTTTTTTTTTTCATTTTCTAATTTCAATGTGTATGTTCCAATGTTGTACTTTTTTGCACTTACTTTGCACACATGTGTACACAAAATCTGCAGGGGCCAACGGAAAGCTGAGTCGGGACCACCCCTGGGCCGATACGGTTTTAATAATGGTCCAGGAGGAAGGAGCACAGCCTTCTCTCTTTGTCATGTTACGCCTCTTTGTTGTCACTACGTGGAGACTCACATTTTGAAAAACTCTGGGATGTTAACTTTGGCAGCAGAAGAAGAGTTAATGTGTGCTCAGATTCCTAAATAGACATGAATGTATAGGCTCTGTTACTAAATAAATTAAACAGGCACAGATTGGGCAAAGGGACCAGTTAAGTAGAAAATCTTACAAATAAACGGACCAGAAATTTTAACTAACAGTTCGTAAGTGGAAATCATTCAAATCCATTGGTAAGACAAAAAGGCTATAATTTAAAGCTCAAACATACTAACCACATTAGAATTGCTCCAAATTAATACATCTTAATGTCAAATAAGGACAATGAGTAAGATAGACAAAATATTTTTTGATAGGTTTGGACTGAGTTAGATGGAGACTTAATGAGACAAAAAAAAATCCAACAAAAATCAAACCAAAATAAAACAAACAAAAAAACCATAGTAAGATTATTTGTTTATATGTAGAGTAGGCTGTGTGTAAAGTTTGGGCTGAGGTGAGTGGGCAGTGTGTCGTTTCTTAAGCAAGACAGCTGCCGTGTGCCTGAGTATATGGTGACTGTGGAGATGTTTTCATTTTAATGGAAAGACATAACATTTGCAAACATTCCTAAATTTGCAGCTCTATCTTGGCCAAGGATTAACTAGAATTTGGATAAAAATCACATTTGTAAGTAAATTTACATCATTCTGGGGGCTCAGCATTTTTCCATGACCCTGAGGTATTTCTTAGAGACATTCACTCCACACATGATATGTACTGGGGACAATATTTTATTATTAACTTGCTTTCTCTGTTGCCTCTGTGAGCACATTAACTTTGCCCTAATCCACCTAAGGAATCCATCTGCCTAGAGGAAAATTAGGATTTGGTTACAGAAAGAAAACCAGTAGAAAGAACATATTCTTTAGCTCCTGACATGCACAACAGACTCTTACAGTGGAAGGATAATCACATAAACCAGGCTTGGGCTGGTATTTTACAGATTTCGTTGTTTCCCTTTTAGCATATCCACCACCAGGAGCATCTCGCTCGCTGAGCTCTGCCATGTATGGAGGAGATTCCTGCCTCCCAGGATAGTTAGAAATGTTCTATGGTAGTATGCCTAGGAGAAGACAAGAACACATTCCTTTGTCTGTCTGTCTGTCTGTCTCTCATTAGATAACCTGAGGGAGAAAGAGAAAATTTGAAGAGAGCAGTTGAGTTTCCCACTCATGCTTTGGCCAGGAGAGGGGCAGGCATGTGGGATGAGAGAGGACTGTGTAGGGAGGAGGGGCAAGGACCCAAGTTAAGGGGAGGGGGATGGCATGGCCAGCTGCCCTCACTTCCCAGCTCCAGTCCCATTTAGACCTCCCTGGCTGCTCTAAGCTGTAAAGATTCTCTCTACTACCTCCCACCTCCAGCTCCTCTTGCCCTCATAGTCAATATGTATAGTATGGGGCTGGGCTACTCTCCATTTGCTTTGTCTATGGCAGTCCTGAATCTCTAGCTAGACTGCTAATTTATTGAACTCAGGGACTATATTTTATTCTTTTATGTAAAAGCACAAAACTAAGGAGTCAAACAGCCTTCTTTTTGACTCCATACTCTGCTACTTGTTAGCTGTGAAACTTAAACTGATTTCCTCATCTAAAAATTGGGATAATACTTATCCTATAGAACTGTTTTGAGAATTAAGTGAATTAATTTATGGGTTTAATTACTTAATTAAGTAAAGGGCTTCATCCAGAAATTGGTACTTTTCCTGTTTCAAAAAATATTTGATGCCGGGTGTGGTGGCTCACGCCTGTAATCCTAGAACTCTGGGAGGCCGAGGCAGGAGGCTCGCTTGAGGTCAGGAGTTCAAAACCAGCCTGAGCAAGAGTGAGACCCCATCTCTACTAAAAATGGAAAGAAATTAACTGGCCAACTAAAAATCTATAGAAAAATCTATGGTGATGCATGCCTGTAGGCCTAGCTACCCGGGAGACTGAGGCAGAAGGATTGCTTGAGCCCAGGAGTTTGAAGTTGCTGTGAGCTAGGCTGAATGCCACGGCACTCACGCTAGCCAGGGCAACAGAGTGAGACTCTGTCTAAAAAAAAAAAAATTTGATGGGATTCCCATTCACTCACAGAAAGGAAATATAAAGACATTAACATGTATGGTCTAGCCCCTGCCTGCCCCTCCAGTACCGCCTGCCTCTCCTTACAAAACTAAACCTCAAGTACATTGAACTTCCCACAGGTCTATAAATATGACATGGTGTTTTTTGCCTCCATTCTTTTCTAGTTATTCTTCCTCTGCCTGGAAAAACCTTTAAGTATTGCCTCTATGAAACTGCAGTTTCCCAAGACAGAGTTGATCTTTTTGCTTGGGAGCATTTCTGTAGCCTAGTAAAGGCTCCATAGAACTTTATCACATTCCTTTTACTGATGTGTCTTGCTCTTGCAGGCTATAAAGTCTTTGAGGGCAGGAACAATGTCTTACTCATCTTTGCATCCTGAGCACACAATATCTAGCACATAGGTTTGCCATATAAAAATGATAATTCCCCATAGCTATAGCACCCAGGACACAGTCAATTCTCAGTTAATAATTTGATTGAGAGGCAGGTAATCCTTTTTATTAAACTTGGGACTGAGCTGACTGTGTAATCACAAAAATGTAATCTGAAACTTGTAATATGCCAAATTTCAATTTCTTAATATTTACCATCTACTAGTATTTCAAGTATTTCAAGAACCTGTACTTCACTCCTCCATAGAATACATTGTATTATTTGAGTAACTTACAGAAACGTGCTTGTTAATCAAACATATTATTCATTTGGAATTTTGATTCAGTGCCAACATTAATAATTTTTGGAGCTATAGTTCTCTGCATCCTATCTCTATAGAAAGACTATTGGTTAGCATTGAACTAGGAACTGTGAAGCACAAAACAAAGCTGATACCAATTTTCATGCCTTTCTTCAATGACTTGAGATCATATCTTCCATTTCATAAAAGGTAGAGCAGCTAACATGGAATTTTAGACAAATAGCTGTCCTCAGGAATCTTTTGCAAATTTTAATAGCATGTTCCTGCTGCAAGACCAGTGGAAACCAACTATACATGATCCTGTTGGAGACAAAGTTTGGAGAAGGTCCACGTTGGCATTAGGGACTTTCGCAGGCAGGCAGTGGGGCCCAGCTCAGCTTTAAGGTCAAGCCTCCATTATTCTCTTGTAGAAGATTGTACAGGACCTGATCCTGAAGAGTTCCAAGAACCGGACAGATTTTCAGGCAGACTCTAGCCCAGAGGAACATGGCGAGGATTGACTTGTAAAAACCCACTTGGAGGCTGTTAAAGACGACGAGATGGAGCTCCCCACACTTTAATGTGCATACAAATTCTGTGAGGATCTTGTTCAAATGCATATTCTGATTCAGTAGTGGGTGAGACTCAAGACTTTGAATTACTAACAAGGCACCAGTGACGCAGGTCATGCCAGTGCTCCATTGAGGAGCAAGAAAGTAGAGGATCACTGAGCATTCTGGGCGGTCTTACCCTGACCTTCTATCATACAGTTTGCACTGAGTGAATCAGAAATCCCCAACCTGCAGCATGGGTTCTACTTCTTGCCTTTCTTTGATGAGGGGGTGGGGTTCAGTGGGAGAGAGAACTTGCTGCGGGTTCTTTCTGTGTGTTAGTGGCAAGGTGAACTATATGCAGAGCTTTCCCCGGGGATAGATTCTGCTAGACAGACAAGTGTCAGAATTGTAGGAGCGAATATGTATATCGCTCCTTACATAACTTAGGACCAGCCGGCTTATACCAGCTAAGACCCGCTGGAATTGGAGACAGCTGGAGCTGATGCCTTGGTCACTGTGCTAGGGAAAAAGGATGGGGGCTAGAGAGTGACAAGGCGACTGGCGTTTTAGTGTTTATTTTGTAATTTTACTTTACGTACACTACCATTTAATGCCTGCAAAATAATTATTGTAACATTTGGATATTATTGGGCTTTAAGAATTAGTTTTGCTGGTTTTCCTTTAGCCCTTGGTTGGTGTGTGTGCATGCCATAATCTCACTCATGTCTAATTTTCAGTCCTCGCGAAAAGACATTAGAAGCTTCTGATTTGTAGCTTAAGTGAACATTCCAAAAACTTAAAACTTACCTTGCCAAAACTTTTTAAAGGAGAAACAACTGTTCAGAGAAGCCCAAGACAAAAGCATGATGTGTCTTGTTTATTACCTGCTACTTGTTCCCAGTTAGTCCAGACTCATTTCGTGGAACATAATTGAGCTCTAATTGAATAAAGACAAGCCCTTTCCTCTGTGGGAGAAGGTTATGTGAACTGAGGGTAAGTCGGGATCCAGGAGTTGTTTTTTCAGGACTTCCGCTTATGAAGCTATTACTCAATTTTTCACATTAAAAGACATCCCCTAGACAGAATCAGCAGAGACAGGAAAAGACGAAGAAAAATGACACCACAGTTCTTGAAGAAAACAAAACCCAATTCCAAATGCTGCCCATCAGCTCAAGCCATTCATCTTCTCTGCACTTTCATGTCACCTTATTTTATTCCAATCGAAAATCTCCCAGGCAGGGATATACCTTCTGAGGGATCTGGGTAGCACCCTGGATCCAATTGCTGATCGGTGATTCTGAGCACTGAGAATCTTAATAAAACTGAAGGAAAAGGAAAATCCAAAAAGGGACTAGAATTAGGAGAAATGTCACCAGCTGGTTATTGGATAAAATAGACATAGTAGTTAGTGTAACAAAAAGAAGTAGACAGAAGTTATTTTATTTAAGTTATTTGAATTATTAGAAGATCAAGATATTTATATTTTTATCCAAAGATGTGATATGTTTCAGGTATTCAATTTTAGTTTTCAGTTGGAATTCAGGTGAAAACTATTTAAAACATACTGGATATATAAAATCTATATTTATCAATCAAATAAATTGAAGGAGACATTATTCTTTTATTCTCAACTTAAAATGAGAACTCTAAGAATAATTTTAAAAATTAAACCAGGTGTATATAGCACTTAGCATGGCCACGGGCTCAGAGCAGGTACTTAGTAAGTGCTAGTTATTATTAAAGCTATTTAGAAAGGCTGCTTCAGCCAGACACGGTGGCTCCCGCCTGTAATCCTAGAACTCTGGGAAGCCAAGGTGGGAGGATTGCTTGAGCTCAGGAGTTCGAGACCACCCTCAGCAAGAACAAGACCCCATCTCTACTAAAAATAGAAAGAAATTAATTAGCGGGGCAACTAAAAATAGAAAAAAAGTAGCTGGGCATGATGGCACATGCCTCTAGTCCCAGCTACTCAGGAGGATTGCTTGAGCCCAGAAGTTTGAGGTTGCTGTGAGCGAGGCTGATGCCACGGCACTCTAGCCTTGAGATTCCCAACTCAAGCTAAGGTGCTTGAGGTCTTTCATTACAAAAATGGCACGTTCAGCTTTGCATTTTGGTAAGATCACCTTGTTGGAGGATGGGTTGCTGATGTCAGTCTCTGGTACAGGAACAAATGATTATGTATCTGTGAATTGCCATATGTTTGTATTGTGGTTCAGTATTATAAATCAGAATGAATGTTTCCAAATTGATTCTTCAGCAATATGCCTGAAGATATCCAGATAATCTGTCTGAATTCAGTTGTATTTGGGCAAGTACATAGTGTTTGGGTGGAAGTTTGAGGAAATTCTTCTGTTCTCTGAGATGGAGTCGGCGAGGTTGTTTATCAAGAGTGAGGTGGGCGGAGTTTGGGTTCTTATTTCAGGGTTTAAAAATCTGACTGGGTCACTGAATCTGACCAGGAAAGTGTTCTGTCCCCCACGATAACATAGAATTATTGAGGACTTCAGTGACCCATTATGTCAGGGTTATTTTGGGGGCCTCTGAGGACAGCCTGACCCTAAGGCTTTTAGGAGCACCAGGGCTCCCCAACCACGAAGTTTCTACTATGAGACAATGACAACGCCCATGAACTTATTCTTCACTTCAATATTATGTTGAATTATAATTTTGACATATTTTAACTTCAAAACTAGCATTTTTATATGGTTCAGTGTAATAATGTTTCATGTATATTGGTGGCCTCAGATATTTTGAAAAACGAATTTGGAGGCAAATTCATACTGCGAGATAGTTGCCGACTGTCTCCTCAGCTGGAGCAGGCAGGGTTATTGCCCTCCCAGTGTCCCCCGTTCTGAGACTGAGGACGGAGCTGCCACCATGAAGAAAGGCAGCCCAGCCCAGCCAGAAGCTGCTGCAGACCCCATGCCACCTCCTGCCGGCTCCCGGGGTGAAAACCACATGGCTCCTGCTTAATGGCTCCCTGCTGTCAACTAGCCCCCTCCTCACTGTGGCACTCAAAACCAGCTGCAGGTTATGTGCCTCCTGCTGTGCCTGGCTGGACCCTCTTAGGCCTGAGAACCTCCCCCAGGTCATCAGGACCAAATCCAGTCTGCCTGCGATCCCCGTTCCCACAGTTGACGGCATGCCTCCCTGTCATTTCCCAAACTGTCAGCCCTCGCATCTCTGCCCTTCCTCTCTGATAGTCCTCGCCCCTCTCCTGCCCTCCTTTCTAAACCCTTCAGGGTGCTCTTGGGTGCTCAAGTTCGCCACATGACAGGTGAGTGGGCAAGTCGGTCCAAATCAGGGTGTGCAGAGCTTTAAGCAACCTCACCGTGGCTGTAGATCCAAGCTGCATTTCCCAATCCAGCTGTAGCAGGAGTTATTCTGCTATTCGAGGTCTATTTCTGGGTCTGGTTCTCCCCGCAGGGGAAGGGTTATGGATGGTACTTCAGGGACTCCAACAAAAATGGCCAGCCTCTTGTCATCTTTCTGCCCTCCTGCCATATTCTCTCTACCCTAAAACCCCTTAAGACTTCACTTCCCTTCTCGTTCTGCTTGAAGTCCATGGTACATCATTATGTTCCTTGCATATAAATACCCTTGAAAATATCCTTGCATGAAAATATAATTTGAGCAAAATGATAAATCTCAGCCTGAGCAAGAGCGAGACCCCGTCTCTACTATAAATAGAAAGAAATTAATTGGCCAACTGATATATATATAAAAAAATTAGCCGGGCATGGTGGCGCATGCCTGTAGTCCCAGCTACTCGGGAGGCTGAGGCAGAAGGATCACTCAAGCCCAGGAGTTTGAGGTTGCTGTGAGCTAGCCTGACGCCACGGCACTCACTCTAGCCTGGACAACAAAGTGAGACTCTGTCTCAAAAAAAAAAAAAAAAAAAAAAAAAATGATAAATCTATTATTGCCCAGCTAAGGAAAGATTAAATCTAGAAATCCAGTTTCTCTCTCATTTTAAGAAAAAGAGAAATAGGCAGATGGACAATTAGAGACACAGTGGTAGCTGAAGAGTAACTTTTTCTGCCAGAGTCCTGTATTTTTAGATAACATTCCCCATCTTCACACCATCTACTTAACGGCGTGGTTTCACAATTTCCTGTAGTACTGCCTTTCAGTGAAATACCAAGCCCTGCAGCCAAGCCGTACTTTCTTCTTTCCCAATGGTTTCTCTACTTTCAAAGTTGTTTGTGGCTAAGTCAGGGATCACCTTCCAGAATGGTGAAAAAAGTAGAAGCACAGCTTAAATTGGTTTTGGGTCCAAAGGCCCCAATGTCTAGAGTTCCTAAAACTCTCTGTGGTTGAAAATCTTGTTCCTTGCAAATCACTTGCCAAGGTGTATAAGGATTTTCAAATGGAAAATTCTAGGAAACCTTTGGTTTCCAGGGCCCTGTATAGGTTACAGGGAAGGGATCTGTCATATTCGTGCCAAAGATTTTTCTCTAATCTATCACAAGGACAGTATGCCTTCAACTGGTCCCTTTTACTAACGCATTAGACACAAAGGACTGGCCACAGAGGAGTAACTCTTTGCCCCTTGTTCCTCCTGTCAGCTGTCAGCTTTGTAAGGAACCGGGGACACTGTTGGGCATGAGGCAGAGATGGCAGGGTGGCCGTGTCATAGGGCTTTTTCCTTCTTGGTCTTACTTCTACTCCGCTGCCAGTTCTGGTGCAGAATTTATGTAACTAGAAATCGTATCCGAAGCAGAGAATGCTAGCTGTTTATCAGAATTCTTGCTTTTCTTTTCTTCCCAGCTGGAACCCCTTTCCCAGATTTGCTTAGGGTTGGGTGTGGCCATGGGCCTGAGGTCCAGCAGTAAAGTCAGAGGATAAGCTGCACTGTTTCTGGGCCGTGGCGTGTTAAGCAGGACCTACGCTCCTCCGGTCCTTCTCCCTTTTCACCGGCTGGGTGGGACAGGTGGCAAGTCCCTGCAGAAAGGCAGTCACCGTGCGCAGGAACGGCCCTGCCAGCCAGGAGAACCGGCCTGCACTCTTCCACGAGCAAGACATCAACTTGTATGCTTGTCCGTACACATTTTCTTTTGTTTCTATGGCCTGCTTACCCTGCCCCGTCCAATATGTTGACGGATTCACTCAGCTCCTTATAAAAGGTTTACCAGATCTCTTGTGTTTACTCTAGCATTTTGCCCAGTTGAATAAAACACTGGCCCGTCTGTATGGGGTAACATTTTAAGATCCCAGTTCCTGCTATGCTAGTGTTGCCATTCACAGCGCTCATTTGAAAAGCTCAGAGTTCATGGTCAGCCCTCTATTCCTCACTTCAGATTTGTTTAGTCCTTTCAGTTGCTGAACCTGTTTAGGTTTGTGGTAATCCAGTCCTAAAAGAGTAGATGTTAGTGTAACCATGGTGCACACTATCTTTTCTAGATATGGCTTTTCAACTGAAGCCAGAGTGTCTGTAAAGCCTTACTTCTTGTCAATTGCCTAATTACCATCTTTTATTTGTATTTGATTTGGTGAATTTTGACGGGCCAGAAAAGGGAGAAATATGAAAGCTACAAAACCCAAATCAGAATCCCATTTATTCAACTGCAAAGGGCATGGAAACTTCTTGCCATAACTTCATAATAGCATTAGACTTTTTACTCAGAATGTGGGCTAGGCTAATGAACGTGTTACTAATGACGACTAAATTTGCAAAGCACTTTATAGCTTATATGATAGTATTTGATCTTCACAACAGCCCTGGGAGATGGTATGGAGGGTATTTTGATCTGGGATTCCATTTGAGGAAATGGAAGGTAGGGAGAAAATAAGAGATGTGCCTGAGGACTTGGCACTACGACGGAGGTGGCCTGAGTCCATGTCCCATGCTTTTCGCATTATACAGCACAGTGATTCCCAACCTCCAAGTATACCATTTACTTTTATGTCCTCTGGCATCATTTCCTCTAAGATGGGGGATCTGTATGAGCTGATTTCCAAGGTTCCTTCAGTTTGCATGTTTTATGACTACATTCTGCTATCTGCTTTCACATTTAAAAAAAAGTTTCTAGGCTTCCATTGTGCTGAAGACCTAGAATTTTTGTCTTTGCTAGTTCTGTCTTCACAATGGGGAAAATGGTTCAAGTTTTATTTACTGAAATTCCCTTCTTCTTTTCTCTTCACTCAATATCGATTCCATGTCCTTAAATACATTATGTTTGAAGCAGTGATTTTTTTTTCCCCTTGGAACCAAGTCAGGAATGAAGTTAATCTCAGCCCATTACACTGCTAATGCTTATCTTCACCTCGGGATGCTTTCCAAAGTACTTAGAAGTCATTATCCCTTATAGGACCTAGCACTTTACTGAATTCCCACTTTGCTTAAAATTAGCATGACCACATAATTTATTATTTTAATCAGGATATGTTTCGTGGGAAAGGAGGCTCTATTAATAATTATGCTGGAACAACTGGCATTAACTGAGACTGTCCCAATCAAACAGGCACATGTGTTCATCTAGTTAAGAGGCATCTCCTGTCGGGGGGACGGGCGTGCTTTGGCTATATAGTCTAACACGAATCCTCCCCTTGTTGCTTTCTAGTTTAGCATCCAAGTATTAATTCTCACATCTCTTAGCATGATGTATAAGAACACGTTTATCTATGTACTTTAGAAATATCTGTATCCCATACTAGACTCTTCATTCTATAAAGTAGGATCTAACACCTAGCACAACATTTAACACATGGTAGGCGCTCAATAAGTGGATGTTAGATGGAGAAATAAATAAACAAATGAGCCTTCTACTCAAAGGCATCTGATTGATTCTTCAAGAACACCCCAAAATAAATAAGGTTTTTTTTTTATTTGCAAACAAAAGAACATGTCAGAGATTGCGTTACTTTGGTGTATTTCGGGCTTAAACACAGCCACTTTGTACTTTTGGTATCTGGAGTAAATCCTACCATTTTCCTCACCAAAATGGCATAGCAGTAGGTTTTGTGCTGAGAAACATTCACTTGTAAAGGCATGATGAAGTGTACTCGTAGTCAATGCACAAGGTGTCATGTTTTTTTTCTTCAAGTGGAAGGGGGCCCAAGGGTGGTTTTCTGGCTGCTCCTGGGACCCTCATAAAGTGGGCTTTGGGTGCAGCATAAAGTTTTAGGAACTGTTCATCACATGCATATGATCAGCAATGAAATTCTACCAGATTGCTGTCTTGGTCAGGTTTTAGAGAACAGACTCATGCAATTCAAACTCAGAAGAGACTCATTAGTGGACTAGAATGATAACTTTAAAATTTATACAAATGTTTAGGCCAATCATGCCCAGAGTGCTCATGGCTATTGGTCAGCACAATCTTTCCCATTGAGAAGTATGACTTAGTGCCAAAGGCTGCTTAGGAATAGAGACTGCAGGTAGGTAGTTACGTGATCTCAACAGCATTGGAATCAAGCTTTGAGAGTGTGGAGTGCTCAGTTCCTCCCGGGATGTAAATAATATCAAGTACTTGGAAATTCACCTCACGCAAGTACTCACGTTGCTCTTTGGAAACCCCTTTCCCCGTCGGTGCTGGATAAGTACAGGTGTTTGTAATTTTAATAAGTGATTTAAAATTATCTGTAATAATATACACAATAAACTATGATAAGAGTTCTAAAAATTTTAAATGAGAAAATGGGATCCAAGAAGAAAGAAAGGGGAAATAACTTGATGTTTGCATGGAAAATACATGTCTGTGAGATCCTGTCTGCTTGACAGAGGTTGGTCATAAATTTGAGCTTCAGCTTTCCGGTTGCCAGGATGGAAAGAGCAACTGATCAATTTTTCCTCTGTGGTTCCCATTTATCATCTCCTCATGCCTGACATGTTACCAAATAACTGGGTAATTAAGTTATATCCTGGTTTCAGAGATTGCTATGTATTGGAAGACAACCTAATTTTTCCACATACAGATCTACATACCATCTCCCAAGGATGGTACTTCTATTAATACATGTGGCTGAGCTAATCTTCACTTCAATGCAGAGTGCTTATTTCATAGACCAATTCCCAAACTTTGTAAGGTGTGCCCCACTCAAAACTGTAGAGCCCAGTGTCTGAGTCTGAAAAAAAATCACTTCATTATAATTATAAAGACATGGTGTATTCTTAGGTAAAGTACAATCAACTAAGCTTTCTGCTATGTAAACCACAGATTTTTTTAAAAGATAATACCTTTTCTCCTTTGTCATATATGTTATTTTCTACTATAATGAAGAAATAGCCTGATTTTGACTTATTTCCACCCCCCCCCTTTTTTTTAGCATAGTAATGGAGTGAACTGCCTTCCATGATTAGCTAATACCTTAAGTTCCTTCTTAAAACATAATATGGACCACAGGGAAATATCATTTTGGTACTGAATAGTGACTCTCAACAGTGACACCCTCTCTCTTTTCTACTAGCTTCCAGTCAGATGAGAATCACTGCTGTAATGTTGGGCATATGTCATACACCTCAGGTGTGTTGGTTGCAAATGGTTGAAATCATTGCCATAGAGAACTCTGTTTCGGTGAAGACTGAAGTGAACCATAATGAAATCACCTTAACTCAGACACGGGCTGGGACTTGGTAATATTTTTGTTTTAGTTAGTTTGTTGTTGGAACCATACATATTTTATTGTGATCTAAACTATGCTTGAAAAGATAATTACCAAAAATTCACATTTGTCCAAACTTTAAGATATTGAGTTTTATAGCTGTAGATTACATATACGGACAGAGAACACACGGATCCTTAAGTCCGGCAGCAAGAGAAAGAAAACCTTATGGCATAAACAAATTTTAAAAATATAATAATGTCATGTAGGTGACATAATTGCTAACTTCCCCAGCCAAGGATGGATGACAATCTTCATAATGTTCAGGGATTGCATTCAATTAGGCATCCGATAATTCCTTCCCTCATTAGAGATAATCAGTGTCTAGAAACTAGATTGATAGATGTTTCCAAAATGTTGGCTAGCATTATATAGAAGAAATCATACTGGAATTACAGAAAAATCATGAAGAAAATATTTAGTGAAATATTTACAACAGGCTTATAAGTAAAAATATCTTTTCCTCCCTCACTCTAGGATTCAGTCTTATTTATGAGGATTTTTTGGCTCTATAACATATTGTTACTGGGGGCAAAATGTAAAAAGCTCTTATTTATAAAAAATATAACCAACTCATGGGCTCAAAGAGCTTTTTAGAACTTTAATATTGTGCTTTAGCAAATGATGACATTAAAGCTTATAAGGGATGGAGCCTGGAATTTAAATCTTTAAAGCCTGAGCTCTGAGCTATACTGTTATATGACTATAGTAAATACAGACGTGTGTGTGTGTGTGTGTGCGCATGTGTGTGTTTACCTAGGATGAGGGTCTTGGCTTTCATTATATCCTCACAAAGATTTGCTGGTTTCAAAATGTTAAGATTTTTTGTTTACTGGCCAATTTCTAAATGTGTAGATAGCCACAGGGTTAATGGGATGAGATGAGAATAAGACAAATACAATTAAAATTTACACACTTAGTTTACTAGTAATAGAGGAAGATGCTTATTGTATAAAGAAGAAAGCACAGCACAGGCTTAGAAAAGCAAATAAAACTTAATAGGAAGTCCTTGGTAACAATTTCATTAACCCCAAACAACAAATGAATGAGTGAGAATTAATTGCAGAATTTTCAAGATTCAGAGTAAAGAATTGTAGGGATTACTTGGTGACTACAAGTTGGCTGTATATCGGGGTCTCTCATCGTAGTTTGTAAAGTTTCAATTCATGACAATGTTTGGCATCACTCTTGTTTAGATTGGGATTTGCATGTACTCTTATTACATCTGGGTAGATATTATGAAATCAAGACACAGAAACCTATCAACTTATTATCTCTTTCAGAGTCTCATTTGAAATCATTTGAAACTCAAAAATCTGAAAATATATATCGGTCTGTAATTTAAGTCCCCCATACTAGGACTAATGTTTTCAGAACCGTTTCTGTAAGTGAAGAGTCACTGCATTTATACCGTTCTGCAGATGCAGCGTTTGGCCTTGCTGATGAAATAAGAAATTTGGTGCTATAGAAATTAGGCCTCGAATGTGGATTAACCATGTCAATAGACTCATACCCCCAACCTGTGTTGATCTTTAGATATAAGTAGAATTAGAAAGGAGCTGAGTGTGATTTGGACAGTAAGTTTTGGTGATCTAATTACACTGTGGGGCAGGGACAGAGTTGAAACTAGAATTCCACGTCTTGGCTCTTGTACTGGTTACTCACCTCATGGCAGTCATGTTCCTGCTCACAGACACAAGGGGCCCCAGAGAGACTGATGTATTACAGTTCACGACAAAGAAAGACAGCATGGTGTGGTCGTCTGATGGCTGATGCTGTGGGAACAAGACCCTCACACAGAAATTTGTGGGCCATTCTGACACTGTATTAATGCAGCACCCAGTCAGTTTCCTAACCAAGACTTCTATTTCTAGCCCACAGGAATCTGAAGTGTTCTTTCTGCCTCCCTCATCCTGCAGGGCTTCCCTCTTTAGGGAGTGAAAAGTAGAACTTCTAGGAAAACGAAAAAAGGCTGAGACCTATGATGGAAAATGAGACTTAAAGAAAAGAAGGGGGGAGGAGGACGCACTTGTGTGTGTGTGTGTGTGTAGGCATTTCCTGTGATCAATTATTTAGCTATGGAAATAAGAATAAGTACAATACATGCATTTATAACTTTTTAATGATTTATTTCATTAAAATTAAAGCTAATCTTTTAATTCTATTTTTTTTCCTGAAAACATTTTCATTTTGTAGTTTTAATTCTAGCATTTCTGAGGGATTTCTTTGTTCATTATTTCATTACCATAAAAGTAAACTTGAAAAGTGGTATTTAGCCAATTGTGTGTTTTATCAAACTCATCTGATATATTTTTAACAAGTAATTTTACAGATATGCAGAGCAATGAGCAAACTGAATTTTTTACTTCCAAAATTTTAAACAAATATCACTTTAAATAGTAAAGAAAATAGCCACCTGGACTAACTGGTGTGTTCCTGTAGTCCTAGCTACTTGGGAGGCTGAGACAGGAGGATCACTTGAGCCCAGGAGATTGAGGCTGTGATTAGCCACTACATTCCAGCCTGGGCAACATAACAAAACCTTATTTCTATTTAAAAAAAAAAAAGAAAAGAAAATGAAATCCTTTTCTCTTCACCCTAACTAACTGTGGGTGATGTATTTGCTTCTGGCTGTGGTTACTCCTGCCCTAGGTGAGAGCTGTCCTGGTTTTCATCCTTCAGAGCTACGCTGTAGTCCTTTGATGTTTACATGTATAAACACGGTGCTGACTATTGGTAAAGGAACAGTGTTATGTTTTACAAGTGAATCTGTTTGAATCACAAAATTTTGTGTGATTTTTTTTTAGGACCTTAATGAAAAAATAAAGACAAAATGAATTTATGCCACCTAGAGGCATACCTTGGAGATATTGTGGGTTTGGTTCCAGACCACTGCAATAAAGCAAATATCACAATAAAGTGAGTCACACAATTTTCTGGTTTCCCAGTGCATATAAAAATTATGTTTACACTACACTGTAGTCTATTGAGAGTGCAATAGCATTATGTCTAAAAAGCAATGTACATATCTTAATTAAAATACTTTATTGATTAAAAAAATGCTAACGATCATCTGAGACTTTAGCAAGTGAGAATCTTTTTGCTGTTGGAAGGTCTCACTTTAATGTTAATGGCTGCTGACTGATTAGGATAGTGGTTGCCGAGGGTTAGGGTGTCTGGAACAATTTCCTAAAATAAGACAATAGTGAAGTTTGTTGCCTCAATTGACTCTTTCCTTCACAAAAGATTCCTCTGCAATGTTTGATGCTGTTTGATGGCATTTTACCTGCAGAACTTCTTTCAAAATTGGAGTCAACTCTCTAAAGCCACGCCACTGCTTTAGCAACCAAGTTTACGTAATATTCTAAATCCTCTGTTGTCATTTCAACAATATTCACAGAAACCACTTTCTTGCCCATCCATAAAAAGGGATTGCTCACCTGCTAAAGTTTTATCAACCGATTGCAGCAAGTCAGTCACATCTTCAGGCTCCACTTCCAGTTCTAGTTCTCTTGCTATTTCCACCACTTCTGCAGTTACTTCTTCCATGGAAGTCTCGGGCCCCTTGAAGTTGTTGCTGAAGGTTGGAATCAACTTCTTCCAAACTCCTGTTAATGTTGACATTTTGACCTCCTCCCATGAATCACAGATGTTCTTAATGGCATCTAGAGTGGTGAATTCTTTCCAGAGATTTTTAGTTTTCTTTGCCAGATCCATCAGAGGAATCACTGGCAACCATAGCCTTACAAAATTTATTTCTTAAATAATAAGACTTGAAGTTGAAATTATTCCTTGATCCTTGGGAAGCAGAGTGGATGTTGTGTTAGAAGGTATGAAAACAACATTAATCTCCTTGTACATCTTCATCGGAACTCTTGAGTGACCAGGTACATTGTCAATGAACAGTGATATTTTGAAAGGATTTTTTTTCTAAGCAGTAGGTCTCAATATTGGGCTTAAAATATTCAGTGATCCATGCTGTAAACAGATATGCTGTCTGCAAGCTTCCATTTATAGAGAATGAACAGTGTAGATTTAGCATAATTCTGAAGGGTCCTAGGATTTTCAGAATGATAGATTAGCACTGGCTTCAACTTCAAGTCTCCAGCTCTATTAGCTCCTAACAAGAGAGTCTGTCCTTAAATCTTTGAAGTCAGGCATTGACTTCTCCCCTCTAGTTATGAAAGTCCTAGATGGCGTCTTCTTCCAATAGAAGGCTGTTTTGTCTATACTGAAAATCTCTTGTTTAGCTACTTTCATCAATGATCTTAGCTAGATCTGGATAACTTGCTGCAGTTTCGATATTAGCACTTACTGCTTCACCTTGCACTTTTATTTTATGGAGAGAGCTTCTTTTCTTAAACCTCCTGAACCCACCTCTGCTGGCTTCCAACTTTTCTTCTTGAAGCTTCCTCATCTCTCTCAGCTTTCTAAAATTGAAGAGAGTTAGAGCCTTGCTTTAGATTGGGCTTTGGCTTAAGGGAATGTTGTGGTTGGTTTGATCTTCCATCCAGACCACTAAAACTTTCGCCATATCAGCAATAAGGCTGTTTCACTTTCTTACCATTTGTGTGTTCCCCGGAGTAGTAGTTTTCATTTTTTCCACACACTTTTCCTTTGCATTCACAACTTGGCTAACTGTTTGATGCAAGAGACCTAGCTTTCAGCCTGTTTCAGCTTTCAACATGCCTTCCTCACTAAGCTTAACCAATCTAGCTTTTGATTTCCAGTAAAAAACATCCATGTCACCCTTTCTTTCACTTGAACACTTAGAGGCCATTCTAGGGTTCTTAAGGGGCCTAATTTCAATATTGTTGTGTCTCAAGGAATAGGGAGGCTTGAAGAGAGGGAGGCAGCCAGGAGAATGGCTGGCTGGTGGAGCAGTCAGAGCACAAACATTACTGATCAGTTCGCTCTATTACATGGGATTGGTTCATGGCATCCCAAAACAATTATAATAGCAACATCCAAGGTCACTGATCACATATCACCGTAACAGATACAATGATAATTAAAAAGTCTGAAATATTGTGAGAGTTACCAAAATATGACAGAGGGACACAAAATGAGCACATGATTTTGGAAAAATGGTGCCGATAGACATGTTCCATAGAGGGTTGCCACACACCTTCAATTTGTACAAAACACAATACCCAAAAAGCACAGCAAAATGAAGCACAATAAAATGAGGTATGCATTTATGCACTGGAATATTTATGGAATAAAATTAGTAAGAATGTAGTGAAATAATCATCACAGTGCTGACACGTCTGTGTCAGATGACTAAACTCAGTTTCCTGTTAGAAACACTTTAACACAATTACAATTTCCTGCAAAAACATGTAGTACATTAATATAATTTCATGTCTCAAAGGATAAAATAAGGTCTGAGTTTAAGGTTACTCTTCTGAGGAGAAAAGAGTAACTATTTTTATTTTAAAAAGCAGGAAACTCAAGAGACTTTGTCATCCTTCTCAGCAAACAGAATAACTGAAGATCAAATTTGAGGTACATTTTGGTGATAAAATATAAAATCTGTTTAGATCTAACTTAAACAGAACTTTCTTCTCACCTGGCTAATTTTCTTTCATCTTTGTGCTTTTAAATGGTCACCAAACTTTGATCTTGTATTCACAAAAAGGTTAGTAACTATTTAATCACATCTGTGGAGTCCTTTTGGCTAGGTTAGGCTATATTCACAGGTTCCAGGGATTAGGACATGGACATTTCTGGGGGTCATTATGCCCACAGGAGTGTTAACAACATTTTGTTATTTTTTAAATTAAAATAAATGTATCTTTAACTGTACAAATAATACATACTTCCGTGACTAGCTTATTTCGCTTAGCGTATGTTCTCAAGGTTCATCCATGTTGTCTCATATGTAAGGATTTCTTTCTCTTTTATGGCTTAATAATATTCCATTGTGTGTATATACCACATTTTCTTTATCATCTGTTGACAGATATTTATGTTGTTTCCACATCTTGGCTATTGTGAATAATGTTGCAATGAACATGAAATGCGTATATCTCTTCAAGATCCTGATTTCAATTCTTTGGGATGAATACTCAGAAGTGGGATTGCTGGATCATATGATACTTCCATTTTAAATATTGTAAGGAACCTTCATACTGTTTTCCATAGCAACCACACCATTTTACATTCCCACCAACAATGCACAAAAGTTCCAGTTTCTCTACATCTTCACCAATACTTGTTACTTTATTTTTTGGAAAATAGATATCTTAACAGGAATGAGATCATATCTCCTTGTGGTTTTGACTTGCACTTTCCTGATAATTAGTGCTGTTCAGCATCTTTTATATACCTGTTGGCCATTTGTATGTCTTCTTTGGAGAAATAGCCGTTTGAGTCATTTGCTCATTTTTTAGTTGGGTTATAGCTATTGAGCTGTTTGAGTTTCTTACATATTTTTGACATTAACCCTTTATCAGATGTATGATTTGCCAATATTTTCTCCAATTCTGTAGGTCACCTTTTCACTCTGTTGATTGTTTCTTTTAAAGAGTAGAAGACTTTTAGTTTGACATAGTCCCACTTGTCTACTTTTGCTTTTGTTTCAGTCTACTTTTGAATGAGATCTCTCTCTCTCTCTCTCTCTCTCTGTTAATTCTTCCTCCCTATACCCATTAGATTTATGTTTGCTTTTTCCTGGCCCTTTGGGGGTTCGTAGTGTAGAAACAGGTGGTGTTTCAAGATTCTTTTCTGTGATGACATTGAAACTATCAAAGATGTCACTTACTCAGCAATTCCTGTTTCTTAGACTAGTTCTTTGTCCACCCACCACCATGCCATAGTTGTAGCTCCAGACAGAGCACTTCAGTCCCTTTGCCTCTTTAGGGGAGCACCATGATAACCCCTGATTTCAAGGAGTGAACTGAGTTTTAATCACATGGACAACTTTTAGTTCCTGGGACCTCATAAAAGCTGAGCTCCTAGCCATCTCTGTTTGATTTTGGATTTGGACACCAGCAGGCCTGCAGTGTCAGCTCTGCTAAATGCTATATTTATGATCCATACAGTGGTTAATCTTATTTTTGAATCTAGCTGGTTTTGCTTATTTTTTCTCTTTATGTATTAATATATCTGTTATTGGAGCAAAGAGGTTACATTAAGGTGAAACCTTTCCCCTTTGCTTCTCTTGGTCAGAGACTGCTCTTCCTGAATGTCTTTATGGCTTTCTTGCTCATTATATCATCGTTACTCTGTACCTGCAGAGAGGTCCTTGTTTTGTTTTCTTTTGTTTCTCCCTAGGGGAAGCGTAGCCCTTATTTTGCAAGGTTTACTCTCTGACTCTCTCCCATCACTTCTAAAACCAGTCCTTTCTGCTGCTCTGACATTTGCTCTATCAGTTATCCCTGGATCTTTAAGCTTTCTTTTTCTGCTGCTTTCTATTCTGAATGAAAACATGGTAAAAGCCTCCTTTTGATAAGAAAAAACAAGCAAACAAAAAGTCCTTTCCTTAAACTTGCTACTCTCTTATAAGATAGTGGTTCCTTCTTTCTCTTCAGTGTTAGACTTTTTTTTTTTCTTTTTTTTTTTTTTTTTGAAGAATATTACATAGTAGCTAAGCTTAAGTTTTTCTTCCTATCTCATTATGCTACTTACAATCTGGCATCTGTTCTCACTGTTATAAGCAAACTTCCCTCTTGAAAGACATTAATAATTTTCTATGGACCAAATACAATGGCCACTTTTGGTTTTCATCTTCCTTAACCTCTCTGTAATACAACAAGGTGTTGGCAACCCTTGTTTTCTAGAACTCATCTTTATTTTTATATATCTTCCAAGTTTCTTTGCTTAAGCCTTAATCATTCTTTATACCAGGGGTCCTCAAACTTTTTAAACAGGGGGACAGTTCACTGTCCCTCAGACCGTTGGAGGGCCGGACTATAGTTTAAAAAAAACTATGAACAAATTCCTGTGCACACTGCACATATCTTATTTTGAAGTAAAAAAAAAAGGGGGGGTCAAAACCCCCCGCATGTGGCCTGTGGGCCGTAGTTTGAGGACGCCTACTTTATACTTTTCCCCTTAGCATCTTCATCTGCTTCCATTTTTACCTTTTTAAGAGAGGACCTAAAATTTCCTTCTAAGCAACTATTTCATATCTTTCCAAAGATGGCAAGTTGTCTTAGAAAGAGTTTCAGGTCTATACAGATCCTACCTCTGCCACCGAGTAATGTTGTTGCTATAAAATGTGGCTGTGGCCAGTAGTAAATTGGTGGGTTGTTGTCACAATTAAATGAGGTAACATGCAGTGCCAGCAGGATGCGGGCACTGAATTGGAGCTTACACCGTTGGTTCCTTTTTCTCCATCTCCTTATAGAAAGAGGCAGAACTGAAATACAATAATTCACTAACACAATTCAATTCAATAAGCACAAAAATGTCTAGTCTCATAGCTTCCACACCCTATTTCTAACTAGGATTTCTTACTCTTGGTTGAACATCTCTGTCTAGGTGCCCATACAACATCTCAAGTTCAATGTCCCAAAGTGAATTTATAACCTTCCCCTCAATTTTTGTGCTTATCTGAAGTTGTGTCTCTAGTCATCATGGCCGCATTCTTCTGGTGTGTAATTTGGCTTGATGTGAACCCACAGCATGTCTTGCATCTGCCTACCATTTCACTTCCTTCAATTTGCATACTAGTGCAGAACTTCATAACCCTTTTTTAAGGCTAGGGAAAATAGATCCCTATCTACTTTAATTTCAAGCCCAGTTAGTTGCTGATTAATTTTTCTAAGGCATAGTTTGAAACTGTCATTTCCTTATGTAAAAATCTTCAGTTGCTCTCTGTCCTCTGCTAAATAAAGTTCAGAACTCCTTTTTAGATTAGCATTCAAGGCTCCTAACCAGTGAAATGCAACATTGTTCTCAGAGTTAATATTCTCCAATGCCTCACTCGGTGGTTAGCATATGTGCATATGTGTGTGTGTGTTTTGTTTTTAAGCAGTGGGCCCACTTTTTTCCAAGCTAAATATTACAGACCTCACCCTCAATATAAAAAGGAACAAAAAGTAAATTCGAACTGGTTAAATGAGAGTAGGAATCCTAATCCTATCCTGACCAAGCTTGCCCTCATGGTCCCGGTAACTCCCAGGAGTAGCACATCCTTGGAGCCCTGGCATAGCCAGTGTCCCCCTGCATTGGCCAAAAGTGTCTCAAACTTCTCAGCCCCTGTACTGTTACTTCTCTTACTGATTTTGGCTTGAAAGAACTATTGCCACCGGCTGAAATCATAGCCATCCTTTGAGACCCACGTTCGCTGCCACCTCATTGACAGGGGTCAGGTGAGATCTCCATCCCTGCCTCCAGCTGCCTGTTACTAACTAGCCCGGGAACACTTTAGACTCTGCCTTTACATAGTCCGCCACTCATACAGTCGTTGATGTTTACTCTTGCCTCCTATACTAGCTTGTACTTTACCTTAGGACAAGAAGTTTTACATTTTAAAACTCACTTGGTTCTTTCCCTTATAGAAAGGGTTTCCAGGAGAGGATGCTCAGTAAAATATTTTGTATAGTGAGCATTGTGTATATATTGTTTATAGCTTTGCAATTCCTTGAAACTAGAGAAATTATGATAATCATACTTCTAATAATTTTTAAAATTTTATGTTTATTATATATGTATAACATATTATACGTATATTATATGCATATAATAATATGCATATATAATAAATATAAACTTTGTGGAAGATATGTGTATATGTGTATGCATATGTGTATACATATACACATGCACAAGTGTGTGTGTGTATGTTTGTGTGTGTGTGTAACCTCCATAGCTTAATCAATGGCTCCTATTTTATTCAAGGGGCCAATTGGGCCATATGTCCAAGGGCCCATTGATGGTGCTTCTGTTTCGGTGAGTCAGCAGTGCTGCATTCTACGTCCAGAGAGCATATTTGCAGCCCTAATTTTCAAGGCTGTTGATGTTCCATAAAGAACTTCCAGACAATTCATGGCATTCTGACTCTCTGTGGTCACAGAGGTTTCTTCAGAGAAGAAACTTAAAGCCTTATTAACTACTAGGTGAAAAATCACTTTGGCAGTACATTTGATTGCATCTCTACCTTAGGAATTAAGTTTTGCTTCTTTAAAAAAAATACAATCAATGTTGAGTTGCATTTAATGCACAACCCATAGTTATTTTAGCATAGTGTAATAAAAATAACTTGGCTTGCCACCAAAAATTATCATTTTTGAGGAACCCGAGGTACTCATCTTTGATTCTCTCATTTTTTTCCTCCCAACATATAAATGAAAATAAGCTCAAAGTGGCTGCCTGAATCCCCAAAGTCTCTCAGAAAAAAATGAAATCTTCTTTTCCCAGCCCACAGTGTAGTGAAATAAATTAGTATAATGATTTATGTTTACTGTTTTAGTCAATTCTGATAGAGATTATAGAGACAAAATGACAAACTGCCTTCGTGGTAAACTTAAATCATGTCAGCCAATCTTTAGTTTTTCCTTACCCTAATTGCCCCTCCTGTTCATTTATCTTCCCAGGCAATCTTTGGAAGAAATACTAGTTCAATCAGTGCATGTGCAAACCACCCGAGATAAAAAAGTTTAGTCTAATTTGTCTCACTAAATTGTAATGCCTCCAGTAAACAAATCTTGGTTTGAAAGGCAACTAAAGAAATTGGAATAATTATTTGTATAAAATATTCTCTTTTTGCATTTCTGAAGATGCCATTTATATATAGGTTTCTCCTCTCTGCACTCTTACCTCTATATTTCTTTTCTTTATTGTTTTGAAGATGTGCTCTATTTCCAAATTAAAAACCAGAATTGCATGCAATATTTTTATTCACATAGTTTGGGACCTGTTCACTATAAAAGCAAAAGATAAAGACTTTTTTAAAGGAAAAAGCCCAGCAGTGTTGTACCATGAAAAGGGGTGTGTTGAGAACTGGCTTTTATAGGGATAATAAGTGATGGTTTAAAATGGAGGTAAAGCCACTAATCACAGGAAGAAGACTTTGATGAACATAACCTTTTAGGTGATGGAAACAGTGTTAAGAGTGTGTTCTTTATTTCATCATCAAAACTTTATCATGGGTTTACCATGTGCCCAAAACTGTGCTGATTTCTGGCTACATTACTTTTCATTTAGGAGGGAGTAGGGATCCAGGGAAATTGGCTTTTATTAAGTTTCTTTGTGTTTTTATGGAAGAGTACAGAATATCATTTCCATGTTAGAAAACGTATTAAGCCAGAATAATTAGGATTAAAGTCCTTTAATCATTTTTTTCCTCCAAACCCAGAACAAGCTTGACTTTTCTATGACTTCTCTCTGCAGCTGTCAGAGAGGAGATTCTGAATCTGAGCTGCTAAGTGATGCCAGAGACAAGCTGGGTGGCCTTGTCAGCAACAGTGGGGCGGAAGTTAGTAGATTCTGCAGCCTCTATCACTCCTGCTTGCACGAGGGGAAAGTCTGTAAGGCCCTTGGTGGTCTGTGCAAGTCATCGCACCCTCTCGCTGCCCACCGCTCCAGTGTCGGATGTGATTCCCTAGGAGTTTCAGGTAAGGGCCCTTTGGCAGGCCAAGCCAGCAGCATTCCTCAAATGCACAAGGTGGATTTTCATGCTTGTCAAAAAGTGTTAGAACTACAGGATCTTAGAAACCATCTCTAAAACGCAAGACTTGGATATGAGGAAGACACTGTGGTCTAGAAAGGAAGAGGACTTTCTTAATGTCATATTGGAAATAAGCTGGGGTGGGGACTTGAGTTCTACAAAACCAGGAGGACTGACTCTAGGGACTGTGGACCCATCTTTAGGGTGGAATAAAAATGATGCAAACCTGGGAAATGCATGCAAAGAAAGAGAAGGCATGGAATGTTAAAGCAAACTTAACTCTTTCCTGCTTAGAAGAGTCACTTCTACATCCCAACACACTTGTTTTGAGTCTTCTCTTTTACAGGAGTGATAGAACAATTAATTAATCCTAGGGTACAAGTCACTGTGCTAGGAGCTTTGTGAAAAACAGAGACCATGGCATGCTTTCTAGGAGCTTACAGTCGATGCCTAAATGACCAGCCACAGTGCAAAGTCAAATAAACAAGGGGATAACCACAAGGGGGCTATTTATAGTTAAAGACATATTTCTAACATAGATTATTTGGACATAAAATTTATCTTCATTAGCGAATCTTAATTATGCAGGGAAAAAAATTAATGGATTATATATTGAGGAGTAACACTTCCAAGCCTAGGTGATGCAATTCAAATGACACAGTCAGTTGAGTTACACAAGTATTTGCCTTTATTTTTTCTAACTCAAAAGAAAAAAGAATATATGCAGACAAGAAACAAATATGCCCATTATTTTCTTATATTTTACAATGTAAGTGACCAATTTAACATACATGCAATAGTTTTATTACATTTCTCCTTTGTGGGACTTCATTGCAGGAAGATATCCCTGCCAGTGCAATATTTATGGTGCAGATGGGGATCTAACATTGATCAAATACTACTATGTTCCAGGCATTGTCTTGGATACTTATACTCTATCTCATGTACTCATCGCAGCAGTCCTATAAAGAATTGTTACTACCCCCATTTTATAGATGAGAGAATGGGACTTTAGAGAGGTTAAGTAATGTGCCCAAGATCCTGTAGCTAGGAAGTAGCAGAGCCAGAATTTTAACTAGATCTGAAGACCCCAGTATCCATGCTCTCCTTCATCCCATTGCTAGAGCAGAATGCCACAGGAAACAGAGAAGGAAATGCTTAGTTTCAATCAAAGAGAAGGGACAACATTTCACAAAAGAGGGGGCAGCTGAAGTCAGCACACAGGAGAAAGAAGGAGGGAAGGGTGTGGCACTCAGAGGCACAAACGCGAACTATGGCCATGCTCTCCTCTCCATCGTCGTCTGCCAAGGCCCCTGTGTGCTACCTGAGAGTAGCGGTGAATGAGAGTGGATTTGAACCCTTTCTGTCTGCAAGCAGAAGCAGGGGGAGGGGAGCCTGAGGAATAGGTTTGAGTTAGAATCTACATTTGTGTGCAAGCCGAGGACGTTGGCAGTGAGGCCAGAGGAGATGACCCTCCTGTGGGCTGGGGCTGGCTGCAGGCAGAGGGAAGGGGGAGCCGGAATCTTCACTTATGCAAAGCACATTGCTGATGCCCATGCTAGATGGCAGTTTTTGCTTGTTTGCTATTTCAGTAACAAAGTGTTTCTATTAAAGGAAAACCATGTCAATATTTAATAGGGAATGTTATCTTTTATTAAAAACTCTATCAACAACACAAAATGAACATAATAACAACAAAAAAAACCCTCACTCGATAACAAGAAAAGGATCTTAGAGCAGGGTATTTGATCTCAGGTAACAGTCACAAAATGTTTTGTGAACTCTCTCTGTTTAGATAGGCATTTTTTTGTGTGTAATTAAGAAATTAAAGATAAGAGAGTCATCACTTCTGTATGAACGAGGACATAACTCATGCCAAACCCCTGAATTCTTATCACTTTCCCATTACACTCATTTATCATGGCCATCTATCTGCTTATCAGGCCTGTGCCAGGTAAAACATCAAAAAGCGCAAGCAATCTTGAGCCCTTGAAGAAACTGTGAATTTGGGCATGACCCTTCAAAAGGCATCATCATCAAACAGAAGCCATGTCAACTGTCACACGGCAGGAGGTTATCATGCCAAAGATTAAAGACTTGATGTTACAGGGAAAATAGGAGAAACTACATAAAAAAAATTAATTTCCTTAATTTTTTTTCTGAGCTCATTTCATGATTGTTTCTTGTAACCTACTTTATTCAGAACTGCTTGGCAGCAGTTTTATGAAGAAAAAAAAGCTTAAGGGAAAATATATTGTTGATTTTGTGTTATTTTATCCAGGATCTCATAGCCTATCTGCCTAGCTGCAATGCTAAACTTGGAAAACACTGGAAAGGTTGGGGGAGGGCTGGGGAATTGGTCAGCAGGAAAGGTGTGGACGTAGGATTCTACGTGGCTTGACTGGATACATCATAATACTAATATTTCAAAGCCTCAAGCCAGCCCCAGTGTCAGTGCATTTCACAGAAGCCAATAGGTTACTGGCTGTTATTCTCACTTTCATTGCGGGGAGTACTTATCTAAGGTTATCTCTGTACAACCCAGATGGACACTGAGTAGAGAGTAATTCAGCAGCCACATTTGAGCTCTTGCTACCAAGAAAATGTTCTGCAACATTATACAGGAAGTGCAATGGTATTTGCACAGATCTCTCCTTAGCTTCTGCTCTCAGCAGAGGCTGCCCCCCTCGGCAGAGTTGTAAAATCTTCTCCCTTCACCCTGGCCAGGGGAGCAGCTCTCATCTTGCAGTGAGAAGTGGTGGGCACAGCCTTGCAGATAGGAGGGCCCGAGATGGCCCCAGCGCAGGTCAGCCACATTTGCAGTGCAAATTGGAAGGCATCCTAGCCTCTGTGCATAACCTCTGGAGGAACTGAGATATGTCTTGATGAAGTGTGCAGGCAGGGTGAAGAGTAAGAAACAGAAGGTAGGGAGATCCAACAGTGGAGGACATACAGAAGGGTCCAGATGGAACCAAGAAGTATGCACTTAGACATATTAGGTAACAGTTAATCTGCAGGTCCTCTAGTGAGAGTGAAGGGACTCTAATAGCAGAACTTCTGTGTCTTTTTTTTAGAGAATGGGCCCACTCCTTAGATCTGTGAAGCTTGGGTTTCTCAGATGCTCTCAGGGAGACTAGAAACCTTTGGAAACTGTTTTGATGTTGTTGTATAAAGGTGTATTTTCTTCTAGGGAAAGGATTCTCAAATGTGTCCAGAACCCAGAAAAGGTTGACTACTGTTTTAATACTTAATGTATATATGGGTAAGTACATTGCTTTTAGGCAGGACAGGTTAGTCATAACTTAGTAAGTCATTCTCAGCATGTATTTTATTGTCTTGATTTCCATAAAGCCTTCTATGTTTTGCAATGTTGCCCTATGAATTAGGGCAGGTTCTGCCTTGTGATGGGCACCAACAGTTTGATTCTGAGTGTGGATAAAGCCAAGGGAGCAGCCCCTTTACTGAACTGATCATATGAGGTGTGGTCTCATCTGGAGATGTAGAAATTATAGCCAAAGGTTGCAAACTCAGATGACTAGAGGGGACAGGCGGCTTAGAGGAGTGAGTGAACAGGTCAAGGCATAAAATGATAAAGGACAATGAAAATTCACCCTCACCTTTATTTTCCTTTTATTTTTACAAGAAGATTCAGAAGAGATCACCTTCTCTTTTGGGGAGACTACAAGGAACAGGGGAACACACGACAGGGAACAGCCATGACTCAGCTCCAGCTGGCAGTGGCCACGATGGAATACATGTTCAGTGTTGCAAGATCTTCCAGATTTTCTAGAAGACCTAGAGATCTGAATTTTTACACAAAATTTCTATTATGTTAAGAATATGCAGAAAAAGTACTATAAATGTATGGGTCTTTATCTACTTGATTCGTGACTGAGCCATAAATCTTAGTTTGCGATGACATGGATTAAACGCTCTTAAAAGTTTTCTAAAATTTACATTTTAGAAAACTTTTTTAACTTAAAATGATAATATGTAAGAATAGGTAGGCAGTTAGAAACTCATTGCTCTTTGAAGATGTAGTTGATCATATCATCCACATGATATCACTAGGAAGGAGCCCAAAAAGGGCAGCCTTTCAGATGTCTGAGAAGAGGTGCACTTGATCCATATTGCTTGCGGTGGACAGATACAACCTGGGATATTACTAAACCTAAAGAGTAGCTGACAAGTTTAGAAAGGAAATCTTACTGTACATGACTAGAGAAAGGAGGCAGCAAAGAAGAGACAAAAAGGAAAGGAAACTGTATGGAGCCCAAGCTGCAGGTCTGTCCCTTCCCTGAGACGGGAGCGTGGAGTATGAGAAGCCAGAGCAGTGGCAGGCAGACAGAGGGCCAGTGGCGTGGTGAGCCGAAAGCTCATATTGACCACAGAGACACCTCTATTGAACGTAAGAGGCGAGTTTCTAGTTTGCCTTGGGACACACACCAAGCCTAGAGATATACCAAACCCACTCAGCCACACCCAGGAGGCACTTTCTCTACCAAGCCCAGGGGCCAATGGGCAGTGCTGGAGGAGCGCCCTGAGGGATTGTGGGAGGTTTGCGCTCAGTTCTTATGGAAATTCAATGCTTTCAAAAGGGAAGAAGGTTTCACAGTTGCCTAATTGCCCTCCCTTTGCCTTATTTCTAAGCAGAGGAGTCGATGTGTGTTTGGTGTGTTCTGAAAAGCTTATCTTTATGGCAAGAACTATGGCATTATTTTATATTCATTAGGGCCTCTATTTTTAAGGCCCATCGATGCTGTGGTGATGTCTGTGACATGACATGTCTGTTAGGCCATGCCTAACAGGAGCAAACTCATTAAGGCTGCTGCTGAAATAACCGGTAAAGCCTCATCTTTTAACGTAAATGTATCAGCTTTTAAATAGTTTTTAAAATAAATTTATCTGTAAATAAAAGGTTAATTTTTAGTATAGATAAAAATGTAATATAACTTAGATAGGGAGTCACAGATTATGTAGTATAAAAACATTTTAATATGCAAAAAAGAAGGTCCTTTTCCTTAAACTTCTTTCAGAGAAACAAAATTGTTCCTTAATTAAGAGTCAAATTTTTAAGCCACTGCTAATTAAGCCAACATTGTTATTGAGAAAGATTGCAAATCCCGATGCATCGATTCACACAAAGTAATAGCCATTATTACGCTGAATGCAAACCTTCTGGGAAAGCTGAACACAAACCCTGAACTTAAATAAGATTCAGAGTTGTTCTAAAAATGGCGTAAGTCAATATTTAATCAATCAGAACAAATCTGTTTTTGTATAAAAATTTAAACACACAAAATGAACACCTTGAGACACTTTTGGAATATATAAAGCAAAGAATTTCCAAATAAACACAGTCTTAGCTTGTGAGTAAAGTCCTCCGTTGTTGTGGGCTGCAGAATAGCAGAGCAGTATAGACAAAGCATGATAGGGCCATAGATCACAGTAATAACATTTGCAATAAACAATAACAGAACAAAGCAGACATCTATAAGAATCCCATGAGGAATTTACGTTATCCATAATTTTTCTTTACATTTGAGAAACTATGGCAGGAAAGGCCATTACATTCAATGGCACCAATTAATTTCTGCAACTTTTAATGACATCTTTCTGAGTAAAAACCTCACATAATGCCCTAAGCACATGATTGATAGCAGTTTATGTTTGATTTGTACTGGATTCCTGATGTTTTTTTTAGTATTTTTAAAGAGTCCCTTTGCAGCCAATCAAGCAATCAACGTGAAATACTCAGATTCTCTCTCGAAAAGTACAAGAAAACAAAAAAGACAATGTGGCTCCCTTCCCTGGCCAATAGACGATTGGTGATGTTATTTAAGTAGTTTTCCAGATGATGGATTACAGAGATTTTTATTCCGAGAGAAAATGACAGTCAAAGAAAATCACTTAATTCTTGTTCTATTCAGGATATCAGTGTATAACACTACCCTTAAATACAGATTTGTAATACACTATTTCTCTTTGACTTTCCTAGACTTTTGCAAAAAGTATTTCTCCATATCCTAAAAATGTCCCAAGTTTATATCATCAATGAGAGGATTTAAACTGAACAAATAGGACCACACAAGAACTCACATATGTTTTTGGTGGGCATGATCATGGGAAATGAATCCTTGATTAGCATGGGATTTTGTTGGAGCTTCTCTTTTCTTTAACCATAAAAGCTCCAGTCAAAATTTGGTTGAGTAGTTTACAAACTAACTCTTCAAGCTAAAATAGTAAATATATTCAGTTATACGCTGGTAAGCACAAGATTCTGACCCTCAAGATATTTACTGTTTAGAAGGGTCTCCTGAATGGAAAACCGAAGGGCTTAGAAAAAAGCTCTGTAGCATTTGTGCTAGTGACACCCTGCAAAGCAAAATGGCCCAGTAGAGACCAAACACTGCCCAGAACCACTTATCAATGATGGCCGCAAGGAGAGTATGGTGTCTAGGAGCGACAAAATGTTCATTCGTTCCGTAAATATTTATTATCTATTATAGTTCAAATATTGTGCTAAATTCTTGTCCTTATGGAATTGTAGAGTACAATGGGACAAATTTAGAAAGGCTAAATGGCTTGCCCAAGGACACAGTAAGTAGCAGAGTTGGGATTATTCAATTCACTCCAAAATCCTAGTTTGTAAATAATGTTTTGGTCCATCATGAAAATAATACAAACAAAAGGGCTTTGGATTTTATGAGTTGGTGAACTGAAATGTAAATAAGTGAAAAATTCACTTATTAATTGGTGGTATAGATATTTCTAGACTATAGCAACTGTAGATTTTAATCACATCAGAAGATCATAGTCTTGTCAATGAAGTTCTATTTCACCGGTAGCAGTCTTTTATGTTCAGTTAAAGAAGAATCAACGCTTAGATACTTGAGAAATAAAGTGCACCTCTGCTTTTAAATTCTCATAACTTTCCTAGAATTATCCAGGGTTCCTGATATATTCACCAAGAATTCCAGATCACTAAGAAATCACTCAAAGACCACAACTTCTGCTGGCAAACAAAGTTTTGGATGACAGCTACATTAGAGATGATAAAATTCAGGTTTTCCCATGACTGTCAATATTGTCACAAAATTGTTGTGTGGTTTTATATGAGAGCAAGTAATGAGCTACATTCTAATTTATGTGAATTTTACATGATATCTTAGTCCACAGAAAGCTACATGAAATGGAATAATATTTTTCAATGGACTCATCTATTTTTCTACATTGTTTTTACTTACAAGATTGCTACCTAATTCTTTACTTCTAAAATGTTATCCCAGTAGATAGCTACTGAAGACCACTGCATATTAAAGGGGATCCCAGAACTGAAAGTGACCTCAAGATAATTACTCTAATCTCCTCATTTTACAAATCCATAAATTGAAGTGCTGAAAGTCAAATGACTTGACCAAGACCACTGAGAAAGTGCGTGGTCAGCCAGGATAGAACCCTAGTGGCCAGACAGCTGGTAAAATACCATGATGTTCCCTGATCACTCTGAATGTAACGTCGAAATTAGAGTAAACAAGAAATGGCATTGTACTGTCTTCCTTAAAACATTCCGTGAGCATAATTAGAGACTGGAATATTCTCTCTCCTCTTAAGGAGATGCAAATTAAATCTTGCCCAGAAAGATCAAGATAAAACTTAAAATTATTCTATTATTCTGGACAGTCAATTGTTGGTTATTGTCATTCCCTTTAGCAGAGACTGAGAGTCTCATTAATTGCCATCTTTTTTTTTTATGTAAGATACAATGTACACATTGTACTTGAAAAGTTTAGTTCCTAATTCAACTAAAGTAAGCATGAGAAATGCGGAGGGGAGTGTTGAGAAGACCAAAAGAGAAAGAAAAGAGGTGAAATGAGGAAAGGAGAACAGGAAAGAGTGACATGTTTAGCTGAGAGTACTGAGAAACCACTCTACACCCATTTTTGGATAATGAATATTATTAAAAAAACAGAAAATAACAAGTGTTGACAAGGATGTAGACAACTGGAATGCTTGTGCACTGTTTGTGGGCACATAAAATGGTGTAGCCACTGTAGAAAATGGTATGGCGAGTTCTCAAAAAAGTAAATGTAGAATTACCCTGTGATCTGACAATTCTACTTTTGAGTATATACCTCCCCAAAATGAAATCAGATATTCAAACAGATATTTATCAACTCTTGATCATAGCAACATGATTCACAATAGCTGAAAGGTGGAGGCAACACAAGTATTCATTGGTAGAAGAATGGATAAATGAAATGTAGTATATACATACGATAGAATATTAAGGTGTAAAAAGGAAGACAATGCTGACACTAGCTACATTATGAAAAAAACCTTAAAGTGAATAACCTACGTTATGAATAAACCTGCTGAGTAAAATAAGCTAGTCACAAAAATGCTATATTATATGAGATACTTACAGTAGTCAAATTCATAGAAAGTGTAATAGAATTGTGTTGCCGGGGCCTGGGTAGAGGGGGAAATAGAAAGTGACAGTGTTTCAGTTGATAGGCAGCGTTTGAGTTGGAAAAGATAAAAAAAATTCTGGAGATCAATAGTGGTGATGGTTGCACGACAATGTGAATGTACTTAATACCACAGAACAGTACACTGAAAAACGCTTAAAATGATATATTTTATGTTATGTATATTTTATCACAATTTAACAAAAAGAGTACTGGGGGAAATGTATGAAATGCAAAAATGTAAATGGCCTTTGTACTTCAGTATCTACTAAAGAAACAACTCTCTTAAGTAATATTCATTATTTTCAGCAAAGGTATTATTTTTGTTTCAAAACAAGCAATTGTTTCTCAAAGACAAGTGACTTGGGGGTGATCCGCTTTCTTTCTCCACTGGCAGTACTCAGTAGAAGGCAAACTCGTGTGCTCTTTCTAGCTTAGAAAACATATCAGGGATTTCAGAATTATATACTATGGAGCCAAGAATTTTTTTTTCCTTGAGAAGTACAACATATGCTTTGATTATTTGTATTTGAAAATGAATAGCCAAGTCTTTATTTTTGCAATATTCTTTCTGATCGATCCAAAGGCAGCAGGAATGAAATATTTGTCCTTTCTACTCCTTTACAGTTAGTTTTTCTTTAATTACAGGAAACTCTCATTATAAATATGCTCTGTGTTATCAGACAGTATCAGCTATTGGATACTTAGCCTGGCTGCCAAGTTTATTTTAGTCTTTACAGCTTCTACCTTGCAAGGGCATTCCAATTTCTCCAATATCCTTTTAGAGATTGGTTAATGGCCAAGCTGCAAAGGATCATTATTTATTAAACGATAGAATATCTTCCCATGAGCATAGATAATATGAAGCAACTAATTTAAGATACTTAAAGTAGTGCTCTCTTTTATTGGCAAAATATATAATGTCTGGAGATGGATGTTTGCTTAGTCATCACTGTGAGACTATCATGTAATATAATTATTAGTCTTAGAGATTTTAGGAAGCTGCTATGATGTGCTAGGTTATATATTATGCTGCTATGATACACAGGGCCAACAGATAAGACCCTTGCCCTAGAGGATCTTACTATTTATTAGAACTACTATATGGATACATCTTACTAACGTTTTTGCAGAATTTTGTGATTGGAACAGTTCAGGAGCAGTTCTGCCCCCAGTACTGCCTGAAAATGTGTCCTTTTTATGTATCTGCATCTCTTGTGGTGTTAGAATTGAAACCATCACCCCCCATCCCACAGCTTACTGTTTATATTATCATGATGTTACTATTCCCTTGTCTTCAATAGCGAAACTTTACTATTTCAAGAGTCTTTTGTCCAGGTCAATAACTTGATTGCTTATTACAGGAATTTCCTGAAAGATCCATCAACTCTTCAATAGAAAGCATCAATAGGCAATTCACATTTAAGACTCTTTGAGCCCTTACCTCAAAATTCTTGCCATTTCTACAAATCCTAAACTATTAAATCCTGGTCCTTACCCAGTTCTACTCAAGTCTCCACTTTGAAAGACCAACCTTAAACCTAGACTTAAAGTTTCAATAAACCAAGCCTTGCCCTTCTTTGAAATCTGTGGTATTCACAATAGCCAGAAGGTAATAAAAAGCAAATCCCAAAACACAAATGTCCATCAAAAAAAGAATGATTAAATAAAATGTGGTATAGCCATATAATGAAATATTATACTATTCAGCCATATAAAAGGAGTGAAGTACTAATACATGCAACAACATGGGTGAACCCCGAAAACATGATGCTAAGTGAAAGAATCCAGACATGAAGAATTGCACATTGTAGGGTTCCATTTATATGAAATATCCAGAATAGGTAAATCTATAGACATGGAAACAGATTAGTGGTTGCCAGGGGTTTGGGTGGTTTTGGTAGAACAATGGGTAATGACTTCCTGATAGTTATGCGATTTCCTTTGGGGATGATGAAACTCTTTGGAACTAGAATAGAGATGATGTTTGCACAACATTAGTGAACTAAATGCCACTGAATCACATACTTTAAATTGGTTTGCTTTATGTTACGTGAATTTCACATCAACTTAGAAAAATGTGTTAGAAGTCTGTGGAGTTGATGTGTTCTGATGTGCTTACATTGGTAAGCAATATACTCAGTTTTGTCTTATTAACAAGTTGCCCTAGTTGATATTTGGGTAGCTAGCATTCAACAGCTAAAATTTAAGACAGAGACCATAGTCCCATTTAAGTTTTGAAAATAGATCACAATCTCCTAGGCTGTGACTGTTGATGGCTTCCAAAGCTAGACTTCAGTTTCTGGTTTGCTCCCCCTGTGAGTAAATGGTAACCTTTCCCCTACCATGCTTTATTTTTGTATATCTTCCTATACTTCAGTAATCTTTAAGCAGCTGTTGGTTTTGAGGCACTCCTATTTACAAACCCTAATGCCTGTTTGGCCAGCTCTTCGTTTCTATCTCATAGTCAGCTTTTGATTAGGTTTGGTCCTTAAAAATGGATTATTTGTAAGTAATCAGTTTTTGGTTTGATTTGCTCATTTGTAACATTTTTATTAAAGTTAAGTTCCTATGTTGAAAGTACAGAGCCCCTCTCAAGTCACCTTGAACAAGGAGTGCTATTGTGCGGGCCCTGTATTTAGGTGAACGGGAACGGGGCTGCAGTGGTCTTGTGGCGTCTGGGCTGGTCTCTCTCTGCTTTCCCAAGTGCAGGTATGAACGGCGTGAGCATGTCAAAAAATAACTCCTTGTTCCTGTCTCATTTGTGCAATGTTTTGTTTCCACCTAGATGTCTTTTCCTGACTGACTCTTCTTCCAATTTTTTCATGATGTCTTCTCAATTTGATCAAAGCATAACACGGTCAGACACAAGTTATTGGAACAAGTGTAGTGTGAAGATGCCTTGTGCTTTGCCATTCTATCTTCCATTCCTTCCCACATTGCAAAATATGCTCAGATCTAAACATGTTCTAAGTTGTGAGTAATTTGTATAAGTATGTGTCTGCTTTGTTCAAAGACAACTGTTTCATCCTAAAGCTCAATTCAGTAGATTTATCTTCAACAATTACGGAGCTTTGATCACCCTAGAATAGGGTGGTGTCATGTGGTGTGTAGCTGTCCTTTTCCAATGCACTTTCCTTATCAGGATACATGTCTGTTGATTTGTGGGAAGCTGGCTGTTTTTCGTTCCTGACAAACTCCAGTGATTAAAATGTAGTGGCTTGCTCTTGTTCCCCTGATAAAGGTGACAGCTGCAGAGTTTCCAGTGGTGGTGGATATCGTCCATGCAGATTGCTTTTTAATGAAAGCAATATATTATCTTACCTAGAGACCCTGAAGCCTTACCTTGTTAATGTATTCTAGCTTGGCACCACATTTATCTATAAATTAGTTGTATTAAACACACTCCTTACTATTTATCCAGCCTTTAAAGAGTTTTTCTAGTGAGAGGATTTTTGCCCTCTTTCTTCACCTTAAATATTATTATACTCAATGACAACCCCACCAATATTTTAAAGTGTGGTTTTGTATAAAATATTCCTAGGCTGAAAGAATACCACGACAACTACCTCTCTACTCAATAACTTGATAATCCTTTGCCATGTTTAACCATTAAAATAAGAGCAAAAAGATGGAACTGATTAGAGCACTAGCCTTTCAGTTGAGTTTCCTGAAAGTTTGCAATAATTTTGAAAGCAATGCTCACTAAATATTGTAGTATGGTTCAATAAGTCAAAAAGAAGAGATCGATTTAAAATTTAGCCTGTAAAGGTTTGAAATTTGAGATTATAGGAAAGTTCCTATCCGTATGCAGGAAAAACATTCTGTCATAGGTTAAAACTCAAATATAATAATTCCCCAATGTGCATCTTTTTGATATCTTTCTGTCTCCCATGGGGTCCCTGTGATAGCGTCAGGTCTGCTGTGAGCGGTCACGATTCTGTGGGGAGTGAATGGCGTCTATTGTGCTCTTGCAGCAAGACTCCACGGTGAGCTGCAAACTTCATGCTGTGGCTCTGGAAATAACTACGACACCAAGGCCTTGTAATGATCCATGAACCAAAATTGGAAACAAACAACTATTTTGCTGAATGTGTCCTCTCTGACTTAAACCTAATATTAAACTTTTTACAGAACTATAAATCAAATCCATTAAAAACAAAAAACCCAGTGAACCAGTCTGAACTAAATCCAAACCTACATATTTTCTAAAACAACTGAACTGTAACAAAACTAAAACATCAAAATATTCTCCAACTTGAATCGATATTTCATTTGGTTCAAGCCTCTGAACCATATTTTCTATTACAAGACAGGATTATAGTTAAGTGTTAACCATCACTTTAAAGAGGAAAGGAAGTTTCCCCTTTAGAAAGGAAGCTAATGCCATATTTATTATAGTACTGAGTGTAAATGAGAAAACTATACAGTAAACTGTGCGAAAAATATCCATTTTATAAATAGTTTAGGTAAACATACAATCATTCAAAGAGAAGCCAGAAAATTTGTCAGAAAAAAATAATCAAATTTGTGGACAATTGAGAAGACACAGGGGAGCAGGTTTCATGGCTGAGGAAATGTGCCGACAAATATACATCCAGCATTGTTGACACCAACTTATGCTTTGGATTCCAGAGAATTATATTCACCTTGTTAGAATTATCCTTATTTGCTGATTACTTTTTGTTGATTATAAATGGTAGAGAAGAAGTGGAGAACAGAAAATAATTTCAGGATGACTTTTGGTCTATGATTATTTGAATTTTTAAGTTATCCCAGGCAGATTTAAAATGGTTATGGTTTCAAAAGCAATTTATACTTAAGGAAATGATTCTCCAACATCCAAAATTTTGTAAATTGTCTTTTTGTGGTATAAAAACGTGAATATGCCACTAAAAATAACTGGAACACATTTACACATTATATTTACCTGGGCTCTGGTATGTACATACCTACGTATATACACATACACACACACACACACACACGTACCTAAAGAAGTCCAGCTTCTCATCAATGTCCTATTATTAGGGAGGTGATCGGAGGGCATAAAGCCTGCTGATCCATGATTTTTTTCATATAATTTCAAATAAACCAGGACTTCTGATAAGAACAGTGACATATTCAATCTCTCTCTTAAGGCTGTGATGAGAAGTTAGAAGTTTGAATTGTGTTCCAAATACTTGTAAAATAATGAAATTGCTCTTCATTTCTAGAAATTTCTCTTAAAGAAATAATCATGAATGTGAGAAGGTTTGCCCACAAGGGTTAACCACAACCCCATTTCCTCATCTTCCCGAACCCACAGCAAATAGACATTTCCTAGCCTCCATCGTAGTTAGAGTGGGCATCTGATTAAGTTCTACCCAGTGGAATGTGGGCAGGTGTGATTTGTGAGGTGTGCCACTTCCGGTCTCACTGGGGATTGTTTATGCTTTTTCCCTTTCCGTGGTGCCCTTGGATGGCGGAACCATACTATGAAAAGATCTTGCATCCCCGAATCACCGTTTGAAAGAAAGCTACCTGGTGACCAGGAACACTGGTTTGAACTGTACGTGAGAAATAAGTAAAGTTCTACTGTGTTAACTGGTAGAGATTTTAGGGGTTTATCTGTTATAGTGCTACCTTAATATACAACTTTTCTTTATAATAGCAAAACATTGGAAACAGTCTAAATACCTAACAACGTAGCAGTGATTATTCTGTTATGGTGGAGATCATTGATAATTTTAATTTCCTTCCTTTTATATATATATATATATATATATATATATTTTTTTTTTTTTTTTTTTTTTTTTTTTTTTTTTTTTTGAGACAGAGTCTCACTTTGTTGCCCAGGCTAGAGTGAGTGCCGTGGCATCAGCCTGGCTCACAGCAACCTCAATCTCCGGGGCTCAGCGATCCTACTGCCTCAGCCTCCCGAGTAGCTGGGACTACAGGCATGTGCCACCATGACCGGCTAATTTTTTTTTGTATATATATTTTTAGTTGGTCAATTAATTTATTTCTATTTTTGGTAGAGACAGGGTCTCGCTCAGGCTGGTTTCGAACTCCTGACCTTGAGCAATCCGCCCGCCTCGGCCTCCCAAAGTGCTAGGATTACAGGCGTGAGCCACCACGCCCGGCCTCCTTATATTGTTCTGAATAGTCCTCATTTTCTATAACACATATGTGTAATGCATACTACATAATTATACACTATGTATTAATGCATAAAAATTACATTAATACATAAAATTAATTACATAAAATTAGTAATTTTAATTTTATAAAAATCAAATTAAATTTATAATTTGATGATGTACAGTGTTGATGGGACCCAGAAATGATGAATACTTTTAATAGAAGAAAATATTTTATGCTTATTAAATGTAGTTATGTGGCATATTAGTATATAGTAATTAAGCATATTTAATATGCTTATTAAATGTAGTTATAAAAGCAGTTATGTGGAAGAAAAAATATCCCTTTTCCTTTTCTTTGCTGTCTAATTTGATTGTATTTAATGGAAAACTGGTGATTTTATGTGAGAGGAATGTTAAAGGTTGACTCCTACATATGCACTCTTAGAAGTCTTTATGTCTGTCTGTGTGTTGTGATATATAACAGGAATCAATTTGAAACTTCACCAAGCAAATGGCATGAATGGATTCTTAATAAAAATCACATTGAATGGTTGCCTAATTGCCCTGGAAAATACTAAGAATGAATTATATTAGGGGACAAATCTAAGGATAGAAGAGTACATCCAATTTTCTTTTATATTCACTAACTTTTATTTTGGGGCCAGCCATGGTAGTTATTAACCTTTTTCATGATGGTCATTATTTGTATTATGTCCTCAGCTTTAACTCATTTACTTTTATTAAAGCTAGATAGATATTGCCCCTTATTTGTGTAGTATATGCTCTCTAGACTGGCTTGCACATAACCAATTTGACCAGAATAAACATGCTCTGACTTTATTGCTCCCGGCACTGCAAGCAGTGGAGTGTCAGCACACTTGCATCGGTTTCTCTTGCTTCTAAGTCTCATGAGGGTGATGTGATGGGCCAGGATGAATGCTACAAATGTGTACTGCAGCTGAGGAGCACAGGACTTAGGGAATCTGCTTCTTTTATAGCAAGCAGTAAGAGAGCCTACCCTTTGTTTAGGAAGAGATGTTACCTCCTCTCCCAAAGTTGCTGCAAAAGTAGCCTCAAGAAATGGCTTGCATGAAAGAGCAGTTAGAGTCTTGCAGTCTTGACATAATGAATTTGTTATAAAACGTTGCTCTCAAATATAGTCTGTGCAAGGTAATTATGAAAGATGCAAAAATATTTCATATTTCATAAAAATCTAAATGGATCTTGCGCTAAAAGTACATCGCAAATTCTTAAAATTTTCACTGAATTTTAAGGAAAGTGGAAATAAAAATTACAGATGATGCATGGGCCTGGTGTGTGAAATAAAGTCAACAAAGAGTTGCAATTAGTACATACACACTCAACATAAATGAATATCATTAAGTGAAGAAATTGACAAATGCAAATATATCCGTAAAGTTGAAAAAATATTTAAGAAAGGTAGGTATAAGCATTTCTGACTCAGTGCTTTAATCCACTTTTTTGATTAATTGTAGTTCCAAATACTCTATTTTCTTCTTTTTCAAGAACTGTTTATCATCATATGATAATATTGAGGCTATTGATAGAGTTACTAGTGGTCTAGAACTAGATTTTCTCTGTATTTTCCAAAGAGTGTGCTTCAGCAAAGAGTATCCCAGGTACATGGTGTCCAGAGCCACATTGCCCAATTTTTAAAGTGATTTCCTTTCATAGACCATTTTCCCTTCCTCTCAGGAAAAAAAAAAAAAAAAAAAAAATCAAAAAACACCTTTTGGGTTGTTGCAGATAACGACACATCTAGCTACCTTAAAAGCTAGTTTCCAGGTTATGAATCACTCACAAGACTTTTGTTGACAACCTAACAATTTCCAAATAGAAAGTCCACTACAAAATTAAGAAATAAAGGGTTTTGGTAGCTACAGTATGTATCATAATGCAATTACTTATGGGATGCTTTTCCAGAGTTTTTAGGAAGCGCCAGCTGCATTTAACTAGGTGGCTGCTTTTCCCTTGGACAGTTGATACTGAGGCTCACACGCATGCTTGTGTGTGGCTTAAAGGCTGGAGTTGATGTGAGGCATGTGGATGGCCTCATGGGAAGAGTTTCTGATCACAGCATCAGTAGTATTGTATTTATGAACATCTCAACTGTGGCAAAGTGTACTTTTATTTTATAAGCCTGGAGGCTCTTATAACAGGGCAGTAGGCCCGTAAACACAGTGACACATTCACACTAGCCAAGTTCAAAGATTTAAAAACCTATCTGAATTACCACATGGACGGGTCTTGGAAATAGCTTGCTCTCATTTCTTATTGAAAGCAAATTGTGTTGAAAATGCTACAACCCAATCCAAGTTTGGCAAATTAGTGCTTTGACCTGAATTAATTTTTCATTAAGAAATATTAGGAAATAAAAGGACTTTGTGAGAAAAAGAAATTGGTTGTGAACTTTCCAACAATTACAGAGTTCCACAGGACCTAAGCAAACCAGCCCTGGAGAGCTCTGACCAGCCCGTTTCTCCTGTGCTCATGTGCCTGTGCTGCTTTGTAAACTCGTAACCTGCCGGGACTCTCCTCACCCCTTTTCCGGGCTCAGTTCCCGGTGCATCTAGATAATTTGACTGACAAAAATGACCTCCTGAGGCAAAAAAAGGTGAATATTTCCAGATTTAGATTACTAGGGAAAAGAAGAAGATTATCAAAGATCTAAATAATGCAACCAATAGCAAAACATCCTAGTAAATCATACTAACCCAGCTAAATTAGATAGCACTGTCCATATACAATTACACTGTTTGGCTCCCATGACGGCCTTTAAATGTGACATGTTATTTGACATGTTTGCAATTAGGGCTTAGAAAAAAATCAATTTTTTTCTATTCCACTTAAAATAAAAAATGTACTGTTTTCCAATGAAATGTACCTTTTTAAAAATTCAAGACAGACAAAAAAGTAATACCAGAGCAAACACATCACAGCTGCATTATGAATATAGACATTTAAAGTCCAATTTTATTAGATTTTTATGAAAGGGCAGAACCTAGGAGTAATTACCAGCGTGTTGTATTTACTTTCACATCATTACCCGCATCCACTTTGCCCCTAGACTGGAGCAGGCGGTGAGGTAGGTGGTGACCTGGCGGGCCGGGTGGGCTTCTGCCGCAGCTCCGTGGGAGTCGTGTCTGCTCCCTCCTCATGCTGAGGGCAAGCTCCTGCTTCCATCAGCTCCAGACCCACGAGAGGACCAGGCAAAGGTATCCCCGTGCCTCCACCTTCTGCTTGCCTCCCCACGTTGGTTGCAAACTCCCCGGAACAATCCACATGCACTGGACTTGCATAAATACTCCAGGGAGAGATTCTTAACAGAATAAAATGCTTCCAACTTTTTGTCATTCTTCCTTTCTCATAGTTTCTTATTGTTTCTTGTATCCCATTAAGATATGTAATACATTTTTTGATATATTTTGTTTTCTGTCTCTGGAAGACATTTTGACCTTTGCTTTGGAAGACATTTTGACTTTCACATTTCCCCATCATTACATATATGAGATATATAATAGTAATAATAAAAATAGTAATAATAATAATGTAGAATGGAAAGTATGAATGCAAAATAAATAAATAGATAAAAATAAGAAAACTAACAATAATAAACTGACGTTTGTTTAGTTTATATGCATTAGGCATTATTCTAAGTGATTTATATGAATTGTCTCAGATGATCTTCACAAAGACTCTATAGTTGCCATTAGGTTAGGGGATTCCAACAATAGTTCCTAGGTAAAACATTATAATTCTTGTTAGTTACTTTAATGCAAAGAGAGGGTTTCTGATGTGTAAATACACTTCGAGGCCAATTTTAGATAAAACAAATCAACCACTGTGGGAAATGGAATAATGGCCATGCGGAGACGTCCATGTGTTAATACCCCAAACTGTGAATATGCTACTTTACGTGGCAGACGTGATAAAGTTAAGAATCTTGAGATGGGAATATTATCCTCTATTATCTAGATGGGCCCAATGTAATTGCAAGGATCCTTTTAAAAGGGTGGCAGGAGTGTCAGAATAGGAGAGAGATTTGAAGATGCTGTGCTTCTGGCTTTGAAGGTGCAGGAAGGGGCCACAAGCTAAGGAATGGGGGTACCCTCAAGAAGCTGCAAAAGGGAAAGGACAGAGTCTACCCTATGGCTTCTAGAAGGAGTCCAGCCCTGTTGATACCTTGATTTTAGCTCAGTAAAACCCATTCTGAAATTCTGAATTGCAGAACTGTAAAGTAATCAATGTGTTTTGTTTTAAGCCACTAAATGTGACAGTTAACGAACCAACATTAGCATGATTCCTGATCGAATGTGTTAAATGTTACTATCTGGTATGAAGAAGTACAAGGCTCCAGAGGAGGGCCCTGGAGGACTGAGAGAGTCTCTGTGGTGGAGCCCACACTGTGAGTCAGTCCTCTGTGCAGTTAGAGGGGCACAGTCCACACGAGACCACCCTTACTGCTGACACCAGTGGCCAGTTCAGGGGGTTCTCAAATCCGCCCTTAGTTTTGATAATTTTCTGGAAGCACTCACAGAACTCACTGAAGGCTGTTATACTCTCAGTTACAGTTTATTACAGGAAAAGGATACAGAGTGAAATCAGCAAGGGGAGCATTATGCAGCGCAGTCTGGGGAAGAACTGAACACAGAAATTCCACTGTTCTCTCCCTCCTGAGTCACGGATAGTCAAGTTCCCGGCACAGGTGTGTGACAGCATTGATGTGTGTCATGGGCTGTCACCAGTTAGGGAACCTCAGCAGTGTTTGCCGGGGCTCCACCATGCAGGCATAACCAACTGACTGATTGCCCACATGGTTGATCTCAGTCCCCAAGTCAACTGATACCACGTGGCTCAAAGACTCCACTCTACCTCATATTGTTGGCTTTTCTGGTCAATCCCCACGCTAAACACTATCTGGCGTTGCCAGCCTACGCCCTAAATCACAATGTTAGACTATCTTGCATAACTCAAGGCGCCCAGGCAAACAAAGATACTCCTACCAGGCATGACACTCCAAGGTCCCAGAGACTATCTCCTGGAAGCTGGAGGCAAAAGCCAGACTTTCTCCTTGGGCAAGGTTCAATTCATCACACACACACACACACACACACACACACACACACACCCCTGGGTTTAAATGGTGGGTGGGACTTTTCCAAGTGGAGCAAAGGAAAGGGAGAGTGGGCATCTAAGACTTAGACAACAGCACGAACAAAAGCCAGACTCTTGTGGCATTTCCAGAGAAAAAGCTGGGAGTGGTGCAATCTGAATACGGGGTTCTGGGCGCTGAAAGGCGGGAGGGGCTGGAGATGATCCTGCTGTGAAGTCCCTGGTGTCGTGTCCAGGAGCTCTGTGTGAAGAGCAATGGGCATCTGGAAGGTTTTTCATAAGGAAGTGATTTGAACAAAAAATCCTTTTGTAATGTGAATAGTCATATCCTACTTCATTTTTCATGAGTTCATGCTTTAGTCTGTTGGATTTATTTTTTAATAGGGCAATTTGTATTTTCAAGGAAAAAGGCAATTCTCTTTTTCTCTAATACTGCTGACAGCAGAGTTAGACAATCTGCTCAGACCAGATCAGACCAAGGCGCAGGGTGCTGGACAGAAACTCTGGCAGGGTGACTGGCTTCTTCACATCCTCTGGAAGACGCAGTGCAACTGGCAGAAACCTCAAAGGTGCCGGGGCGGAGGCGGCCTGGGAGTGGGCTTCTGGCAAACCTCCCAGTCAGCAGATGGCTGGAGTTAAAGGAAACTTATCTTAACGTTAGTTGTTCCATATTTATTTTATTCCCCAGCTACAATGCTGCAATGGTCAAGGCTTAGAGACAATTAAAAACTCATCATTTTTCTCCATTCAGCTTAGAAATGCCCATGGGATTCCCACGCAACGGAACACTATTGTCTGCCATTTTCTGTCTGTCGGCGTTGTTAGAAGAACTTGAGGACATTCTCGCTGAAATTGAGAAATTACATTCTGTGCTTCCCGTGGAGAGGAAGGGCTGCAGGATTTGGGTTGCTAAGAGCATGGCATAAGCACTTGGTTCCCCTTTTGCGTGATCTTGGGCACATCACCTATCTCATTGTAACCTGTAAAATGGAATAACAATAATTTTCCTTTCCATGGGGGCTGACATCACAGAGTTTTCTGAGGACCACGCTATATTGAAGATAATTGTAAACAATTGTACATACATGAATTTTTATCTGCATGACACTAAGCATTGCCCTTATTTTCTGGGAGGTTTATGGGCCAGCTGGAACTGTGTGAAGGTTCCCCTTTCAAGTAGCTAGAAAGCACTGCTCTATAAAGCTCCTGGGGAATAGGAGAGTTATAAGACTTGGGGCCCGTATTCTCAGGGACCTCATGATCTAGTTGATGAGACAAGTTACAGAGGCACAAAGATGACCCCAGGAGTAGGTCACTGATTTAGCAGATAAAAATACAGGATTCTCACTCCTGCCACCCCGTGCTAATTCCCCAGACATCCTGACATGAAGAGGCAGGGCCAGATGCTGTGGGCCAGGACACGAATGTGGCTGCAGTGCCAGTCCCTAGAACCGCGTAGAAAGTGGGGGGAGAAACCAAGTTTGGAATGTATAAAACCAGAAAGTAGTCAGTAAAAAATTCTTCCAGTCATCAAAAATGTGAAACTGTAAGCAGAGAGTTAGGTTCCTGTTTTTTGCCTGTTCAAAATGAAAGATCTCTTCTGTAGGAATATAGTAGGAGTACATTGAATATAGCTATAAAGAAACCATATGTTTCTTTCTCTTGATAGGATGAGTAAAATAAAATGTTCAGGATGAAAAAAATACAAAATTCTCACTTAAATTTGAATTTAATATAATCAGTGAATGATCTTCTTTAGTATATCTCAAATATTGTATGGAACATACTTATACTCTAAAAAAATTATTCATTGCTTATTTGAAATTCAAATTTAACTGGATATACTTATACTGAAGAAAATCGTTCATTGATTATATTAAATTCAAATTTAACTGAGGGCCCTGTATTTTATCTGGCAACCCTACTTAGAAGCCAAATCAGAAAATTAGCTCTCTTGGGACTCAAAAGTGGAAATTTATCCGTGGTTTCTCAGGAAAGCAGAGACTGAGGTAGAGTTAGGAGGGCAAAAGGTTCACTGCACAGTGAGACCATGACAGGACATGGACGAAGTAGGGTTGGGCAGGGCCACCCAATCAGCAGCGCTGAACAAAGACTGCCCATCAGAAGAGTCTAGAAATGGCCAGATTTCTGTACCACTGTGTTGCTCAGTTTTCTCCCAACTCCCACCCAAAGCAGCTTCCTTCTTGGCCAGCCACTGTTGCCAAAAATTCTATCGTTAAAAAGCCATTGCTGCACAACTGCAGAGAATTAGTGAAATTCTCTACTTTTTTACATTGTTACAATGCTTCAACTAAATGTAATATATAGAAAAATATTTATTAAAATGGGTTAAAACTTGGGTTACAAAACAATGTGTAGAGTATGATTTCATTTTGTTAGCACATGTATTTGAATCATGTTTATATACACATATGCATACATGGGGATGAAGGGATGGGAGAGAGAGAGAGAAAGACACTGATGGGATATGCACTAAAATATTAACAATATTTATATCTGGATGATGTCATTATGGGAGATTTTTATTCTGTTGGTATTAAACAATATTTTTCTAAATTTTCTAAAGTGAATAATGCTATATTTATATTTCAAAGTGTATGTTACTATGATGTTTAAAAGCCAGTGTTATACTTTTTGGTCTTTCCTTCCCTTCTCAGAAGAATTAAACATTTTTCTACACATTATTAAAAGCATATTTAACATGTTTAAAGCATAGTTGGAACTCACTACAGGAAAAGTTGTCGCTCCTTACTTCATCCTACTAAAGAAAGTGATCTAAGCAGTTTCCTGGGCTGCTTCTTTTTAAAGCCCTATATATCATCGCAGTGACAGGAAAACCTGATAAATGCTGGTGATCGCAATAGAGATGATCTTGGCTTTTGCCTTTTCTGTGGAAGGTGGAAGAGGGAAGGAAACAGCAGCTTCCTTCTTACTACCTTTGCTCTTCTATTTTTAACATTAATCTCATCTTCATTCTGGGGAACAAAAAGATCACTTTACTATTTCAACACCTTGCCTTTGTCAAGAAAGCTTTTATATTAAAGAGCTAGATGTGGAATTTAAAAGCTTGTAAAGTTTTATTTATCAGGAATATGGATGGCTAGTTTATAAAATATGAAAACACCTATATTTACCTTGAGGATGTGTTGTGGTTTTTCTTTGTCCATTTAAAATCCTGTCTTCAGCAACATTATAAGATGGAATTAAGTACTCTTGAGAAAGGAAGAGAGAAAACAAGATCTAATTTGTTTTGGATTGATTTCCTTATTACCATGAATCCTGTGATTTTTTTTTTTTTTCTCATTTTAGGAAGAAGGCATAAAACATAAGACAAAGTTGGAGCAAAAAATTAAGTGGAACCAAAAAACACCCAAATCATTCATGAATGATGCCTTCATTGGAGAAATCAGTGAAAGGAAATTGAAAATTCTGTAAAAAAGAGAAACCTGCCCATCTTCTGTATCCCTGGCAGAGAGGGGGTGTCTTCCCGGGGCCCACTGTGAACCTTCTCTACCTACCTACTTATGATTCCAATTAGGCTGACAATCATGTTCTGGTTTCCCAAAATCATAACTTCCAAATTTGGTTATAAAATTTTGTACATTTATTCAATTTAATAACACGCTGAAAAAATACTGTATACCAGGCACTGAGGTGCTAAGGATAGACTGTAAGATGCTCAGTTTAGAGGAGGAGTGGGTGTTAAGAGAGATTATAGGATTTCTGAGGTTCCTTCCAGCTTTAATTTCTGTATAACATAATTTCTTCAAAGCAATCAGAATTGGAAGGTAGTTAAAATCAAAGCTAGCTTTGTTTAGCCAAATATGAAGAAATCGTAAGCAAATAGCAAAGAGACGCAGAGAAAGCTTCCTGGGCAGGGATGACTTGGCTGAGTCTTGAAGGATAAAGAGGAGGTGGACAGACACAGAAGAGCAGGCATTGCACATTCAGAAGGCCAGTGCAAGTGTCGCTGGGGGTTTGAGGGGCTACAAACAGCTCCATGTGGCTGGAGAGTAGAGGTGGGTCTCAGAGTGATTGACGTGAGAATGGAGGTAGAGAAGGAGCTGATGTAGACGGCTTGGCACAGCAAATTAGGGAACTGGGGGAACTGGTGGAGGGTTTTCAGGAAAACGATAGCTTGATCAGATTTGAATTTTAGAAAATGACTCAGATAGCAGCTCACGGAGTGGGTTTGAGGCTGACAGTTGGTGGAAAGGGGGGCCAGAAGCAAAGGGAGATATGGGGCCTATTTGATGGGCCTGAACTGAGGCTGGTGGGATAAAAGGAGATGATGATGCTTTGAACTAAATATGATCCTCAAAAAGCATGTGCTGGAAACAATTTCCAATGCAACAGTATTGAGATGTGGGGCCTAATAAGAGGTGATTCAGCCATAAGGACCAAGTGAATGGATTGATGCCATTATTGCAGGAGTGGGGTTGTTATAAAAGGGGGAGCTGGCCCACCTTAACGCACATACTCTCTCTCCCCCTCTCTCTCATTCTCTCTCTGTCACTCTCACTTGTCCTTCCACGTTTCTCCATGGATGACACATCAAGAAGGCCCTCAGCCTTAGACTTCCCCAAATCTACAACTGTGAGAAATAAATTTCTGTTCATTATAATTTACCCAGTCTGTGATATTTTGTTATAGCAACACAAAATGAATTAAGACATATGGGTTCCAGATATATTTAGAAGGCAAAATTGTAAGAATTGGGTAATAAGTTAAGTGGGCGTGGAGGAGGTTTTGGTGTGATCAAGTCAGGTAGGATTCTGTACTGACTCCCAAGTTTCTGTCTGAAGCAACTGAGGGATAATAGCATTACCCTGAATGGAAAAAAAAATAATGTTGCCTAAATAATAATGGGCATGATTCACTAAGGTAAACAATAAGGAGAAGGCAGATTTGGGAGGCAGGAAAGATGATGGTTTGGGGTTTGAACATACTGAGTTTCAGAAGTGTGGTGGGTTGTTATTTTCCATGGATGGTTCCAACCTTATCTTGCCTCATGCCTTCTCTTCTTACAATGTGCCTTTGGCATATCTACCATGAGATATGGGGATCTCTGATCTTTCCCTTTGAACCAGGGTGGGTCTTTGTGACTGTCTTGACTAACAGAATACAATGGAATTGATGCTATGTGACCTCGAAGTCTAGATCATAAAAATTCCATGCACTTCTCCCTTGCTCTCTGGGACACTTGCTCTCAGAACAGTTATTATCTTGTGAGGAAGTCGAAACTGGCCCCCGTGCTGAGATCACAGGGAGAGGCCCTGCGCAGGTCTTCCAGCCAATAGCCCAGCTGAGGTCCCAGCCAACGGAGCATCAACCACCAGACGTAGGAGTGAAGGTGAATCCAGATGATTCCACTCCCATATTCTCAAATTTCAACTTTGAATTCTTCAGCTGAAGTCCTAGACACAGTGTATTACAGATCTCTGTTGTGTTCTCCGTGAAATTCTGATGCACAGAGTCTGTGAGCGTCATAAAATGGTTGTTCTACACCACTAAGCTTTGGGATTTGCTGTGCAGCAATAGAACCTGGAACAGGATGCCCATAAGATAGTTGCGCAAACACAAACTTGGCTTTATGAATCCAGAGCTCACAATGGAGGTCGGGGCTGGGAATGTCAAACTGGAAGTCATCAGCCCACAGGTGACGACTAAAGCCATGGATCTCAGTGATATCCCAAGGAAGCGTCTTAAGTCGGAAGATAAGAAGGGTGGATCTGGAATGCACAAGTGTATTTGTATCTAAGTAGCATTTAGAAGGAAAGAAGCATGCAGAGGAAGTTAAGAACAACACTGATGAGTGCTCAAAAGGAAACCAGAAATAACTCAAAGTGTTTCAAACAGAGATTTAGGTGCTTACAGAATTATTAGGCATCTGCTACGACTCTCAGGTTCGCTGCCACAGCCGTGGTACAGAGTCAGAGAGATGCTGCCACCACCCAGACGACAGGGATCTGCAGAGCACTGGCTCCAACCTCACAGACCCCCTTCAGCATTGAGATGGCGACCAGTCGCGGGGCATGGAGGTTGCTGCAAACGGTCTCTTCTCCGGTCAGTGCCAGCCTGTCCTGCCAGGGCAGCAGGGCTGGGGGAGGAGAATAGCATCCACTTTCCAACCTAATGCAATGTATCTTGCTGCACCCAGAACGCAAATTGCATCCAGAACCCTGGAGCAAGGGAGTATAAGGAAATGTATTCCAGGCTTCTTTCAGGAGGAAGGGTAAAAAGGGGGTGAGGATGAACGCTGATTACAAAAACCAAGCCGGACTAAAGCACAGAATAGCCCAATGACTTTCCAGAAGAATGGAGTGGCTTAAGGCACAGAAGTGAAATTGAGGGGTGAAAGGGCAGTCAATTTTGGAGTCCAACAATTCTGAGTTCAGATCCTCAACTCAGTCACTTACGTGCAGCCACACCACCATTCAGACTCCCGTTTCCTCAACTGCGTTGGCATGACGATGCCAACATCGCAGGGCTGTGGGGGGAGGTGAAACAATGCGAGTCGGGTGCTGAGCACAGAGAAACGCACGTGGTGGCGTTTATGATCCCCAAGGTGGGAAGTGCGGCTTGGCCAAGGAGCAAGAGTTGCAAGTGCTTTGCTGGAGCAGAAACTTTCTGAGTGGCATTTTGTCAGGCCTTATTCAACAGCACTTGACTTAGCACTGATTCTCCAGAGATCTTCTGAGGAAGGGTGGCTTGTTATATCCTCTTACAGAGTTAGAGCTGCTGAGAGCTTGGTTTACAGCAGCTCCTTCCAAACTGCAAGTTCCAAAGCCGACTCCGCTCCCCCTTGCAGCCTGTTCCACCCCAGGGGAGGCTCGCGTAGCTTAGAACATCTTGCGGGTGCCAGTCTGGCTCCCCTTCCAGCTCCGGCATCTCCATTGCTAAGTTATAGTCCCAACTGGAACAGTTGAAACACAGTATGCTACATCACTAAGAACGGGCAAATGGAAGGAAATTCTGTCGTTTGTGGCAACATAGATGGACCTGGAGGGCGCCGTGCTCAGGGAAATAAGCGTGCACAGAAAACAAATGCCGCGGGATCTCACTTATGTGTGGAATCTGCAAGGGCAAGCTCACAGAAGTAGAGAGTAGAACGGTGGTCACAGGGGCTGGGGCCGGAGGGGGATGGCTGGGGGAGGGGAGATGTCCCCTAGGGCGTACAAAGTCTCAGACAGGAGAAATAAACTGTAGTGGTCTATTGCACAGAACAGTGGCTATAATAAATACAAATGCACTGTATACTTCAAAATAATAAAAAGAATGCTTAGTAGAGTGCGGTAGAAAGACCGAATCTGAATTTAAATCCAGATTATGCAATTTTTGAGCTAGGTCACCATACATAAATGCTGAACTTCTTTGAGCCTCAGTTTACACATTTATATGATAGGAAAAAATGTACTAACTACTTTGCAGGACTGCTGTGAAGATTAAATAGAATGAGTAATGACGAGAGCTGCCATTTATTGACGCATGTCAGATACTGCACTGAGCTGTTTAGGTATATTTACTTAATCTTCACGACCATCCTGTGACGGTTATTATCGCTGATCTGTAAATAAGAAAACTGCGGTTTAAAGAGTTTAAGTAACTTCCAGATCACACAGACACTGCAGGTGCTGCAGAGGCAGGATTTGAAGCCCAGCTGGGGAAGGACCCAGACAGGGTCTGACCCGGAGGGAGCACTTACTTGGTAAATGGAAAATGCTATTTTTCACTAGTCCAGACCCAACTCCCTGACTCCATAGACCCTAAACTGATTCACCGAGACTCCTTTGCCAAGGGGTCTTGCTGGGATGAAAACCGAATCTCCTGACTCTGCGTCTAGTGCTTTTGACCTTACCCTAAACTGTCCTGGGCCAGGTCCCTTGCTGGGAAGGCTGCGGCTTGGCGCGCAGGCAGGCCGGGCCGGGCGCTCACATGCGCGCGACAACGGCGCCCTCTGCTGGCCGCTCGGAGGAGCGAGCGGGGCCCCGCGCAGCTGGACGGTTTATGTACCATTAACTTCTCGGTCTCGGCGGCCTTTGAGCTCGCCCTCCCCTTTTAAAACGGGAGCCTTTGTGTCCGCAGGTCTTTTATTTATATTTTACTTTGAAAACCGTGTGACTCTGCCCAGAAGGCAGCGGGCCCAGCCTCAGCGGCATGCTCCGGGTCTCCAGGACCCCGCCTCTAAGGTTGCAGCAGCTCTCCCATCCCCACGCGCACCGAGGTCGTGGCCCGGGTGAGGCCCACGGTGGATGCCGCGGACTCTGGGTGGCCCGTGAGTGCAAGGAGCACCAGCGTGCAGAGAGCCTCACAGAGGTCCCCTTCTGTGTCCGAGCTGCTGGATCACGGGGAGAGCCAGCAGGAGCTGAGCACTGCTCTGGCTGCAGCCACCAAGCGCGCCCCTCCTCGTGGAGTTGCCAGCACAGTGTCTCCGGCTATGTGGCAGCAAAAGCCCAAAGTAACTCCAAGTACAGTTTTAGAAAGGATTTTCTTAGCAGTAATTAAATGCTAAGAATTAAATTAATTAAATGCTACATTAACTGAACAGTTTCAAAAAGAACTCACCATCTCTGTTCCCTTATGGCCAGCCCCCAGCCCCATAGCCCAGCTATTAGGTATAGACAGTGGAAAAGTTTAAAGGGGTTTGTTTAAAACGTATCCATGGGGTAAAAAAGGGCTTCCAGAAAAATGTTTGGCAATACATGCTGCAGGGAAGAAACCCCGGATCTCTTGGCATCTAACTCCAGAGGTCAAATATACGGGCGCACAGTGACCACTGCATATTCAGTTACCAATATTTTGAGCAAACCTTGGTGTTTCTAAATGACGAACACATTGATAATCGAGTCCTTGCTCTCACTGAGGATTTAAGAAGACAATGTGTGTGATGTGCATTGCATGGTGGCTGGTACACAGAAAATATTTAATAATTAATAAGGAATTGCTAGAACGAAACAAAGCAAAGCAAAGCCACTCCATTTCCAGGACCAGCGCGCGCTCTAATCTCCCGCGTTCCTGTGCACACAGATTGGGCACCGGCGGGCCTGCGGAGCCAGGATCTGTCTGCCGGGAGTTCCATGCCCAGCCGTCACCTGACCTAGGTAGTGCTGGCACCTGTCAGCCCCCTGGCGTGGGAACAGGCTTGGGATCTGAAATATCCTCCCCTTCAATCGTCCTATAATTACCAAGGGAGTTTGCTTTTCTGGCCTTTATTTTCAAATTAGAGAAAATTCACCAAAACTTTTGCTTGATAGCTCACTTCCTGAAAAAACACAGACGGTGGGACTCCAAGGACAAAAAGACTTCAATTACAGCAGTGACAGAATCTGCCAATACCGATGTGGAGGTGGTTTTCTGTCTTCTGTAGGTGGCATTTTCACCAGTAGGGACCGGGCAAAGTCCTAGTGATGTATACAATTCGACAGGTGTGTCTGTTACCACCTTGTGTATAATAATTTAATTTAAAGAGGTCAGTTGGTTAATAGATCAGAATAAGACTGTCCTGGGCTCAAATCCATGTCAGTCACCTGCTCACTAGGCAATCTTGGATATCTGTTAACTTTTTGCATTCTTCAGCCCTAAAATGGGGATAATGGTAGCAGACTTTCCTGGCAGCTCTTCTGAGGGTCATGGAAGATAATGTTGGAAACTGCTGGTCTCTGTGCTTGTCACAGAGTAAGCCTTCAACTTGCTCACTTATTCAACAAAAGCTGATTGAGTACCTACTGTGTACCAGGCACTGACCCGCGTCTCAGGGATTAGCAGTGAATGAAACAGTCCAACTCCAGGCTCTCAGAAAGCCCACAGCCTAGCTGGGGGAGACCAAGGACTAACTTGTAAAGCGTAATATATCTTAAGCAGTGTGCTCTGAAGAAAAATAAGTATGGGGTGGACAGTGACAGTGGTGCTATTTTTGACAGAGGGAAAGCTTTTCTTTTTTTGTCAGAAAAATGGCATTTGGAAAAATTCCTGAGTGAAGGACAGGAGACAAGCCGTGGGGCTGCCCGGAGGAAGAGTGTTTCAAATAGAAAGACCCGGAGTGAGGGGCCAGGCAGAGAAGGTGAGAGGTGGCTGGGAGCCACCGTGTGGGCCGGGACCTGGGAGGCCATGGGAAGGGCCGGTCAGTGGGTGGCGAAGGCGTGTGGGCCGAAGAGCAATGGGAGGCCACCAAGGAAGAGTTTCTCCTTCCTGGGCTCCTCCTCATTCTTCCTTCTTTGCACCTGGCGTAGTCACAGGCAGATACCTGCACCCAGTGCCCACCTTGAAAACCATTCAATTCTAGGACCATCTTTTGCCCTCTCCTTTATTCCGAGAGACCTTAAAGACTCATGAGAACTGCAACTTGAGAAATCCAGTTTAGAGAAGGCATTTTTTTGTTTGTTTGTTTTGTTTTTAGAGACAGAGTATTGCTTTGTTGCCCAGGCTGGAGTGAAGTGGTGAGATCCGATCTTAGCTCATTGCATCCTTGGATTCCTGGGCTTAAGTGACTCTCCTACCTCAGCCCCCTGAGTAAGCCGGACTACAGGTGCACGCCACCACGCCTGGCTTAGAGGAGGCATTTGAATAAACTCCTTCCTAGCACTCACTTATTCTGCCTTCTCTGTTCAGTACTATTAATAATATTGTCGTTATTAAGCGTTTCCTAACAATACATTGACTTTCTTTACTGCCTGGGAAGGTTTTATATTTGTACATTTGATTAGCCTTCCTGAAAATGAACCCAGACTGTTTGCTTATTCAACCAATAGGAAGGTCACATTTACCTTTTCCAGGAACAAAAACTAAAGTTATTGATTGCCTGTTTCCTTCAGGACACAGAGGTAAATGCTTTATTTTCAAACACCAGAAATAACACAAAGCAGAAAATCTACTTCACAATGTAAGCCTGTCTATCAAGAATGTGCGTGATGACACAGAACAGACTGACGGGGCTGCAGTAACCGTCTTCTCTTGTCAGGGGCAGAATCTTGTTTTGGAAGATGCTAAGCTGAGCCTGGATTCCTGACTCACACAATCTGTGAGATACTTGTTGATTTATGTCACTAAACTTTGTGGATAATTTGTTATTCAGCAATTGAGAACTAATACGTAGCTCCTAGATGAATTTTTTTCTTTTAGCCTTTCCTTAATGTCCTGGTGCGAAGAAATACTTTAGGAATAGAACGCTTACTAAAAGCACTAGGTCTGTAATATAAGATGACTCCAGAAATGTAAGCTCACAACTGAAGACCTGGATTCTCTTACTATAGATATTGAAAAGCAAGCAAATAGTGAAAACACTTTGAACTCAAATAATAAACAAATGCCTTTGAATTCTTCTCATTATAATATTATTCCCTGATCTGAAACATATTAGAACACAATTACGGAATACAGCCTGTGCCACACATGTTGGCACTTACACCACGTGCCAGCCCTGTGCTGGGTGCAGAGGATGTGAGGTGACAGTAGGTGGCCCTGTCTCCATCAGTTTGTAGTCGCTCCTGGTTGTCACTATCAACTGTTTCCATGGTGGTCACACTACCACTTCACGAGCCTGGTGAAAGTTCTCGATTTCCTATAGAAAGTTTCTTCAGTTTGGATGAAAATGCCATCTCTTTTCACATTGGCATTTGCTCCTATAAAAATTTAGATAAGTGGGTGGCGAACCCTGAATTGAACTAGGATTTGGATCTGACGCAAAACGAGGACTGATAAATCACCCCTCCCATTTACCTGAAAAATTTCACCAGGTGCAAAGGAGTTATAAATGTTGTTTAAGATTCCAGAGCTAAGAAATTATGTAGAACTATGGAGAGTGGTTTACTCCAGGGCACGCACTTGAGTACTGATAAACAGCTTGAGGGAAAACAAAAAAATATCCCCTGAAACATTGAAGCGGCAGCAAAGCTAATAGCTCTGTTTATGGAGGGACTAGGGCTCTGAACAAACATATAAATAAACCAAAAATAAGAAGCACTGACATAATCATGAGCACTTTTCACATAAAAAGAACTGGATTTCTGCAAACTATACTTATTTAGTCAGACGTGACTGCAATATTGCTAAGGTTTATCTGAATATTTAGGAAGGAAGCAAGACTAGAATTAAACCAGATATGTAGGCTAGGATGCCTTTAAAACTTGCTTTCAGAGCCATAAAAATTATTTGGAAAACCAAGGCTCATAATAAATATCTGTTTGTCTCTGGTTTCAGCCCCCAGGCTGTGATGCACGTGCACACGCGCTGTGCACAGCCACGGCCTTCGCTGGAACGCCTGCTGTTCCTCGTATCCATCCTTCTCACTCTCTAAACCATGAGCGCCCTGAAAGCAGTGCAATTCATTTTTAAAAATATCCAACTAGTGTAATTCCTGGCACATAATAGATGATCAAAAACTGCTAACTGAATGAGTAAATGATGAAGTGGAGGAGCTTGAAGGAGAACTTGTGGGAGCCTCCATACCACAATGCTTTATCAGAAGATGGGCTCATTGGACCTTCATCTCTCCCCAAGAACCACCATCCACCATGTGGACTGAAGGGGCTTCCTCCTTGGATGGGAGCCCCCATCCTATGAATACTGTGACTCCCATGAATCCTGTCTCACGAATTGGCAAAAGCATTTTCATTAAGGAGCCTTTTATCATTAACTGGAGGCTCTTGACTTAGAGAATATATCAAAAATAAATAAATTAAAGGTGAAAATAAGAAGAAATAAGCATGGGAATCAACAGTTTTTGAAATAGTTGAAAAATATAGCCAAAGTCCCAGTAGTTTTAGGGGAGTGATCTTACCAAACATGTAATTTAAAAGCCATTCCAGAGCAAAAGAAAAATGGAAAACTTCCCACCTCATTCCATGAAGCTAGAAAATTCCTGATGCTAAACAGGAGAAGAGAGTCACACAAACAAGCAAACAACAGCAAAAGTAAAACCGACAACAGAATTTCTACAAACTTAATCTTCCACCTTCCAGAGCACTTAGTTTAGCACTTCAGGCATGGGGCAGTCACCGAGCTTGTAGAGCCTGCTTTGGGATTCGGTGGTCCTGTAGAGTGGACAAGGCTGATGAAAGGGAAGCGAGATCAGAGCTCAGCTGGCATCTCTGCCCAATAGAGAAAATGAGTAATTATTTTAATGGGAAAAGTTACCTCTGCCAGAGAAAGAATTCAATTGCTGATAGATGGAGTCCCTCTCCCCAACAGGAATTAGCTCAAGAGACCAGATAAGACTTTTACATGTAGTAAGAGCTGCATTTATTTACACAAGGGCATTTTCACGCTAAGGTAGGCTTTGCCATTTTAGCAAGCTGACAACCAGAATGTCATATTAGATTTGTGGTTTAGTAGCAAGAACCAGGAGGAGTCGGAAGGCCTGGCTGGAGTCTTAACTACAACCATTACTAGCTTGCAGAGCCTTGGGAAATCATTCAACATCTGGGATCCTGCCTCTTTTTCCGTAAACAGGAGGTGAGGTTACCTAAGGCTAACCTCATGGTGTTTTGAGAATCAAACAGGACAACCAGAAAGGGCTTTAGAATTTGTGATATGATATTAAAGAGGACTGTTTGTATAGGGGAAGCTTCAAGAGGTATTGATTAAACATATTCTAATTCTATCATTTACTAAACCACTCGATTGTAATCTTGAGCATGTTACACGTTACTTAACCTCTCTAGGCCTCAGTTTCCTCATCTGTTAAATGAGGATAATAATACTTTCCATCTAAAATGGCTGTTGTGATGATTAAGTTAGTGTTTTAAAAATGCTTAGAAATGCAAATGTTTATTAAATAAATAAAATATTTATTAAATAAAATAAAAATTAGATTAATTAGGTGTCTCAAAAGTTGTTTTTCATATGATTATGGCTTATTGAATGTTAAATAAAATAATGAAACAGGACTTAATGCAAATTATAGCTTATCATCTTTGGTGACTGTGAGGCTACATTGCTGCAGGCCTTGTAATCTTGTGGCTGTCCCCCACCCTTGAGTTTGATGATGAAGGACTTGCAAAAAAGCCTGTCTTGAAATAAATAGAAATGTGGCCAAAGACAACAAGTCACTGGCCCAAGATCTGAGATATAAGATGAATTTGGGCATGAATTAAGATGAGTGGGAGTGACAATTTGGCCTTTATTCTACTCCTGGATGCGTACCTGAGTCTAATGTTTAGTGATGTAGGTCATTGTCATTGGATTTGTATGTATTTATGTTCATCAAATTAGGTGACAATGCTTTAAGACTCCTATGTGTTCTCATTCTTTGGAGTTCCTTGTGGCATTTGTGGCACAATGATGTAGAAAGGTTTGAAGTGCAGATCCTCTTCAGTGTTAACTAAAGGTATGCTGTCACCTTGGGCCTGAAGCCATCTGGTTGATCCACTGCGGAAGCTCCCTTCGGTTTGGCTTAAACCACAGCTTTACCTTTAACCTCACATATTTCCAACTGTCACGTTCTCACTCAGCCTCTCCCTTGCCCCAGAAGAAATGCATACATCCTTTTTTTTTTTATTGATACAAAATATTTTAATATTTATGGGGTACATGGGATATTTTGTTACATGCATGGAATGTTTAATGATCAAGTCAGGGTATTGGGAGTATCCGTCACCTTGAGTATTTATAATTTCTGTGCATATGTTGGGAACATTTCGAGTCCTCTCTTCTAGCTACTTTGAAATATACAATACATTGTTGTTAAATATAGTCGCCCTACTCTGGTATCAAACATTAGAATTTATTCCTTCTATCTAATTTTATGTTCATACTCATTAACCAAGCTCTCTTCATTCCCCTCCCCACCTGTACACAGTTTCTGGTATCTATCAGTTTACTCTCTACCTCCACGAAATCAACATTTTAGTTCCCACATGGGTGAGAACATGCAATATTTGCCTTTCTATGCCTGGCTAATATCACTTAACATAACACCTCCCAGTTCCATCCATGTTGTTGCAAATTACAAGATTTCATTCTTTTTAATGGCTGAATAGTATTCCATTGTGTATATACAACATTTTCTCTATCCATTCATCCATTTGATTGACAGTTAGGTTGATTTCATATCGTGGCTATTGTTAATAGTACCGCAATAAACACGCCAATTCAGGTATCCCTTTGATATACTGATTTCTTTTCCTTTGGGAAAATATTCAGTAGTGGGATTGCTGGATCGTATGATAATTCTATTTTTAATTTTTTGAGGAACCCTCATATTGTTTTCCATAATGGCTGGAGCTCAATAGTGTATAAGAGTTGGCTTTTTTTCTGCATCCTGGCCAGTATCTGTTATTATTTGTCTTTTTAGTAACTGTCATTCTAACTGGAATAAAATGATATGTGGTTTTCATTTGCATTTCCCTGGTGATTAGTAACGTTGAGCATTTTTTTCATATACCTGTTGGCCATTTGTATGTTTTCTTTTGAGAAATGTCTATTCATGTCCTTTACCCACTTTTTAATGGGATTGTTATTATTTTTTTTAGTATTGAGTTGTTTGAGTTCTTGTATATTCTGAACATTATTCCCTTGTCAGATGAATAATTTGCAAATATTTTCTTCTATTCAATAGATTGTCTCTTCATTCTCTTGATTATTTCCTTTGCTATGCAGCATCTTTTTAGTTTCATATATTCTCATTTGGTTTGTTTTGTTGTTGTTGTTGTTGCCTGTGCTTTTGAGGTCTTAGCCATAAAATTGTGGCTTAGACCAATGTTCTGAAGTGCTTTCCCTATGTTTTCTTCTGGTAGTTTTATAGTTTGGGGTCTTATGTTTAAATCTTTAATCCATCTTCAGTTTATGTTTGCATAGGGTGACAGATAGGGGTCCAGTTTCATTCTTCCGCATATGGATATCCAATTTTCCCAGCACCATTTATTGATGAGGGTGTCCTTTCCCCAATGTATGTTCTTGGTGCCTTTGTCAAAAATCAGTTGGCTGTATGTGGATTTATTTTTGGGTTCTTTATTCTGTTCTGTTGGTCTGTGTGTCTGTTTTTATGCCAATAGTAGGCTGTTTGGGCCACTATAACATTGTGATATATTTTGAAGTCAGGTAATATGATGTACTCTTTATTCTTTTTGCTCAGGATTGCTTTGGCTACTTGGGATCTTTTTTTTTCTTCTTCCATATGAATTTTTGGATTTTTTTTCTGTTTCTGTGAAAAATGACAATGGTATTTTGATAGGGATTTCATTCAATCTGTAGGTTGTTTTGGGCAGTATGATCATTTTAACAATATTAATTCTTTCAATCCATGAGCACAGAAGTTCCTTCCATTTGCTTGTATCCTCTTTAATTTATTTTGTCAGTGTTTTGTAGTTTTTCTTGTAGAGGTCTTTCACCTTCTTAGTTATATTTATTCCTAGATATTTTTTTGTTGTTGTTGTAGCTATTGCAAATAGGATTACCATCTTGATTTCTTTCTCAAGTAGTTCATTATTGGTGTATAGAAATGGTACTGATTTTTGTATGTTGATTTTGTATCCTGCAATTTTACTGAATTTATCAGATCTAAGAGTTTTTAGGTTTTTCTATTATAAGATCATTTTTTTTTTCTGCAAAGAGAAACAATTTGACTTGTTTTTCAATTGGATGCCTTTTATTCTTTCCTTAGCCTGATTGCTCTGGCTAAGACTTTTAGTACTATGTTGAATAGAAATAGTGAAAGTGGGCATCCTTTTCTTTTTCTAGTTTTTAGAGGAGAGGCTTTCAGCTATTTCTATTTGGTCTGATGTTAGCTATTGTATATGGCCTTTATTATGTTGAAGTATCTTCCTTTTATGCTTAGTTTTTTGAGAGTTTTCATCACAGAGGGATGTTAAATTTTACTGAATGCTTTTCCTGCATCTATTGAGAAGGTCATATGATTTTTGTTCTTCATTCTGTTGACATGATGTATCACATTTATTGATTTGCGTATGTTGAACCATCCTTGCATCCATGGGATAAATCCCACTTGATCATGATCTTTTTGATGAAAATGTACACACTCTTAAGTGCAATTTTTTGATCACGTATTTTGAATAATGCAGAAATGAAATATGCACAAAAGACAAATAGTCTCAGGCCACTTAAAACATGCCTCAAGATGTTGTCAAACATACTCATATACAATTGGTTTTCAGATGGAAAAATCAGTATTGACTACACCATCTGTTTACAGGAAAGAATTTTGAGCCACTCATGTAATTTTAAATACAGGGACTTCAATTGAAGATACTTATAACTATTGAATCCATTTCCCCAGTATTTTAATCCTATTCCATCAAGATCCAGTAGACCAGAGTTAATTGTGCTAGTCCCATTAACCTTCCCCATCTACTACAGAGAGGTTCGTTTGCACAGAGGGCTGGGTGGGCCTGCTGAAGGAGTGATAGGTGAAGTGACCTCATTCCTCTGGCCATAGCTGTTTAAATCAGAGGTTAACACTTGACTCAAACTGGACCAGATTCTTAGTTTGGGGAAACTGGATTTGGAACATAGTGACAGTCAGGACCTTGAATTCAAAGGACAGGTAGGATTGTTTGGGACCACCATTTTCTCTCACATACACAGTGAGGCAGGTAAAGCTGATCTGCAGAAGGAGAAGCAGACGTGTAGTGGGAAGAAGACAGGCCATTTGGTAAGGGGGTAAGAAGTTGGGTGGGGGAGATCAAGGTTGCTTTATGTAGGGGACTGACGCATATTTTCCTAGTTTAAGAATTAAAGTTAGTGAGTAATGTACGTGTTCTGTCCAGAGTGTTTGAAAGTAATGTGCTCTGGACAAGGTCCTTATGATAAACAAGGATGTTGCCTAGAGGCATAACAAAGGACCTGAGCTGCAGCTAGCAAGAGCGGCCCCCACCCCACGGCATTGGAGGTCTGGAGGCCACACAATAAACACCCCATAATATGGTTGGTTAGTCAATGACGGGTAAGACCCCTCAAGGGAGGGGCGACCTAAGCCATGCACAGCCGCCAGGGTTCAGCCGAAGATCTTAGGGGATCACCCTAAGAGAAGCTGGGGATGAGAAATGCCCCCTTTGGCTCACCTTGCCCATCCTTGCTAATCTCGGTCCTTTATCTATGCCTAGTGCCTACAGCAACTACCTTGAAATTCTGAGTCAGGGGATATCTGTTTCCCTAAGACTACACTTTCTGGAATTAATGGCTATCGCTGCCACGCCTGGGTGGTTACGTACAAGGAACTAACTTTAATCTTTTAGAGTATAAAAATAAAACTGACCTGGTGTATTATTACTGGAGTCAACTGTTTGTATGTGTGTTTGCATTTTTCTTTGTGTTCTGCATGTTTTTGTGTTTTATGTTCTGTGTTCATCCTCCGTCCTGTTAACGGGCCACAACAGCTTTACTTCCTCACTGCTATTCTGTCCCATTCCCAGGCCTTCTGGAAGGCTGATGACACTTCCCACCCTTGATTCTGTGATCTTATATCTAGAAAATCCTAAAGACTCTACCAAAAAACTTCTAGATCTGATAATTCAGTAAAGTTGCAGGATACAAATCAACAAAAATCAGTATACAAAAACCAGTAGCATTTCTATACACCAATAATGAACTACTTGAGAAAGAAATCAAGATGGCAATCCTATTTGCAATAGCTACCAAAAAAAAGAATACCTGGGAATAAATATACCCAAGAAGATAACTACCGATCTAACTCAAAGATCCTTGAGTCTTTCCAGTATACTCTCCTCCCTCCCATTAGCCTAGGTTTGAGTAGGTTTTCATTATTTTTTAATCAAACATTTCCTGACCAGGACGAGTGAGTAGGCAAAAAATAGTGAGGGGAAGAACAAGTAGATCAATTACTGCCATGGTACTGTACAGTGGTGTTTGGTTGATTGGGTCCTGCTCTTGCAAACCTGTCCTCTCACCTGGGATACCTGGTGGTTTAGCAGAGATTGGCCTTTCTGTTTAGGTGTGAGTTCAGTGTTGAGGAAACCAGGTAATCACAAATCTGTCATTCATTAACCAATTGGGTAAATACTTAGTGAGCACCTTACTCATGCTCATGCACTCCGAGAGGGTGCGGAGATATATCTGAGTAAATAAAATCAAGTCCCTCCTCACTAGGAGCTCAGTGTCAGATGCTTAACCATCTTCTTTTTCTTTTTTTGTGGCAAGCAGTTCTAGCAGACTATCTTCTTTAATCAAACCTGTGGCTCAAGAGCAAATTTTATTTTAATTCTATTGATTTAAAAAAAATATTTTTCCTTACGATTGTATGGCAAATATTCTAATGAGAAGCCTTAAGAAAGTTTAAAATCCAAAAGCTAGATAATCTGTTCTTTAAAAAAAAGACTTTTGATGATATGAGAATAGTTTCACATCTGTTATTTTTATTTTGTTTTTTGAGACAGGGTCTTGCTCTGTCACCGAGGCTGAAGTGCAGTGGTGGGATCATAGCTCACTGTAGCCTTGAAATCCTGGAATAGAGGGATCCTCCTATCTCAGCCTTTCAGCTAGTTTAAGACTACAGGTGTGTGCTGTCATGCTCCCCTAATTTTTAAAATTTTTGTGTAGCAATGGAGTCTTGCTGTGTTGCTTAGGGTGGTCTCCAACTCCTGGGCTCAAGTGATCCTCCTGCTTCAACCTCCTAAAATGCCGACATTACAGGTGTGAGCTACCACACCCAATGCACATCTTTTAGGGAACATTTTGATATTTAAAAATACAACTTGAAATTTTGTGGCAAAATTATACAGATTAATTCCACATCAAACTCTCCTTTGCCTTGGCAATGTTCCATTTCTTTCCTCTAAAAAATGTATTTATATAGTGTTGCCTCTGTGTCTCTGTCAAGAACCCCAGAATCAGACACAGGAGTAATGAAAACTCTGAATATTCGTGGCTGTTAACTCAGAAAGCTGTGTGTTTTCTCAGACTTCAGAGGTTATGGCTCTGGGCAGAGGGAGGAGGTTTTCCTCGCTTTCTCCTCTGGACTGCACACTCCGGTAAGGTAGCTTCTCACCACTCAGAAACAAAGGAAAAGGAGGGGAGCGGGGAAAGGGGGAGAAGAAGAGGAAGAGAGAGGAGAAGAGGACGGAGAAGCAGCAGCAGCAGAAATTAGACCAAAACAAAGGATGCCATCTGTAGTTTCCTTCCAGGCTCTGCGCTTTGCTGAATCCGACACTGAACCACTAGAGCCTGCGATGTCTCAAGCTCTGTCTCCCTCTGGTGATCAGTCTTACTATTTCTGGACTCCAGCACAGGCTACGGCCATCCCTGTTTTTCTGAGAAGCTAATGCCTCCACTGATTTTAGAAAAAGAAAAAAGTTCACTCTTCCCCCTTTGGTTGGGGCAGCAGGATGGCGCCACTCCCAGCGCGTGCCCGTGTCCGCCGCCTGGCTCTGCGCGCCGGCTCCTCAGTGCTGCTGGCCGGGCAGCTCCCAGCGCACCGGGACTCTCCGTGCCTGTTTCCTCATCTGTAAAGCGAGGAGAGTGCATGCACCCCAGAGGCTGTTGGGAGGAAGGAACAAGATACCCCCTGCCGGCACTTTGCTTGCGTCCTGCCTGGCAGAGAGAGTGCGCTGCCTGCCGCACGGGTGCTGTGGTCTGTGCCTTCACGGGGCACCAGCGCAGGAGGGCTCTGGAACTGGCATCCACAGCCCTAAACATTGGAAAGCACAGCTTTTCCAGTAAGACGAAGGCATCCGGAAATGAGACGTTAGCTGAGAAAGGATGGGGGTGTGCACATTAGGAGTCAGTTTCGTGGAGGAATTCACAGCCCATATTTTCAGATCAGACCCTAGAAGGTACACAACATTAGAAAAGCATAAAATGTTTCCCAGATCCTGGTCACCAGAGGAATTTAGAAGTTTCTATTTCAGGGGAATTCTAGAGTCTGACTCTTTGGGTCAAATTCTGATGCTACCACTTTTCAGCTGTTTGATTTTGGGAAAATTATTTGGTTCTTCTGAGCCTTTGTCCCCTGCTCTGTATAATGGGAATGAGAATGGCTTTCCCTGCCAGTGTTCGGAGTGAGACCACCCACAGGAGACGGAGCGAGCACACCTTTGCTGGAGGAAGCCCTCTGCGTCTGTTACATATCATCAGCCCAGGGCAAGCTGAGCTTCTCACTCCCAGTACAGTTGCGCCCAGTACCAAGGGAGAAAACTTGCTAATGGTAATTTCTTCTGAAGCAAAGGGGTTAGCAGAAAGTCCACTTCCCTTTACAAAAGAGGTTTTCAGAATTGGCTGCCTATTGGAATTGCCTGGGGAGCTCTAAAAAAATGTCTAAGCCAGGGCCCCACCCTCCAAGGTTGTGATGTAATTGATCTGGGGTGTGGCCTGGCACTGAATGTATAAAAGCTCTCCAGATGGTGGTACGTGCAGCCAAGGCTGGGGACCGCTGCCTTAAGAATACCTTTCTACACATTTGCATGATGTTAGGCTTTTTTTTCTGCACCTTCATGCAAATCTGCGAAGGTAGGCACACTGAAAAGCAATTTAAGAACAGAGTATATTTGAAATCAGAGCAGTTTGACTGGCTTTCAAGGAGCAGGAAAACAATGGGTAAGGACATGTAAGTCCCAACAAGTATTTGTGTAAGCTGTGATGTTCTTTAGAGCCATGATCCTGTCCCCATTCTCTCTGAAACCCCCTTTGTTTACACAGGGGCGGAAGTCCTTTGCCATCCCTCAGAGATCTCAAGCCTGGGTCATTATACACACGTGTGCACATACGAACCCAAGTCAACAGGCAACATCAAGGGAAGCTTTAAAGTGGACGTCTTTGTGGAAAGATCTGAGGGAACCTGTAGGAAAGGTGTGGGGTGGGCTGGATCAGGGAAGAATCTGCCTCCATCTCTGTGGGAGGAGGCCAGAGGTGTTCTGTTGTGGGAAGCCCAGAGCCCTTCTGGAATAACCTGAGGCTCAGCCAGCCCTTGGGAATGACGTTGGTGGGTGAGCGGAGACTCGAGGGTGGTGTTAGGAGTACAGCACGCAAGGGCCCCTTCCATCCGAGGAGGTGCAGGCGCGCAGGAGGGCGTCGTCCTGGGGGAGAGAGGCAGGCGTATCCAGTGAGTCTGGGACAGCAGTTAGAACAGAGAAGCTTTCCAGGACAAGCCTGCAGTGCCCTCGCCTCATCTTCCCTCCGGCGCCTGACTGGCTGGTCTGAATCCCAGCTTTGCCGCTGTGTGACCTGGACGTGTCACTGACCCCTCAGTGCCTCGGTGTCCACACCTACGATGGTGGTGATGCTAGTGCTCACCTCACAGAGCTGTTGGGAGGCTTAAATGGCAGTCAGTGTGATTCAGTGTCATGTAATTACATGTAATCATTGTCAAGCGCTTTCATTAGTGCTTAGGACATAGTAAAGACCAATTCAGTGTTATTATTATTATTATTTCTAATCTAGCACTGAAGAAACGTGTTTAGGTCTTAATGAAATGAAATTGTGTTTTATTAAAATAAAAGGGACTGTCATCAAAGGGCTGTACAAGAAAACTAAAAGCGAGATCTTTTGTTTCGGAAAATTCTTATGCAATGGGGACCCTTCCTTTAACTTCAGCGGTTGGAGTGTTGTCAGCAGGTGATGGCTGAGACAAAGCTAGGAAACCAAAGGAATGCCACCAATGTCAGGCCAACACCACTGCCTGGTGTCCTTTGAAGAGACAGCAGGGATGCCGCAGGGAAAACGCAGGGGGAGCTGCAGCCCTCCGGCCTCCGAGAACTTTGCACTTACCTGGAGGCACTGGGCCACCCTGCCTTGCAGGGGTGAATAAAAATAGTTCTCTCCCTTATTAGGTCGCATGGCCCCTTTTTTGTGGACCTGCGTTATTAACCGGCTGGTCCCTGCAGCACGAGGCCCAGCAAGACTGGAGGCAGCGTGCGGGGAGGGGTGGGCGCGATTCTCTGGTGCGGCTACCACAGGTCTGGAGCTTTGGGAGCCTGAGGTAAGGTGGAGCCCTGAGGAGAGGCGGCCCAGCACCTGCTGCAGCGAACTCGCAGCCTCTGTGGCTTGTTTCGTGTCTCCCACAGCGTGGACAGGCCGGGCGGGGCCCTGCTGGGCCCCAGGCTCAGGCAGAGCAGTCAGACATGATGCTCGGGCAGGGGTGTTGGAGTAGCCAGTTCTGGGTCCAGTAAAGCTGTGATTTTACCCGTGAAATGTGAGAATTAATAAATTCCCCAAATAGCTTCAGTCCAGAGAATATTCCAAAAATGGTAAGAATCAGATTCCAAGCGTAGCAGGATAAAAGGAAAAGCTACTTCAGGGTCTCTGTTAATAAGGACATCACCCAGAGCTTCCCCAGAAATGGTTTTTCCAAAGGCTTCAAAGTTTAAAAATTAATTAACATTTTACATTTAGTGTCCCACGAATTTCACATCTGCTACTGATTTTCTTACTAATTAGAAAAGCTGTTGGTGGAGGAATGGTTCGGAGATGTTCACAAAGCACAGATTAGGTCATAATTAGCAGGCAGGGGGTTTGCTAATGAGCAGGGAGGCTGCTAGACCAGCGCTCACACCAACCGAGGACTCTGCTTCTCCTGGGTCTTTGAGCTAATTTCTATCAGTACCCTGTGTGCGTGTAGGCACAAATCCCATTTGATAGCTTGGGGCGTGTTATTTGGAGCTATGTAATCTTCAGAGAGAAGACTCACCCTCTGAAGCCTTTTAGCCTCAAAATCGAGTGAGAGAATATTAGATCTACCTAATACCTATTCTCAGCTACAACCAGGTGAGATCTTGTACCACTTCCATAATTATCCAAACGTTACATTTTGGAATGCTGCGAGATATGCATCTTAAAGGGTCTCTTCTCTTTGTGGAACCCCCAGCCTGGCAGGGGCCGGGAAGGTGGCCCTGGCTACCACGGAGAGCAAAGCAGGGCCAACGTCACTCCCGGGCAGCCAGCTGTGGTTCCCACCATTCTTGCTCAGCCATTCGTCTTCATGATCTTACTCGGGCACCGCAGCCAGCCTGCTGCTCCAGTGTAAAACAGACAAGGAGTGTGAGCTGTATAGCTAACACGCACTGATTTGTCATAGAAGGTAACGGTGAAATTTAGGGCATTTTACCTGCCATGAAAAAGTAACCATGTTATTGAAGAAATAAAACATTCACTGAAAGCCAATACCAGACGGGATATGGGTGATGGATACCCTAAATACCTTGAATTGATCAGTGCGCGTTCTATGCCTGTGATTAAATTTCACATGTACCCCATATGTATGCACAAATATAGTGTATCAAAAAGTTTTTTTAAATTAAAAATATGAGGAAATCATGATGGTTTCTAAAGTGGGAGCCCCTCTCCCAGCCCCGATTTCGCAGTGATACTGGTGAGAATCTGTGGCTCTTGAAACAATGAGACTCTCCTCTGAGGTCCCTGCTGTCACGTGGTGCTGATCCCTCTGCAGAAGAAAATCGCCAGGGCATAGCCCGTCAGGGGCCAGGACCTGGGGATCCCACATGATATTCATTGCCAGATCTTTCTGATTTTTCAAGAGAAATCGGAACACTGGATCTATACAGGAAGTTTTCCAATTTAAAAAATGTTAACAAATTCAAAACTTTAAAAACCTGCTAGTCAAACAAAACACATCCCAAATACTCACTCATTCTATTAATATGTTAATTTCACATGTGATGTGGCCTAGGTTGAATCTGTCTTAGGATGATAATCCCAGTCTCAAGAGTATAGACAGAAAGTGCCAACAAAATTTAGAGATAGGTGATTTGGGGTGAGCTGAAAGAGTCATAGAAAACTGCAAGAAGCACCGTGATAATCTGCTTTGATCCAATGACATGATCGCTCTCATTTTTACTGTTCAAAAATTGGAGGTTTTTTCAAATTATGAAATATTTTTAATTATGAATATATTGTTAATATAGTCCCATTTTACGTCTATATGTCCCTAGAAAGCTGCTCCTGGCTGTTCGTGCATGCTATTTTATGATGTGATATGTTGGGATACAGGTAAATAAATCCCTCAGGCAAAACAATTTTTAAAACTCAGGAATCCTAACACATATCATTTTTTAAATTTAATAGAGCGATATTCTGCTAAAAGAACATTTACTCTCTGAAGACACATCTGCAGCTGAACATTGCCTTAAGGAACTACAAGTGCCTCATTTTTACCAAGAGCATGTACATAAAATTAGATTACATTGACAGTCCAGAGATAGTCATTAAATGTTCCATTTTGTATGATAGTGAGATGATTCTTCTATAATAACAAGCATCTTTTTTTTGTATAACATTTTTAAGGAAGAAAGTTACTTTTACATTTCATAATGGTCACAATTACATATTAGAGAAAAGGGACTGATTTTTTTCTGGTACATTTTAATACTGTTTTACATTTTAAAAAGTTAATTTATATTCCATAAAAGTCACCCTGTTTAGTGTACAGTTTTGTGAATTTGGATAAACATATACAGCTGTGTAACCTCTGATACCCTGTTTTGACATGAAAAGTAAAATATAGTCTCAAATCTAGATGCATTAATTGATTCGGTTTATTCTTTTCATGCATTCAGACGTTTCGTGGCCTGTTAATGTTCCAGGCATTGGGAATACGACAAAGCCAAGACACCACCGCCCCTGTCTCTGAGGAGCCAGACACCCAAAGGTGAGAATGCAGTCAGACAACCGCTATAAAGGAAATCTGCACAGATACCGCTCCCATTCATCCATTTCACTAATATAACCTGATCCACCCATCAATACCAGGCCTACCGCCAGGTGTCGAGAGTCAAACTGTGGACAAGAGAGGCCCGCAAACGCCCAGCCCAGCTGGGGAACAAACAGCCGAGCAACTGGACACGGCCCGGACAGGGGAGGTCTCTGCTGGGGAAGGACAGAGATCCGTGGGCCCTTGGGGAGGGGGCCTGGACAGAGCTGCTGCGGCTTCCACTGCAGGCGGGGGCGGGGGGGGGGCCTGCTGGGGAAGTCAGGAAGGCTCTTGATGAATTCCTTTCCTGCTTCCCCTGGCATAGCCCAATTCTGGAAGGGGTTGAGGAAAACTTCACAGAGTGGCAAGAAAGCTGTTTGGTAGGATGATTTATGGCTGGTTAATGGCGGAGCAAGGGTGTGAGACAGCATTCGCACAAAGCTGCAGTCCAGGCAAGCTTCTGCTTTTCATGCTACAATCAGGCGTAGAGAAATGGCTGTCCTGCGACGGGGCGTCTGTGCTCCACTGATCCACGCGGTGGCAGCGCCCGGAAAGCCATTTATTAGCAGCGGGAGGACAGAGGACAAGCCTGGGTGTCTGGTACCAGCCGCCCCAGCGGCCCCCACTGGCCAGGTGCTGACAGCTGGAGGCTGGGCCGTGATGGAGTAGACGTGGCGGGCCTGTTCCCAGCCAGCCGGCCAGGGGTGCCCAGATAAGCGGCCCTAATGGGCTGCCCTGGCTGCCGGGTCAGTGTCAAGGCCGGCAGGCGCTGGTGGCCAGAGGCGGCCACAGCAAGAGGCTCCCTGGATTGGAATGCTTGGTTTTGTGCAGATTCATTGGCCTGGACTTCTGTGCCCATGACCATGCTGGGTGGTGCTCGTGGGCTATCAAAGGGGACACTTAGTTTAAATGCTAGGAACTTTATTGGCTTACATTTATGTCCCTGCTCCCTCCCCACCTCTCCATCACAAATTAGTGGAAATCCTCATCCCAAGCCAATGAATTGTCTTTGAGCCCCTATACCCTGGCCGTGCCTTCACAGCTCATCCGCTTTCCCGTCTGTCCGGGTGCTGGCAGCTTTGCAAAGCACAAAGCCAGCCTCAGCTCAGACAGCCGGGGTTCTCAGCCTCAGCACTGCTGACTGCCCGCCTGCGAGACTCTGTGTGGCGGGGCTGTCCCGCGCACTCCGGCGTGTGGTGGCACCCCTGACCCTACCCACGAAATGCCAGGAGCACCCCTCTAGCTGTGGCAGCCAGCACTGTCGCCAGACCCTGCCAGATGTCCCCCGGGGCTAAATTGCCCCTAGGGGAGAAACACTGAGCTAGGCCTGGGTTCTAATCCCACCTCACACTTACCAAGTTACTTAGCTTCTCTGAGCCCCAATTTCTTTGTTCATAACATGTCTTCTATGGTTGTTATAAAAATCAGAAAAATGTAAAGTTGGTTAATTCCTGGCATGTGGTACGCCATCAAAGTGCAGCTATTATTACCACTTTAATACTCTGTGAATTTTCCTGGATAATTTTTTATTTGTGATTCCAGATTTCTGGTGACCAAATTATTCCAGAAAGATTGTGGAATTGACAGAAATTTCCTTGGCTCTGTAGCCTGCCACGTAAGGAAGTTTGGCTTGGGTTGCATCACCGAAGAGTATGGTTTCTATCTGGGTCTCTATCTGGGAAAGCTGCTGTTTTCAACATTCCTGCAAAATAAGATCAGCTGCCCCGTGAGCTTGAAGAGACTTCTGCCTGTGACTGCCGGCTCTGGGGTTCGGACTGCCCCCCTCACTCCCCATTATGAGCATGCGGGTCACTCATGGTTTTGGAAGCCAAGATTTGATTTCTCCAGCCTTTGAGATTCAGGGCTCGGAACAGATCCAACCTGATTTCTTAGTAGAGTATTAGATGGTTTGAAAAGAGGAAGCTATTTCTTAAAATAAGTTGTAGTTCTCCAAAAAAATGGCCTTTTAGGGTTGCTGATCAAGGTTTAAGGAATGTCTTCCTGCTATCTCCACTGCCCCAACACATACAGTTTTCTCTTTCTCATTCTGAAAATATGAATCATTTTTTATAATTACTGTTCTTCTTTTGGCTGGTTTATAAAGAATAGGGAAGGGGAAGAAGCATAGAAAAGGAGACATCTTTTGCAGTTTATTGAAAGTGTGAGATGACAAGCCACCCCTTCTTCCTACTGTCCTCCCTCCTGCTCTCCCTCCCTCTTTTCTCCTTCCTTCCTTCCTTCCTTCCTTCCTTCCTTCCTTCCTTCCTTCCTTCCTTCCTTCCTTCCTTCCTTCCTTCCTCTCTCTTTCTCTTTCTTTCTTTCTATAAAAATCCTTTATTTATTCTAGGACCTGCCAAGCAGCATGATAGTGACAGAACTAGGACATAATAACTGAACTGAATAAGAATGACAAAATTAATTTTTCAGTCCTATTGGAGTGAACACGTGTCAAAAATAAGTGCACACTTTAATTGTACACGAATTTTGATCAAAGTTTTACTCTTTTGGAAGAATGAGAGTGTTAAGTACCAAGGAACCAAAAAGGAGTAAGACAACTCTCTATACCCAAGAAGTAGAGAATCCAACAGGGAGAGAATAGATAATAGAGTTGTGAAGGTTAAATTAGAAAACTGACTGAAAACATATTAGGACAGTGCTCACATTGAGTAAGTGTAAGTACATTTAAGGAGAAAGGGGAAGTAGAAGGAAGGAGGAAGGAAGGAGGAAGGAAGGAGGAAAGAACTAAGGAAGAAGGAAGGAATTGGAACCATATAGGATAATACGTTAAATGATGGGGACAGACAATTCTTTAGGAATTTAGAGAAGATTACAGGGCTTGGGTTAGTTAGAGAAACCTTCTCGAGGTAAACATGGAGAGACATATAAAATGTCAAAGTAGTTGAGTAGAAACAGAGGCCTTTGGCCAATAACTTAAATATTTCTAAGAGATAAACATGCATCAGGCAACATTCTGTTAAACATGAATTCTTTTGCATTGCTAGAATTCTCTTCTGAGCTCCTCAAAATATCAAGATAATATAGGAAAATAAAAACCACTGCCTCTTAGGGTCTTAAACTACTATTTTTAGAACATGTGAGTATAAGATTTTCCTGTGTACTGGGCATTCCGTGTCTCTGATGGAGAGACCAACATACATCTAGGAAAGGGCACACCTGTCCTCCTTGCAGGTAACCAGAAAGAGCTAGACACACCTTTATTTACCCACTCTAAGTTGGTGGTCGTGCATTTCTCTCAATGTGGGGTTGTAAGTTCTTTAAGTCACTACCTGCTATGTAAGTAGTAATTTCTTATATTATTCCTAAGTTTACATCTTTTGGACACTCAGATTCATATCTAAATCCTTAAAATACTCTATTTCCATATGAGAAAAAAATATATTCAATTCCATGTCTTTCATTTACCTATTGGCCAGCACTGTTGGTTCTTGCTCAAATATAGATTTAGGATCAACTAGGATCAAGTCTTCCTTTCCATTTAGAGCAAGAACTTCCTGGATCTCGGCACATTTGAGAAAGTGAGATGATAGTAGCCCTGGGCCCAGAAATAAGAGGCTCTGTGCAAGGTGAACAACCTGGTATCCCTTCAAACTTATCAATCATTCGAATATTTGTTTAACATTTATTTAGTAGGGATCAGGAGATATTGATTTTTTATTAATAAAAGTTGTATACTTTCTTAATGCTCAAAATCAAGGCATTATTACATGTAAAGTGTGAAATTATCTTTTTTTTTTTTTTTTTTTACTTCTTTACAAAATTGTCTCGGAATTTCCCTTTTCTGGATTAATTTCTTGGATAGCATATTAAAATAGCCAAACCTTAGATAATAAAGTAATAATACTTTTAGTAAATAGCACTCTGCCATGCATTAAAATAACTTTTTTATTGTTTTAGAAAGCAATTAACCAACTAATTTCAAGATTTGTACTGAGCAGATTGTGCTTTGTGATAAATGGTTTTATAGTTCCACTTGAGCTGTCTACTTGTTGAAAACAAGACCCACGTATTGTAGCAGTGTGATCTGCAGTCTAGACGGAAACCCGAGTTAACAAGTGCCGTGTTTCTCATTTACTCTGCCCAGTTGGCCTGCCCTGGACCCAGCCCTGGGTGACAGTCCTGGGCACTGGCTCTGCAGGTCCCTGAGAACAGTTACCCAAGGGCTCTTTGGCCGTTCCTTGAGGACTCACTACATGGGAATTGTTCTTAAGTGACTGAGCTTCCAGAGGCTTCTCTTTACAGATATGTAAACATAAAATTGCATATACATTTATTGGCAAGGCATACTTAGGAACAGGATAAAGATAATTCCATTAGGACCCTGTCACATCTTCCATGGTTTTAAGAATTCCAGTTAAATCTCTCAAAGTGTAGCTTTCCTTTCAAAATTTTTATTAGTCATCTCATTCCTTTTGGAATTACTCATCCTTCTCTCAATCTTCTCTTACTTTGAGGTCTATTTTGTAATGTAGGATAACTGGGGCTATATGGTATAAAGATAGACTTTGACTTCAGAAACTTAGCGTAGCTCTAAGTTACCTTTAAAACCCTCTGTGTCCAGTAGTGGAAAGATTTGAGTAAAAAGAAAAAAGAAGAAAAAAAAAGTCAAACCCTCTGTGGGATGTGGTGGGCAAATTACACCTCTGGCCTTAGAAAACCCTTAAATTGTTACTAGGGTGGCTTTAAATTCTTAAATGATTCACCCCCCGATTATCTCTGACCTCACCTCCTGTCACTCTGCCTCATTCACTCTTACTAGCTACAGTGGGTTTTGCTGTTCCTTAAATATGCCACACTTATTCCCACCTCAGGGTTTTTGCATTTGTTCTTTCCTTTGTCTGTAATACTGTTTGGAGATTTCTACCCCGACTATTGTCTCACGTCATTTAGATGTCTATTCAGGTATTACCTCCTCAGAGAGGTCTTTTCTAACCACTCCATTTAAATGAGTCACCAGTCATCATCATTCTCTGTCACCTTTCTTAACTTTTTCTTCATTTCTTATCACTATCTGATTTTATGATAGGTGTTTATTTTTGTCAGTTATTTTCTTCACTAGAATATAAGCTCAGCTGGGCTAATTTTTATCTGTTACATATAATACTGTATCTCTAGTATGGTATCTCTGGAGTCCAAAAGAGGTAAATTTAGGAACAATATGAGGGATTACTATTTACATAGAAGGTAGTGGCTTAATGAACTTATAATTCCACATTGAGAGGAATTCATGGCCACCAGCTTAGGGCAGGTAAGCAAGGGAGAGTGTGGTATTTAAGGGCAAGGCCCTAGCTCTTTCTGATTCCTGGCTTAATAATATGGATTTTTGCTTCAAAATAAGAGTTGTGAATAGACAGTTTCCAACAATTTCTCTAGTTCTAAAATTTGGAGTCCCTGTAAATCCTAAAATTGTCGTCAATTTAGTAAAATAGGAAAAACATGCCTTTGGAATTCCTATGAGATCCTAGACTAGGAAAATTCTGTCAACATCATATTGACGAGAGGGAAGGAATGCTTAGGGCAGTAATGGGCTTGTCTCTATTTTTTCTTTCTCATTGGAGAGCATCAGGAAGGCATAAAAGCAATCAGAATGTTTCACTAGTGGAATGGGGCTGAGTCCTGGCAGAGGTGCTCTCCACTTTCCAAAGTGGCCCTGCTGGCAACAATGTAGAGAAGTTGGAGAGTGAACAGCTGCCACCAGGGCGCAGGCTGACCCGCAGAGGTCAAGCTTGCACTCTGCATTCTGGCCACCCCCTTTCAGTCCATTTATTGTCCTCCAGCTGTTGCATTTCCTCATGCTGCCATTTGCCTTCTAGACTCTTTCCTTCTCCCTGACTGTTCTACCCATGTGCACAGAGGTGTATCTTGTTTTTTCCTCGTTGGGCTCGAGCTCCAATCCCCTGAGTTTTTAATCAACTGCTTATACCCCAATTGATAAAAATGTTTATATTAAAGGATGAATGAGACCTAAAGAAAATTTGCAGTTTGAAAAATGGTCCAATGTCTTACCTGCTCTTCTAAGACCTGAAATTCATAGAATTAGGATTGCTGTCTCACACACACACACACACACACACACACACGCACACGCACACGCACACGCACACGCACATGCACATACACATAGACACAGAAAGACACACACCCAGATATACATTTCGTTTCCTTGTGAAGTCAGCCCTGTAAGGTAGGGAGCAGTAAACAAAGCCTCACTTTGGTGGAAATTATAGTGAGCAACAAGGCCCTCTACGTGCTAAGAGCCTCGTGTACATCAGATATTCATGGATTTGGAGGTACAATTGTTGGCATTTTTCTAATCAGACCAAACTAACAAATAACGGTTCTCATACAAAAGGATTTCCTAACCACTGCAATTTTTGTGGTCTTATGGCACAGACTGCATTTTCTGTACTCTGTGATTTAACAAAATAGTTAAATAGTAAGAATTCCTTAGAGTCACCTTGACCTGGAACCAGAGCAGAGATTCTCCTTCTCACTTTGCCATTAAAGGATTTTATCCTTAATCCTGGATCTCAGGGGCAAGTCTGGGTTCCCGCTCCCCTGACAAGCAGTGAGGACAAGGAGGGCTGATTCCTGCATATCTGCAACCTTCCCTGGAGATTCTTGGGATTACTGAGGGGAGAAGACTCTAGAAAAAGTCTGGGCTTTCTGTTCATTTGTCTCAGAACCCTCATAATTTGGCGTATAAATGATGAGTGACATCATTTGTCTCTGAGCTGCTTAAATTTGAAAAAGGCAGTTATTTTTAAAAGCAGGGCCAGTGTCCAATGGCAGCCTCAAACACGAGGGGGAATTGAATTTCACCAAAGAGCCCTGCAGCAGTGACTCCAAATCTAGTGCACCTGGGTGTGAGCAGTGACTGCAGGACACTGTGCCTTTTGCCTAGGATTGAAAGAAGACCCAAGAAAAGAATTTCTAGGGATAGGGCCCGGGAATCTGTGTTTTTAATGAACACCCCAGGTGATTGTGATGCACTGCCAGATGTGAGGTCACTGCCTGGAAGTACTTCTTCTAGTGGAGCAGACAGGGCTGGGGGATGTGAGTGCTGATTCCCAGAATCGGGAAGGGCACTGAATGAGCCTGCAGGTGGGGATTATTCCATGCAGGAGATCTTACACAGCTATAGAAAAATGTTTTAAAAAGAAATTTCATTGAGGTATGATTTGCATGTAATCAGACGCATCAATTTTGCTGTACAGTTTGATGATTTTTAAAAAATATATACATCTGTGTAAAACACCCCAATCACGATATAGAATGTTTCCAACATACATACAAGTTCGTATCTTACTTTGTAGTCAATCCTCCTACCACCCTGACCCACTCACCAGGCAACCACTATTCCTGTTTCCATCAGTATAGATTCACCTTGTCTGTTCTTGAAATCTGCATAATGGTATTACACAAAATATATTCCTTTGTGTCAGGTTCCTTTTGCTCAGTATAATGTTTTCAAGATTAATTTATATATCAGTAGTTCATTTCTTTTTACTATAAGTATTATTCCATTGTACAAATGTATAAATATTTGTTTAACATTCACCTACTAATGGAGATTTGGGCTTTTTCCAGTTTTATGCTATTATGAATAATGTCACTATAAACAATTTTGTATATGCTTTTTGTAGTTAAATATTTTCACTTCTTTTAAGTAAATACCTAACAGCAGAACTGCGGAATCATATGGTAGATGCATGTTTGACATTATAAGAAATTACCAAACGATTTTCTAAAGTGGCTGTACCATTTTGCATTCCCACCAGCAATGTAAGAGAGTTCTAGATGCTTGATGTCCTTGACAATACCTAGTATTGTCGGTCTTTTTAATTTTAGCCATTCTAGTGACTACATAGTTGTTTCTCATTTTGTTTTAACTTGCATTTCCCTCTAATGACTAATGATGTTGAGCATTTGCCATGTGTATATTTTTTTGTGTGAAGTATCAGTTCAGATATTTTGCCAATTTATTTTGGGGGTTGTTTGTTTTCTTACAATAGTCAGGATATAAATCCCTTATCAGAAATATGTACTGTGGATATTTTATGCTGTCTGTGACTTGCCTTTCATTTCTCAGTGGTGGTATCTTTTAAAGAGCAGATGTTTTTTATTTTGCTTAAATCCAACTTATTATTTTTTCTCTTTTTTTGCATCCTGTCTGTAAAAATCCTTGCTTACAATCCAGGGTCACAAGTATTTTTCTCATGTGTTTTATTCTAGAAGTTTTATATATTTGGCTTGTATGTACCGTGTTTCCCTGAAAATAAGACCTACCCGTAAAATAACCCCCAGCAAGATTTCTAAGCATTTGAGCAATATAAGCCCCACCCCGAAAATAAGACCTAGTGCTGGGCGTGACTACGCAGTGCATCTGCACAACCCGTGCTTTTCTCGTCACAGACCAGCAAAGAAGACGAGCAGCCCTTCTCATCTGCCCCATGAGAGCTCTATTGCTCGACACGAGAGATTGGGGCCAATGGTCCTAAAGGAAATAGAGTCGCAAGAAATTCAGGATGGAATTCAGGGTTTGGAGAGTTATGATGATGTTCCAGAAGAAGACGACTTCACTATATTTGAATAAATGTAGATTGTTGTAGTGTACTTTAAAAAAAAAAATCCCCTGAAAATAAGCCCCAGAGTGTCTTCTTGAGGAAAAATAAATATAAGACCCTGTCTTATTTTCAGGGAAACACAGCACATGTTCATGATTTTGAGTTAATTTTGAGTACAGTTTAGCACTCAAGATTCTTTTACTCTTTATATTAGGGTTATCCAGAAAAACAGAACCAATAGGCTATATATAGACACACACATATTGAGAGAGAGAGAGAGAGATGTATTACTATATTAAGGAATTGACTCACATAATGTAATAATTGGCTTGCCAAATCCCAAATCTGATGGGGTAGGCTGGTAGACTGAAGACTCAGGGAAGAATTGCAATTCAAGTCCAGAGGAAATCTGCTGGCAGAATTCCTTCTTGCCTGGGGGAGGTCAATCTTTTTCCATTAAGGCCTTCAATTGATTGGATGAGGCCCACCCACTTTTCTGGAGCGCAACTATGAGGGCAACTGCTTTGCTCATAGTTCACCAATTTAAATGTTAATCTCATTGAAAAATAGCCTCACAGAGACATCCAGAAAACGTTTGACCAAATGTAAAATTGACTATCATACCCATACAGATATCCAATTGTTCTTGGGCTGCTTGTTGAAAAGGCTATGCTTTTCCCACTGAATTATTTTGGACTCTTTGTCAAAAATCAATCTACCATATAGTCTGTTTTTGCAAACTTTATTTTATTGATCTATTAATATATCTCTGTTCTTACACCAATGGAACTGCCTTGATTTCTCTAGTTTTGTGCAAATCTTAAATTCAAGGAGTATAAGTCCTCTAATCTTGTTCATTTCCAAAATTATTTTGGCTTCTTTGCAGTTTTGTACACATTTTAGAATCAGCATACCAGTTTCTTAAATAATAAAATCCTTCCGGGAATTTGACTGGGATTGTACTGAAGCTACAGATCAATTTTGGAAACAATTGACACCTTAACTCTATTGATTTTTTTCAATCCATATACACAGTTTATTTCTCTGTTTTTTAGGTCATTTTCAGTTTTTCTCAGCAATATTTTGTAGTTTTCAGTGTACAAGTCTTACATATATTTTGTTAAATTTGCTTCTAAGTTGTTTATTTTTTGCAATTGTAAAATATTTTTAAAATTTCACTTTCCCCTTATTCTCTGCTAGTATATAGAAAGGCACATTTTTTTATTAACCTTGTATACTGAGATCTTGGAAAATTCACTGTTAGTTCTGGTAGCTCATTTTGTAAGATTCCTTAGTATTTTCTATGTACACAATCATGCCATTTGTGAGTAAAGAAAACTTTACTATTTTTTTTTTACCGATCTGCAGGCCTTTTATTGCTTTTCTTTGCTTTACTTTACTGGCGAGGACTTCCATTACAATTTAAATTGCAGTGATGAGAAACAACATTTTGCCTTCTTCCTAATCTTTTTCTTTTCTTTTCTTTTCTTTTCTTTTCTTTTCTTTTCTTTTCTTTTCTTTTCTTTTCTTTTCTTTTCTTTTCTTTTCTTTTCTTTTCTTTTCTTTTCTTTTCTTTTCTTTTCTTTCTTTTCTTTTTTTGAGACAGAGTCTTGCTTTGTTGCCCAGGCTACAGTGAGTGCCGGCTAGAGTGAGTGCCATGGTGTCAGCCTAGCTCACAGCAACTTCGAACTCCTGGGCTCAAGCAATCCTGCTGCCTCAGCCTCCCAAGTAGCTGGGACTACAGGCATGCGCCACTATGCCCAACTAATTCTTTCTATTTATATTGGCCAATTAATTTCTTTCTATTTATAGTAGAGATGGGGTCTCGCTCTTGCTCAGGCTGGTTTCGAATCCTGACCTCGAGCAATCTGCCTGCCTTGGCCTCCCAGAGTGCTAGGATTATAGGCATCAGCCACTGTGCTCGGCCTTCTTCCTAATCTTTGTAAGGAAGACAGTTAAGTCTTTCACTATTAGATAGGATGTAGCTGTAGGCTTTTCTTAGATGTATTTTATCATGTTAAGAATATTTTCTTTTTTCCTAGTTGGCTGAAAGTTTTTATTCATAAATAGGTATTAAGTTTTGTTAAATTCTTTTACTATATCTATTAATATAATAATCATAGAATTTTCTCTTTTATTGTCTTATTGTGGTACATTACATTGATTGCTTTACAAATTATAAAATCAACCTTCTATTCCTGGGATAAACTCTGAATGGTCATGATATATAATTCTCTCTATATATTGCTAACTTCAGTTTGCTAAAATTTTATTAAAGACTTTTGACTTCTATTTTCATAAGAAATACTTATCTATAATTTCCTTTTAATGTATTTGTCTGGTTTTAATATTAGGATAATAATATAAGTTATACCTTAGTGCTCTATTTTCTGAGTTTGTGTGGGCTTAGAAAAAAATCATATAATCCATTCATTAAGTATAGGGCTCTATTATACATAGGGTTATCTAGATTTTTATTTATTCTTATGCCAATTTTGATAATTTATGTTTTTCAAGTAATTTGTCTATTTCTTCTACATTGCCAAATTTATTATCACAGAATTCTTCATAATACTACCTTTTTAAGTGGCCCTATAATTTATAGCAATAATGACAATTTCATTCCTGATGTTATTGTTTTATGTTTTTCCTTTGTTTTCCTCAATCAGCCTGGGGTTTACCAGTTTTATAGATCCTTTCAAATAACTAAATTTTGATTTAATGGATTTTGCTCTATTATTTAGTTTTCATTGATTTCCACACTTATTTTCATTGTTTTTGATTTTACTTTGTGTTTAATTTGCTTCTTTTTTTATAGCTTCTTAATGTAGAAACATAATTGATTTTAAATGTTTATTTTTTCTAATATAAGCAATAAAGTCTCAAAGTTTACTCCTTAGTACTGCTTTAGCTGCATACAAAAGTTTTGATGTATTTTGTTTTCATTGTCATTCATTTCAAATTATTTTTAAGTTTTCTTTGTAATTTCTTCTGTGACTCAGATATGCAGACATGTTAGAAAATAGAATCATACTTTCTTTGTATTTGTAACCTGCTTTTTAACTTAATAAATCATCAAGAACACTTTTCCACTAAATAATTTTATGCAGCATCATATTTAAGGAGTGTATAGTTTTGTACATTATGGATATATCATACAAAATTTATTTAAACCAAGTTTCTGTTGTTGTATAACTGGTTGTTTCCAATTTTTCAGTTATAAATTATTGCAATAAATATCCTCATATATTAATTTTTGTGCAATTAAGAATTTTTTTCTTTGTATGATTTTCTATAAGTGGAATTGTTGGATACATTCTCTTTTTCAAGAGAATTTCATACTGACTTCTTCTTGGCCTGAATCTACATTTTTACATGGTTAATTATATTCATTCATTTAGCAAAATTGCCATTTATTTGATTTCCTGTAAGCCTTTTTATTTGTTAGTGAATGGTTTTTGCAAAAAATTCTTTATATTGAATATTCCTATTAAATCAAATAAAAAGATCAAACGTTTGGATATTTATTGCTTCTTGAAAGTCCCTCTCCACCCCCCCCACCGGCCCCAGAGATGATGTGGTCTGTGAGCTGCATCAGCCCATAGGCATGGCTATTTCACCTTCATAGTGTTGAAAAATATTAAACTGCCAACATCTACAGTCTAGAGGATATCATATATAGCATTTGGCTTTTCAGGCTCTCTTGGAAAATTGAGAATCTGGCAACAATTTGTCAGAATTCCTGTGTGATAAAATTAGTGTGAACGGAGTAATTACTCCTGTTTAGATCCGAATGTCCTTTTCATTTTGCCATAGTTCTCACTCAGCCAGTGTCACTTGGTTAGAACACAGCCTGACTTTTCTAGGCACTTGGATTCACAACCCCTGATTTTGCGGATAGAAGCTATTAGAAGACTGATGCTAGTCACGTATAGGCAATCACTGAGTTACCATTCAAAACCAGGTGACAATGGTCTCTGCATGCAGGCATGAAAATTTCCCAGTATCCATGACTAGCATTCTGCCATGGGTTCTTCTCCTTCCTTTTCCAAGAAACTCTAGAAATTTCCTTTGGTAACCTATAAGATGTATACTTCCCAAAGGAAACTTGGCTCTTTTGAGATACAGAACAGAGATGTCCTTCTTTGCATTCTAATAAGCATGAGTTTTTCTAGGCAAAGATTCATTATCTCTAGAACTATGCATACAGCATGTATCCACATAATGTCTCCCAGATTTTTTAGGTTTCAATTTTAAGGGTACATTGAAGTTACAGCTCTTACCCCTTCAGTAGTTTTTAATTCACTGCACAGCTAAATATGTAAGTTGGGATCAAATTATTAATGTGGGATGTTTGCCATCTATTCCCCTACCCTAGCCAGCCAAAGAGAATTCTCTAATTACCAGATCAATTTCTGGATTCTTTTTCTTTCTATAAATACGGATTATTTTCTGCTAGGAGAGAGGTAAGGCCAGTTGACATAATAAAATGATACAGAAAAGAGAGGGTGAGGAAAGACAGAGAAAGGAGGGTGATGTGTTGAGAGAAGTTATGGGGAATTGTGAATTAAAATGCTCTAGATTGGCAGCAAGTATAAGGGGAAGGGTAGAAAAGGAAAGGGGTTTTATAAATATTGTTATGGTCTTTGAATTTGGATGCCCTTTATAGTTCTTAAGAAACATAAGTAAGGGGTTTCAGTTGTTTTGAAATTACTTTTGGCTATGGGAAGCTGTTTCTTGACTGCAAACCTGCTCTGAGACTGAACTGTGTCTGTCCCAGGTTTATAAAGGTTACACAGCCTCATGGATAGGTTTTCCTTGTTCCTACTCTTCTTATTTTTTGCTATGATTATATTCATTTGCTCTTCATGATAGTAACTACTGAACACCTGTTTAAACAAATTTAAGGTTGTTTCTTCTGGCCTAGGGTTTTGGTGTGTACCCTCTTTTAAAAAATCGAAGACTTAGACAATTGAGACATATTTCTGTTCTCCTTTTCTGTTTATATTTCTCATTGTACAGTTTTTCTGAGGTGGGAGTCCACATTAAAGGTCATACTGCTTCTGGCTCTAAGATTTGATTTCTTAAACACATCCCAGGTCAACCAGAGTGCTAGAGTTTATTACGTTTCAAAAACCAAATCCCTGCCAAGTGAAAGGAGAGAAGGGCATGTTTAGATGAAAGTGCTTGATGTTCAAATTCTGTAGTTTGTTGACATTTTATTGCTCAATACAATTTTTCCTACCCTTCGGGGCATTTTGCTTAATGATTTCCCAAGAAAAGCATGATGAAGCTTCAAAGCGAGGACAGGTTTTAGCAACAATGCTCTTATTCCAATTTATGTGAATCACATGTCCAAAACCTTGTATAAATCTGAAGTTTTTCCCATACACACTTATGCCCAGAAAATATGGCAAGCTATGTTAACAAGCCATGTTAGATATCAAACATTCATATGGAGATAATCCAGGTAACTCTCACGGAATAGATCTGTGTGGGGGATGAGGGGAGGAGAGGTGAATCTAAACTAGATTTCAGATGTGCAACACAAAATTCATTCAAAGGTATCTGTCACTAGCAGTCTGACAGTGCTGGTTACTGAATATGAATTTGTTATTAAGAACTGGATGTGCTGGTCTGATGTCTTAAACATTGAATTATGACAAATGTACAAACAAGATGATATATAATCCCAAGAAGTTTGTCCTTTGTGGTTATTTATTTCATGGGTCAAGGGGAATATAAGTTATTTATTAGCTTTAAAGTGGTTTTCACCTTATTGAACCACATACATACCAATAAAATATGGCTTTATAAGGGGATATATTTTAGTTCCTTTATGGTTAAAAACTGAGGTGGCAATTCTTACACTGGAAGAGCTATTCAGTCCCTCTCTTCCTACTTGCTTTCAGAATTGACTCCTCCCCCCTCTTTCTGCATTTGTACTGGATTGTACTTGTCATGGTGAGTGAGCCAGTCCACATAGGAGCCTTCCTCTGCAGGCAGGGCCATAGAAACAGACCTGGAGGAAGGCTGCCTGGTGTTAATGGTTGCATCAACCTAAAAATATTATTGAGGACAGGAGAATCTTTTTCCCTGGAGGTTTAATAAAGAAAGTTCATGCTTTCCTGTGTCTGGAATCGTATGCATGTGCAGAAAGAATTGGGAGGCAGCTGATCTCTCAGGTATCTGCCCAGCATGAGATACTTACCCCACCTGCATGCATTTATTACTGAAAAGCAGAAGAGAGGGCTTTCTTGACCTTACAATCAAATAAGAAGATGCAATAGCAGGCGGTGTTGTAGAGTCACTTCATTGCGGATAGTTTCTAACAATGTAACCTTCCAGAAACTAATGTCAGGCAAACCCGCCACATTTAGGAGACTGCAGGAGTCTGAATTTGTGTTTAGGAAAATGTTAATACTTATATGAAACTTCATCTGACAGCCATTCTGCAATACTCATTGCACAATACAGGAAATTTTCAGCCCTGGTTTTTAATTTTCTTCTCTTTTGCGGGCTTGGGGATGGACCTCAATGTTATTTTAACTTAGTTTCCTCCAGGCAAGGAGATTTACTTAATTGGATAGCCAATCATGTGACTGAGCATTTTGTGTCATGAAGGCCTCGTGCTCCATGTGGTCTGCGGTGTGTCTGGAAAACAAAAGGCGCCCGGGGGAGGAAGCCCAGCCTTCAACACATGTCTAGAAGGAGGCTGTAGGCTATTCAGATAAGGTAACTATTTTTAATATTATTTTATGTTATTTTATTGCTCAGTGCAATGTCTCCTACCTTTCAGGGAAAAATGGGCCTAAAATCAGAAGTGTGATTTTTCTTGGTTGTCAGAGTGTCAGTCTGAGAAGGAACAATAGCTAGGCATTGGCTTGGAAGGCGGCTGTCGTACACACAAGCAGAAAGAAGGACTTTCTATTCTCTTCTTATTACTCAAAAGCTTAAAGATGAATTGCTTCCTGCTGGAGACTTCTTATAACCCGGCAGTTGTTGGGAATGTGACATCAGGATTTTTCTCACAGATGTGTGTGCAGATCAGACAGATACGAAGGTTTGCTGCTAAGGTGCCTGTAATCTGGTTAGCAGAGCCCTGCGCAGAACAGGGTTCCCTTCCTGAAGCCTTTGCAGGTTCTGGGAATTGGCTGCGACGATAAGTCCTGCGCATGGACCAAAAAAGTAACTTCCCAATCTAACTTAATATTTACTCCCTGTGCCTACTACTTACTGCCTGTAACAAGTTTATTAACGTTTTAAGTATGTTTATTTTTAAAAGCACATGTCTTTCAACATAGATAAATGTAAGGGAAATAAATGTTACCAACAATGATAGATAATTTTAGTAATCTGCTTACACGTTCTTTGTGCTGAACTCAAGTACATATGGAGAATGAAGGAGAAACTTAGGGCAAGAGAAGGGAAGTATGAGTTATTCACCTGCCAATAGAAAAAAAATTTTGAATAAGGGACAAGAAATGCAAACACAAACAGAAAAAAAGAGGAGGGAGCTTAATGTAAAGTAAAAGTTTTCTTCTACCTCTTATCACCTTCCTTTTCTTTGCACTCGGATAACACATTTTGCCTGCGTTGTAGGGTGAGTTTTCCTCAGTCCCACACCACCGCCCTGAACCCTGCCAAGCCCGCTCCTCCTCCCACCAAACCAAAACCTGGGCCTTCACTCTGGGACTTAATGGGGCATAAGGGAACAGAATATGACTTTTTGCAACACAACTCGCGTTTGGAATGGAAGTTAAGACCCTTTCAGCATAAGTTACAGGAGACGCACATACTAGCACTCAGTCAACCCTTGCCATGAGGCCTGCGCCCCCCCCCTCCCCCATAGGATCCTAAGCAGCGTCCCCAGAAGTGCCCCCAGCCCATCCCCCACCCTCCCTAGCAGGGAAGGAGAGAAAGTGGAGAGAAAAGAGGAGGCTGACCCTGGGAAGAGGGGCAGGGTGAGAGGAGGAGGGTCAAGGAGAGTGTCAGTTTGGGGTTATCTGTGCCACAGCCACCAGATGGGATGAAGGCCAGGGGATTTAGTAGAGGCGAAAGGAGGAAGGCGAGGGAGCAGGAACAGGGGTGGGAACCCTCAGACACTGTGAGAAGGTCAGGAAGGAGGACAGGGTGTGAACAGCCCCAGATGGCAACATATTTCAGAAAAAAATTTAGCCAGATCAAAGGGGAGTCTCAGGCCATAGTTGTCCCTTGGAAGACAACTCGGATAACACATCTTACCTGCGTTGTAGGGTGACTTTCCCTCAGTCACACACCACCGCCCTCAACCCCGCCAAGCCCGCTCCTCCTCCCACCAAACCAAAACCTGGGCCTGTCCAGGGCAGGAAGATATGCCCGGCTCGAATCCCTCTGCTGAGCTCAGACTGGCCTCGGGTGAGTGCAGGGCAGAGCTGGAGGCCCCCCTGCCGAGAGCTCGGAGTGGGGGCTCCACCCCACCACAAGGACGCCATGCAGGGACCACAGGAGTGGTCATAGTGGAGACCCTCAGGATTTAGGACTAAGGCCCTGGATCAGGGTTGGAGCAAGGAGACAAATTGAATAAAACAGAGGACTCACTTTTGAATCTCTGCCCACCTGTACGCAGGTTGGAAAATATTACTTGATCAAGTAAAGGACTGATTGACCCTTTTCCAAGATTCTCTGGGCTTGACAAGTTACCAGTGAGGCCATTTGGCTGTGGACATGTAGTATGATGTCCGCAGTGGTGATTCTTTTTTGACACTCAATCACATTGCCTGGGAGCATGGGTAGCCAACCACTGCTTCTCAGTAGGTATTTGTCTGCCTCTATCTATCTGCCTGGCCTCAGCCAAACCAAAAGTAATTTCTCCCTCCTCTCAGCAACATTGAGCTCCCACCAGTGACAATTATTCTTTGTCTTGTACTTTACGTAAGTGTGTATGTGATTTCTCCCATCCTCAATAGTCAATAAGCAACTTGAAGGTAACAATTGTCTTACACTTGGAATCAGCATTGCCTTCTACGTGGGGGCTTCAACGTTAGTTAAGTAAAATGAACGAGCAGGATTGGGCAGGTGGGGGCATAAAGGGAAAAATGATGGAAACATTTAGATTTATTTCAGTCTTCTTATTTTCAGAAGGTCTGGGGGTGGCTTATAATAGAAGGCACACATATGCTACAACCACCAAAATGGATAAAAAAGTAAGAACAAAGGAAAGGGGTGGAGTGGGAGACAGATTGGTATACTAGGAAACGCTAGGCCAGGGCCTGCTACTGAGATTAAATGCAAACTTTACTTTTGACCTTTTCCTGGCAGACAAGACAAAAAGGAAAACACAAGTTATATAAGGTTCTTATTAGCTAATAAAAAGAAGCATGCCAACTTTTCTATAGAAGCAGATTTTTTTTTCCCTAGCACTAACTCTAAGAGGAATTTATTTTATGGCTCCTTATAGAGCCCTTGGCTTTTGAAACATATGATGGTTTCAATAACTGTTTTATAAAAAAATATATAGAAACTTGTTTTTATATGGCTATTTCTAATATTGATTTTTGATAAATGCCACAGTTCGGAGATGAGATTTCTATGGAGACTTAGGGTGTAGTTTAACCATCAGCAGTGAAATGAGGTTGGGCCCACAGCCTCTGGATGGTACAGTTCAATAATAATGACCACAGAATTATATTCAGATAGAATATAACTGGGGCTGCCGTTCTTTAATATTTGGTTAAATAGTTCTGTACTGACATACACATTTTGTTTTGACATTGGGCCTTCGTGATAGTCGAATAATCTAAATCCATATATGTATAATGCCTTGAAATTGATTCCAACACATCCCACACTGATATGGAGAGAAACCGCTCTGGGGGACATGAAAAGTGTTCTGAAAGTCCTCTGGTTTACAAATCAGTTTAAGCACCAAACCCAGTTGAACAAGTTTCTCTTGTACTCTGGCACTTCCTCAAGACTTGAACATGCTAATACGCCATCATGGATTGGACACCCTGGTAAGTGGGCTCTGACCTGGAGATTAATAAGCAGGAAGTTTATCGCAGATGGCTTTTGGGATCAACACCTGTGGAAAGAAAGGGAAGGAAGCAGGATTAGGCGGGGGAGAAGTTGGGCCAAATCCATAGGGAGCTGGGATGGCTTTTTGGAGTTGTCCCCAGTTGGATGAGGGGCGGGGCCTGTGTACCCCCACATTGGCAGCCACTGGATACAGGCTGCCCAGGGAGGGTGTGCTCTTGGGAAGGTTGGCGCTCTTCAGCCAAGGGCAATTCCTAGGGAAGGGTAACACCGAGGGCTCTGGACCCGCGGTACTGCCAGCAGTTGGGGAGTATGTCCTTCGTTTCTGAAGGTGGAGCATCACAGTGTATCATAGGACGTTGCATGCACTGTTTGCCAAACCAACTAGCAAAACACACTTTAATCCTGGAGCCCAGCCAAACATCCCCTGTACCTAGTGGTAAATAGGACACAATTTGTGAAGTCTTGCTTTAGTCTAATGACCTAAATATATACTCTGTATTCTGTCAATTGAACACAACAATTAGATTTTATATTTGGCTGCTTCTACCAGAAGCCAGATATCAGTGATTGATCAATTAAGAGAGTTTATTTTACTCAATAAGTAACATGGGGTACAGTTCAGAGCTTATGCAGTGGCTGAGAGAACCAGGTTTCTTCCCGCCTCTCTCGTTTCCTTATTTTGCCATGTGACTTTTGTCCTTATGGCTAAGAGGTGCTGCTCTACCCCAAAGGGGCAAAAGGTGAGTGCCAGGTAAGCTTCTTCCTCTACAAATTTTCTAAAGCCCCGCTCTATGGATTTTGCTTACCTCTCATTGGCCACACTGAGTCACATGGCCACCTGGGAGGGTAACATCTAAGTGGGTTCCCTTAATTAGGAAGTACAAGAGACAGGGTATTGAGAAGGCAACTAGCATTTTCTACCACAAATAATAGAATTTAAATTCTTTCTTCATTGTTCCTAATTGGCTGAATAACTGAAGACAAATTTTATAGGAAAAAATGGATATAAAATATGCAGATACATAGGAGCACATCACAACAGATTGCTGTACTTTTCAAATTTATCCTGTTTTAGACTTCCCACATTTCATCAAAAGCACTTCTTATGAACTTATTATCACTGATTTACTTCCACCAGTTGAGACAGAGCTGTGCACATTGATAGGCATTCAATGTGTATGTGGTATGTAAAAAAAAATAACGTATTTGACATACAGTCTAACACAGTACTGTGCAATGAGGTCATGAAATATCGTGTATCTTGCTGGCATATCACAAAGAGCCCCTGCAGTAGCGGTCAGGAAGTAGTACTGGGGGTGGGTTTTAGTCTTTGCTTTAACGTGGTCTTGGTTATGCCACTGCCAGATGGTAGTTTTCTGGTGACTTCTACCAACATAGATTTTAGGAAATTTAGGGAAATACTGTATAACAATTGAAGACCCAGCACATTACAATGAAACATAAAAGTGCAATGACCCCATCCTGAATTGAAAAATTATTGTTCTGCCTTCTACTTCTCCCCTCCAGAAAAGAAGCTTCACTTTCTATAATTATATGATTTTAAAATTTCCCACATATGAAATTATAGCATTTAGTATGATTTTCAAATTGTACACAAATTACCTTAAAAACACCTAATAGGTTCTTCTCCACAGCCTGCCCCAAGTATAGGGGTACACCACTCTTCTTCTCTCCTTGACGGCAGGTTTTTGCTATTGTTTTTTGGTCAAACTGTTCTTCTTGGATATTCTCAATAGACAGTTTAAAGCATCACAAAATTAAAAACAGAGGCCATGGTGAATGTCTGAAGATTCTGCATTTCTAACATGCTCCCAGCTTATGTAAATGCTGATGGTTCCTGACCATATTTTGGGTTAGTAAGGTGCTAGTTTTAAAAACTTGGTTGCAGGTTTAAAGTAGGTGCGTTTTACAAACACAGATGCCTGGGTTCCACCCCAGAGAGCTGGATTTATTTGTTTGGGGTTCAGATTAGGCATCAGAGTTTTAAAAGGTCCCCCAGGTGATTCTCATGTGCAGCAAAGTTTGAGAACCGCTCCCATATACGGATTGGAATAGTTTTTTCCACAAGTCTCCCCAAATGCACAATTTGGTAGACTTATGCATCCTTGCACATCCCCACTGTAGTCGACACCGACTTCCGGGTCTTTTTTATTCCAGTAGAGTGCCTCGCTTCACTCCTGGCATGGGCTCAATCACAATTTGTTGAATATAGCAGCGTATGGAAAGATGCTCGTCCCGTTCACGTGGTCTGGCAAGGACAGACGGATAACTTACTTCTCACTGACAACCTGGATCTAGCACATTTCTACTTACTGCAGTTCCTTTGCCAGGTTTCTTCCGAGGAGGAAGACTTCTATATGGAGTTTAGAGCTCTTGTCAGCAGAAGGCAGAGAAGAGAGAACAAAAACGGAGGGAATATGACAGCAAAGAGGGAGGAGTGGGCGTAAGGGAAGGAAGGGAAAAGGGAGAAAAAGAGAGAAAGAAAAAGAGACTGATTAAGGCATGGAAGAAGAATGGAGAAGAAATGAAAAGAAAGATGGTTTATTAGGGTGTTGAAAGAAATTTTTAGTAGATATTTACTAACCTGCCATCTGTGAAAGGCAATACAAAGATTCTGTTGAGATTAACACAGGAATCAAGTGCTTGAAAAGTTACAACTACGCAATAGTTAAAGAATAAAAGGAAATGATACCAGAGAAAACACAGGACATAATGACAGACCTATCAACAAGTGAGAGTTATGGGCTGCGGACAGCACGAACTCCATTTTTACGGGGAAATGGTACCAACCCTGTTGCAATAATCCTGTTCCTTCTGCTCTCTTAGCTCTATGAAATTAACAGCAAGTATAGAGATGGCCGCTGAAGAAAAAGAACTTAACACAGTTTGTATTAAAGAGTCTTTTAGGGAATTATTTAAATATTTACAGTTATTTCCTCTAGCCTGTACCATCATGTCACTTATACTTACTCACTTTGAGAAAAAAAAATTCTCAAAATCTTACTTGAACATATCTTTTGAGAGTGCCATGCACACTCCCAATCCCATCATGCACATCTAGAACTTTCTTATTAGTGTTGAAGTCTTGATACTGTTTTATGAGAATAAATAATGGGAATTCAATCCATTCAAAGTGGTGACAGTTTGGTATCTTGTTATCTTTTCTAAGAAACATTCTTAATTTGCTGTGTTGAACTTTGGCAATACAAGTCCCTTCAGTGACATAAAAGAAGCCGGTCTTTAAAAGATGCTGACAGATGTGATTGTTTTTTACAATGGGGCTAAGTTTCCTGCCCTGCTGCATGTAATTAGGCATGCAGATAGAGCTGTACTCATTTTACTAGCCCAATGGGAGGGAGCTGGGGCGGGGGCCCCAAAGCTCTGCTTACTAAAAGGAATACTCTCTCTTTCTTTAACATGTAAATGTGTCTAGATTTCTATGGAAAAATAAGAGTTTGTGCTTTCATTTTTAAAATGCTGCATAAAACAAGTTTGTGGTAAGGAAAACATCATTTCTACTGATTTCAAGCAACCGTCATTTATCCATTTCATAAGGAACTTGGACAGAAAAGATATGTACACGTATGGCTTAAGGGCCGGCATTTTCAGTATCCTAGCAACGTCATTAAACATAGCCTTGCAGTCTTCCTGATCTGAATCTGCTCAACTTTCCTATTTTGCTTTTTTTTTATTCTTTGCTCTTCTCTACTTAATACTGTGAGCTCTAAAATGCTAATATCACTAAACAAGTGCATTGCCAGAGTTTTCTAGGTCAAGGTAGCCTCTCTCACTTTTAAACTCTTGAAATTGTCTTTACTGTGTTTAATTGGGAACTCTGTGTGGCTTGTGAAATCTCTGCAGAGTGCCCTCCCTCATTCGTCTTTCACGTTTGAAAACACTGTGCAAGAACAAACCTGGGGCCTCTGGGAGACAGAGAACACTCTCTGGGGCCTCTTTCTTTGAGGCCCTGTTTTGGGCCAAGTGCCAAATGTTGGCTTACCGTGTGTGACTCTAGTGTCACCTCCTCTGCACCAAGCAGAAAACCCAGCAATCCGCATTTCACATGTACTTGTCACATGGTCTCCATTAAAATCTCAAGCTGCATGTGAAGAAGCAGTCAAAGTGAAATGTGAAGAAGCAATCAAAGAGGCCAGATAAGGCCAAGGGGCCCAAAATTACAGACAGGGCATCTCGTTTGAGGAAAAGGCCATGTGAGAATTGCAGAACCACACATGGCACTGGGCTATAACAGCAGCAACTCATGGACCCAAGCAAGGACAGAGTGTACTAACTGAAATTCATAGACGCGTTGCTCCAAAAGTTGAAAGAAACCTGCCTCCTAGATCTGCCCCTTTGCAGGTCTCTGAAGGAGGCGATGTCCCCGGCCTGAGATCAGAGCGTCGTCCAGAAGAAGAGCCGACACGGAACTCATCCTTCCTGGGTGCCAGTCCAGTGGTCAACACGCAAAGGAGAGAGCATAGTGCCGGATCACTAGCGTATTGGGGGTAATGAGTAAACTTGTACCAAAGTATAATTCTATTGTTTACTAGTAGCGTTACCTTAGAAACGAGACTTAAACTCTCCAAAGTTTAATTTTCTAGTCTATAAAAGGGAGTAGTAATATCACCTCTACTGGCACATAAAAAAAGCACTTGGATATTAGCTCCTTCTTCTTTGCCTATACCTGCCTTCTTCTATACCTTGCATCTTATCCAGCCCAGTCTCTCAGATGACACACATATGCAAGATTATCTCCTAATTCAGCAATTTGGTCTGCTTTGTGCGCCGGATACAGAATGGCTCCCATCTGACTGATCTGACGGCAGTAACATCTCTAGCGACTGTGATAGCATACAGTGCTCTCTGACTGGTAAGAATACATTCTACTTGCAAAGTAAAACTCGACAGGCCTCTTATAGGCCATGCCAACACTTTGAAAATAAAACTCTTGAAGTTTCACCAGAAATATATTTTTACATGATAGGAGGAAACCTTCTGGAACTTACTGCTTACATAAATTGAAAGAGCTGCATCAACAATAGGGCTGTTATGAACCCGGGCTCCACACTGTCTCCTAAAGGGATTAGACAGGCCTCATAATGTGTTAAAGGCAGAAAAAAGTGACCCAAGAAGGGGCTAAATCCTTAGTTGTCCTTAGTATTTTCCCATGTCAACGCTGAGATTTGAAAAGGCAGAAGGAATTGACTTACTTTATATACTTGTCTTAGTACTTAATGAAATATAGAATGTTTTATTTGACCCCTGTGGGGAAACAGCTGAACTGGGCAGTTTGTGTGTGAAATCAAATATCAGCAATAAAAATATTTGCAAAGTCCCTTAAAAGTCAGAACATCACAGATTTGTTAGAAAGTAGGTGCCCCAAGCTTATAGGTGGCTGTTAACATTGTTTTATTTCCTTTATACAAAAAGTAGAAATGACAGAAAAAAACACTCTTGACAGAAAACAACACCACTGACTTGGTCTCATTGAGGAACTAAGCCAAATCTGCCCATATTATGGGGAAAAGGAAGTTCAACCGACATTAGCAAATACTCATGCAACTGAAGAAATACAAATGGCATCAAGTGGCTTTAGTGAATGTCCTGTGGGGGGTTGAATCAATCCAACCTTAAAAAACATACATTTGCCCAGTCATGCTTTTAAACAGCATCTCTTTAAAAAAAACAAGTTGTATATACAGATATCACCCCAAATGCATCTTATATAGTCTACTACTATAAATTTAAGGCATCCTGATATTCTGTTGTTTTGCTGGTGAGGCATTGTTCTCGTGGTTCTATTTCTACAGAGAATAGTCCAGAAATTTCCAATGGTGTCCAAACGGCATCAGTGGGAGACAAAAACTGGATTTATAAGAAGAGTTCTTTTGACTCTGGCTCAGCAATGTGCTTTATGCTGCAGGATTTCTTCATTTTTCTATTGATGTCATTATGCCTAAGCAGAAGAGAAACCACAAGCCAAAATTAGATAAAACTATGGTCAAGTTACAAAACAATACCACTAAACAGCTCACCAAAAATGGAAATTATCTTCACACAAACCACACTGAAGACTTCATTCCAATAGGCAAATTATTCTTTTTTCATATAAACCACTCTTTATACAATAAAAGCAATCATCATGTAATAACACACACTTGCTGAACATTTTTTAATTTGGTTATGGAAGTGATTTCTCAGTCATACTGACGGAAATACATGCATCTTCCAGTCAAGAAAATCTTATTAAAAGTCAAACAGATAGGACATATAGTACTACTGGTCCAGTAGAAACAAAAAATATTTATATTATATTCATTTGCATTTCCACTGGTGACACTTTTTATTCTCCAAATAAGCTTGAGTGTTCCAAGTTCAAAGAAGAATGCTTTTTCTTTGTGTGGTTACTGAGTTAGTAGCACATGGAAAGACTACAAGTAGGTAAATCTATGGGGAAAAGAAGAAATTTGCAGACAAAGGTACTATTTTCCCCTCAATACTTGATATCTACTAAGTCTGGAAAAAGACAGTACAAACTCAAACTGTGGAACAGCTTTGTTTTTTAACTGAATTTTCCTCTGGGTAGGTGTGTTCATTTTCATGAGATATTAGTCCGATTTTGGTATTAAATCTTCCAGAGAGTAGCTATCTTCTGATGGTGGGTGAGCCTACATGTTGCTAAATTACTTCTTGCTGCTACACCAGGCAAAAACAAACTGCGGCTTAACTGGACTCACTAACACGAGGCCACACTTGGATGCAGGAGACCCCCACGCGTGGTTTTGTGGTCTCAAAAATGTGCTTGTTCACAAAGACCATGTAGCCTATTCCCGGTGTTCTAGTACATATTGGATCATCATCTGAAAGTTATAATTCTTATTTTTATTTCTCCTCTGAATATAACTTTAGAGAGTTGTTCATGGGCAAGAAAAGTAAAGGAAAAAAGGCGAAAGAAAAAAACTGCTTGGTCAAAAGATGACCTAGGGATTCTAACTAAACATGATGGGTTGAATACACACATTTATCACTCTCTCTTACAAAACAACACTAAGATGAAAGTAAAGAAATAAAAAAGGCATAAATCTATATGAATAAAGGAAGTAGGAGAGGAGATGATAACAGATAAAATGAAAATAATATTTCAGAAGTAGGAAGGTAGGTGAACATTAGAATTGATTTAGCAGGGCAGGAAAAACAGAAACCTAAGCTTACAGTCAGGGAACCCAACAGACTGATTTGCATTGCAAGACCCAGGAATTAAGAGCACCATGTACTTCTGAAGGTGATAGTAACTATGTGAAAGAATGAAGAAGTTCTCCATATACTAATACACAAAGACCTTCAACATGGTAAGTGGGAAAAAGTATGAGGCAAAACTGTGTGTACAGTATGTCACCTTTATTGTAAAAAGGAAGGAAAGACAACGATATACATTTATATTTGTATTTCATTATAAAAATTTAAATAATATTTTCATATAAAGTGCTATAAAAAAGGAACCAACAGAAAACCAGTAAAGGACTATTAGAAATAAACATTCTTATGGCAGGAACAAACAATTCAATGGCAAGATTGGAAGGTAAATTTCAATAAATATCCTAGAAAGTCAAACTAGAAAAAGCCAAAGTATGAATAGAGAAGAATAGTTAGAAAATTTGATGATCAGCCTAGTGTATCCACTGTTAGAATAAGAGGATTTCCAGAAAGAGTGAACAAAGAAATTAGAGGTGAGGACATTTTCAAAGAAATTACACCAAATATTTCTCAGAAATGAAGCACTTATGGTTCCAGACTGAAAAAGTCTTCCTAGTGCCTGAAGCCCAGGAATGGAATACAAACCCATATATGGCAAAGCATCAAGAAATCAAAATATTGGGGCTAACGAGACAATCGTAAAGGCTTCCAAAAGATCAGCAGAGAAGAAAGGAACTTCTCAACAGACACATTGTAAGCAAAAGAAAATGAAATGATTTGTTCAAGATTCTGAGAGAAAATAATTTCTCACTTAGAATTCTATACCCAGCCAAACACTCCTACTACAGTAAATTGAAGATGTTTTCAGACATGCAAGGTCTCAAAAAATTTAGCACCTATTCACCTTCCTTCGGTGGGAAGATATATTTACTAAAGCATGAGAATAAAGCAAATAAAAGGAAAAGACAGATTCAGGAAATAGAGTATAGACAGGGGAGAAGCAAAAGGAATTCTCAGGATGATGCATGAGGGAGACGCCAGGATGACAGTCGTGTAGCAGTGCCAGATGGCAGAGGTGCAGAAGGCAGCAGGAGGAAAAGGGGGGTCTCCATGAACAGAAAGATACTGAGAGACATCGGAGCAATCTGAATGTGCTGAAAGATGGTGTTTGTCTTCAGCAGAATGTTTAGAAATGAATTATAAACTGAGATATCAAAATTATTTCCAGAGGATACATCAAGTTGTATAAGAAAGAAAATGTAATATAGCCCAACACAGAAATTCTCTGTGATTATTTAAATAATCATCATAATAATAAACACCACATACTGATTTAACCCTAAAGAGTAATACAACTATATTGTCTCACTGGAGGTAGGGAGAGGAAGAGGAAGTAGGGGTATGTGTGTGTGTGAGCAGTGCTGGATGCTAACACAGAACTAGATTAATTTGGCTCTCTGTTAAGAATACGGACTTACGCTGGGCGCGGTGGCTCACGCCTGTAATCCTAGCACTCTGGGAGGCTGAGGCGGGCGGATTGCTCGAGGTCAGGAGTTCGAAACCAGCCTGAGCAAGAGCAAGACCCCGTCTCTACTATAAATATTAAGAAATTAATTGGCCAACTAATATATAAAATGAGCCGGGCATGGTGGAGCATGCCTGTAGTCCCAGCTACTCGGGAGGCTGAGGCAGAAGGACTGCTTGAGCCCAGGAGTTTGAGGTTGCTGTGAGCTACGCCACGGCACTCACTCTAGCCTGGGCAACAAGCGAGACTCTGTCTCAAAAAAAAAAAAAAAAAAAAAAAAAAAAAAAAAAAAGAATATGGACTTAGGAACCAGACTGACTGAGTTCAAATCCTGGCTCCACAATTTATGACTATCATTACTATGTAACCTTGGGCAAGATACACAATCATTCTATGCTTCAGTTTCAAAAATGCAAAATTTGGATAATAACAGTATCTGCCACATAGTGTCATTGTGAAGATTAAAATAGTAAATATGTGTAAAGTGCTTGAAATGTTCTTTGAGGCGTTGTAAGTGTTCTATAATTGTTTATAAGTTCTATCATTTTTATCTTCATTAGTAGGATGCCCATAGATAACAGGGATAATATCTGAAACTGAAAATCTGTAGGAGCATGTTATTTAGAATAGAGAATACTAAAGAAAACATCTGAAGGGAAAGCAAATGGTTGATTTTAGGAGGGTGAGACTAGAGAGTGGAGTGGATTTGGCACAGGGAATAGCCAGTTTTTGTTAAAATGCTAATACTAGCATTTTAGTACACTAAATAGTATTACTTTTATAAGTACACTACTTTGACAAAAATTAACATAAAAAGTTAAAAAGAAGTCTAAGGATAATGTAGTTTAGACTTTGATGAGGCATTTCTGCTTTACTGTAAAGGGTGCTGAAATAAAAAACACTCCGAGCACTCTTTCTGTAGCACGAAACCCAGCATGATTGCAGCTGAGTCTTTAGCAAGTAAATGTTAACTTGAGGCATTTATCTGAATAATATCAGGATAATTCAATCCTCCATGAGCCCTTCAATTATCTAGTACTGAATTACCAGTATTCAAAGAACAAAAGTGTTTGGGTAATTCTGGCATGAATTATTCAGATAATTTGCTGCTCCTCGATTTCATTTTTGGATATGAAATCACATTCTGAGTGACCAAAATTGGAAAGGAGAAAAGACTTACATTTAAATAACAGTTTTTCAAGCAGTCTAGCTTGCTGACTCATCTAGGCATGGATTCCACGTTTCCACAGCCCACGGATCAGGGTGAAACGGCCCACAGCGGGCACTGCGTCTCCACTGGTAGCCGACACCCTCGGCTGTTTCTGTCATCTCCCTCAGAGCTTCACTGAGAGCACCGCCACAAATCCCATCTACTAAAAGGTGGGATTTTGGTTCAAAGTATGAAAACTTGTACTCGAAGTAGCCAAACTGAAACTCACGGTAGGGAGGTAGACTCGTGACCAGAAGGCCTGGACCGATAAAAGACACCCTGTTTCCTCCCCACACTCCCGTGGGATGAGAGGCTCAGTCCTTTTTCATTTGTTTCTTATTTCTTTTTTCCCCTTCTTCTTTCTAGCTTTGCCTTCCCCCAAATATTTATGAAGTTGCCGCCATGCGCCGGGCTCCAAGCTGGGCACTGGGGCTGCAAAGGGACACAGGATGGCGCTATCCAGGCTCACTGCTCCCGTGAAGCTTCTCATACCTTCCACGGAGGCGCCAAGTCTTAATTGCACCCTCGTTTAATTCTCTCTTGATTACGATCTCCCTGAGTGAAGGGACCAGGCGTTCTCCTCACACAGCAAGATGAGAGGCTTACAGCGCAAAGTGGTGTTGAGAGGAACCGCCTGGCGGCCAGTTCAGGGAGTCACACACGCTGTCCTCAGCGTGCTGCTCAGGACGGAAGGGCCCCAAGGGCCACTCGGGCGGGGACGCTGGAAGGAACTGGAGGGTGGCCGTGGCTGGGTAAGGTCTCTATCTATGTGGCATTTTTAGACCTCGACCAACCTACTGCTCCTTTAAAACCCCGGACGTAAGTGTTTATAGAGACGCTCTGCTCTTTTAAGGTACAAATTGCCGCCAGCGGTGGCAGGCGTGAGATGCGGACATTAATGTCACACTAATAGAACGTGCATCTGCTTTGAGGCCACACAGCTCAAACTTGGGCCTTTGGGGAGGAAGAAAGGAGGCAGAGGTGGAGGGAACTGTCTCTTCGGGTTTCTGACTCCTGAAGCCAGGCCTAGCATGCTCAAAGGACGTGTGCTGGTGGGATGCTTTTGGTTTCCAAGGCAGGCCTCTTCTCCGTGCCCTCCTACCATCGGTTCATGCGTGGTCACAAATTCCACGCGTTCATCTCCTGCCGTCCTAGGGCAGGACGTCCCTAAGACAGTACCCGGGGGCTCCCTTGCGGTAGCATTTTCTGTATCTCAACTTATCACTCACTGATACTCAACTTGGTTTCGCCGTCGTCCTGTGGTGAAACATGCTTTTCCCTTTTCCCAGAGTGTGTAAGGAGCTTATGAAAAGCAACTCCATTTGAAAAACTTGCATAAATATCGGGAACTCTGCCAGCCTTTATAAAGAGTTTGCTAAGTTGTGCTTAGACACTGGAAAGATGATCATTTTAACTATTCCCCCAAACACGGGCATTTTTCTCTGCACACAAGAATCTACCTTATCAGCAGACAATTCCCTGTAATTTACTATGCAAAGGCCAACGACCGTCCCAAACCTTGGCCTGTTTTTAAGAATAAACTGTCACTTAATTCATGTGAAGAAATGGTTCTAGAGTGGAGTCTCCCCATTTCCTCCAAGTTTTAGGCACAAAGCTTTAGCATGAAGAGTTTTCCTTCTGGAACGAATTTAGACCCTCGGGGAGGCTGTGGTGGGGGTGGGCAGGACAGGAGTCGTGCAGGGGCACAGGACACCTGAGGAAGCGTGGGGGGAGGGGAACGCAGCTCCAGGGGTGTCCGCGGCTGAGGCAACCTCCTCCCCCCACGCTCCGGCGGGCCGGCCCTGGACTCCAGGGCCAGCAGGTTAGAAATGAAACTACAGAAAACCTCCTTTAGATCAGGGCTCGGAACGTGAAACTATGCATTCTGAGCTGGAACTCGAATGTCTGTTGTGTTAAGCACCAGCTACTTTATGGGATACCTTTTCAGTATCAGCACTTTACTACGGTTTTCTGAACTGTTGAATTGGTAATATTGTGTCTGCCTCTGGGACGAGGCACTCAACGCATACCTGGGCAGCACGGCGACACGCCCGTGTGGCTCAGCACGTGTACCGTGATCCTTTCAAGAACCCAGTGTACAGGTTAAGAACAAGGTTAACACTTTAAAGTCAAACAATTAAGACAAGATTAAAATGTGGTAATTTGATTATATACAGAAAGACTGTGGCAAGGGCACATTTGTTCAGCAGCGTCAGGGACTCTTCTGCGCCGGCTGCATTTTCTCAGTATGATTCTGTAAATGCCATTTGGTGGGGCTGAGGACACGCTCTGATGGGGACCAGGTTTCAGCCAGGGCCCCATGTCTACTGTTTTCCACACCTTTGCTCATTTCTCTACCAAGTCTGGTGTCCTGACAATGCGGAAATGCATGTTTGTGTGTGCTGGGGTAGGGGAAGGACCTCCTAAACTCTGACTTTCCACCGGGGACAGCAGATGATTGCTGCCATAGCAGATGTCACCTCACCACAGGCTAAGCAGACCACTCTCTTTGAAGTGGCTGGTGAACAACCTTGAGATCTATGCAAAATATTTGATAGTAGCTCTTGGCTCTGGATATATAATTCCCAGGGTAGCTAATTCCTCGGCAGTAAAACCCACACTAATGGTGTTTATTGCTTAATGTCTTTGTAAGGAGTCTATGCTCATGCTGGTGCTAGGATTGGGAGTTTCCTGGTGCTAACCCTCAGGCAGCAGTGCCACTGTGGTCAGACAGGGTGTTACTGCTGGTGGCCAGGGGTTAACGCTCTGTGCCTATCAATAACTGGAATCAGTGCTCACCTCATGTGTTACAGATCTCAAATGGACTTAAACTCTGGAAAATGAATGTTTCGTTGGCGTTTTAAGACCAGTAATTGCAAACATTCCTTGGAGTAGTAATAACTTAAAACCAACTTATCCTTTGTAAGATAAAGTAGAGAAGAGTCTGCTTGTTATAAGCCAAGTTATCCTCTGCAGTTGAATCACAGTGGGAAAGCTGCTCAAAGTAATAGAGTTGAATCTAATTTTAAAGGGCATGCAAAAGAAATTTAGATTCTTTGCTATCAAGCTGTGACCAATTTGGAAAAATAAATAGCAAACAGAACCCCCTCACAGAGCTGACATTCTTTAAAATGTTTTATTTATTGTCTCTACTTTTCCTTTAATAGGAAAAACAAAAAATTCTTAGGAACTAAGATGGAATCCAGTGTGTCCTTGGAACTGGGATCCATTGTCCCACTCCTTTTCCCAGGGCTATGCTGAAAGGGCCTCTTAGTGGCAGTGATGTTTGGTGTCAACTCCAACCCAATGACTAACATTGGTTTCCAAAGTCACACGACCCTGAGCAATCCCTGCTACCTGAGAGGGACCTTTTGGCTTTCAAGCAAATTCTTAGGCCAAGATTTGGAGTCATTACTGACAGATGAATACTTGGGTTCTTTTCCTTCTTGTGGTGGGGGTCCCATAGGCAAAATGAGGAAAGCAGTAGAGTACATTAGGTGTTTTGGAGGTCCATATTCACCCTGTAGTCTTGATTTCTGAGAGGAATCTTTAAGAAATTTTTAACTAGAGAGATCCAACCTTGCTTTATGTAAGGAGTGAGCCAGGCCAGTTCTCTCTGCCTCTGTGCAATTATGAGTGAATCAGAGAAATCTCTCCTCTCTGGCATGAGAGAACTGGGGTTTCTACTTTCTGTGGAAATACATGCTGAACTAAAAGATGAAGTATAGGTTAATTTATGAGGTAGTGAGGGAAGGGGTAAAAATGCTTATTTAAATACACTGAATACTTTTATTTTGGGATTTCTAAGTGTGTATTGCTGAAATTAAACTCTATTATTTTAATAAGTAAAGCCAGTGAATCTGACAGGTTCAAAACTGAGCCGTTAGAAGGACTGTTCCTTAAGCTGGATGGGAAAGTGCTAACCTAGTGTCAGATAACTGAGTAGCCCCATGACCTCACTCTGATTTTTGTAATCCTATTACTGTAGATTGCTCAGCTTTGTTCCCTTGCTAGAATCAAATATTTCTGGCAGGACAATCTACTCTGATACTAATTGTCTTGTTCCCAGTTGCTGTAGGAGCCTGGAAGAAATGAGAGGGATTGTCCTTCTCCTTCTCAAGGCCTTTGCCAAATCTTTGTGCTTCCTTGCCTCAGGGTATTTCTGGTGACTTCTGTTTTAAGAACAAAAGTAGAATTTTCCAGGGGCCAGAAGATACACAGGACCCAAGGCGGGGACAGAGAATGATACAGGTGGGGAACCTAAGTTAGGAGAAATAGAAGTGGGCTAATACCAATGTCTGGGAGGGGGATTTTTTTTTTCCTATTCCCTTTCCACCCCAGGTTCTCAGCACTGCCAAGATTCCTGCCCCAGTGTGGCCGGAAACAGTCCAGACGCCTGGCTTCGGGCAACATGTGAGCCTGACCCCAGTAGACCACTGGTGACCAGTAAATACTGAAGCTCCAAGGCTCTTCCTTTAACATACTGATTAATGAGACCCCTAGGGGCATCCCTGAAAATGACTGAGATTTAATTTCCCTGTTGCCTGAAAAAAGGTCTAGAGCAGATTAAATTAGATTTAGGGGGAAAAAAAAAGGATAGTTACTTTTACGCACCTTAGTATTCTCAACTAAAATTCACACCCCCAACACATACACTCACACCACACACCCCCAAATTCTTTGCAGGATTTCGGAAGAGTGCTGAATGGCATGTCATGATTTTTCAGTTAGTTTAAATGACTTAGAAGCTGTAGTCTTGTAAAGTGGGCTTCAGAGCTTACCTCTTCTGAAATACGCCAGTTAAGAGACACTGACTGCACTGACTCCCTTTTTTCCTCCTCCCATTGCCTGCCTTGTCAGGAAACTGAGCATGTTTTCTGGGAGGACGAAAGCTCCGCTGCAGGAGGACTGTGCCCACGGAGGTGCCCCAGTCACTGGGGACATGATCCTTTCTCTTCTATGTACACGGTCCGTGCATTTTGAATAATAAACATTTAGTTTGAGAAAGACCCTTGCTTTATTGGTGTGAACTCCTAAGACTGCTCAGAGCCTGGAGTCGTGGTTCATAATGCTAAGCTAGAGGAATTTCAGAACAGCAGGGCCTTGCTTCTCCTGAGATCAGCAGAATGGTGACGAAAGGAGCTTTCAGTCTATAATCAGCACTGAAATAAAACCCCAGCTCTGTTTCAAAGCTCTGATTCTGACTGGAGGCTGACTCATTCCACCATGACAGGAAATTTGATTTCAATACTTACTTGGTACTTGACTCCAGTAACACAAAGACTGAAAGCCAAAGTCAACTAGGATACACAGCAAGCTTGTGAACCAAGTAGATTCTTCTGACTGACGCTGGAATAGAGCCACCCCAGTGGAGGACTAGCAACCTCTCTAAGACCCAGTTACCACTCTGTGCCTGCTGCTGTTTGAAGGGGGAGGTGTAATTTTCTTCTTCCTCGGTGTCATCCCCCTGCTGAAAGGTGCTCCAGGTCCGTGGTTTAAAAGCTCATGCAACTGAAAGCAAGGGCAGGCCGCGCGCCATGCAGCCCCGACCCCACGTACCGTGCAGAGTTATGCAGACGCTCCCCGGTCAGCGTGTTAGAGGAAAGATTGATGCAGCTGCTGTACATCTCCTAGAGAGGTGCAATTAAAAACCAGCTGAAAACATGCAACAAGCTCAGCACATGCACAAGTCCAAGTACACATGAAGCGCGCAGGAGACAGATTAGAGGACAGCAGCCTAGTGTATACTTTAAGGAGCATGGGAACCTGTTGAGATGATTCTTCTTTTACTACTGAGTGACAGGACCCATTAAGTTACTTGGAAAAGTTTTATTTGAGCAATTTAAGTTTTGACATATTTAACCCTAAAGGTCTGCTGAGTTCAGCTCAAGCGTGACTTTTCCTGATGAAACAAATACATTATAAAGTCCTTTATAACAAGGACAATTTACAGAGAAAATCGATGTATAATTTAAAATTGATGTTCAATTAATTAAAGGGATACTAACTAAAATTTGATTTGAGTGCTGCAAAAAGAATGTGGATGGTTCTTAGACCTCACTGTAACGGGCTTTTAACATCATAGCGAGTAGTAAGTTATGAAGATTCTAGCACTCCTCTGGCTGGTTTATCTAGATTGCATGACAGATGATCTGAGTCATTCCATTCCACAAAGAGTTTTTCATTTTGGCTTCTATACCATTTTTTAATGGCATGGCAAGCACAGAGCATGCAGGAAACACTGGCTGAAAGATGTTCATATCTCTTACTCAGTGGATGTAAGTCACAGATTACAGTGTGTGGTTTTCCAACAAATGCAATTATGATATAAAATGTAGTTCATGGCACACTCTGCCCTCCCCTGGGGACTGGCAAGTGCTTCAGACTCCTCTGGGCTCCAATCGACACTTAAGGGTCTGTGATGTAAAACGCCCATGCGGAGGTCCCTGTGGTGTACTCATTTCAAAGGTCACTCCAAAGTTGAGTAGTAAAGTCTTTAGAAATAGAGTTTCTATTTATGTGCTTTTTAATTTGGGCCTGAGAATAAACTACCCAGTCCCGTGAAGAGAACACACTCTTCCTAAGACAGAATCTGTGCCAATGAAGGACCTTGATTTTGCACTGACTGAGAGTTTCGTCTTGTAGAAATGCCTCCCAGCCTGGGACCCCTACACCCAAGGATTAAGCCATTTAGGGAAATTTAGGAACCGGAATATAATCTCCTGTGATTTATTTACCGATCTTAGAGTATTTGCTGAAGGAAGAGCAAGGGGTATATACTCTAACCTGACATGTCAGTAGAAATGCACGAATTTGGCTTTCCACGCAGCCCTTTGGAATTTTTCTGGGGATTCCCTCAGGGTGGCACAGGTCAACAACCTGTAGGGTTTAGGAACCGCATAATCAATTCAAGGGAAGAAAGGGATTATCTCCAAATAGCACTCACTGCCTTGTTCTTCCCTTTGCTAGCAGAGCTCGCAGGGTTTCCCTTGGCGTCTGTCGTCTTCCTTCCGAGCGAGGTCAGGGGCAGCGTGGAGGTCTTCAGCTGGCTGGCTGCCTGATAGTTATTGTTATTGTTCTGGTTGCCACTCAGTGTCTCCATGATGGAGCGAAAGGTCCCAAAGGGCCTTTTCAGCTGATCCCCCGACTCGGTGCCTGCGGAGGCCCGGTGGGGAATCCTGCCCCTGTCTTTATCTTTTTCTCCGCTGAGTTCGAGGCCTGGCTGCTCCATTTGCACCACAGGCTCCTCAAAGGTAACTCTGAGTTTTAAGTTCTGAGACGTCCGGCGCTTGGAAGATGGAGACTTGAGGGCACTCTTGGGACTTGTGGCAACTTTCTGGGCAGCAGCGCCGTCAGGGCTGGTCTGAGAGGGGTCCCCCGAGGCCTGGCTTGCAGGAGTGCTCCCCGAGCCCGCGTACTGGGATTCCAAGTCTGGTTCGCTGCTCTCTGAGGTGGGAGACGGGCTATGGCCGTCCAGGGATTTGGAGGCCTTGATACTAAAAGGAAACCTGCGTCCTGATGTCAAGGTGTGTTTCTTGATCATCAGGTGCAGGCTTTCTGCGCTGTCCATACTCTCCACGCTTTCTACAATGGGCTGCGGCCTGGGCCTGTCAGCTTTTCTCACAGGGGTGTTCTTGGGGTCCTCGGAGTTGTTGGAGTCCGTGTCGGACTCGCTCAGCGACCTCTGCATCAGCTGCCTCAGCCTGGCTAACTTCAGTTCCCTCTTCTCCAGAGGGAGCTTTTTGGAATTTCTAGAGGAAGCCTGAACATCCTGGAACTCCAAGGACAGCTTTTCCTGGGTGCAGACATTCTCTGAGATTTCTTTCCCCAATAACTGGCGTAGGATTTTATCAGAATCTTCGTCTTTTGCTCTGGCCCTAGCCCGGCTGGATGCTGACAGGCTTCCAAGAACCTGAATCCCTTCTTGGACTCCTGGTTTGTGTTTGGCTACAGACTCATCGTCTGCATCTGGAGATTTCCACTGGGACTTTCTCGAAGCAGGTGAGGATGGTGAACTGAAAAGAGGATGAGAAACACATGAGATGATTTCCTACCGTGCTAAAATGATGCAGCCACGAGTCACTGCATGGCCTTTACTGCTGTTACTAATTAACACATAAATAAGAATGGAATAACAATAATCATTTAATGTTTTTTTGAAAGCCATGTGCCACTCCATGGTAGCAGCCATAACCAAAGTATAGCATGCCTCATGCCTTATGCTACATACTACTGTCATACTACTAAGTCTGTCTATTGTTTTTTATTTTGCATGAATTTTATTAATTAATCCCATTTTCAATAACTTTATCAAGCAACAGCTATATCCTTATCCCCATTTCATAGATGAGGAATCGCAAGACTCAAAAAGCGTCGTAAGTGACTGGAACGAAGAAACAGCAGAGCCAGCGATTAGCCCAGGCCTTTAGACCCTGGGTCTGGTGCCCATTTCATTGAGATTTCTCATTTTTATTTCTTTTTATAAGAATAAAATGTTGTATGAGTCATCCTCTTAAAAGATATTGAAGAAAATCCAAAAGAAGGCTCAGAGATTTAGGATACTCAAGAATTCTAAACACCAGTGTGTCTGGTATTACCTGGGTGAAGAAGGGAGTGATTTGCCCTCTGATTTCTGGGCTTCTAGAAGCTGTTGGAGTTGGTTCTGCAGCGTGACACGTTCCACTGTCTGTCTGGGGAACACAATCAAACATATAAGCTCTCTGATACACGGCTATTGCTATATATTTGGAGGTATAATTTTTTCATAATAATTTGCAGTAAGTTGCAATAAATTCGAAAGCTTTAAAATTTGCATAATCTTCATCCTTACTGTTTGGAAATTTTCCTAAGGACACAATCAACAGTATACCCAAAAGATGTTTATTGTTAATATCAGTTAATATCAGTGAAAAACTGTAAGTAATCTAAATCCTTATCAATTAAGTCTGAGTAAACAAATGGTAATATTTGTATAATTATAGCTATCAAAAATGGCAATATGTTTGAATATCTATGGACAAAATATTTGTATAATTACAGCTATCAAAAATGGCAATATGTTTGAATATCTAGAAACGTTTTCCCTCATATATGTGTGTGTGTATATATAAAGTATACTTTACTTTCTTTAAATAGAAAAGGACATTACAAAATACTATGTGTAGCATACAAACAGTCCCTGACTTATCATGGTTCAACTTACAATTTTTTGGCTTTACAATGCTGTGAGAGAGATACACATGCAGTAGAAACTGTATTTTGAGTATCCGTACAACCATTCTATGGTTCACTTTCAATATTCAATAAATTATGAGTTATTCAACATTTTATTATAAAATACGTTTTGTGTTAGATGACTTCACAATTGTGGGCTCATGTAAGTTTTCTGAGTATGTTTAAGGTAGGCTATGATGTTTGGTAGGTTAGGTGTATTAAATGTATTTTTGACTTATGATATTTTCAACTTACAATAGGTTTACTGGGACATAATCCCATCGTAAATTGAAAAGCATCTGTAATATCATTTTTAAGGAAACATGCTTTCTCTCTCATATATATATATATATATATATATATGTATATATATATATAAAACAATGTATTTAAAAACCTGGAAGGATACACTCCAAAATGTTACTCCTTCTAAACTGTTTGAATTTTTAAAAATTAAATTAAATTAATTTTTTTTAGAGACAAGGTCTTGCTATGGTCTCAAAATCCTTGCTTCAAGTGATCATCCTGCCTCAGTCTCCCAAAATGCTAGGATTACAGGCATGAGCCACCATACCTAGCCTCATATTTTATCTTGTCATTGGCCCAACCACAACTGTCTACAGCATTCTGCTCTGGAGACAACTGAAGGACTGTTGTCTATTAGCATATATATGTACTTTATTCCAGGATCATCAAAAGAGAGAGATGCCAAGACCGTGAACTTGACCAGTTCACCAGTAAAATAGCTATTGTAGCTCATAAAAGCTTTTCAGATTTCATGCTATGGAGACTGAGGAGAATATTTTGTGACCTTTTCTCTGAGTATGAACCTTTAGAAAACACATTCTATTGGGTCATCTTCAATCTCCTCTTTATGGATATGTCCATACATTATTAAAAGGAGTGGATATTGGTACAGAATTTTTGGAAAGATATTAGTTAACATCTATTCACATTTTAAATATGCATGACTTTTGTTCTTTTATAGCAATTCCTTTTCTAGGAACTTATATTTAGAAATACATATACATGTACATAAAGATATGCACAAGTATGTTCACTATGGAAAGATAACTTATTATTAATTTGTGTGCATGTTTTCTTCAATTACATTGAGACTTTAAGTTCACCTAGTCCATCTTACCGGGGGAAGTTTTGTGTAACTGGGCAGAGGATGCTTGGTGGTAACCTGTTTATTTTTTAAGTTTTAAATTTTATTTATTTTTTCTAGTAAAAGTTTAAACATTAAAAAGATCATTGTAGATATTGGCAGGGGGAAGAGATGGAGGGGCACAGAGACTCGTAGCTCTAAGAGAGATAAGAGAGGTTTCCCCAAGCCTAAAGAAGAGACAGAGGGTCCAAGGCCTTATCATACTGTTGCTTGAATTATAATCACTTAAGGCCTTTTACCCATCATAGGCTTTTTTCCAAATGAGCTGTATTCAGACACATAAAACTCACATATATAAAACTTAAAGGTAAGACTTTATATTTTCCCTCTAAAATTTAATTTTTAAGGTTCCTCCTCCTAATTGGTCAACGCTGCTTTGAATGTTGATTGCAATTTTTCAGGGACCCCTCCCCAACATGGCAACTGTAATTTATATGGTGTGTTTGCAGAGGGCTGGCCTTTGGCCCCCAGGCAGGTGTTAGATTCTTAATCCTTCAACTCGCTAGACATCTACCTGATGAACTCTCATTTGGCCCCTCTATCTCGAAACATATCATGACAGTCTCCCAGAATACTTCCCTGACATCCAGAAATGCACTGTGAACCAGTTTAATAATCTTATCAAGGAAAGAACTGACTTTAGTTAACCATAGAGTGTTTTAAATAACTTCATGCTGACTGAACACTATTTTATATTCTGAGGATTCACGAATCATCTGCTTAATTTTTTCTTTGGTTTTTTATAAGACAAAAATTTAATGAAAATTGGCCAGTGACTATGTCTAATCCACAGGGCCAATAGTTACATGGGACTGTAGTAGCAATTTAAAATAGAGTAGCTGCTAGAGTAAATGGTTACATATTAGCATCATCTGACTCATCTTCTTCCTTCAAAGATTCCTTAGCGTATTTTTCTTCTTCCCTTATATCTTTTGGAAAAGTTTCATGTCTTCCTTTAGTTGACTCGCCAGCCCAGCTGAGATCCAGTTCAAAAGCTTTATCCCTAACTAACTTCACCATGTGCTATGTACATCATATTTGCCACTTCTTCAACAACATCACGGCAGGCCCTTGCTTTCACTGGAAGTGTTTCTATTTGTCTCTGCAGCCTGCCAGGCTTGGCCAACGGCACAGCCCCAGTAACTGTATGAAACACCTGGTGGGCCAGTCCTGTCGAGCGGGCACCGTCATTCACACTGTCAGACCCTAGCAGGCAACTGCAGCCAAAAGACCTAACGGCACTGTAGGATGTGCATGCGTGTATGTACGTGGCTACTCCGTCTGAGAGATGTTTTTGTGGAATGTTATAGCCAAAGGTAGATCTAACGTTGAAAGCTTCTTCTCTTGCTGTGTCTGTTAAAGAATGAGCATTTGCTGACCAACCTGCTACTGCCATTCCAACATGCCAATCAACACTAAAAAGTCATTTGTTGGAATCCTCTTCATAAAGTTTGGAAAGGACTAATTTTTCTGCCCTAAGGACACCACCATGTTTATGTCTGATTCCGATAGCTGTACTGCCATTTTCTATAGCCTTCACAGCATATTCAACTTGAAAACCTCTTCCTTCCAGAGAGAACGCAGGGGCTGACAGGTCATGCCCAGTCCCCACGGAGCTCATCACGCTAAAGCCAGTGCAACCTGTAGTAGGGCTTCGGGGCCCAAAGCCGTCTGCTTAGTTTTTATAATAAATTTGCTAGTGATGGTCACCAGATTATATATCTGTAATTTCCCAAACACCTCTTTCTTTTTGAGAAAACCAAGAAACTGGTCCATCTCTAGCCTTGCTCTCTCTCATGCGCTGTGATTTCCTAGAATATTAGGGACAGGAGTTTGGAGATGGCGCCTGTGTGTGCCGTCAGCACCCTGCCCTGTGATCCGGCCCCGAGAAGTGACACAGAGGGAGGCTCTCTTTCCCTGTCCCCCGTGGCCCGCACTGCCTGCTCGGGAGCTCCGCCTTCGCTGTCTGAATGTCGTCTCGCCTCCGCAGAGACGGCGCCCCCCGCGCGAGCCCGGCTGTGAGGACGGGCGGAGGAAGGGAAGACGGGAATGCCGGGGTTCCCTGGACAACTGGACTGAAGGCGGCTTCCCCCAGCACTCGGCCGGAGCCCAAGCACGACAGTAACAAGTCAGACTTTGTCCTCGTGGAACCAGCAGGCACTTACTCCTTCAGCTGCTTGGTTAGCTTCACCACCTGCGAGGCCAGCGACATGCAGGTCTCCACCACCACCAGGTACCTGGAGCACAGGGTGTGCCCCTGCCGCTCGGCGCTCTGGGAGGGCTTCTCCCCGGCGTGGTTCTGCACGGTGACGTTGGCTCCGTATTCCACTAAGGTCTGTCAGAAAACGCAGAGACACGTGATTGTACCAGGACCTCCCTCCAAATGTTATTTTTTAATGGCTACAACAGAATGTTGAATGGGACTTTTCCCGTTACTCCAAAATGAGTTATCAGAGCCCATGCGTGGGGCTGGGGGTAGCGCAGCAGCGCCTACAGAAGGGCCGCTAGTGACCTTTGGCAGTTGGCATCAGACACCTCCCTTCAGAGCCCGCAGAGACGCAGCAGAACCAAGCCCTCCACTTCCAGTCCCCGCCCGCAGCGACGAAGGAGGGGCTGGACGGGGAGGAGGCTCTGCTGTGTCTAGAGTCCCTGTCCCCAAGAGACACGCAGGGCAGTCTCTGTGGGGAGGTGTTTTGTTCCTTTTGATGGTTGGGCTGCAAGGGAACCGTTCACAAAGTCGGGGATGCCTGTGAGCCAGGGAGAGTGGAATTTTACCCGTTCCTGTTTGCCCCTGCGCTGGGCACTGGACTCGGAATGGCACTTGCTGATCTGTGGCTGAGCCCACCTGATCAGGGGTACAAAGAACTGGAGAGAAATGACAGGGCAGACAGCAAAGAGGTTGTGAGACTGCCCCATCCCACTACGTGCCATGGCAGAAGTGCGCCCATGGGTTGAGCAGACTTTGCAGAAGGAAGCCCGGTGTGGGCTTGTTATCGGCCCGCTAACCAGGAGAGGGTTCTCCAGTCGCAGGTAGGGAGGAGGAGGTAAAGTTGGAGCCAGATCCCCCATGCCAGGTGCCAGTGTGAGGCCCCTGAGCCCCCTTGGCTCCCACCAGACAGCACCTGAGGTGCCAGGGGGCGGCAGTAGCCACAGTCAGCAAAGGAGCAGTGACAACGGTCAGAGAAGTGCCATGCCTTTCCCAGGTAAGCAAAGAGACATTTGATTTTTTCTCTTCATACCTCCTCTTTATCTCTGACACCACAGCCCAAAAGGGACGGGGCAATAGGAGTGAAAGTGTGTAAAAAGCCGATCGCACCTCACTGCCCATTCCAAGTCCCTTGAACCTAGAATCTAACCTGGGCTGGGAAGGAGAATTCTTTGAATCAGAAATAAGATTGAGATTTTAAACTGGTTTGGAGTAAATTTTAATTGTCATAAGCAAGCAGAAAGTTATAGAATCTGGCCAAGGTATCATTAGTAGAGGAGAGATTTGATAGAGCATGGTTGAAATCAATAATTCAAAGAAAAACCCAAACCACTTGTTTTGTATTTATACTGTGATATCATTAGATTCCACAAAAAGTTGTTATGTCAATATTAATCAACCACCGCAATCTGCTCTACTCTTCGACAACCTCACGATGAGACTGCAAACCTCCAGATTTATTTTGGTAGTGGGTAGCATTTTTCCCTACAAGCAATATTTGTAGTATTTAAATTCTTAGACTCCTTAGACTCAGAGGCTGCTACGCAGCTTAATTTCCCCTCTGTTTATGATCACTCTCCGTGAAAGGTCAACTCGCCATAAAGTCACTGCCACCTACCTCACAGGGGTGTCACAGAGACCATGTCAGCACTGAGCTCTGAAGAGACGCAGTAAAAACACGCACTGTTATTACTCCCCCTGGACTCTGACCACTGCGGTTTTCTTTCCATTGTTTTCCACACTCACCCCCTCCTCATCTCATGGGGTCCCTTGCTCACTCTCAGTCTCTTTTTATCTTTTTTTAAAATTTTACACCCAGTGGACAGACCCTCTTTTGTGATTATTCAAGTTCCCACATGCATGGCATCTAGTGCCAGAAGTTTCATTTGTGTGAAGTGGAGTGATGAATACTCTGGAAGGACAGACAGTCTTTCTTCACATAATAAAAAGAAAAATAACTAAAATCTCAAAGAGAATTGGTGATACCAGCTGGTTTTCTTTGGCTTCCAGTCATTTATTAGCTGATAAAAGGTTTATTTCAAGACTATTAAATATTAGAGTGTTTTGTGAAATGGAAAAGTGTAGTTTTCAGTGTTTATCCAGTTACCATTCCTCCACAAAAAAAATAATGCTACTTCTTTAATCTTTCAGCAGATTCAGTGAAGAATTTACATTTCTCTCCTTTATGTACTCTCTAATTTCTTATCATTCCTTTTAAAACTTGGTGCCTTAAATTAGAAGGTGCATGCTTTGCCAACAATAACAGGGAACCTTTCAGATACTCGGAATATTTCCTATCAAGTTAGCTCTCCAAAGAGTAGTTTCACGTACGTAGGCACTCTAGAGAGATTTCTGCTGTGGCCTCTGCTTTTTGTTTTTATCAATCTCTTGCCTTCTGTATGTTCAGTTTCCTCATGTATCCTCCTGGCATTTCCTAAGTCCTCTCTGCCGGCCTGAGCAACTGGCTCTCCCTGTCCAGTCTTGGGCCTCGGGCAGTACCTGCTGTCTAAATGAGCACCTTGCGTTTGCCATGTAGGAAAACGACACGTAGACAGGGCCACAAGGAGCGCTGCTTTCTTGGAGGTGGAACACGTGTCACAGGCTACATGTTACACGCGCACACTTGGAACTGTGAGAACTTGCCGAGGCAGAAGCGTTTTCTCTGAACATGACCGTCAGCCACATGCTGTCAATTTCCCTTTCCTGCGTCTCAGGCAGCTACGGGAACAAATCCATGGACGATGGGCCATTTTCAAGGATAAGGATGGATTTGTCTGATTCTGGTAATTATGATGTATGTTTGGAAATAAACTTCCAGGCCAAATCCAAGCTTCAACGTTATTTCTAATTCAAAGCCTCTCCTCACACTGCCTCGCTCTTCTACTGGCTCTTTCCTTCAGCTGTCCCCTCTCTCTGCTCTGGTGCCTAGGCCTTCACCGTTCCCTAGGGACAAAGGACTATTTGCTTTTCATGTTCACACTATCCCAGACTCTTCTGGAGACGTGCCGCCCGCTGGGCTTTCCGCCACATGCTGCTGTGACAGCCGCACTGGGGAGGCTCTGCCCCGCAGCCCTGCGTTTGGTGGAGGGGAGACGCCACCTCCTCTTCCCACAGGAGCCCCGCCCTCCCTCAGCGGCCCTCTTGGAGCACCTCCTGTGGCTTGGGGCAGGGCGCACACCTCCCTCCCCTCTCCCCGGCTCTCATCCCAACTTTTTGACATCATTGCACACACTGGCCACCATACTCTCTGGAAGACTCGTTGGGCTGAAAAGATGAGGTTACTGGAGGGGAGGCTGTTGGGTGGAGCGGCTGGACTGCAAAGGCCCTGGCCGTCCTGCCCAAGGGCCGAGAGGATCGACTGCTCAGCCCCGCCGCCCTAGCCTATGCCTGGCCCTTCTGAACACTATTGGGAAGCTCAGTCCTACCACACACAGAGAAAGGGAGAAACCATAGTATTCTCTGTCTAGACTACCACTCCCTACTCTTCTAATCCATTCCTGAGAAATCTGTCCTTTTTTGTCATATACCTGGGAAGGGGAGATGTGCCAATGAGGGCCTGGACTGTCTGCCGCCTGACAGGCAGAGACACGCCTGTGTGGCTGCGGCTTCCCAGGTGTCTTGAGAACAGGGGGTATTTAACGTCTACTGTCCTCAGCATTGGGTCTTTAGAGTAGTGTTTAGGGAGCAGGAAAAGCCCCTCTCAACGCTCTGTGACCCTCAGGGAGGAACTCTTAGGGCTATATATACACCTACATTTGTGTGGCTTTCGAGAAATACAAATATATCAATATAATTCCCTATTGTCTACTATAATGCAAAAGTTGACTTAATCCAGACATTCTCCCAGTGAACAAAATTTTAACTTTTTTTTTTATTACTTGGTACACTCCATTCTCTCTGCAACGTAGCAGGCCGTGTACCTGTATGCACCCAAGGTAGCCGTGCTGAGAGGCGACGTGGACGGCGCTGTTGCCATCCTGGTCCACTTCATCCAATGAGATGCCCTGCTCTTGCATAAACTGAAGCAGCCACAGAAGAATCTTTTCCTATAAACAGAAACACAGTTGGAATTAATAGAATATCACCAGAGAAGTCAAATATAAAGACAAGAGGAAAACAAAACTCTAACTTGTGAAGCTTAAAGCCAAGCTTCCCATAGCAAGAGAAAATTCCCATTCAGTATGAACTGAAAATCCATGAATCTTTGACTGAAATGAAAGGAGGAGGGCCACATAGCGAATTTTAAGAGCAGAAAGTTACCTTGGAAATGCTCTTATTTTACTTATTCTATAGATGGGAAAATAAATTCACAGAAAGTTTGAGTGCCTCCTCAAACACACAGAGCTAGCCAGATCCAAAGTTGGAATGGGGATCCAGGTCTTTTGTTTCTAAGGCTTCCAAAGCAATGTTTTTGCTACTGTGTTATACTGCCTGTAGGCTTCAAGAATATTATCATAAAACTTAGACTATTGAGAAAACTAGCTTCTACTTTTAAGTTTATAATTAAACATAAGGGATTGCCTTCCCAATCCCATACCTCCTGCAATCAACAGGCTTACAAAAAGAGGCAATGCCTTACGTTGTTAAGTATAAGATAATTTCTCTGAAATAATACCAAGAGCCTCTTGATTTTTCTGGCCAAATGTTGGTGGCATTTTAAAGGTAAAGCTTTATCTTCCTCCATGTTAAAGGGAGAGAACCAAAAGCTCTGAACACAAACTTTTCAAAAGCAAAGACATAGAACAGTCAGTATGTTTTGTCATAATCCGTTTGCATTTTACCCACTGAGTGTTTGTGGTATTTTCGTGTTATGCTTGGCCTTTGGAGAAGGCAGGGGGATGGGATTTCACTATTTTAAAATAGAAGAATTAAACATAAAGTTAAAAAAATATGAGAGTGGTAAAAACAACAGCATGAAGTTTAGTGGGTGGAATTTGACATTTGAAAAGATGATCATGTGTTTGAAATAGCCTTGAACTTCTTCCTTAGCCTTTTAAAGGATTTTTTTTTTCCAGTTATTTGCTCGGACTGGTCATGAACTTTTATACTTTTCTGGATTAAATTTGCCTTCATCTTCCGAACATGCCAACTAATCTCCTAGAGGAATGTTGGATAAAAACAGCCAACTCCTTTAATGTTTCACCTCTTCTGCGGGGGAACAGGGCGTTGTTTATAAAGGTATCTGACACGGCAGGGACAGACTGAACACTTGCGCCATACTTTTCCCAAATGAGCAAGCAAGGAGTAAGACCCCTAACGGGCAGGAAGAGAAAAATGTAATCAATGCCTGCAACCTACCAAGAATGCACCCCAGGAAAGCGGGGTGAGCGTTAGTCGCAAAAGCAGACAGACTCTGTAGGAAATGAAACTCCCCAGGGTCCCTAGAGAGTGAGCTAGGGCTGGGAGCCACCAGTTAGATAAGGATAAGCTGATGTGCCAACCTTCAACACAGGGAAATCTGGACAAAGTTGATGCTGACATTTGGATCAGAGCAGGTGACACTTTCACATGCATGAGGTAAAACACGCCCTTTGTTTTCTCTAATTAGGTAAGGGGAAAATACTGGATTACTTTTATCTGGAGAAAGATGATTGTACCATATGATTTTTTTTTTTTTTTTTTGGTAGAGATGAGATCTTGCTATGTTGCCCAGGCTGGTCTTGAACTCCTGGGCTAAAGCAATCCTTCTACTTTGGCCTTCTAAAGTTCTGGGATTACAGGCATGAGCCACCGCATCCAGCCTCCATGATCCTAACTCTTTAAAAATCTGGATGCGTGTGAGTATGGCAGATAAAAGATATAACCAGCCAGTTTGAGGTTAATGCCTAAGACATATGGAAACCACACTGGGGCAGATTGTTGTGTGTCTACCAGTGAAAAAGATGGCCCTGCCATATGGGCAACAAATCCTCTTCGATGGGTCATTCCTGAACTTATGGTGACTTGGTTTGCTCCATTATATTAAATCATGGCCTCTTAAAACTGCAGAGGGGAGAGATTTTAGGGAACCATCCAATGCAAAGAGCCTTATTTTATAAATCAGAAAACCGAGGGAGAGGACAATGGTATACAGTAAGTGCCACTTAACGCCATCAACAGGTTCTTGGAAACTGTGACTTTAAGCAAAATGACGTATAACAAAACCAATTTTACCAAAGGTTCATTTATATAAACAGGAGTTAAGTTCCTATGGCATATTTCTGGTCACAAAAACATCACTAAATATCTAAATAAAGACCGAACACTTTTAATGTTAAACACTGAAATAAATGTCAGCTACATATACATTTAAGAAAGATTAATAAAAATTAGTAAGATAATAATTTACCCAATTATTCCAGTTTAGGGTAGTGGTGGTCAGAACCCTTCCCAGCAGCTCAGGGCACAAGGGCAGAAGGCACCCTGACAGCAGGACACCCCACCGTGGGCGCACTCATAGACACACCCCACTCACACACGCTGGGGCCAGGTAGACACACCTGTTCACCTAACATGTACGTCTTTGGGATGTGAGAGGAGACTGGGTACCCAGAGAAAACCCACACAGCCATGGGGAGAATGTGCCAACTCCACACAGTTCCCAGCCAAGAATAATTTTTTTTTCCTTTCTCATCATCAACCTTATAACGAAACGACATTGAACACATTGAAGAAAATGACATTACTCAAGGACCTGCTGTAGTCTCTGATATTCTAGCGGTTTCTTTCTTTAGCAAGGAAAGCTCAGGGGAGTTTAAGATATTGGTTTATAGGTACCTTCTTGTCAGGTGTATTTCCATATATTTCAGACCAAATTAAATATTATGATGGGAATATCTATTCCACATGCACAAAAAATGTACTTTACTAAGATCACAGTGCTTTGATTTTAGTAATGGGGTTGTAGGCCATGGATTACTGCATTTCGTTAGTCTAGGAATTTTCCCATTGTAGAAATCTGGGGGAGAATCTAGGGCCTTGGACTTTGCAGGGGCTGGATAATATGGGAAAACAAGTCCCACAAGGCCTGTGGGGGGCAAGAGTTGCCTTCGCTCCTGAGGGCTGTCCCCGTCAGGCTCGATCTGTGTGGTTACAATAACCTGCTTTCTTTTCTGATGGATGGCATGGATAACTCTTCTTTCTTGCAATTAGAGAGTCTACCCAATTCAATATGCAAGACTAACATAAAGAAAGAGTCATCATTTGATTATTTAGAATAAGACGAGTTTTGCCCAGCACCTCAAATCCAGTTTTGTATTCTCTGCAGGACAATTTAAGAGTAAGAATTTAAAATAAGATGATATGAAACTGGCCTTTCCCCCTGAAATAGGACATGGAAACATAAATCCCCCGTCATAACCTGCAGAGAAGTACTACCGACAGTGACTGGCTGGCTGTACACCTGGGCTTCTAACCACCAGCCACCACACTCATTCTGAGATGAGTATGGAGATGGCTAAAACCCCTGGTTTTGGTAAATGCCTATTTAACATGCGCTTTCTGAGAAATTCTGCTATGATTTTAGAGAACATGCCTGTGGAGACGCACAGTCCTATAATTCAAACAGTAATATATTTGACAAACACCTCACAAGGAGAACAAAACAAATATGGCTATTTTCTCCCACTAAGAAGGCACTTACCAATGCAAATGTGTATTAGATACTGTGTTTCCCCGAAAATAAGACAGGGTCTTATACTTATTTTTCCTCAAGAAGACACCCTAGGGCATATTTTCAGGGGATTTTTTTTTTTTTTTTAAGTACGGTACAACAATCTACATTTATTCAAATATAGTTAAGTCGTCTTCTTCTGGAACATCATCATAACTCTCCAAACCCCGAATTCCATCCTGAATTTCTTGCGACTCTATTTCCTTTAGGACCATTGGCCCCAGTCTCTCATGTGGAGCAATAGAGCTGTCATGGGGCAGATGAGAAGGGCTGCTCCTCTTCTTTACCGCTCCGTGACGAAATGCACGGGTTGTGCAGATGCGCTGCGTAGCCACGCCCATCGCTAGGTCTTATTTTGGGGGTGGGGCTTATACTGCGAGAATATTTAGAAATCCTGCTAGGGCTTGTTTTATGGACAGGTCTTATTTTCGAGGAAACACAGTATATGTGCAATGGTGTGCACCTCCCCTTAGCCCTTTAGTGAGTTATCGCTCTCTCCCATTCTCTCTCTCTGTGCCTATAGGAAGAGATGTTAAAAGAAGAACGTAACTTCAGATCTTACTTCCCATAAGTACTGCTTTCAGCGAGTATTAAATGCAGTCACAACTGTACGCAGCCTTCTGTGTTATCTGTTTCACAGAATGCCTCTCCAACTTACATTTCATTCATCACCCACACATCCATCTAAGCATTTACTAAGAGCACCTTTGCCTACAGTGTGTTTATTCTACATTTTAAATGTTTAGCCTGATCTGAAACTTTCATCTACTGACTTTCATCTAGTGACTCAAAACTTCCCTCATGTACCAGTTTCTTCTTCTAGGGATTTTCTGCTGTTCCTGTAACCTGTTTTGATGTTGTATTTTATGTGTTTCTAAGGGCAATGAAAGTTGTTTAAAGAGGCAATTAATTCATGTAACCTATGAGATTGGCTAGACAAAGACTAATAAAAATGTAATTGAAAAGTATGTCACAGGTTTATTGCTGGTGTCAACAAAATCTCTGTAGTTTGTGGTATCATCATAAGTTCTAAAGCAGTCAGCTTTTTTTGTGATCATAGATTATCAAATCTAATATGCCATCAATTACAAGATTCGTTCCAGTTTTTTGGAAGTTAAAATGTTAAAAACAAATGGCCAAGAATAATTTCATCATGTTATTTATTATATGACAACATGTAGAATCCAGAGATGGTAAAATGTTTTAAAAAAAATTACATCTAGGAATTGATTAAATAAGTTATGACCTAAACAATTCTTTGGCAAATTTCTCTTATATTTTACTTATGATAAAACAAGTAAGCTGAATAATACTGATAGCAATAAAAACAATAAATTGGAAGAGATCCAATAGTCATAATAGCCAACATTTATCTAGTGACTGCCAAGTGCTGGGCAATGTGGCTTTTCTCACTTAGTCCTTAGAATAACCCCGTGGGGAAAGTTCTATTATCCCCATTTTACAGATAAAGAAACTGAGGTCCAGGGAGACCTTTTCTTTTCTTTCTGTTTCTTTTTTAAAATAAAAGTATGGAAGGCCAATGAGCTAGTAAATCGTAGGGTTAGAATTAAAACCAAGACGGCTTGACTTAGGAACTGATGTTCTTCATATCCACAACTGCTCCTTCCCTACGACTGCTGACTCTGTAAAGGGCGTGTTCCCTTTGTGCGGTCAAAGAGGTCACGATTAGCTGCCTGTCCATCCGTGGGTTTGTGGAGCTCTGTGTCAGTTGCACCTTTTCAAGACCAGTACTTGGAGAACAGATGGATGCTTATACTACTCAAAGATGTTTCTATTTTGCTTTTATCTGCAATCACAGCACTTTCAGCACTGTTCACTTATTTCTGTCCCATGACAGTGAAACAATAAAGTCAAGGGAATACTTCTCCTTTTAAAGTAAATTGTGGAAAAGCACCAACAACAGCACAGCCTGCGGAAGCACCGCCCCACCAGCGTGCCTATCCCTGCTCATGACCATTCTCAGGAATCGCTAAGGAGCCTTTTCATTTTTCAAAAAGTGTTCTTTAAAAAAATTCAGATCAGGGTAAACATTAAAAACGTAGAATAAACACACTGTAGGCAAAGGTGCTCTTAGTAAATGCTCAAGGCTATGATGCAGGTTGTTTTGGCAAGAGAATCTCTTGACCAAAGTCACGTGAATGATTCAGAGAGAAAAGTAATCGTGGATCTGATGTCTGATGTTGACAGTCACAAGAAGCCCACTGGACCAGTGACGAGTGCAGGACAGCCTGACGCCCCTGAGCAGCTGAGGGCCGGGATTTGCTGCCAGAGCCTGGGAGAGACATGCTGGGCCTTCATGCTTGAACGGAACAGCCCAAGTTACACAAGCGGTAGCTTCGAATTGAGATAATTCTGCCTCAATTGTTTTGCCAGCAACGTCTTTCTCAGGGGACAGCAGAGCCGGCCTAGCCAAGGACACCCCCGCGAGTTCCTGGGGTCTCTCTGAGGCTTCCGCCTTCACGCTTCCTGTGGCTAGTCCTGCTCGGCACCATCAGGCAATGAAATAATTGCCCCCTCGGAGACCTCATGTGTCAAGATGAGGAAAATCGATTCTTATCACCTAAAGATCTATCACTCCAGGAGACCACTAAAAACTGCTGGCTACCCTGTGGTCCTGGAGACTTTAAAGGTAATTTTTACAAGAAAAAGAACACAAATTGGGAGTCAAAGAGAACCCATTCTTTAAGAATCTATATGAAGGGCAGAGGGCAACTAAAATAAACCGAGAGAGGAATTTCCCTCTGTACTGTGATTTCCAGAGTTATTTACTGAAGAAACAAAACCAGAACATACTCAAGTGCCTGTTTGATGTAGAAAAACTTGCATGTGCTGAATCCATTAAAATACTGTTCAATAACAGTCTTCCTTGTGAAAATATTAGCCTTGTAATGGTTCCAAGTTCAGCATCTCTGCAGGTTATCTGTTACATAAGCCGTGCGGTGGGATGGCCGGACAGAATGCACAGTTCTAATGGGCTTCTACCCTTTCCACTCGGGTAGGGTGCTCTCCCAAGGGTGCTGCTGGAATGCCCCCCTCAAAGCTGTATTTTAAGTCATAAAAAATGCTTATCAGCTTGAAATAATAGCTTGAAGATTGATACTAGCATGAAGCAAATGTTTGACACAGCTTTTCAAAGAGGTCACTAATTTCCATATTTTCCTCTAGCCCAGCCAAGAAATTCACACCATCACCCAGCCAGTCCCAGAAAGGGCACTTTCTTTTTGTTCTGTCCAATAGTTTCAAAGTTATGAGAAACCCGCTGTGAGAGTTGAATACAGAAACTGGCATAAATAAGCACCATTTCCCAAGACAAAGAGTGCCGAATGCCCGATTATTTACTTGGGGTCTCAGAACAGCCATGCAATCCTTTCCTCCTTTTCTTTGGCAAGCTCTACCAAAAGTACAGGCAGCCTTTGCACTGATATCTAAAATTCCTCATTAGGCTTTATACAAGCAAATGAAATCAAGGACATGAAACAACGATTCACACAATTTAATAAAATTCTGTTTTATAATGAAAATGATATATGAAGACTACAAGTGATCAAATTCTTCTGGTCATTTGAATATTCTATTTTCCCTTTTGCCAATACAGATACTCCTCAACTTACAAAGAGGTTATGGCCTGATGAACCCATTGTAATTGGAAGATACTGCTACATCAGAAATGTAATTAATACACTGTAGAGTATAGTTGTCCACCCTCGTGAGCACATGGCTGACCAAGAGCTGTGGTTCACTGCTACTGCCTGGCATCGTGACAGAGAATCATACTGCTAGCCCAGGAAATGATCTAAATTCAAAATCTAAAGTATAGTTTCTACTGAATGTGTATTTCTTCCACACCATCGTAAAGTCAAAAAATCACAAGTTGAACCATGGTAAGTTGGGGACCATTAATATAAGCAAAAAATGGCATTCTTATGTACTGCCTATGAACTAGTACTGGTAGTTTTTAGGACACTGTGGATGGGGACTAGTAAGTACAATGCACAAAGAAAACAGTAATTATAATATGTCAAAGATAGCAGCTTTTACAAATTTTTAATGTTCTGTCTGCTCCTTTCTTCATTTCACACACTTAGTACAGTTGCTCATTTCTTCAATGAGTTGTGTAAGATACTCCAAATACCACAATGTATTCTTAGATAAAATTGAAAAAAAAAAGTCTTCTTCAGTTAAATCAATGCCACTGTAAACAACCTGTACAAATTACCTATACAGATGGAGACAAAACAGAATCTGGCCCTGAAGTCAGAGAACCGGAACTGAAATCTTATCTTTGCTCTTACTAGCCAGTAGGTCATGGGCAAGTTATTTAACTTTCTATGTTCAGTCTCCTTATCTATAGAGTAGAGATAAAAACAAGATCTCATAGGGTGGTTTTTTCTTTCTGATACACAGTCTTGCTCTGTTGTTCCAGGTAGAGTGCAGTGGCATCATCGTAGCTCACAGTAGCCTCAAATTGCTGGGCTCAAGCAATCCTCCTGCCTCAGCCTCCCGAGTAGCTGGGACTACAGGTGCATGCCAGATGCCTGGATAATTTTTCTATTTTTAGTAGAGATGTAGTCTTGCTCAGGCTGGCCTAAAACTCCTGAGCTCAAGCAATCCTCCCTCCTCGGCCTCCCAGAATGTTAGGATTACAGGTGTGAGCCACCACACCTAGCCTCATAGGGTTGTTTTGAGGAATACATCAGATAATTTACAAAAAAATTGAACAGGCATGTTGCCTGGAACACATAGGAAACATTTTATATGTATATAAAGTATATATTTATAGTAATTGAAGTTACCATGGCTAACATGACTCCCTAAAATTGTGGTGGAACAGAGGTAAAGGCCTGGCAAAGGGCAAAATGTATTATAAGTTGTCCCGTTACCCCCCATCCCCCACTCTTTTGGGGAATTAAAACCTGGATTCCTTCCAGAGGCCAGTAATCAGAGGGGCAGAGAAGTGTTTCCTATTCTTTGTTTTTTAGCATCTTAAACCACAGGAGATGGCTCAACAGAATTATCTGTTGATATGGGATCATCTTCACTGGATATAAAGTCGATCAGGACCACCAACCACAGTTAAACAGCAGTAGCCTGAAGCTGAAAACCCCCTAGAAAAGCTCTGTATTTCTGCTTAAAGGGAGTGTGGCATGGTGGTGGCTCTTTAAGACAAGCCATCCTCCTCATTTGCTGGCAAACTATTAATAAAATAAACTTCTCTTTCCTTTTTCTTAAGCCTCTTGTCCTCATTCTTTGTTCGGCCTCAGGGACAAGTATCAAACTTTAGGTAACAGAATTTGGTGTCCCCAGAGAGGCCTATCGGTGCCCCAGTGGAGTGGCAGCCTGTGACGGCAGCCGTGGCTGGAAGAGGTGGGAAGCAGCCCTGGGTCAGTCCCAGGTCTTCACCAGTAGGAGCACCGGCTTTTTGGGGTGAGAGAGGGAGGGACCACCCACCCCAACAGCTGCCCATCTCTCCCTCCCCAAGTTAGATTCAGCACCTCCCAACCTCAACCTTGTTGAGGAAAAGAAAACGGATTTGCGAAGAGTCACGACACCTTGGCCCTTTTGGTAAGTTCCCCAGTGTGCACGCCAAGACTCCTGATTCCACCCATTTGGGGAAGGCCGTGAACCTTCCAGCCCTGTGGCAGGACATTTGTAGGCACCGTGGGCTGGAAGTCACGGTTGAGCAGAACTAGGGAACCCAGGGAATTCATTCCCTTTTGGATTAGGAGAAGCCAGTTCTCATATTAGGAGAATTTGGTTCTTGTTTGTACAGTTCCCATTTTTTGGGCAGGGCCTTGGCATTTGAGATTGTTGGCGCTGTGAATTCCCTATGCCGTCTACCTGTCAGCTTGTGTTTGTTGTTGTTGTGAGTTTTGTTTCAACACGAGAGGCTCCTTTTTCAATCCGTCTGAAGCCCCCTTGGGGAGAATCTTGCTGAATGGTCAACTTATAGCTCTAAGTCTATGTGTAAAAAGAGAATGGCGTTGTTGTAATACTGCTCGGCCATTGTGCGTGGAGGAGTGTGGGAAGGGGCCGTTGAATGGAAGCTTAAATTATTATACTAGCTTACAGCTGGAATTGTTTTGTCAAAGGCCAGGTAAATGGGACATGATTCCATATACACAATCTTTCATGCAATTGAATAATAAAGAGGCTGAAAGGCCTGGGACAACATTAATGGTAAGGACAGTAAGATCCCAGGTGATCCCAGGGGTGGCTGGATTTCAGGAGCCCTTTCCACCCAAACCCCTGCCACCAGCTCCACACCTGGCGGGGAAGGTGCTTTGGGCTTGGCCGTGCTTGAGCTTGTGGTGCCAGAGCCCGGCTGCCCTGTCTGCCATGGCTCCTCTCCCCCACTGAAGCTCCTGAGGCTGGCCAGGAACTTGCCCCATGCAGAGTGAGGCCTGGGCCAACTGCCACCATCCGCCATTGCTGCCGCCATCTTGACATTGTGAGAGGGGCCCGGGCGGGTGGGTGCGACTGGAACTAATTCTTCAGTCCCGTGCCCACTGGGCTACGACTCAGGAATGGGAATGGTCTCTCCTTTCAAGACCTGGTGGGGAACCCAATTTGGCCAGAGGGCACCTGTAGCTGGGGCAGGGCACTTTCCAGTACGGCAAAGCCTGACAGGGGCTTCACAGAAAGCACATGAAGAGCCCTCTGAATTTTGGGGAATGCACCTATCAGGGATATTGGAAATGCACAGATGTGGATCCAGAGGCCCCTTAAAATATATGTGTGGTTAATATGAATTTCATAGGGCAGAGTGCTCCAGATACACGGAGGAAACTACAGTGTGTGGACGGGGCAATTGGCATGACCTCCTCGCAGACTGCTGACATCACCTTTAAAGTATGTAACACTAGAGAAGAGCAGAGAGTCCAGGACTCAGATGATAAAGGAGGGGCCCGGGGCTCTATCCCTCACTAGTGGCTCAAATCCAAATATCCCCACTGGAGTCCCGGTTCCGACTGACGATGGGGACTCGATTAGTGGACTTTTTAATTGACACAGGAGTGCCACCGCTGCCAAGCTGAGTGGGCAGAAGTGGTCCGGGGCCCCCATGGCCGCCGCCTTGACCCCTGGCACCAGCCACCACGCATGGCACTCCGTGAGCCAGGCAGGGCACGGGGAAAGGGCAGCGGCGAGGCAGCTGCAGGTGACGTGGTGGCTGAGGAGCTCATCGCAGTGGGCCAGTAGCCGGGCCCAGGGGGGTCGCTACCAGGGTTGGTGCTGCTCCTCCGTAGATTCTGGCGACCCTGGTGTTCTCGGTGGCTAGGCGGGACCCGGGCAAGCAGCAGGAGCACCGGGAGCTGCTGCGAGGGTGCTGCCGAGCTCCTGCTGGCTCTGAATACCAGGGCCTGGGGAAGCACACAGGAGGCTGCCACTGCGGAGCAGTTCATTTTGAAGTTTGCCCCTAAAATAATGGCCCTGATACAGGCTGTGGCTGAGCCCAAGCAGGTGGCCATCGTGTACTGTCCTGGTCACCAAAAAAGGAGGCTGCTAAAGATGATCTGTTCCTTGGGTCCTTTATACCCTGGTTAGATTTAGATCAATATATACCCCACTATACTAATGAGGATAAAAAAAGAGCTAAAGATCGGGCATTGATACTTGGGATGACACAGCTAAGTGGAGACAGAATTATCATGGACTCGTTCTTCTACCCAAAGCCTTGGTTTGGCCCCTTTTGAAGCACCAACATGAATGCACACACTATGGGTATGATGCCTTAATGGATTTGGTGGGACTTCATTTCAGAGGATCCCATTGACAAATAACTCAGAGCTGCCCCTTATGTGCTTGAAACAATCCAAAGACAGAAAAGCAACCCCCTGCAGGGGGAACTCAACATGTGGGGACCCACCCTTTCAATGATTGACAAATTGATTTCACTCATATGGAAAGTCCAAATACTTGCTTGTATTAGTAGATACCTTTTCAGGCTGGGTAGAGGCTTACCCTACCCAAATGGAGAGAGCATAAAGTTACTAGAATCCTGAAGAAACTCATTCTAAGGTCTAGGCTCCCTTCCTCCATACACAGTGATAATGGACCCTTCTTTATATTGACAGCAACTCAGCATGTAAGCAAAGCCCTACATCTAGAATGGAAATTGCATGCATCTTGGAGACCTCAGTCTATGAGAAAAATGTGGAAAATGAATCATAAAGAAAACTATAGCAACATTGATGCAGGAAACCCATCTAAAGTGGGATAGAGTGTTGCCACTTGGTCTCCTCCGGATAAGGGCAGCCCTAGAACCAGGTGAATGCTAAGCGCCTATGAAATAGTTTATGGGAGACCCTTCGTAGGACCTGGAGGTAAGTATGGTAGTATAACCATAAATGAAGACAACAGAGCAAAGCAATATATCAGATGCTAACCACTACTCATGAGTGTGCCTCTTTCAGGTTCCCGCCCCAGTTGGAAGCAGAGAAGTGGAAGGGATGCTAGGAAGTGCTTCTACCAACCCACACCTTGCTGAAATTGTCTGGAGTAAAACCTTGGGTCCATCATACCAGAGTAAGGAGGTGTCCCATGGAAGAAGAGGACCTACGTCCTTAGAGGATGAGCTAGCGTTTAGGCAATCTAAAGCATCTGTTTAAGAAAAAGGAAAAATGAAAATGTTGATATTTTTGCTAACCCTTCTTTGGTTATTTCTTCTGTCTATAGGATGGAGAGACAACTCCTTAGTGAGGATTTCCAAAACTATCACCTCTTCTGCTGATCTGTCTCACTGTTGGGTTTGTCATCCAAAACCTCGTTTGGTGCAAAATAATAAACAGAAGCTGGTCTCTCAGGTCACCTCCAGGGTGTGACTAATAGCTCTGTACTGAGAGGTCCCAGGTGTCTTTCTTGCCCAGCCCTGTCCCAGACACTGTGTACAAGGTGACAGCAAGGACCCAGAGTCCTGAGGGTGTCTTAGAAACTGAGCAGGGTAAAATCCCTTATCAGGTAGCCCCCATTTCACCTTGTCAGCCCTCACAGTTGAAGTTGTTGCCTATGCCTTTTTCACCTGGCAATCTGCTGAATTCTTTATTTTTGTAAATCTACTGCCAAAGCTTTGACAAACCAGAAAGATTAATGGCATAAAAAGTATAAACCTTCCATCTGAAACATCACCCGAGTTCAGCAGGATGTAGCTTGACGACTGTGTCACCCCTATTCCCATAGAAACGGAAGGATAAAATTGACAGTGGGGAATATGTCATAGGCAAAGGCCTGAAAAAGGGCAAAATGTATTACAAGTTGCCTCTTTAACCCCCTCCCCACCCCCACACACTGTTTTTGGGAATTAAAACCTGCATTCTTGTCAGAGGCCAATGATCAGAGGGGCAGAGGAATGTTCTTTATTCTTGGTTTTTTAGTATCTTAAACCACAAGAAATGGCTCAACGGAATTGTCTGGAATTTTCTGGGCAAAGGTCATGGGGTCATCTTTACTGGAGATAAGGTCGACCAGCACCACCAACCACAGGTAAACAGCAGCAGCCCAAAGCTGAAAACCCCCTTTAAAAGCTCTGTATTTCTGCTAATGGGGGAGGGGGCAATGGTTCCTTAAGATGAGACTTTGCCATGCTCCTCATTTGCTGGTAAATTAATAAATGTCTCTTTTCTTTTTCTCAAGCCACTTGTCCTCATTCTTTGTTCAGCCTTGGGGACAAGTATGGAACTTTGGGTAACAGTGGTAATATTCTTAAGTCCATATTTTGAACTTGAGATCATTATACTTGAAAAAGCAAAGCATAATCTCTTGCTGATAATACCACAACTTACTTCGACTGGGAAGTTTATGAAGCCAAAGGGGATATGGTTATATGCATGAGAAGCAATTTTCTTTGCCACAAACAAATATGATTAAATGTATTTTAATACAGTGCTGACTTTATTATTTTTTAAGACTGAGACTGGAATTTTGTGGTTCCAATTTTTTTAAAAGATAATTCGCACCCATCACCCTCAAAGGGAGGTAGTCATTTTTTTTTCCATACACTGGATTGTGATCTGTGTATACCAATTACTAACATTGGGACTTCCTGACATGGAAGTTGGTTGTAACTGAGAGCCATGTCGTTCCTAGGCTTGCTCATCTTTAATTGAGCAAGGCTTGATTAGTGTCTTACAAAGATTTTCTTCATAATTTTGGGTTGAGGAAAATATGCTATTTTCTTTTAGTAAATGTTAAATGTGTTTATTGTAGGAAATTTTGGAAATACTGAGAAATTTAAAAAAATAGAAAAGAAAAGCCACTTGTAATTCCCCTCTGAGTGATAACTATTATAAACATGTTGTGACAGTTTTTCTAGTCTTATTTTATATTTTTTTTGTCTCTCTTCAAAATTCTAAGTTGGAAAAAAAAATTCTAAGTGGGTACTAATTGATAAGAACAGTTTCGTATCATCTATTTTCATTTAATATTATGTAATGAAAATTTTCCCATAAAATTCAATCCATAGATGTAGCTTCATTATTTATCCAATATCCTATCTTGGGATATTTAGGCTGTTTTAAACTTTTTTTCATTAAGAATCGCAACAATGAATATCATTTCTCATAAATCTTTGTGTACATTGTTGATGATTTCTTATGTTTGGATGTTGATGGACTAATAAAAAAAGGAGGAAGGTTATATGGCATACAAAATGAAGACACTTAAAAACTCTGTCGTACCTGGCCGTAGCAACCCGCGTAATGGATAAGGCTTGGAAAATCTTTAGAACAACTCAATTCTGCAATGGCTTCGGTTTCGCTCACCAGCCAGCGCACACACTCCAACTGACCATTCTAGATTTTAAAAAAGAAAGAAAGAGAGAAAGAAATTCAAAGTAATTCAGATTTGAAAAACACCTCAAAGATGGTAATTCTGCCAAGAAAAGAAATCATATGAATTTTGTCTTTTATATCTGGCTTAATTTATCTATACTATAAATATATCATCTACTGTGTTATATTCTTTTTTTTTTGAGACAGAGTCTCACTTTGTTGCCCAGGCTAGAGTGAGTGCCGTGGCGTCAGCCTGGCTCACAGCAACCTCAGTCTCCTGGGCTCAGTGATCCTACTGCCTCAGCCTCCCGAGTAGCTGGGACTACAGGCATGTGCCACCATGCCCGGCTAATTTTTTGTATATATATTTTTAGTTGGTCAATTAATTTCTTTCTATTTTTGGTAGAGATGGGGGTCTTGCTCAGGCTGGTTTCGAACTCCTGACCTTGAGCAATCCGCCCGCCTCGGCCTCCCAAAGTGCTAGGATTACAGGCGTGAGCCACCGCGCCCGGCCTGTGTTATATTCTTGATCTGTGGATTTGGCTCTAAATAAATTGCAGAATTTTTACTTGCATACATTTTATAATTTTCATCAGTTATTAAACATCACTTTATTAAATTATAATTTGCATACTGTAAAATGTACTCATTTTAAGAATATAGTTTGATGAATTTTTAACAAATGTAAACACTCCTAAAACTACAACTTCAGTCAAGATATAGAACATTTCTATCATCCCCAAAAGTTTCTAGTATCCCTTGACTCTCATCTTCCTCACTTTTGCCACAGGCAGCCACCAATAAGATTTCTGTCTCAATAGATTAGAGCATGCACTCTTGTGTTTGGCTTCATTCATTCACCATACCTTTGAAATGCAAACATGTTGCTGCTTATATTAGTTTATTCCTTTTTTATTGGTGCAAAGTATTCCATTGTAGGAATATGCCACAATATATTTATTCAATAACTTACTGATAGATATTTGGATTGTTTCCATTTGGGGAATAATGAAGTTGCTACTATGAATATTCTTTGTGAATATACACTTTTCTTTCTCCTGGTTAAGTGCCTAGGACTGGAATTTCTGGATCATATGGTAGGTGTATATTTGACTTAATAAAAAGTTATCAAACTGGTTTCAAAAGTGGTTGACCACTTTACGCTAACACTAGCAGCATATGAGCACTCTATTATTAGTTGTTCCAAATCCAACACATGGTATTGTCAGTTAATTAGTTATTATTCTTTACATAAAGTTTGTAAGGTAGAGCAACTGATTTCCAAATTCCAAAGTATCATATTTGATAATGAAAAATTAACAAATTCATATTTGAAATAAATTTCATTGAACAGATGAATGTCTTAATCAGTAAAATATTTGACAGAATATAAAGGGAAATATTACTTATCATTTGTCATTTTTATAAATAATAAAACTATTGCTACAGAAAGTAAAATAGCCACACTTTTACATTTTTCAGGACATGGACTCTCTTGTACATTGGGATCAAGAGGGACAGTAAAGTAAAAGTAGGCAGAAAAAAAAAGAGTAGGATTTTCTTGCAGTTCTTTGCAAGGGTTTTATAAAGCCAGATATTCCTACAATTTTTAAAATTTAAACTTCTCTCCCTTCTTTAAACATTTATTGGGTTTTTATTCTCAGGAACTGTGAAAGTTCCAAAATATGATCAAAACATGTAAACTGTTAAAATATAGTCCCTATATATTGTGATAGAGAGTTTTCCCTATACTTATAATAGAGTCATGTGATACATACTAATATAACCTAGTGATTAAAACCCAGACTCTAGAATGGACTTAAATCCTTAATTTGCCAGTTAGTTACAAGACTTTGGACAAGTTACTTTGCCTCTCTGGCACTCAACTTTCTCATCTGTGAAACAGAAAGGATAATAGCAACTATCTCATAAAGTTACTGTGAAGACAAATGAGATAAAGGACCCACTAAGCACACAATAGTGTGCTTAGATAACACAATATTGTTATCTTCTATTACTAGAATACTCTCTTAGATTCTCATAATAACTCTTGTCAGACAAATGAGACATTCAATTGCCTTCCTACTTTGTACAGTGTGGAATTTTAGTGCAGGAGAAAAAAGCTACTGTGGGCAGGGAGCCAGAGAAGGCTTCAATGAGGGTAGCATTTGAACTAGTATAATAGGATTATTTTCTCTTCCTTTATTTTAGAATCCTAACATTTAACTTCTCAAGGGAAAAAATGTATTCTAAAAGCAAGACAAGGAGGTACTCTGCTCATTCTTCATTTTATCCTATTTGGATAATGGAACTCCCAACTATTCATATGCAGATTCTATTCTCTTGAGATATTAATATTTAACTTGAGAGGCTGGTGTATATGGGCTGGCTCCCTGGTCTCCTGGCTTCTGGCTGGTTTGGCTGATGGAGAGCAGTGGCAGATCAGGAAAGGAGAGAGAATTTGAGGTCCTCTCTGATCCTGGCTTCCCTTCTATGGGGCTGCTATTGGCCAGTGGAGTCACTCCACCAGTCAAAGGGCAAAAGTCATCCAGTCCTTTCTACTCAGCCCTCTCTATCTCAGGTTCTTATAACCACTCCTTTCCCAGCCTCTAGGATTTGGGGCGGTAACTGTGCCCAGTTGTTACAGTCCCCAGGACACTGCAATTTCCTCTGTGAACTCCCTTCCCCCTCCTGTCCTTTTATGTAATAATCCCTTAATTGTTGACTTTCCTTAAATTTCATAATTTGAGCATGCCAAATGTTTCCTACCAGGATTAAAAGCAACAACAACAAAAACACTAAAACAAGAAAAGAATGAGAACTACATTGATTATCTACTAGGCAAGATGATTTATATAAACTGGTATTCACACAGAATACAGACATGTGAGGCAACACTTCTGCTTTTATTAACATATCTTCTCTTGGGTCTTTTTTTTTTTTTGATCAGTTTAACTAAATTAAAGGTTTATCATTTTTTTTAATCTTTTGATAGAACCAAATTTTGTTTTGTTGATTTTCTCTGTTACTTTTCTATTCTCTGTTTCATTTATTTTCCCTCTGATTTATATTGTTTCTTTCCTTCTGCTTGCTTTGATTTGATTTGCTCTTTCTAGTTTCATAAGGTGGAAGATTAGGCTATTGACTTGAAGCCTTTCTTCTCCCCCTTCTCCTCCTTTTATTATAAGCATGTATAGCTATAACTCTCCCTCTAAGCATTGCTTTAGCTGCATCCTTTAAGTGTTGGTATGCTGCATTTTCATTTTCATTTATCTCCAAGTATTTTCTAATTTCCCTTGTGATTTCTTCTTTGACACATTGATTATTTTGGAATATAACTCCACATACTTATAAAACATCAAAAATTACCTTAGGTTACTGATTTCTAATTGCATTCTATTATGGTTGAAGGACATACTTTGTATTTCAATCCTTTTAAATTTATTGAGACTTGTTTATAGCCTAACATATGGTCTATACTGGAGAATGCTCCGTGTGCACTTGGTAACAATGTGTATTCTGCTGTTGTTGGGTAGAGTGTTCTATTAGATGTTTGTTAGCTCCAGTTAGTCAAGGAGGCAACATTTAAAGTAAATAAAATGCTGTTAGAAAGGCAGAAGGAAATATATCACTTCTATGAGATTGAAACCAACATCCCTTGCCATAATTCTAAATACCAAGAAAACAAACAAAAATGTTATTAAATTCTAGCAGAAGATTTTTGTCTGCAAAAGTCTCTGAGCCTGGAGTCACTCACTTTATGTTAGAAAGTCATGTCAGTAAGTGTTTGAAGTCATGTTATCACCAGATCAACACTCTGCCTTTGAGCTTAATCAGAAGGACTGAATGCGAAATGAAAGGGAATTGAAGTTATTTCATTCCAAATCTGTTTAGCTCCTAAAATAACTCCTCCTGTTGTCCCCATTTTAGAAAGGAGACTGCTCTCACCTTTTAGAAATCTTTCTTTCCAATTGCTTTGCTTAACCATTTCTAAAGGGCACTCAATAGTACTCTGAACTCCCACAGTGTCTACTCTTGGGTGTCCCAGCAGTACTCCATAAATTCTGTTTGTAACTGGTAAAATTTATTGTGTTCCATTTAAGGAGTTTAAGAGTGGGAGAGAGATGTTCTTAGCCCTGATATGACTTCAAAGCCCCTTTTCTCAGGTAATCCTTTTATTTGATACTTTATCTCTGATTCTGCTTCCTGTCAGCCAAGTCATATTATCCGAGCAACTCCTGCCCATTTGTACCAAGGTTGTTTGTCCTTAATGACAGCCGGGCTCTCAGAACTGTGCTTAATGAGGTGAAACACCACTAGTTGGGTACTGGTGTCAAAAACAAGATCCTAAAACAGAAGAATGATGACTTCGTAGTATTCTCTCAATATCATCAATAGCCCTCAAAATGCACTGAATGGCTGAGGCAGGACATGAGTGAGGACAGATTTCTAAAGAGGGCGGCACCTGTTATAAAATGTATTTACTGCTTTTGTAAATTCTAGATTAAATAAAGGAATAAGAGACCATGTCCATTTCTCAAATCACTGTCCAGAAGTAAAGTATCAAAAGCCTGAGACCCCAAATCTCTAACAGCTTTTGAGTTATATGGGTTTGAAATCTTTTTCATTCAAACAACTTAAAAAAATATTTGCTATTTGTTTGCACATTGATAGTATGATGATGATACTCTGCTGACTGGAAGAGTTTAAGAATGAATTAACACATACTGTGGATTCCATAGAAGGTGTTCATGCTGAAGGTTGGCTTAATGATCACTAAGTTTCTCAGGTACCTTCCTACTCAGAAATTTTTAGTCTATCAAACCAAGCATTAGAGCATATAAATAAAAAAAAATATTTCCATCCAACTAAACAGTTAGGAGATATTAAGTAGTCCACCATTAGTCAGGAAGACTAATGAGAACTGTATTTTAACACTAAAACAGCAAGGCAAATCTCGACATTTATTGGCACTGTAAGAACATTTTATTCATCACAGACAGGCCCATTCACGGCCATACCTGAGCCCCATCTCCCACAGGTCTCTGTCACAGGACTATATCCTACGCTTGTACTATTGACAGCTTACTTGCCTTATTCATCAGCTATCAGCTCCTTAAGAGAAGGGACTATGTCTTATTCCAATTTGTATTGCCAGTGCCTGATGCAGTACCTGGCAAACTCGGTACCTGTTGAATTCAAGTATACTAAGCCTTCTTGACTTCACATTTGACTTCGCTTCCTTCATGATGGCTTTCTGCAGCTTAGCTCTTAATTTGACATAGCATCGTTCACAACCAAAGGAAAATTATATCCATTAGGGTCATAGATTTCTTGTTTTATTAAAGAAAATGTTATTTTCTACATTGTTTTTGAAGTCAGACCTTACTAATTACTTTGCTTAATTGAGCAGAATTAAATAAAATAGAAAATATTTTTTTAATATATAGAACTCTACTGAACGGTCAACAAATTAAAGATATAAAAATTTAGGTTTGCATAAAGTATCTATTAGGGGTAGAACAGCAACTGATTGTTTTTCAAATAGGTAACATGTTCTTTAGTGAATTCACAAGTAGGTTTCTTTAACTAACAAGTTCCCCTGATCAATTTCAATATAATTCTATTTATAAAAATTATGATTATTCAGCTTTTAGAAGATACAACGATATTATAAAGCAAAGTACATATGCAGAAGCACAAGATGGATTATATTTCCCTGAACTTCGCTTTTGGTTTTTTGATAAATATGACTGTATTTTACATTTATTTGCCAAAGATCTTAAAAGTAATTTTAGTTTAACAGCTAATCTTCTAGTGATGTATTATATTTTGCAGAGGCACTCACTGTAGTGCTATAAAGGTCCATATTTTTTTTTGTTTCACAGTTCCTAGGGTTTGGCTCTATCCCTGTCAGTATTGATGTGTGTGGTTTCCGCCAGCACCCTGTGCTCTCCAAGAGCTAGACTCAAACTCGGCACTGATACTCTAAACAACTCTTGATGCTGAAGACACTTAAACTTCAGCTGTGATCCATGAAAGCCCACTGTCCTATCTGCAATACTCCTGAGTGCCCGCGTCCCTTACAACACACCTTCTCCTCATTCGTCTTGCTCATCATCCTCACGCTGGGAAAAAAGGGAAAGAGTCTCTCATCAATCCAGGTGTGGTTAGGAATCTAAATTGCAGTCATCATGAATAACAAAAGTTCTTAGGACCACAACACATCACTTTCCCTCCTCTTTATGAGTTGATTTGAAGCTTACCCTCATCGGACAATAAATTGGAATGTAATCTCAAAATCTCAAAGCAGTTAGTGACTGAAATGATTACTCTCTTAAATGTAACATGTCCACTTGCTGTTTGCTCCATAAATCACTTTCCTCTCTCTCCCTTCTAACGCTTTAGCTCACAAGGAATCTTCAAACACAGAACCGCGACCGTTTCGAGCTGTGGAGGGCCAGCCCCCACGCGGTCACCTTGATGGCCAGGCCCGCCGGGGTCAGCTTCCCGGCGTTGCGCTCGTTGAGGCAGTCTTCTCCCATCAGAGAGGTGAGGTGCTGCAGGCACTCTGCGTGTCCCTGCGACGCAGCGATGTGTAACAGATTGTTCCCATTTTCATCATGAATTTTGTCTAGATTGTCCGCAGCTAGGTGTGGCTGTACAAATAGTGACATTAGAAAATTCAGTCAGTGATTTAGAGCAAGATGCTATGGGGGTTTTGCTCTGGGCACTGGCAAGAAGGAACGAGCTTACAGAAGCTCTGGTGGCAGCCAGCCGTGGGGATCTAATAGGTCAAGAGTTCCTTGCTGTTATCCTCTGTTTTACCATGCTTCGGAACATGAGCTCTCAAGAGGCAGATCTTCACGAGAGTCATGGCAACAGGGCTAGGACCAATGAGCTGTGGGGCACCACGCTGGCTTTCTAAACAACTGTAATGGCATTTATCGTAACTGGCAGGCTCCCTGTCTGTCTCCCCCACTTGACTGTGAAGTCCTTGAGGGCTGGGCTGGGTTTCGTTCCCTGCTGTAGGTTTGTTGAATCAATGAACTAGTTGTCTTCACCTGGTTACTTCGCCTTGAATTGTAGGGAACTGCCTTTGACTGCAAACTATATGACAACGACTGTTACTCTGCTACCACCAGTGCTCTTCTAGGTACCTCTGGACACTGTCATCACACAGACTCTTGGGGCTATCTGGAGGCTATCTGACCTTTGGATTTCCCACCTCTAGTAAAGTTTAGTCTCCTGAACATGAACTTGCTAGAGGCTGACTGTTGGGTGAACCAAGAGGTGTTAGCATTTGGCAAACATGGAAAGGACAAAAGAAAGGAACAAACCAAAGAGAATTAGAGGGGAAGAGCCAAGAAAATGGAAGAAACATTTTCAGGAGCAAAAACACCCCTACTACTTTATTTGGTAAAACTGTACAATTATATTGTCCTATCACAACAGTATTTGTGCTAATAGACCGAGTACATTGCACTTATCTATGTATGGCTTTACGCTAAGTAGAATCACATTGCTAAGATGCAGGATTTTCTTGAATGAGATTTTAATTAACATCACAGTATGAGCCCAGGCTTGCTACTGTTTGATCCAAGTCTGGAAGCCAGAAAAGAACAATGCAGGCAGATGGAGTGCTATTTCAGTTTAGCTGTCTCTGAGCCTAAGCAGAACAGATTTTTCTTACATCATATTATTCTGTGTCTAGAGTCTTAGGAAAAGCTTCTTCATGCTCCCTAGACATGCAGAGCTGGAACTAAGTAAAAACTCCATGTGGGTCAGAGGCCAATCCAGCTCTTGGGTAAGCTTCTATCTGCAAATGCTTTTCAAACATCCTGGTCCAACTCTTCTGAATAATGATCAGGACAAAACAGAAGACCCTCTGTTCACATAGCTGGCGGGTCCACCATCAGCAAGGAGCTGACATCCCCACAAATAACTCAGTGAGAGCCCTGGGAACCATTTTAAAAGCAAAAAGAAAGACATTAAAATTCAAGTTAAAGAAAGTGCTGGGCTCTCCCTGTTTTGTTTTCATTTTAGATTGAGTCTTTTTTTGTTTTCCAGCTGAATTCATGCAAAGTTAAAATGAAATAACACTCCATCTATAGCCATTTGTTTTCCATATATTAACCTCCTAACTTGTTATTTTAAAACTCAAAAGGTCACATCTCCCAACTAAAGCTACGAGTAAAGATTAAACAAGAACCAAACAAATCCATCATCATCTGTTCCTAGTGAAGGGAGGTGATAAAACTGGAGTCTCTAGATTATTAATACGTATACTGAACTAGATCACACTTACCAGGAGAGAGATCTGTCCTTCCTTAACGATGTTCAAGATGCTTTTAACTTTTTTCACATACTCACTCCTTTCTTCGGGGACTTGGGAGCTGGTCCAGGCCAGGCCACTGAGCTGCTCCTCTGCTGTGGGCTCTGCGGCTGCTGACTGCAGATGGAAGGCCCTGAGCTGGCAGTCTGGCATTGTCTTGTCAACTTTGCGACCATGCGGATCACTAAAGGTCTGGTTTTCAGGCTCGTATGCAGAGCCGCATTTAACCAGAGGAGGCGAACTCTGGGGTTCTTCAGTGGACAGCTTGTGCGGGTCACGGATGACAGTTGACACTTTTCTCAAGTGAGGGCTTTTCACGGGAGAAAGAACACAAAATGGTGCCATGCTGGATGGCGAGTTCTCGGCGCTTCCTGGAGAGCAGGCTTTGCCAGAAAGGCCATTGATGGTTGTGCATAAACCCAAAATTCTTTTTTCTGAAGTCACCTTGGCAAAAGAGGGAAGCTGCTGACTGGATTTAATGTAAGGCACATCCAGAATCTCGTCCATGTCGAGGTCGTAATGCTCCAGTTCGCCCAGCGAAGTGCTGGGCTCGGCGCTCTTGCCTGGCGGGCCACCCCCTCCGTCCCCGGGGCCTGGCTCCTGGGGCTGGGGGCCCGGGCCAGACTCATCCCCTTTCTGGTACTCCACTTTCTGGTTCTTTTGGTCATCATTTTCATTGTTCTCCAGAGTCTCTGGCTGATGTTTCAGTGGGGAAACCCGCTTCACGGGGCGGAACTTACTGTATACATCAGCGATGCCTGTGGGCTTTTGCGTGTTTGCGATGAGAGTCGAGACGCCACAATTCCAGCTGGAGCTAGAAACTGTTTTTTAAAAAAAATTAAATTAGAATGCTGGACACATCTTGGCTACACAGGCAGGCACAGTCCATTCAAATTATGCTCAAATTAAGTCCCTGTGTGGAGGTGACTTAGAGAGAACACATATCCATAAAATAATTCATACTTACCACTGGAAATAGTGAATGATGAAAGAAAGTCATGACATATTGACTCAAAATTAATTAAAGTAGTAGTAATGGCAAAAGCAGACAGCTAAGGGAAACAAACTCAGACAGACATTTAGGTTTATTCCCTGCACAGATCTACCTCTGTGGCAATATTTGCCACCGCTCTGAAGAACGGGATTAGAGGATAAGATTCTTCGTGTTAAATGAACTTCCAAACTAATTTAGGGAGGAAAGGGATATACACACACACATGCACACACATGAGCACGCGTGCATACATACACACCCCTAATGCCTAAGAAGTCCCATAAAAGAGGGAGAAAATTATTTAATACTAAGCAAACTCAAACTGTGCCCCATGGGTGACTCACTAGGTATCCCCTTAAGTGGATTAGGGAAAGAACAGAAAGGAATGAAGCGGTCAGGAGTTGAAAGGACCAGGGGGGACAAGCCATGGCTGAGCCAACCAAGCTTGGACAAAACATCCTAGTCAACCACATGCAGCGGCATTTTACGGTGCTGACGTATGACACAGCCACACCACACACTGACGCGCAACAAAAGAGCGTGTTCTTGAATGCCTTCCACTGTTGAGAAAGCTAGAAACAAACAGGAGAAGAATGTTGTAAAGAGAGGATGCAGTAGGCAGAGTAGTTTTTTTTTTTTCTCTTTAATCTCATTTCTGTGCAAAGTTTACATAAAGATTGTGTGTACGTTTGCATTTGAGTAAGGGTGTGGATGAGACGGGCTGGAAAGTGGACCAGCCAGACACAGCCGGAGGGGAGAGACAGGAAGCACCACCTTTCCCAGTTGGCCTTGCACGAGCGGCCGCCAGGTGCCTCCTCTTGGGCAGGCAGACGGAGCAACAGCAGTCTTGCGAGCCAGGACGATACTGCTTCCTCTCTGGGACCCTCCTCTGCCGGACAACAGATGACCCCGCACCCTTAGAAACTTGCTGGCCACGGATTGATGGGTTCCTCCTCCCCTGCCACTTAGTTCGCGCCATCCCCCATCAAATGAGTGAGACTTCAGAGGATGCCCTCCAACTGGGCCTCCATCTATTTCTCCTCTTCTGAAGGTGCGAAGTATTTAATTCAAAAGTATGTGTATGTGGGTGTTCTTTGCTATTGGGCACAACCATAGAATAAAAGGACATGAGATGAATGTGTACTCAGGTCTACAACTTCTGCAACAGCCTCTGGCTATGATTGACTTTGGGGTCAAAGTGGGATAAATATTATTAAAGTTCCCTAAATTTAGGCTGCTGGTCATTCTTCTTTCTGCTGGGATATTCTCTAAAAGGAGTCAGAGAAGTTCTGGAACTAAGCTAAGGGTTCTGAGCCTGGATGCCATATAAATGCCAGTGAGTTCTTTCCTGCAGATGGACCACAACTTTGCCTGAGGTTCCAGAGGGTCTGCCCTATGCAGTCCACTTCTGATGCCGTCCTGGCTCCGTCATTTGGTATCTAAGAAGAGAATCCTGTGAGCTGTGGAGGGAGGCCTGGATTCTCTTCAATAAGCAACATATAACAGAGAATGTTCCAGAAGGGAAGAAAGGTATGTGGATGGTCTTAGGCTGTTGCTTTTCTTTCCTGTTGTTGGCTCTAGTTCTTCATTGTACACAGTGCTTGGCACAAAGACGACAATTAACAAATGCTAGTATGTGAATTTGAATCTCACTTTGTATAGCACATTAAATCCCTAAAAGGTACAAAGTGCATCCTTCTGAGGGATTTGCAGTTTAATTTCACAGGGGACAAAAGTTCTGTTAATAAACTCAGAGGAGTGATAATCACCAGTAAGAGCTAAATTTTCTAAGGTTATTTATGAAATGTAAATATGCAAAGGCAAAGACTAATTCCAGTTGGTCCCTTATAGATTAAACATTTTCTGTCTTTTATATGTACTTTTCTCTCTAAAAATGTAAAGCTATGAAAAATTAATGTCTGCCAGAAATTTCTGCCAAGCCTTTCTCTCTTTCTTTCAATAACACATGGTTACTTACTTACTTAAAACAGCAGAGAGATAGTGGACATGGAGTTTATAAGGTGTAAATATGCCTTTAATTTTATTCATCAACTTTCTGAAAAGCTTTAAATACAGTGGGAAATATATATATATATATATATATATATATATATATATGTATTTGTAGACACTTCTGAGATACATACTTATTATTAGGTATGATATTGCTAATATCTTGCCAATTACCTTGATTTCTTTGGAACTTCTAGAAAATGTGCATCTCAGAATGTAATAAAAAAATGTTAAAGCCATATAACTTAGTGGGTCAATACAATGAGTGCATTGTACCAATATATTTATGTATTATTTAAGGTCATGGGTTCAAAGGGCTACTCTTTTATGTTGGCTTTATTTACATGTGAAATTTTTTCCAAGTGATATAGGGAAATGGACACCATATGTTTCCCAGCTGTTTTGTTCTGACAAGAGCCATTAAGAATGCTCTATGGAAATGAATTCTGTCTGAGTCTTAGGAAAACACTTCTTTCCACAGAAGGGTCTAGAAACTGAAGAAGGAGCATCAACACTTAGGCTTGTTGTCCCTCATCTTACTCAAACCTATGACTCCTTTTGAGGCTCAGGGTGAAATCTGTGCTTTCTAGTCTATGTTTTGACTGCCAAGAAAAAAAATCTCAGTCATGAAAAATGGATTATTTAATGGATCTTCATGAAAATGCTCTAATTTATTGCTATATCATATACTTGGATGAGAAGAAGGGCAATTTTATGCTATATAAAAAGACAAAATTCAATTAGTTTATTGCTCCTAAGTTTGGCAAAGGGTATTTTAAGAATAACATAGAAAAAGGGCTATTAATGACTGTTAAGATTTTTACTTCCAATTCTTTAAGTCTACTAAAAATTTCACTCATACTATTATTCTACCCCAACATATAATAAATTTCTGATCATGCATGGAAACAAAGTTCAGACTAACTATGCTTACTAGGAATATTTTTGAGGCTAAATTTGCTTTCTGGAAATTATGAATAAATTCTTCATATGTTAACAAATTTTAAATCCCCCCAAATTTTATCTATATTAGCTCTTTACAAGCTCCATGAGAATAGGGTCTGTGACTGATTTATCTCTCTATCCCTCAAAGCACCCAGAAAATTGCTTTACGTAATAGGTTCTTAATGACTTTTTGATTGAATGGGTTCATTTTTAACATCTTACGAAAGTAAACATGCCTAATATGCCTTAAATCTGTCTATCTGATTTTGTCACAAATTTTCTTAAATGGTCAGTAGGTAAATGGACATGTAATTGATGCTGATTTATAGACCACAATTATCTCTTTCCGTCTAGCCAGCACTTGGAATGCCTCTGAGCTTTAGCAGGGCATTTCCGACTGCCTGCTGACTGCCCCTGCCCAGCTATTTATTCCACAAGCATTTCTTGCGGGCCCAGGGCGTGCAAAGATTCCTGACAGGCAGCATGTTCCGACGCAGGGGCCTCATCTCTCTCCACCCTTGCCTACTTCCTCCCCTGCCCCTCTTCACCTAACACATGTGCACTCTGCTCCTCTTCCCTAAACATATTCCTCGCGGTCCCGGCCTGGATAACCACATGACCTCCGTGCATTCTCCCCAGCAAGCCGTCTCCAAGGCACCCTGGGTCCTTCTCTTTCTGTGACTGCTGCCCATCACCCCTCAGGCACCAAGTCCTGCTGTGGCCTTTTCCTCAATCCCTCTTAAATCTGAACCCTTTCCTTCATCCTCATTAAACACCCTGGGCCACACTGGGACTCTCTCCACACTCTCAGCAAGGTTTTCCCTGCTTCCCTTGGTCTCCTTTTCCAGTCCCTAGTTATCCCTCTTCAGGCAAGTCTGATTTTGTCACTCAAAATCAGCTCAAATACCTGCGGTGGCCCTGGACTGCCCATTTGTGGGATGCATATCCCTGCAGTATCTAAGATGGCACACAGAACCCAGGCTTGCTAGAGACCCCTCCTCTATAGAACATGCTGTTCACATATCAGTCCCCTTTCTTCCTCCTAATTAATTTAAAGAGTCTCACTTTGGTGCTAGAATGCATTGGACTCCTCTCCAAAACTTACAGTGCTCCAATTGAACAATGGGACTTTCATAAGCAAAGAATTAATACGAATGTTTTATGCTTATCACATTCATCTTGACCTTGAATTTATTGTCAAGTGACATTGTTTTTCTATATATTGGTCACACAAAGTTTCTTTTAAAAATAAATATTTTCAAAAGTAAGCTGTTTTAGAAAAGTAAATTAAATAAATAATAGTATAAGTGGTATACAGGTAAAGCAAAAATAACACAGGTAGACCTTGGATAGAACACACGTTGTGGAAATTATGCTTTAATTACTAGGTTTGGGAAACCCTAGATTTCAGGATAATTGCTAAATTATTTAGCATGGGATGTAGCAGTTCTTTTATTCACTTTAAAATTTACCTTCTCGGCTCATCATTCATGATTCCCAAGTCTCTAATTTTTTCCCGCATGTCCATTGGTAAATTCACCCTTCCTGGATGCACCATGCTCTTCCTTCCTTGTTCGTGCCTTTGGGGTTTTTATCCCTTTCCTCCACTGCCCTGTTATCCTCTCTGCCCGAGACTCAGGCTTAGGTCACAAGATTCCACGCAGGTGTTACTTCCTTGGTGCACCTCTTCTAACCCTCCCAGGAAATAGTTGCTCCTTGCTTCTCAGTGTCCTGACAACATCCGCATATACCTAGAGTTCGGCATTTCTGAAGTTCTGTTCCAAGGCTTCTCTCATGCATCTCTCTTACCTTCTCTCCTGAGAGTTTCTCAAGAGCAAAGGTTGCCTGAGAACCAACTTGTGTCTATAACCAGCCCTTTTTCTAGCTAGTGCCTTGAAGATTTTGGGGATCTGTGTCTTAATTTTTCAATGAATGAATGACAGGAAGAGGGAGAGAGGGAGGAAGGAATGAATAGTCCAGACCAAATATGCCAAGTATAGTAAATAAATATGAGTCTTGTCACAATGAGTCACTCTTGCCACATTTTGGGCATGCTTACTGTGCTGAATATGGTAAGATAGTGTTAGCAAGCTGCTGAAGATGTTCAGACATGTAGATGTGCTGCCTATTGAAGTACTTTCAGCTATTTCCTACAATAAGTTCTAACCTCAGTTTCCTCATCTGTAAAATGAAGGGGTTAGGCTATATGATTGCTAAGATCTGATCCACTCCTAAATTTCTATGACAGTATGGAATGTCTACAAATAACAGGGCTCTTTATTCTGCGTGACTCACTGTGAAACACTATAATTCTTCTGGATCCATGTCTTTCACCAGATCCTCACAAATTTATAATTATGAGGCTGAGCTGATTGCTGACACAGAACAACTCTTTGGCTCTTAGGACTGATAAATTAGTATTTTCTTAGGAAGATAATGCACAGTTTGCTGTTGCAACAGTAGATCCAATTTTCAAGACCCAACGTCAATGCTGGCTCCCCAAAATGTCTATTTTACTTCTAAATATGGAGTGATGTGTCTATATCAGAAAAATTAGCTTGAAACACCAAGAAGAGAAAGAAAAGGAGTATGCCTTTAGGGTAAAATAATGTGCTCTTTTTTTTTTTTTTAAGTTAAAAGGTTTCTATTTTCCATGAGAAACATTGTGGTCAGCTTTAGCTGTAATTGCCTTAAAGAGTATTTAACAACACAGTTCACTTCTACAGCTACTGGAAACCTTGGCACCTTCAAGGACAGACCTTCCAAGCTCTCCGACATTCCATTTCCTTCCATTTTCACTCCAAAGGGAGGGACATTGTGAACGATTAGGAGTATCAGTGTTAGAGCCCTGAGTTTCCTTCATCCTATGTAAACAGAAATCTGTAGTGGACCCACTTGGTGCCAACACCTCAGTCTCTGTAAGAAGTGATGACAGGTGGCTTATGCCATCTCCTGACAGCAGGAAGAAGGGCACGGAGACCAAGCGAGGATGGCGTGCTGGGTGCTTTTCTGTACTGCCCTCCGAGATGAGAGTGTCACCTGATCCAAGAAAAGGCCGAGTGAGCTCTGTGTTTGGAGAACTGTGTTGGGGCACTGTGTTGGGGAGAATGAAGTGAACATGTGTTTGAGGAATGCATGTTTCTGGAATGTTCTCACGAGGTTGCTTGCTCATCCCTTTCACTAATGCCTCAGACCTGTTAGCGATTGAGGCCGAGGGGGAAATACAGATGACTGTATTATTATAAAAATTGCAGCCAGTGATCTGTTCCCATCAGGACATTAAAACAAGGTGGAGAAAGATTCACTGGTTTGGGTTCTAAACGTCCTGTCTTTAATGGCTACTGCTCTCAAGCAGCTGTTGTCAAACGTCTCAGCGTCACCTTCTGTCATCCCCAGCCCTGTCACTGTCATGACCCACTCACATAACTTCATGCCCTCTCTGCCCCCATTTTCTTTGTTCTGTGAGAACTCATTGAAACACTCGAGCCCTCCCTACCCTGGACAGAAAAGATCCTCCTTCATCAAAGAGGCATATTCTATCATGAAATCAGACTCAATATTTTGACAGCTTCAAACCTTTGGTCTTCAAAAGCACAGTTCCCACCGAAGAGCAGTTGGTGGGTCTGAGGAAGGCACATGGTTTCAGAGTTATCCTGTCATCCGGAAAGTATGCTGACTTTCACTGTGACACGAGCTGACCTCCGTGTGTGGATTAAGTTTTGTGTCCACTCCAGGCTCACTTTCCAGGGGTCCTCTCATTGCTTCCCCCCTTCTCTGTGTGGACACGTGGAGACAGAGAGACAGAGAGGGAGACCGAGGCACAGGGCAAGGCTCCGGGCCCAGCAGGCCTGGCCAGGGCAGAGCTGGCCGCGGCGCACTTCCCAGCTCTAACTGAAGGTGGCGACGTCCCCCAGCGCTGCGCCAACGCCGAGGACAAAGCCTTGTGAGGGGGAACCGGGCCGCGGCGCAGGCGGCAGGAGGCTGGGAAACCCCTGCCCTCCCCTGCCCATCTCTAACCCAGGGCTGCCGAAATGCCTGTCGATTTTACTTCTAAATATGGTTTATGTGACCACATTAGAAAATTAGCTGTAGATACCAAGAGAACAAAGAAAAAGTGTCTTTAGGGTACAAAATGTGTTCCCTACTTTTTTTTTTTTGCTAAAAGTTAAATGCATTCTATTTTCCATGAGAAACAAAGTAATGAGTCTGTGAATCCTGGTTGTGTTTTGAGAGGGACGTGCTTTAAGGCCACGAGGGAGGAGAGATGGAAGACCGGTGCTGGCGCAGCCTGCCCGTGCCTGTGGGTGTGCCCACCCGCTCCTGCCTGGGTGGCCGCGAGCGCGGCAGGTGCAGCAGGACGGAGCAAGGCGGGGAGGGACGGACGGACGGACGGACGCGGCTGTCCCGGGTGGCCCGGGCAGAGCTGCGGCGCCTGCGTCCGCGGGGGCAGGTGGGACCCCCGTCACAGGCATCACTATAAAGACTTCAGTCTTCAGGAAGGTTTACATGTATTTTAAGAATTCCACAAAATGGCATTTCTTAATCAGAATTTTCCTAAAGCATCCTCCATTTGATACTTTAAAATTGCAAATACATTTAGGTAAGGCTTTTTATGTTTCTCAGAACAAGGTAAGTGTATGATTTCATCTGAGATTTCCACAACTCTGGAGGATGCATAAGCGGTTCTGACGCAGTCTCACTTGAAAATAAATGAGAACTCGGGGAATTTTAAGTGTAATGTGGAAAATTACATAGTATGCTGACTGTTCAATGAGGACTGAGGTTCCCTGACTCTAACTTTCCTTCCATAACACTGGTGGACTGCCTTATGGAAATTAAAATTATTCCCTAAAGATGAAATGTACATTTTTTCTATTTGGGTCACATATAGGCAATGGAATCCCAGAAACCAGTGGCAAAACCTGGTCATACTCATTTCAGACTCACTTTAATTAAGTCCCAAGCCGCGCTCTCTGCTTAAATTTTGGTAACCATTTACTATGAATGTTCTATGTGAGAGCAAAGTTAGAATTTTTTTTTTTTTTTTTTTTTTTTTTAGAGACAGGGTCTTGCTCTGTCACCCAGGCTAGAGTGCAGTGGCACAATCACAGTTCACTGCAGCCTCAAATTCCTGGCTTCAAGCAATCCTCCTGCCTCGACCTCCCAAAGTGCTGGGATTACAGGGGTGAGCCACTGCACTGAGCTGGAAAACGGAAATGGTTTTTGGTAACAACGTTTCTTAAAAACAGTTGAGTGGAAGAGTTTCCCTCCTCTTTATTTTTAGCATGAAATTTAGCCTAAATTTAGAGACATCGTACCACTGAGAATCTGTTCTTCTAGCTGTCAATTCCTTCAATAGGTTAGAGGTGGCGATCTTTTTTTTTAATGTAAGCCAGAAATGCAGGAATATAACAAAGCATAGTCAGTGTTAAAGTAACTGGTAATTAGCAGAATGCTAAAGTGCCCTTACGAAGTTCATTTATTCAACGCACAGTTGTTGACTGTTTTCTGTGCACATGGTTCTAGGCGCACAAGGGTGAATGAAATACACATAATCCTGCCCGATCAATAATGCAAGTACACAGACAAATCAAAAATTACAAAATGCAAAATGCTTTGAGGGTACTAGGGTAGAGAACAGCTGAGAGATCTCATCAAGGAAATGACATTTAAGCTAAGATCTGGGGGATTAGAAGGAGCCAGTTATGTGAGGATCCGGGGGAAAATATGGCAGAAAAGACGATTTTGTGAAGAAGATTTGAGTAGAAGGAAGTACACTCGCAAACGTGTGAAGCAGAAGAGAATCTGGCAGGCTCCGTAGCTCTTCTTGCTAGAGCAGAGTGAGCTGGAGACCAAGGGGTCGAAGCTGAAGTTGGGCAAGGTTATCAGGGACCCACCCATTGGGGGGTTTTACTGGCTACAACTATGAGTTTGGTTTTTATTTTAACTGAAATGGGGCATCCCTGAGGGGGTTTCACAGAGGATTTTGCCCACACTCGGCAGAAGGAGCGAGGAAACCCTCTGGAGCTGCTGTTAGTTATAAAGGCGATAATTCCATTCATGAGGGCTCCACCCTCATGACTTCCTCATCTCCCCGAAGACCCCACCTCTAAACACCATCACCCTGAGGGGGAGGGTTCCACATAAGAGTTTTGGAGGCACTCAAACATGCAGTTGATAGCACAGGGATGTACTCTGAGCACAGAAGACTCGGGGCCTGGTGACGGGGTGTCGTGGACCACGAGGGAGAGGGAGGATCCAGTTGCTTCCGCAACCGAGCGGATGTTTCAGTAGGCCGAGTGCTGCTTACTGCGAGGGGAGTGTGAGGAGGGGCATGTAGGAGGGATTCAAGGATTCCTCTTTAGAATTCCACGAGACATCCAATGTTGATATTAAACGGGCCATTAAGTAGGAGGCTGGAGTGTGGAGATTAGCAACAGCACACAGACGGTCGCCATGAACAAAATCGCCCACGCGAGTTTTTAGTCTACTAGGGAAAACTGATACTAAACCAACATCACATTATTGATAATTTTTAAAACACATATATTTAAAGAGGAGGGAAAGCACAGGGAGCTAGGAAATATTAAATAATGTGAGTTTGGGAAGTGCTGATCTAATCCAGGCCTGCAATGTCCAATGTAGGAGCCACTAGAAGCCTGTGGCTATCAAGCACTTAAAAGGTGGCTGGTGATACTTGTCAAAATGTTAACAGTTTTGATTTATTGGGGTAAGTAAAGTATATTATGAAGTTAACCCATCTATTTATACTTTTTTAGAAAAAACTTTAAATTTCATATGCAGCTTGCATTATATTCCTATTGGACAGTGCTGGTCTAGAGTCAGGCAAAGGGGCCCTAAGGAGGTGGCTTCAGCGGAGGAAAGAGAAAAGGAAGGACATCCCATGTGAAGGAAGAGAGCACATTTGAAGAACTGAAGGAGGCTCCTTGCTGTGACGGGCAGAAGGCAGGCGGACAGTGGCATGCAAGGACACTTCCTGGTCCAGGAGATCACCCTGGGCCTTGAAGGCCATATGAGAGAGTTTCCCATTACATATCTTGAGAACCAACCTGGGAAATCATTGCCTGATTTTGAGCAGAGAGTGACATGATGAGATTTGTGTTTTTGAAAAGATCACCATGCCTCATTAAGGACCATGGGTTAGCGTCTAGGCGACCTATGTCGGTACTTCTCAAACTTCAATGTGAATAAATGACTCATCTGGGGATTGAGCCTGCTAAAATGCAGATTGTGATTCCAGAGTCAGAGGTGAAGCCTGAGACTCTGCATTTCTCACAGCCTCCCAGGTGACGCTGACGGTGCTGGCCTGGATCAGACGGTGAGATGCAGGGGCCTGAGCCACTGAGTGTCACGGAAGGGACAGGCCTTTCGTAGACAACTCTTCACCCTCTCAGCGGGTCCCTCAACTGTGCAATTCTAGGATTTTGTTTCTACTACTTGAGTTTACTTTATGATTTTTTTTTCTTTTGAGGGAAGAGTCAGAGCAAAGGAAATATGTGGATCGAGGTGTCATTTGAAAGGAGAAGACAGAGCTCAGCTAATACTGGAAGGTAAAAGAACAAGGATCCGCTTTTGCTGAGAAGTGGGGTACTGTAAGAGATGCTATGAAGCTCCCAAACCAGAAGCTTCCCCAACACACACTCACACTTTTGACTTAGACTGGGAAGATAGGACAGGGAAACTACTTCTGCCTACGGCAGGATCGAGACTTCTGAGAGGGAAGTCACTGCGAAGCTACCCCGAGTACAAGGCACTTTGCTTGTTATCAGTTTTTCCTGTCCCTATGCTTCGATTCTGTCCCTCCCTGCCTAAATGATGCTTCTTTCTGGATTTCTGATTTCTCATCCTTCCTTATTGCAGATTTCCTTGAACTCATTTCTACCAACAGGAAGTTTCTTTAATTATCAGTTTTGATGGCAGAAGATATGTTTCTGGGAATCCAATAAAAATAAACCAAAAACACAGGATAGGAGGACACTGAGAGTTTCTGCCCCTAAGTTTTCTTTCCTGCTACTGCTATTCTCAATTACACTGCCGTAAACCTTTTAGAAAAGCAGGTTGCTGTGGTGCTTATAGTTATGGTTAAGCAAAAAGAAGAAATGTTTAAGTAAACAGAAGAAGGGGTAAATATGCAATGTATTCAAGCTCTGCTATTTCCAGCTCCTTTTATCATTTTCAATACCACCGGAGTTTTATTTTCACTTTTCTGTCACCCGCTAACCCCATCTTTACCCACATTGACTTACGTCCTTCCTCTCAGAAACATAAATGAAGTGTTAATGGATTAAAGGTAGAGGCGATCTCTCCCTTTGGACAGAGCAGGCAGCTCTACTTTCATGGGTAAGTCCTGTGGTCCATTCAAAATGATGGCCATGCATATTTCATAGCAACAACAACAAAAAGCAGCAAAGTTGTCTTCACATTGTGATTACAACTAAACAAAAAACACACCTCAGGGGAAAAAAATACTCAAAAGGGAAATGAAGTAATTTTGTTTTGATGACAAGGTTATTTGCAGTTTTTAATTTTCCATTTTTTAATGGATTATATCACTTTTTAAATTATTTTATTAAATAAAAATAATTGTTTATTTCATAAACATTCTCTTCTAGATGTTTTATCATTTGTAAATTTTTACTCTGGTTAATGAAACTGAGATATTTTGTCATAAATGTTAGATTTTTTGCTGTATCAGGTTGAAGTAAGTATTCATTTTCTTGACTGAGATGTTAGCAAATGTGGTTCCTTATTCTTTGGAGTCCAGTTTGTATTACATCATGTGAAATGGATTAATCAGCAGGCTTTTCAATTTAAACTGCCGTGCCAACCTTCACTTTCATGCTTTTAGCATTAAACCTTTACACAAATTGAAAACAGGAGGTTTATATATTTAGCATCATCAACTATGTCACAGCAGTGTCCGCAGGATAAATTTCATGTCAACTTATTATTTTAGGTGCTGGCTGAAATCCTTAGAACACCATGTATTCTATTTTCACGGCTTCAGGGTTTGTCACAAAATTTGCACACACAAGGTCCAAAAATATAGCAAATTTGCAATGCTTTTAAATATACATCCAAAATGACTTTTACCGGATATCAAGCTTAAAAAGTATGGCTCCTTTACTCAATGTTACACAAGATGCTCAAGGTCAGGAGTTCAAAATCAATGTTACACAAGAAACATCTTATATTATTCATGTATAAAATTGCTTTCAGCATCAAGTCTCCAACACATCACAGGGTCATTTGTTAAAGTTACATAACTGAATATTCTAACCTCAACACATCTAAAGTTTCAGATGCAAAGCTGCATTAATATTTATCTACCTTCTTTCATAAGAAAATTATACAATGAGCTTAGCAGATACATATTTTGAAAGAATCACAAGACATTTAAAGCACCATGAATTGAAACAAATGTGTATTTGAACGTCCAATTAATTTTTTAAAACTCTAAGTCAATGAAATTAAATATGGTTTGATTTGAATACCATATGTCGACATACGTATTTTTGGTTCTCATTTGGAGAAAACCATTGAGCTGAGTTAATATTCACTGCCTTGTGCTGTCCTCTCTTCCCATATGAGTAACAGGTATTGAGCAGAGCATGTGTGCAAAGGTTTCACAAGTAACTTATATTTTTAGATGCAAAATTTTCACACAGAACTTCCTTTGCCCCACACTAGTTGCTACATGTGGTTCTTTGGACTAAATGACTCCCTAGTTGATTCAACTTCACAGGAGCTCTTAAGACAACCTCAGTTTCCTTGTCAATAAAATAGGCCCAATAATGGTCCTCCCTCAGAGGATTATTTTGAGGATAAATAAGCTGCTTTGAGAGAACCTGGCCCCATGCCTGGTACGCTGATTGCCTATAGAACAGCCCAGAAACCCCAATAGCACCTGCGCGGCTCCAAGCACAGGCGGTTTGTTCTCAGGCTTCCCATGCCTCGACTTTCACTTCCCTCCCACATCCTTGTATCTCCAATTTCCTAACACTTCCTTTCTTTCAAAACCACTATTTCCCACAAAAATCTGAAATGCAGTCCTAGTGCAGTATAATTGATGGAGAATGTTTTAAAACATTATTCTTGCTAGGAATAGGAATTCAATGGGAATGAAAGCCTTTGGCTAGAGGAAGGGCACTCAGAGTGCGGGGTTGGGGGAGGATGGGCGGGCGTCAGTGAGCAAGCCACAGGTGCAGGGACATGGCTGCAGGCCTCTGACAACACTCTGCCACCTGCCGTTCCTGGAGGCCACCGCTGGAGCTGCCCCAGAGTGCAGGGGTGAAGTGAGCTGAGCCCTGGGGTGCATGTCTCACAGAGGGGCTTCCAAAGGCCACCAACAGGACTCAGTTTACCCTTCTGCTCCTCTTGGTACACTTGGAAAGCAGGTAGAAAGGACAGGCCCACTTGGGAAGGTAGGAAAGGTTTGTGGCAAACCCTGGGGGCTGTTCTGTGGGGCTGACGGTTTCTGACCAGACCATATGTGGAGTGACTTTGGGTTTGGTTATGGGTCCTCCAATTTAAGAGGAATGCTGGTAAACTGCAGTGCACCCACTAGAGAGCAAAATGAATGCCCAGGAAACACTTAAAACTGTGGAAGGAAATGTTAGCCTGGAGAAGACAAGACCAAGAGGGACTGCTACCTTCACACACACAGTGGCACTCTTGTCCAGGAGGAATTGTCCTTCTCCATGGTTCCAAAGGAAGAACCAGGATCAATGGGTGGAAATTCAAGGGACGCTGATTTGGGCTTAACACAAAAAGAAATTAACCCGTGTGGATGCCTGTCTCATAAGACTGCACTCCCTGTCACTGAATGATGGAGCACAGGCGGGGTGACCCCGTGGTTGGGGTAAGCATCACTTTCAAAGCTCAATTGGCTTTAGACTACACGCATGATTTTTTTGTTTGTTTTTTGCCTTTTGAAATAAACTTTTTACTTATAAATGATTTTTAAGTTTTTCATTTATAAACATTAATACAATAGTTGCAAAACCAAGACCAGTACAAAGAACAGCGGCACACTCTATCCGCATTCATCAGCGGTCAGCATTTTACCCATTTGCTTCATTATTTGCACTTGCACTTCCTCTCAGACTAGATGATTTTTAAGGGCCCTCCTCTTACTGAGAGTTATGATTCTACATGCTGAGGCTTCTTTCCAGGTCACAGGCTTTTAGAAAACAAGGAATCCTGCTGGCCGTGCTCTTCACTGCACTTAGCATAAAATCTGAACCTCTGGATGGGTCTGGCCCTGGCCGTCTCTCTGCCCTCACCTCCTCCCAGCCCTCTCTGCTCATCACCATGCTGCAGCTACACTGGTTTTCTTTTTCTTCTTCGTACTTGCCGAGCTCATTCCTGGCTCAGGGACTTTGCACTTGCTAGTTCCTCTGCCTTTGCTACTCTTGGGTAGGACCTTCTTACATTTCTGACCCCTCAGCGCCCCACCCCCTGGTTCCCACAAGTTGATCTACCACCTTCCCTCCTGTCACCTCTTCTCACTCTCTGTAATGAGTGTATCTGTGTGCTTGCTTGCCTTCTGGCTCTCACTCCCACTAGAATATAAGCTCCATGAGCACAGGGGCCTTGTCTGTCTTATTCTTTACCATGTCCCCAGGGCCTGGGTCAGAGAATACTCAGATACTTGTTATTCAAATAAATATCTGTTATTCAAATAAATATTTGTTATTCAAATAAATATGAGAACAGATGGTCAAAGACTTGTTAATACATATAAGGATGGATGTTAACACTTCCCAACTAATACAAAATAGAAAGTGCTTAACGTATTCTAGAAAGGTAAAGAGACAGAAGTTTCAGGGAAAAGTTTTCCTGGAGGGTGTCTCACCCCAAAGAAGATGTGGACTTTTCCCAGAAGCCAAAGTGCATCCTGCTTCCAGCCCTTTGAAAACATGGAAATTTGCTAGCATTCCTGGAGAGCAAACTCCCCTGTGGGTGGCTGGTACAAGAAAGACAGGGTGGGAGGGTTATTTGTACATCTGAACGCCCATGAAACTGAGTGAGCACGCCTCAGTCCTTTCAGAAACTAGCTCTGAAAACTTCACCACGTTCATAATTCTTTCAGAGGAGCCCACAGACAATTCTATAGCGATGCCATGCACAAATGAATTTTTCCACGCCTTCCTTTTCCTAACATCACTCTCAATCTACTAGAACGCGGTTCACCAGCCTCCAAATGGCCCATCGAATTGGAAATGTAAATGCACATGCGATTCCATTAAGAGGCCTGAGTCTTTCTCCCACAATCCATTTCCTGTCATGTCTAATTATTGCTGATGACCTTGAGCACTGCGTCTTTGCTCTGGGTAAAGTGTAAAAGCTTCTGAACTTGAAACTGGCCTCCTTCTCAACCACAGAAGAGAAGGCTAACACCACTTATTGTGGAAGGGGCTAGAAGTTACAAGACCTAGAGAAAATGAAATGAACTAGCACCAGGAAAAACGGTTGTTAAAAGTTTCTGTTTATTCACTTAATGCGGTAAGAGTACTCATTTTAAATAAGAGGGAAAACATTTACCACTTAATCAGGGAAAACACTAATTGTAAAAGTTTTAAGAGTATAATATCCTAAAATTAAATTATTGCCACTAAGTCCCAACTATCTGAGAGGTTGTATGTGCAATGGATAAGATAACAGAGTCTCGCAGCAGACTTCCTGGGGTTTGAATCCCAGCTCTGTAGCTTAATTGCTGTGTGACTCTGGGCAGGATATTTAACTGCTCACCTCTGTTCCTCAGTTTGCCCATCTGTAATATAACCATCCTAACAGTACTTAACTCACAAGGATTTTAGAATTAATTGGATTAATGTAAGCAGACTGCTTATAACGGTATCCAACACATTAAGCACTAATGACATATTTGCTATTTTTTCGTCTTATTTCCTACTTCCAATTAAAGAAAAAATAATCTTGTATATGCAAAGTAACATAATCTATTGTTGATCCTAACAACAGCCTGGCAACACTGGTGGAAGTTTCTTCTTTATTTTATAACCAGTCACAGGTCATTTGGCTGGTAAGTGGCTGAACTCCGGCTCAAACCCAGGTCTGGGGACCCTGAGGTCGGCAGGCTCACCGCTGCAGTCTGCTGCCCACCGATCACCATCAGCGTGTCACCCACCGATCACCGTCAGCGCTGAAACTTTGAAACGGGCACTGCTTTTTAAGGAGACACATCCTTATAAGGCTTATCGCTAAAAGCCTCTGTTAAACCCTATAGAAGCTTGAGTGTTGCTGAAATTAAAAACTGAAGGTAAATGAAAACTTCGATTTGAACTTACAACTATCTTCTGTGATGTTTCCGTCCCAAACATTGAAGCATTACTTTCACTCTCACCAAAAACATGGAGATAAACAAACCTAGAAAGACATTATTTTCTCCATCTCATCTAAGCAAAATGTCAAAAAAAAACAAACAGTCCAGGGGAAAAGTAAATTAGTTTTGTAAAAGTCCTTTCAGTTAGAAAGGCCTGGAATTCTAGTAGCTGTATAGGTAAGGCACACTTATTTATTTTTAAACATGATATACGTAATTTGAGGATTATCTTAAGCCTTCCATCACCCATGGTTCTCAGAATTCTAGTTATTATCAGAGGAGGTCCAGCTTCGGCAAGGTTAATGGTGATGCCTTAGAGTAATTACTTGGAAAAAATAATAACCATCATTTCATAGTTTAATGCTATGGTATCATTCCCATCAATAACCTTTTTTATTTTCATTTTTGCCCATCACAGAGAGAAAAGCAGAGAGGCTTAATTTGATTTACAGACAGGAAAAAAAAAAACCCTGAATGTATTTTTTTTGGGTGGGTAGGGCAAGGAGAAAAGGTTAACCAGCTGGTTTTCATCTATATGCCATAATTCTCTGTTTAGTTTACACTATTAAACTCCAAAGCTTTGCTTTAATCTTAACTGCTACAGTATGCCTTATTGCAGATTCTAGCATGTCGCATCCCTGATAGGGTTTCCGACTTTGGCAAAGCACCATCCCCCAAGCTGGTCCTTGCCATATGGGTAGTAAACGCAGCCAACATTTTTTCATTGGCGCCTGCATCATTATGATTTGTCACCAATGGTTTCTCGGGTTTTCAGTAAATTGCTGCATATACTGTGGTTTGGAGACGCCGAGATGATCTCTCACGTTTATTTGCATACAGCGGAGTCCTCATTAGCCTCCCTGTGCTCTTATCCTTTCCCGGATGACCTCAAGTCTGTTTGCTGAAGGTGGGGCTTGGGGGTGTGCGAGTGGAGAAGCCATAAAGGGAGAAGCAAACAGAGAGCAGGAGCGACCACTGGGAGGGAAATCAGCTTTCCTGGAGCCCTGAACACTGGCTCGGGAGGAGGAGCAGAGGTGAGGAGCAAAACCCACCTGGTCTGTCTTCAGTCTGCGAGTCGCATCTTCGGCACAGTTCTGGGATGGTCTTGAGCGATGTGACTGAATACTGAATGGGAAGCCAGAGGAGAGAGGGTGTCAAACAACAATTTGAAATGAGAGCATTCACCTAAATAGGCCAGAAAAACAAAACACAAGAAGCGATACTTGGGTTCAGCGTGTATATTCAGAAAATTTGCCTCAGTTTACCCTAAATGGGCTGTCTGGCGACGCGGCAGCACCCCAGGCTCTGCCCACAAGCACCTGAGCACGTGCAGACGAAGAAGGGGCTGAACAGCCCTTCTTTTACACAAAAGGTGGGGTTTAGCCAGCAGATACTCCGTTCCCATTGCTCCTGCTACTTGTGAAAGACAGAAGAATTGTCAGACCGCGAGAGTTTCCATAAGATGGCCTTGATATTTGCATTCGAAATCTCAAGAGTCAGTTTCTGTGTCGAAGCCAAGTTGGGGGCACCCAGCCTCCTGCAACCCCCAGGGCAGTCAGGAGACATGCCTGTGCTCATGTAAAAACCCCTAATGTTGCCGCTCGCCACAGATTTTACCGCGTGGCATCTGTAATCTCCACGGGAAATACCAAGACAGTGTCATAAGAAGCAAGAGGAGCGTGGCTCTGTATTTGGGCTCATCTGTTCCACGTGTATATTTGTCTGAATTGAAAGAAAGCACCTTCCAGGTTCAGTCCCAGCACCAACTCCGGGGCTGGTTATCAGGGTGACAAATTATGACACAGGGGGCATGAAATCAGAAGAGCTACAACAAATGCAAGAATCAATAGCTATGATTTATGGGGGCTACATTTGATGCCAATCAATCTTTCTTTAGAGTAGGGCGCTTTAAAACAAAATAAATAGGATGAACTCTTTCTTTAATCAACAGCCGCATCAGGGACTGTCTTCAATCATGCTCACACATTCATTCATAAAATGCAGCTTCCTGAAAACATTTCGCTCTTTACCTCTAAGAACAATGGTCTCCTGTAAATGAGCATATACCATAAATTATTTTGCCATTGCAAAATTTGGGCGGATTGAGAAAAAACACTTAATCTATAGGAAAAATGACCACAGGAAGCTCATTAGAATTATTGTAGCATTACAAGTAAAGAATGAGTAATTAGGACACATTTATCAATAAGAAGGCGCTTTAGTTAGCTTGATGTCGTTAGATGCGGCAAAGCGTCCACATCGAGATTCCCCTGGGTTCCACAGGATGGCAGGACAGCAAGACAGAGGGAGGGACAGTTGTAGATATTGTCAGTTTGCCAATTGCGCGTCACAAACAAATTAAATTTCCAGCATTTCCGAGTGAAAAATGAAATCTCAAATGACTAATTAGAGAAATTACTCTTACCTGCCTGATGCAATAATACCCTGTTTATGTTGGCCATTCTTCAGAGACTACAGGTGCTTTCGGAAATCCACTCACATGCTCAGAGGGAGGGATGCCTGCCTCTTAAACCAAAAATGAACCTCAAAGTGTTTTTTCCTTTTACATTATGTTCTTTGGGGGTTAGGGGTAACGCAGATACAGAAAGCATTTTTCTTGGTATTAATAAGGTACCTTATGTTTCTAGCCAAGTACAAGCTCTCTAAGGAATCTGGTAGCTTCTGGAGACCAGCTGGTACAGGTTAAATAATTACACAGTCTATAATTCAATTAAAATCGGGCCTTTCGTTTTGGTTGCCATGTACCCCAGGAAATACCCTTCAGCAAAGTCTCGCCCTCTCTCCTTTTCTTTTGCTTTTCTTCTGAGCCAGAATTTCAGAGAGAGGAAATTTAAGATTGATTGTGTTTAACTATGGTTAATGATAAATTCCATAAGGTTTGTTCACTGGGCATAATGCTATACATCTGATTAAAATGGGTGGATTTCTCTCTGCATCTCCAGGCACTTGTATCCTAACTGCCACTTCCCAGCCCTGAGTCTGAAACATCAGGATCTCTGATTTAACAGCTGTAGCTTCAACTCTTCCTATTTGCCCTCGAAGGCCCGTTGTGTGCAGTAAGTTTCAATTTGATGAATTTAAATTTGAGCAGCACCAGCACAGGCTGCCCGGCTGGTGTGGGATGAAGCCACAGGCAGAGACCGTCCCCGCTGAGCCATGCCCACTGCCTCACCCTGCATCAGACCGGCACTCTGCCCTTCCACCCACAGTCACACAGGAAGCCACTTTTATGAAGGCACACATTTTAAATCTTTGGGAATAATGACCTTGAGAAAAAGGTCATGTGCTGCTCCTAGGAATAGAAATAAAAAGTACAGCAATCTAAGAAAAGGATGATGTGTTAAAGTTTTGGGTAATTTTAAGAGCGTATGGAATGTCAAATCCAATGACGCCAATCTACACTGTGAACAAATCCATCAGTCTTTATAAAGACACAAGACAAAATCAATTTGTGGATTTGTTTCAGTAAGTACAAATGCTGCTCTTTGGATGGAAGAGAAAGCCGAAGGGAATGCTCTGAAGACGGTTAAGTTCTCAAGCAGAGAAATGCACAGAAACCTACAACTCACGAAACCAACGTGCAAAAGCGTTTCTGTATTTGCAAATTTGGGAATAAGCAAATGACCCAGGAAGTCTTCTCCCTTGCAAGTCTGCACTGTGCTATCATGTGGCAGCTGGGCAGAAGGCTTCCCGGCCTTCATCGCGGTTCAAAGGGCAGATGGTCGTCTATAAGGAGCCGTCAGGTCGTCAGCCCGCCTCATTCTCTGGACCACGGCCAGCTCCCGAGGTAGTAACTACAGTGACCATCAGAACCGAAGGCCAGAGCATCTTCCCTGTCCCTTGTCCCTCAACCCAAGCTTTTGTAACCTGTTCCCTTCGTTCCTATTGCGCTCGGGTGGTAAGAGAGGAGAGAGGCTTGCAGTTAGTTGAGAAGCGTTATATTTCCTATCGCTCTGTTGCCCTACTTTATTCCTTTTCTAGAACTCTTCCAGAGGTTATTCCCAGTGAAAATAGCCTTTTTGATCCAAATTTCTTTTCTAAACTTCTTTTCTACTTCTCCATCACATCTCAAGAACAGCCCCAGCCTCTTCAACATCCTTGTGCATCCGAAACTTCATTCACTGTTTGTTTGTCCTTTACTCTGGGCTCCCACTGGCCCCTCTCGCCCTGCAAACGCCACCACTGCACAGGCAAAGCCGGCTTGCCTTCTGCCTTCTCCCTGACGCCCTGGCTGATTGCTTCCGCCCTTACTGCCCTTTCTCTTCCCTTCCGTTGGTAAATTTCTGCCTTGCCTTGTGCCCTGCTGTTTCCTGTCTGTAAGGGCTGCCTCCCGCAAGCAGCTGACAGAAAGGACGATGTCTTTGACCTGTGCAGGTGCATGGCACACAGGGACTGAGCAACTGTTTCACTAAAATACCAAGATGCACACACAGTCGACTAATCCCTGGGCATAATATTAGACACGTTTAAAGGTAATAAACGGGACTTTCTTCCAAGCCTTCATACTGGCACAAAAATTAATTCACTTTCTGAAATGCAAATTTGACTAAGGTGTGTCTGTTTCGAATATTTCAGTGGCTCTGCACAGGATATAGGACAAAGACCGCACGCCTGACCATGGCACACGAAGCCTTCCAAGCTCAGGCTCACCTCTTACCACTGTCCACTACTCTTTCAATTGTGGCAATAACAAATTCCTTGTGGGTCCCCTACCTATTGTTTTACTTGCCTATACCTTACATATGCTAGTCCATCTACCTGAAATGATATTCTACCTATTTTACTAGGCTAATGCCTTTTAATCCTTCAAGATTTGCCTGGGCGTAATTTCTACAGTCATCTTCTCTGACCCTCCCAGATGGAAGTAATGTCAGCTTTCAAAGTGTGGTCTCTGCATAGCGGCATTGTTACCACCGGGGCACTCATTAGGAATGCACGTCCTTGGGCCCCACCCCAGACCTACTGCATCAGGAACTGTGTGAGTGGGGCCCAGAAATCCGTTTTATCATAAGTTATCCTGGTGATTCTGATGCACGATGAAGTTTCAGAGCCACTGCTCTGTATTATCTCCTTACCTCAGGCACACGTCCGTTACAGAACTCCTCACGTGACATTGCATTTGTATGTTTACATAACTGCTGTCTGAGGCTGCGGATAATATTTTATTTAACTAAGACACGAGGCACTTATAGAATTGAATTAAATGAATTAAGTAATTCTTCAAAATGAAATGAATTTTGGTAGCAGTAACAGTATGATAGCAGTTAATATTTATATAGCATTAATCTTCTTAGAAAATCTCATAATTACAAGGCTAGCAATACAGTCATGGCATATTTAAAAGAAAAACACACTCTTCATATATTAATATTAAATAGTATGAGATCTGGCTGATGCCTTAGCCTTTGCATAAAGCAGCAGTCCCCAACCTTTTTGGCACCAGGGACCACTTTCAGGGAAGACAATTTTCCATGATGGGGAGGGTGGAGGGAGGTGGAGCTCAGTCCATGATTCCAGTGTTTGTTCGAGTGAGCGATGGGGAGCAGCTGTAAATACAGATGAAGCTTCTCTGGCTCACCTGCCACTCATCTCCTGCTGTGCCCCCACTTTCTAAGTTTCATGGAAGGCAATTTTACGGCTTGGGCTGGGGGATAGAGATGGGGGACCAGCTCTGACATTTATTAACTCTGTGGTTCTGGACAAATAATTCATTTCATGTCTCTGGGGGTCAGTTTCCTTATCTGTAAAATATAGATAATTATATGAGATAATGTAGTTGAAGTCATTTTGCAAACTGTAAAGTGCTGTTAAATATTTTTGTTTCTTCTCTCTAACCTGTTTTCCATGTGTGCCACTCAGCCCTTCCCTCCTCATCTTCATTCCTGTTAGGATTTTAAGCTCAGCAGATGAAGGTATGAGAACTAACGAAACAGGAAAGAGGGGCCGAGCTGGGACTAGGAAGGAAAGGAAAGATAGCTCAGTCTATCACAGCACATTGCTTGGCTTCTCTTCATTCTATTGTCACCCAAGAGTCTGTGGCCAAGGGCTGACACTGAAAACTTAGCGTCACAAACTACAGAGTTGCTATAGCATAAGACAATCCTACACATCCCAGCCTACACCAGTCAGTTTGTCACCCTGCTGTACAAAACAGCTGGAACATGCATGAGATTGTTAACGACAGTGCATGATTTCTACACTGGGCTCTGGGGATGTCCGGCCACTCTAGATGTTGTTCAGGACTGAAAAGCTTTGGCCCTTATTCCTTAAAATTGGAGCCAGTTGGGTGAATAAACAGACATTACTCAAATGGGAATGAGCCGCAGAAAATGAAAGAACTGACATCCCAAGCACCTTTTCAGGCTAGAGACTATAAAACAACTGAGGTCCCATTGGTTTCCACAAGAAATAATCAGGCTAGCCATCCAAACAACTATGGTGAAATTCGCACAGGGCTCTCTAAAACTCAGGCAGGTATCTCAGCAGGCACACAATAAAAACAATGACAGTAATGTGCACAAGCAAAGTTGGGAGTGAACACAAAGACACACAGCTGAAGCGAGATTATCAGAGCATAATATTTCTCTAAAATGTTGTCCACCTCTCCAAAGGTCTGCCCTTCCAACCCAGGCAGGGATGTCCTGACTTCACGCCCTCCATAACCAATCACGCTCCACGCCCTCTCTGAGGATGTGGCACCAACAGTCCACCCCTTCACTGCTAGCTCGGGTTTCCTCTTTCCTCATTCTCCTCAGGATTTGCGCCCTGCCATCATCCTTTCCTCTTTCCTCCTGTCAGGCACTCAGTATTGGCGTTCTTTCTGATCCTATATAAATAAACAAGCACCCCCACCGCCTCAGGACACTCTGCCTCCCTGACTGAGTATGGCATCTCTGCTATTGGGCTCGTCGGCCATCTTTGTTTGAAAGAACGTCTCTGTTCTTGTTTCCATTCTTCATCTCTGCGTTTGCTCCTCAACCCCCTATGACATGGCTCTGCCCCGCGGCCCTAAAGACACTGTGCTTACTGTGGCCGCTAATGGGTCTTAACTGGGAAATCCAGTGCGTACTTTTCAACTGTTATCTTTATAATGATCTATCTACTACTACTGACTACTCTCTTCTCTACATTCCTTAACCCCTGCTTTCACATTTTGCTCCCTTAGTTTTCTTCCTAGATCTCTGAAAACTTCTTTCCTGTTTCTTTTGTAGAACCTTCTTTTCCCCCCACTATTTCTGCACAGTTCCTTCCTTGGAAGATTCTTCTCTTTCCATATTCCATGTTTTTACAGGTGACCTCAACGACTCCCAGAGTTTCAACCACCACCTCTATAGTACAGATACTTATGACCCATAATTTCATATAGCTGTTCCACTCTGCTCTAAATACATTTCTTTCCACCATGTAGAACATTAGTATAGTTAATGCTATTTTAAATGCATTTGAATTTTGCTCTGGTTCCTTATTTTTTATATTTTCCAAGAGGTTTTTAAAAATAATAATAATAATAAAATTCTTTTATGCTAAGACATTGTTTGTGGTTGGTATTTGGGAACACTCAGTAATTCTTTTTAACCATTTTAGGAGTACACCAAGAACTACTTTGTTGCAATGCTAATGTAATTAATGTAATGTGTAGTCGGGCAAAAGATGAAGGTTCACACTGGTAAAGGGTGGTGAGATCACAGTATCCAATGACCTCCTTCTACTCTGAGAAGTGGACATGGGTGGGGAAGAGACCTAGGTGGCCTGGGAAGACCAGAGGTGACCAAGGGGCCCAGAAGAAGTAAGATTCAATGCAGTGGTTACAAACATGGATTCTAGAGCCAGACTGTCTGCATTATATCCTAATTTCACCATTTTCTAGCTAATTAATCTTAGTTACTTAACTTCTATATATCTGTTTCTTTGTTGGTAAAACAGAGTCATGACTGTACCTACATCAGAGTGTGGCTGTTAAGATTATGAGCTAATAATGTAAAATTATGAATGTAATTAAATGTGACCTACCATCAAGTTAACCTGACAATTCATAATGTGCTTAATTGTTAATATAACACACTATAAACTCCATGAGAACATAGACCAACTATATGTCATTCACCCCAAGCGTAGACCCAAACCTGGCACGCTGTTAATGTTTAATAAATGCCTGTTGAGTAAACTGGCATAAAAGCTAATTGTGATTAAAAGGTAAACAGTTTGTATAAGTAACCTGCATAGTCAATCTAATAAATCCTATGACTATCAGGCAAGCTAAGAATTTCTAGGACCAACTGCAGAGTAAGAGAAGGCCAAATCCAAAACATCTGGCAATTGCTCATTTTTCTTGGAAATCACTTTCTCCAGAAGGTTGCTCTCTACCTTCTATGGCAGAAGTGTCCAGCCCAAGATTTGGAGCCTGGGAACATGGGTTCTCGTCCTAGGGTCTAACCCCAGCTCCGGGACATCAACATATCATTCATCTCTCTGGATTAGATGAGCTGTAATTCGTTTCCTGGCGGGTGTTAAGAAAACAAGATAACACACATGGCATACGATGCTAGAACACGGTGTGAGGTTTCTGATGACGCAGGGCTGGAGAAGGGAAGAATGAGACGCGATTTAGATCGAAAGACAGGATATTACAAAAAGAACACTGCAAAAAGGTGGGGCATTCTGAACAGTTGCTAAAAGTAGATCATATTGAAAAACACTAAGAAAAATTTTAATATAGATAAGAGCAGGGCGACTGCTAGGAAGGGCAGGGCTGATGGACAGGGACAGGGACAGTGATGGACAGGAACAGTAAAGAAGGGACTGAGGCACCCAGAGGCCACATGGAAGTCATGTGTCCTTTGGGCAGGAGCAGAAGGAAATATAACAGGATCTATCTTACTCTTGTAGATTCCTTGCCAGAGAGGAAGGGCACGCTGGGTTCTCTGCACCTTGATGTCTCTATACCCTTTTTCAGACCTAAAGTTAGGTCAAAGCTCTATTCTTTGCCTGCCCGACTCCTTGCCTGGGCCCACTTGATGGGCTGCACATCCCCTTGCTCAAGGCCTCCCAGTGCTGTGAGATGTCAAAACACAGCAAAATCTAGGGAAGTGTCCATGGACTGACCTGAGTAAAAAGTGATGAATACAAAAAGAGAAGATATTTTAGTGAAAATGATGTACAGTCTGTGGGATGGAAAATGTGAAAACTCACTGAAAGTGAGATTAGCTTGCCATAAGAATTTTTTCTATCACTCAGAGGTTCAAGCACCTTAGGAAAATAAACCCACATAATTTCATGATATTACTGTAAGTTGCAAGGGCTTGGATCAAAGAGGATAGTAAAGTGGAAAGACACTTTTTTATTTTGATCTTATTTGACCTGAACAAAAAATAGGCTTGCAATTGCCAAAAAGCAATGTCAACTTTCATTAAATTTGTAGTCAGAGTAATTCAGAAAGGCAACAAAAATTCCTATGCAGAGAAATAAAATATTTCACTGCTTCTGTTTGTGTGTATGTGTATATATGTGTATGTGTATATATTTGCATGTATATATATATATATATGTAGCTACATGTATATGGGAATGTATATGTATACGGGTATACATATGTGTATGTATGTGTTTATGCATATACATTTGTTTACATAATACTGTGTGTGTATATATATATATATATAAATTTTCATGTTTTTTCCATAAAATCCAGAGTAATAAGTAGAGATGATTATTATCATTTTATAGATGAGTAAGATGAGGTACAGTAAAATGAAGAGATTTACTTAGATTCTTTTAGCTGATTTTATTTATTTATTTACAACGTAGACCAATTCCCTTACTTCCAAACAGCAATCTGTAATTGCTTCAGTGCCAGCTGGCGCTGGTGACGGGGGAGGTGACTGTCCAGGGATGCTTCTACTCAACTACGCTGCTCCACAGGGAAGAGGTGTGTGGCCGAACCGTCCTGACTTCCGGCCCGGGCCCTGACACTCACAACCTTGTGAGGGCCACACAACCACCCTAAGCCTCAATTTTCTCATCTGCCAAACAGAGTAACAATCAAGCCTGCCTCACAGCGCTGACGTGAGGCTTGGACAAGGCAACTGCTTGGGGGGGCTCCGCTCAGCAGGGGGCACGGCCAGCACTCAAGGACGGGGCTGGAGCGAAGCTCTCCTATGGGTCCAGGGCTCCTTCCCCCTCTGCTTTATTCAGTCCTGTGTGTGACACTGTTTTTGAGAATGGTCAACTGGCCTTTCTTAATAAAATAAATCCACCATAGCTCCTAAGAATTCCAGAGGGTTTTTGCTTTTAAGACAGAAGGATCTGGCTCCCACAGCAATGAGAGAGAGAAATCTGTAAACCCCCTTGCAGCGACAGAGAGGCCCTGCTTTGACTTTTGTGTTAGGTGTCGTCATCTCTCCCTCACAGACCGCAGTGACTGCGCGAGGGGCTGCCCTTTCAGATGGCAGCGTTACAAGAATGTACAGTTTAAACTTCGCATTTTGCAAAGGACCTGCATTAATTTTGAGTCTGGGAAATTTCAAAATAATTCAGTTACCATGTTTTGTCTCATTAGGTAAAGGCACAAAAGTTTTAAGTTGTTTTTTCTACCAATATACAGCTTGTGTTTTAATTAAAACAAGAACTAGGCTCATGACCAGAGGGAAAAACCATGAAATAGAAAGCCTAGACTACGTAAGAGGGCCATGGCTGGAGAGTAAGAAGAGGAGTTTTACACACGGGCATCTTTTTTGTAAACGTCTTTTCCAAATGTAATGTGTACTGTCCTCCCCCCTCCACCACTTAACCAGGAAAGAGGCTTAAGGGCTGTCAGAGATGGAGGTTTATGGAATCCTAAAAATAAAAGCACGTTCATGGGAAACTACATTTCTTTTTATGTCAGTGAATTAGCACATTGGAAACATCTTCCTTTTTCAATTTTAGCATTTAAATAATCTCCATTTAATCCTTAAAGCAGCTGTAACATCCACTGCTCCTAGTTTCCCCAAATAGGCCAAGAGCAATCATTTCAATATTTAGGGGGTTATCTCCAATTCTTTCTCCATGAAGTCATTAAGTAACAACAATATGATTCTGGCATGTTTGAAGTATTAAGCACGTATCATACTGAATTATGATAAAATAAATCTGCTATACTGTAGAGGTTGCCGGTCAAAGTAGAGCTTCTTCAGTTTTAAGTGGATTAAAATAGACCAGGATTTCTCATCCTTCAGTACCACTGACATTTTAGGCTAGACAATTCTTTGTCATAGGGTATTTTCTTGCGCATTGTGTGATTTTTTTGCAAGCATCTCTGGTCTCTACCCACTAGATGCTAGTAGCATCTCCCCAGTATGACAACAAAAAATGTCTCCAGATATTGCCAAATATTTCTGGGGTAGGGGTGGGTAAAATTGCCTCTGATGTGAACCACTGCAATAAACTATATTCATCCTGGAGAGGCAGTCAAGCATTGTGGCTAAAAGTGGATATTCTGGAGACAGAGTACTCCTAACTAGCTGAGTGACCCTTAGGTAAGATCTTCATGCTTCAGTTTCCTCATCTATAAAATGAAAGTAATAACAGAACCTTTATAGGATTGTTGTGAAGACTAACCAAGATAGTTCCTGTCCCACAGTAAATGCTCAACAAATGTTTGCCATTATTTATTGCACAATTAATTCTATGCAATTTCATAGAATTTCAATTCTACACAATTTCAAAATCTGATTTAAGTTGAAATGCTCCAAACAATAGAAATGTGTCTAAGGGGAAAGTTTGGGTGCCGTTACACAATTACAGATGGATATCTTTATATTTCAGAGTGGTCAAGTTATAGTTCAACTATTGCATAATCCTTGAGCCTAATTTGCTAAACAGCTTCAGTTATTGCTTAACATATTTTATTATCTTTCAAGTGGAGATTCCTAATTCATCAAAATTATGGGCTGCTGCCAGATGATTCTTCTGTAAATACAACTGCTCTGTTGTATTTAAAAAAAAAAATCTTGACATTATGCCTGGTCTTTTCCCTCGAGTTCTTTCTTCACTGCTGGTCATATAAATATTATTGTATTATTCATTGAAATAATAACAAAGGCTACCATTTTTAAGAGCAACTTACTGTGTGCCAAGCTAAGTGTTTCACATATATTATTTTTTCACTCAATCCTCAAAACAACCTTAAAAGTGAGATGGGTATCTCAGAGAGGTGAAGTTAATATGCTATCCAGCAGGGAAAGGTCAGAACAAGGTAGAAGCCCAGGTTGGCTACCTTCAAAGCCTATGTTCTTAAAGCTTCTGCACAGCCAAGGAAACCATCATTATAGCAAATAGACAACCTACAGAACGGAAGAGAATATTTGCTCTCTGCACTTCCGATAAAGGTCTGATAACAAGAATCTATCTAGAACTCAAAAGAATTAACAAGAAAATATCAAACAACCCCATCAAGAAATGGGCAAAGGAAATGAACAGCAATTTTTCCAAAGAAGACAGAATAATGGCCAGCAAACATATAAAAAAATGCTCAACATCTCTAATCATCAGGGAAATGCAAATCAAAACCATAATGAGATATCACCTAACGCCAGTGAGATTGGCCTCTCTCAAAAAATCCTTAAACAACAAATGCTGGGGAGGATGTGGAGAGACAGGAACACTCTTACACTGCTGGTGGGACTGCAAATTAGTGCAACCTTTGTGGAGAAGAATTTGGAGATACTCCAAAGAGCTAAAAATAGAAATACTATTCAACCCAGCAATAGCATTATTAGGCATCTACCCAAAAAAGCATAAGACATTCTATTATAAAGACATCTGTACTCAAATGTTTATGGCAGCACAATTCACTATTGCAAGGATGTGGAAACAACCCAAGTGCCCGTCAATTCATGAGTGGATTATTAAAACTTGGTATATGTCTACAATGGAATATTACTCAAGAAACGACAGTGAGCTAGCACCACTTATATTATCCTGTATTGAGCTTAAGCCTATTATCTGAAATGAGGTGACACAACATCAGAAGAATGGGCTCCACATGTACTTGCCATCAAATTGGTACTGACTGATTATCACTATGGTGCTCAAAGGGTGGTGGTGTTCGCTAGGGATTCGGGGGTAGGTGGGTAGACCCACATCTGAGGGATGTGGTGAACAGTGTGGAGGGGAAGCGCATACCTCTAACCCTGGCTAGGGAAAGGCAAAGATCATAAAATGCAACCAAAATGTTTGTACTCTCATATTTTCTTGAAATAATAATAAATAAAAAAACCTAAACAACTTGATTATCGAAGCTCAGAGAGCCACTCCTAATCCTAATCCTAACATGCTTTCCCTTTCTACAACACCTTCCATGCTACCCACACACCCGGCTGTATCATTCCCTTTCCTTACTTTCCCCCACTCCATTCAAAATGCCTTGAGGGGAAAGGCCGTAAAAGAGCCATGCTCTGAGCATTTTCAAGTCCAGCGTAGTTATTTAGAGGTAAAGAGACAGACAGGCAGGTACCATGAGAAGAAACTCACTTCACATTGGTTTTAACAAGGACTAATGAAAATTATCTGGAAGCAAAAACAGAGAAGTGTTGAATTCACATTTCTCTGGTACAAAACAAAAAAAAAAGAGAGACTCATCCAAGGTTGTGTAAAATAGGTGACTCATCAAACTCATCCCAGTAATTCAATTCTTGTGCATAGTATGCATATTGTACTTCAAGGTACGGAGTACAATAGAGGAATAAAACTGCCTCCAGAGACATGTTAACATAAGCTCATCATTTTGAGACAGTTTCAAAGTGGTGACTTTGAGTGGTGACCCAAAGCTTCAGCCCTAAGAGATCAATGGAAGTATGAGCTTGGATGTCCAGGAAAGAGAAGTTATGTGGCTAGTTCAGAAACAGCAATGTTCTTAGCACATACCTGAGAGTCAGCCAGTCTTGCTGGGGCACTAGAGGCCAGCTTGTTTGCTGGTATGGTAGAATTGTGCAGCCCAGGATGAGTCGCACACAGCTCTAAGCACGGCACACATAGACAATTCATTATGAGCAGCCTTGAGTTAAGCCGCGGGAAGTTTGTGAATGTTACGGGAACCAAGAGACTCATCAGCCCACAGCATCACAGAATTAAGTGGGACCTCAGAGGTCAGCTGATCGTCCTTATCAATGCACGAATATTCCTCAATATTCCCGTGCCCAATCTGTGCTTTGATACCTACAGTGGCTGGAAGGATTCTCTTTATTACTCATCAGTTAGTAAGTGCCAACTTGGCTGTTCTTTACTCTGTGTCCTTGTGAACTCTAGAGAATGCTGGCTGTGGAATAGCCAGCCATACAAAAGAACTGGGAATTAACCCTATGATAGTGCCTACTGTATGCAGGCATTTTATAGTGCACTCAATCAATAATTTTGACAAGGTTGGGACAGATTAGGAATGAAAGGCTCGGTGAAGTTAAATGCCTTGCCTTCCCAAACTCACACACTTAGGTGGGATTCACTTCTTAGCCCAGGAGACCCCCAAAACAACACTTTGACTGCTCCATAGGATTTCTGCTGTCATTTTCTAAATGTACTTGGGAGAGTTGAGGATATACAGACTCTAATGGAGAAAGCAGGCCATGAAGTTAAAGGCAGAATATTTTGAAAGTATTGCTTGCAAGTAGTAATACTTACAGATATGTCATCACTAAAGTCAATTTCATCCAAATCAAGATATTCAGGGGCTTCCATTATTCTTCTTTGCACATTTTGAGTAAAGTCAAATACTTATAAATTCCTAGACAAGACAGGAGCAGAAAAGAAGGGAAAAAAAGTTAGCTGTCTTATAACCAAAAAAAGTATCTATTTTTAAACAAACAAAATCAAAAAGGCTATGGGTGCTCATGTTGCTGTGGAGCACACTTCCTCTCTTTGTATGTCCCCAGCCAGGTTTTCCAGAAGCTGTGAGCACAGCATCTCCATGGTCCCCTGCGAGCACCATGGGCACCATGGTCCTTCGCTTCACTTGGTTTGTGCCTGTTGGTCTTTGCCAGAGAAGTGAATTAGAATTTCCCGCATGATCAATATTAGGATCCACAGCCAACCCTCACCACATCCTGGTGAAAGTAGGGGCCTCAGGGCTGGGGAGCCAGCCTGGACATCTTAGGAAAACCATATTCGAATGTGTCCTATGGGCGTATCCTTGGGTGCTCTGAAGGGAGCAATTAATACTGGATCTCTGCAGGAATCGTGAGACAGATACCAAATAACCAAGAGTAATGTATATTTTAGCCTTTGTAGTACAACCTCCAGTTTACCCTTCAAAGAAAGAAAGAAAGAAAGAGGCTCTAAGCACAAATTGAAACCACAGAGTTACTGCATCGCCCTCTGCTTCAAACAGCTCTGCCTGACTGAGCCAGAGTGACCTGCCACAGGCCCCAGAGTGTCTTCAGTCAGCGCTGGCCTCGGGGCTGCCTGGGGCAATCCTTTATGTCTGTCAAGCTCAGATACGTCACCTACCACTTCATTTTCTCATCACTTATCACCATCGCCATTGGCCGTGGCAGCGGCTCCTACAGATGTCGGGAACAGAAATACAGACCTCCTGACAGGGCCTTGGTGTGCAGTTACCTTCTGCTGAGCCAACTCTCAGATGTGGAAGTAAGATTCCGTTTCCTGCAACTTGTCTTTCTCATTATAAAAATTGTCTCATGTACCCAGACTTGAGTATCTGGAATAATTCATTTTGCCCTCTTTCTGTTCTCTAATCAAGATGTGCCCTGCTGAACAGTAAGGAGTGCATTGCTGGGAAGTGAAAATACAGCATGCTGGTGAAAATGGGCTTCCCAAGAAGCCCATAGAAGATCAAGAGTGTAAAAAGACATATTTTTTAAAAGAGAACTCTTATTCTGAAGGCATTGTTTTCTCATTTTGAGCTGTTTCCTTTTTTAAAGCTACACAAACAGTGTAATTATGATAAACAGAAAAACAAAAAATCACTCACCATACCATACCTCAAACCCATCATCTGATTTAATTTTCCATGTTTCCTCTCGTTCTCCTCCCATATGCGTATACCATTTTTACATAGTCTTAATTATAGTAGATACAGAGTCTATCCAAAAAGGATTAGGATGCTAATTCCATGCTCAAATGAGATTATCCACTTAGAATAAACATTAAAAATTCCTCTAAAATCACTGTAAGGTTTAAAATGAAAACAAAACCAATTTGTATTTGTAAAAATTTTAAAAGCAGAAATTGTATTGTTTATAAAAATATAAAATTGTATTGTTTATAAAAACATAAAAATAGGGTTTCAAGCAAATTGCTTGGTATAAAAATATGTCACTTTTCTCACTAATCCATACAGAGCTTTTCAGAGGAAAACATATACACTCATACTCGCAGATTACTCAAAGTAACGTTTTCTTCCACTCTGACTGATTCAGAGCTAACCCAGACTCTTTGGATTTCCATGCAACAGCTAACAGACTTTCTTCCAATCCCATTTCTTTTCTCTAAATCTGCATTCCATGATGAATTGTTGAATTTCCTCCCGTGGCCTTGGTGAACGACACAAAGATGGTGTTGGGTGTCAGGATGTGATATAAACACTTATCACAGACAAACACAGTATCAGCAGGCACGTGGATATACGGGGAAATGAAGCAGAAAAACATACATCAGAGCGGGGACTGAGTGAATCTTTAAACATATGGAAATAGAAAATGCAGGAGAACACATCTTAACTGAGCAAATTAACAAGCAAGCACTGCTGCCCTGTTTGAGGTGCAGGGACAATGCGGAGAGCAGTACCTGTACAGAGCAAGATCCAGTTGGGTGCAGCCACTCTAACAGAACATAACCGACGGGTACTGCAGATCGTGACATTAAAGCGGAAATATTAATATATTAATATTAATATATTTGCACTTTGAGGCTGGTAATGAGATTCTTGATTCCATAGGCCAGAACACAAGAGTTAACAACAGCTGTGGCCCACCACGGAAAGCTCTGGGCACCGGTCACGGCTATCGCTATGGGATGGATGGCCCAGCCTTCCCCAAGGCCTCTGGAGCCGTCCTGCACTTCCTAGGGGGCCTTCACATGCAACCCTCTCCTCAAAGATGTCTTTTTCTATATATGAATATTCCTTTTGCCTGGTTTCAATGCTTCTCTCTTTCAGGGTGCCACTTTGAGAGTATTTATATTCTTACTTAAAATGCGCAGTAATCCCCATGGTTCACCAACCCTGGTTACGTTCTCAACATTAACTAACTGCTTCTTCTTTTCCTTTTTCTTTCTTTCTTTTTTTTTTTTTGAAACGGGGTCCCACTCTGTCATCCAGGCTGGAGTGCAGTGGTACCCATCATAGCTCACTGTAGCCTTGAACTCCTGGGCTCAAGCAATCCTCCTGCCTCAGCGTCCTGAGCAGCTGGGACTACAGGCACACGCCACCACACTCGGCTATTAGTCACTTCTTTATGGGCAAGGGTGAGTCCATAGTTGTCCCAGTGGTCACTACAATGCCTCCTCACTCATCTGCCCTTCCGCGGAGCTCTTGGCACCTTCAGGCACTCTCTTTTGAGGAATTAGGGACAAGATGGGAAGCATGAGGTCAGGTCAGAGCAGCTGCTACAAATAACCAAACATGATAGGGAAACTGGTCACTTTGCTCATCCTGCTCCTGCCACCTCTGCCCCACACACCGATCCGCAGCGGAAGCCGGTGAGCACGTGTTCAGAAGGACGCACGCAAGCTCCGACAGAAGGCCCAGACACACAGGCACACGCCGGGCGCCCTGGGCTGAATCTGGCCCACAGATGTGATTTGTCTGGCCCTAGCAGTGTTTAAAAAAATCACATCAATTGCCAACTTGTAGACCTTGGGTGATTTCACATAAAATTCTGGATTTCTGACTTCACTTAAAAAGTATCTGAAGCTCTGGCAACACAGGTCTGCATTCCCATGGCGACAACGGCTGGAGCTGAGCAGTGGCTGCTTCTACCTGTCCTTGGGGGTGTGTGGCCCCCTGTCCCCAGACCCCGCCCAGGCTGCTCTGCTCAAGGACACGCCCCGCTGGCTGCGGGGCATTCCAGTGCCTGACCCTTCAGGGGAATCCGGCATTAAATAATAAGTACAACACCCCCGCCCCATTTTTTATTGGTGCCTGCTGCCAAAAAGTGTTGACTTCATTTGTATTCTAAGATTGTTTTAAATTCTCGTACCACAACAGCAACAAAATAAAATTTCTTACAAATAAACTACTGGCGTGTCACAAGTTGTGCTTTCACAGAGTCTCCATTTTATCTCTTAGTACTAGAGAAAGAAAACCTTCCCAAACACAATAAAATGTTACGAGGTGGGGATTATGTTTCCTTCACTCCACAACTGGAGGAAGGAAGGGGCCTTGCTTGTTGTGATGAGCGTGGGTCTACATGGTGACACCCCTTCGCCGTGGCTAGAGGGGAAGCTATCCGCCGTCCGCCCAGACCAGCCGCTTGGAGGCAAGAGGGTCAACCCCACTCAGGCCAACGAGAGTGGGTTTACACCTACGTAAAAATATTTTTCAGGTTCTCCAGTGAGGGCAGTGCAGCTGAAAATCCTCTGCGTGAGACTTTTATTGCAGTGCGTCACAGCTGGCCCTGGGTCCCTTTTGGATCGCAGGACCCAGTCATTCGTAAACCTGTGCTCCGCCCCATGCCGTGGGCCCTGACCCTACAAGCTGCAGTCGCTTGTCCCGGGTTCTCTGAGGTCTCTGAAAGGCTTTCTTTTTTATATAAACCCCTGTCCCCCGGTGCACCTCTCTCTTAAGATCTGTCCACCTTAAGTACCGTCGACTCACTGAAATCATCCCATTTCAGGCTCAACTGGGCTTTAGTTTCTCTTCACTGACATTGGCAATTTGTAATTTGTTATTTACTCAGGCAGGTGTGTTGTGTGCTCAACTTATTTTTTTTTGCAAGTGGGGAGAGGGGAGATGCAGGTTGGGCAGGGAGTGAGAGAGGACAGAAAGATAAGGTGAACAGTTTTCAATGCTGTAGTTCTCCCAGTTTGGGTAGGAAAAATAACAGGGAGGGAAAGAAGAAAAATATTAAAATATTAGAATGTGGGAACCCAGGGCCAGGTTGCCAAGACCTGTGTGCTGTGCAGAAGCTGCTGACGACACCCGGCCCCCTTCTTTGGATGTGCCCAAGGCCCTGGTAAGGAAAAACCTTACCCAACCCCCAAATTGATGCCCAGCTTTTAGAGATAAACAACAACAACAACAACAAAACCCGGTGTAAATACATACACAATGTTTGTAGGACTTTTCCTACTCTCATGGAGTTTTGATAAGCTGCCAAGTACAGAAGTCACTCCAGTGCCTGTTAAAGTGTGTGTGAGGGGCATGCACCCCTAATGGGTCAATCAACACCATGTCACCTTCTCAGGAGTGACCTCAGTGGTGGCCTAACTGCTTCCTTCAAGGGAAGATTCGATTTGGGAAAGAAAGCAAAGTAACAGAGAGTCAAATTGGATATTAAAAAATAGATAAGCGATTTGAAAAATCGCCTCCCCCCACTCCAGTATTATGATTTTCGGGTGATATTTTAAATTTTTTGTGTGTGTGACTTGAAAACTGACTTTGAAAATAATTCCAAATGAAGACTTCCAAAAATCTGTTGCATAATGGCAGCATCCCTGGAAAAAGCTTAGAGTGGCCAACAAAATTTCTATGGGAAAGTACATTCATTTGAACGTACACATTCTGGTGTGCTTGGCTCATAAAAGGCTCATTGATTTGTGACTACAGTCAAATATCACATAAATTGCTCTACTGAATTTTTTTATATATATAAATGTACTGCCTCACTCCATTTTACAAGGAGTCAGCATGGACTCATTCTGAAGGCTCGTGTTACCCAGATTTCTCCTTTCCTGCCAAAGTCACTATAGCCACGTTTACCAGCACATTACGAGGCCTGGTCCTTAAAAATAAGCTGGACTTGTCAAATTAAATGAGCAGAGTACATTTGGTGATGCGGTGACTTCAATCGATTTGCATTACAACTTATTTCTTTACTCTTTAATCCACCAACACTTGGGAAAACATAGCGGCTACCTACAGCCCTACGCGTGTGCGTGTTCACGCGTGCGTGCACGAACACACACACACACACACACACACACACACACACACACACGCCTGCCAAATTTGTACTGGGATAAATTTTCAATTTGAAAGCCTGCACACAGATGCTGGGCTTACTTTCTTGAGCTCCAAATAATCACAAAGTAAGTACTGGAAGGTTTGGGTGGAAATGCTGTCCCCAGTTGGCTCAGTAGCTTGGCGGGCAAGGAAGCAACTCATTCCAAATGTTGGATTCAGTTTCTTTCACTCTTTGATTCAACAGTGGCCAGAAGCATGGCAGTCACTAAATGCCTAATCTTGAAGCAGAAAGATGATAGAGGCAAGAAATTTCTGCTGGAAAGGGGCAACAGAAGGAGAGCCAAGAAGTACACACAAGGAAAAAGCGGCAAAGCCACAAGAAGCCCTGTAGATTTTATCCACTTCTTCACTTACGGAATATTCTGGATGTACATGTGGGTTAAGACCTACAGTACTCTCCGTGCCAGCAGGGAACACACAGTGCGAGGGGAGACAAACAAGAAAATAAGCCATGACCGTATCATGTGCTACTGGCCAAGACAGACATACACAGCGGCCCCGGACACCTGACCCAGACCTGGGGGGAGGGAAGTCTGCCTGGCGACGCTGAGGGAGCGGCAGGGGCAGGAGGGCGGGCTCCCCCTGGAGGGCGGGCTCCCCCTGGAGGGCGGGCTTCAGCAGTGCCCCCGGCACAGGCCAGGGACAGGAGGGGACAATTCTGAAGTAGAAAGTCCAGAAAGATGGGTAACATTGATCTAGCATCTATTGCTGTATTTTTGCTTCTAAAGAGGAGTCTTCAAGAGTGAGGGCCAGGATGGGGTGACAAATAGGGGTGGTCGGGGGAGTATTTCAAAAGCCAGAGTGTGAACAGAGCACATCTTCTTGGAATATCAAGGTTCTGGGATGTTTGTAAAAATCCAAGTGAATGTTCGATATCAAACAAGAGACTTCAATCTAACACACTGAGCCAGCTCCAGCTCCTGGCATGGGGTTCCTGTATTTCCTCCTTGCTGTTCCGAGGGAGACATCCACAGAAAAATTTGTGAGGAAAACTGAAGCAGGATTTAGGATTGGGAGCTATTACATATACTCTCTCACTACTTTGTCTCGTGAAGAACAAATGTCTTTCTAATCGCCTTTGTGGAGATAAGGAAACCGAGGCTCAGAGAGGTTCTGTCATTGCCTCATAGACACACAGCCAGGGCTTCTAACTTTAAGTCTAGTACTTTCCCCTCTTATTTCAACTTGCCAAAACCTCAATGGTAAAGCAACACTGTATTTGTGTCAAACATTTTTTCAAATCACCTTCAATATATATATATTTTTATCTAACTTTATTTATTGCAACTCTGTGAGGGAGGCGGAGGGTATGCATCATGACTTGTGAGTTGCAATCATATCTTTCCTATACGACAGATGGCAAAACTCAGGAATATTCTGGCCAAGGTTATGCACTACTAAGGTTATGCACTACTTTTTTTTTTTTACACATGCAAAATTTTATTTTTAAAATTCACCTTCACTACCAATTTAAGATGTCTGGGGAAGCTTTTCCATCCCTCACCCAAAGAGTTAGAGGCAAAGCCAGCTAACACAACTCACTTTCTGCTAACAAGTCTACAGCTCTTCTGATGTGCCCCAGAGTGCTCTGAACCATGGTATGTCTTTGAACCATTTAGATCAACATTCCGTAGACATCCTTGGTCCCGAATTGTATTGCTCAGGTGTTCATGAACCATAATTCCAAATGAATTACTCTTCTTTTCACCGGAATCTAAATAGAAATGGTAGGCATGATCATCATTACAGAAAAGTGTATAGACCTTTGTGCACCCAACATAACTTACCCACAGGTATCCCTGAACTCGTCTATAAAACATTGTGTTTCATAGCCACTTGGTTTAATATTTCCACTTGGTCTTCAAAGAAAACTCACTGCAACCTTAAACTCCTAGGCTCAAGCAATCCTCATGCTTCAGCCTCCTGAGTAGCCAGGACTACAGGTGAGTGAGTACCATAACGTCTGGCTAATTTTTCTATTTCTTTGTAAAGATGGGGTCTCGCTCTTGCTCAGGCTAGTCTTGAACACCTGGCCTCATTTGTCTTATTAAAATGGCAAGGAAGATGGCAGTGTACTAGAAAACCTCATGCTAGAGATCAGGATTTCTCTGACAAATCTCTCTAAAGGGTTGGTCCTTTTGTAGTTTTGAGCCCTGATTTATAGTTTAAAATTCCTGCAAATGATTTGAGTGTCATTTTATGATTTCTGAAATCCAAATACTGAGAATGAACTCACACTAGAATTTCAGAGCTTGATAAGACCTTAGTTTTTAAGCCTAGGGTAGAAATACATATTTTACATACGTTTTAATCTGTATCTGTGTATGCATATGTGTATGATTTAGAATGAGTTTAACATTTAAAATTCTTTTTAGAAGAAGGAAAGAATCCATGCTCACCGCAGCTATACAAGTGAAGACAAAAGAATATATAACAGAAAAAAAAATACATGCAAACACACAGGCACACAAAAGTTGTGTTGTATGAGTGAGATGTGCAACGTTTGGGGGATGGACACGCTTGAAGCTCTTACTGGGGGGCAGGGGTGAATGGGCAATATATGTAACCTTAACACTTGTACCCCCATAATATGCTAAAACAAAAACAAAACCAAAAACTGACATTTGTTGATTGTTGGCCAGGTCCCAAGCACTCTGCTAGGTAAATAAGTGTATTATCTCATATAAAAAAATAAAAAATAAAAAAAAGTTGTGTTGTGTTCAGTTCTTGGTGCCACTTCTTAAGAAGGCCACAGGTGAACTGGAATGTACCAAGACAGAGTAAAGAAGCCAAGAAAGCCAGTGGCTGGGAAACTCCATCTAGTGCAGAACAGCTAAAGAAATATCTAACTTGCCAAAGAGAAAACTCACTTCTCTCTCTCTCTAAGAATACAAGGATCCAGCAGGTAAAAGGAGAATTTGACCTCAGGGTAAATCTTGGAGGAAGAGAAAGGGATGTCGGTTTCAGCAAAGGCTTCCTGATAATGGCATTTCATGTGGGCTTTAACGGAATGGGCCGTGTTGTGATATCATGACCACCCCAGCAAGAAATCGAAATAGAAGTGTGGGCCGGGCCTGGTGGCTGACAACTATAATCCTAGCACTCTGGGAGGCCAAGGCAGGTGGATCATTTGAGCTCAGGAGTTCAAGACCAGCCTGAGCAAGAGCAAGACCCCGTCTCTACTAAAAATAGAAAGAAATTATCTGGACAACTAAAAATATATACATATAAAAAAAATAGCTGGGCATGGTGGCACATGCCTGTAGTCCCAACTACTCAGGAGGCTGAGGCAGAAGGGTTACTTGAGCCCAGGAGTTTGAGGTTGCTGTGAGCGAGGCGGATGCCATGCACTCTAGCCTGCGTAACAGAGTGAGACTCTATCTCAGAAAAAAAAAAAAAAAAGAAAGAAATAGAAGTTTGGAGGGATCCTCCAACAGAGAAACATCAGAATCCTGCATCGTGAAGGAAGATTAGATGACCTTCTGGCTCAAAAGATTCTGTGTGGTCTGAGGTGGCTCAGGAAACACTCCTGAAACCAAATCAGGGCCTTGGAGCAGTCCTGACCAACTCGTGCCCCTCTTCAGGGTGCTACCATGCTCTATTGAACCTCTTTTATCCTCTTTTCGTTTGCCGTCTGACCCCACCAGGAACTTAATTGAAATGTGGAGGTTTAAGGGGGAGGAAAGAAGAGAGACAGAAAAAGAGTTAAAAGTGAAAATATTTTAAAAAGAGAACTAGAATGTTGTTCATTCAGTGAGCATATGATTTATTCTCTGTTGTAGATGAAAACTTATCAATTCCACAAGGACAAAACTATGACCTCATGAGATCCAAACAAAAAGAAAATATCTGGGAGGAAAAAGAAAACATTTCTAGCACTGGGAAGTTGAGCATGGGCTTCAGCCAACCGTATCTTGTACCGGCTTCTGGAAAGGAACTACGGAACAATCTGGGAACTGGATCCTTTACTTGCTTATGTACAGGAAACTATCCAAATCCAAGTTCCAAATTTTTGGCGCACCTGAAGTGGTCATGCTTTATTTTTGATTTTTCAAAGATTATTCCATTTCTACACAAGATTTCTTTGGCAATTATTATTTAGAATGTATGGGACACAGATGACAATCCTGATTGTCTTTTTAGAGAGAAGTAAACACAATAGCAACATGCATGGGAGCACGGAAGACTACATCTTGAGTCAGTTGTTTTGGCTTCATTATGCTCATTTGTGGGGATTAAACTTTGGAGCAATCCTAGACTAGCGGTTCTCAAACTTCAGCACGCATGAAAATCACCCAGAAGGCTTATTAAAATAGATTGCTGGGTCCAACTCCCAGAGTTTCTGATCCAATAGGTCTGGGGTGGGGCCCAAGAATTTGCATCTCTAACAAGTTCCAAGGTGATGCTGATTCTGCTTGTCCCAGAACCACATTTGAGAACCACTACCTAAGATCAATGGCTATTCCCAGCTCTGGATACATCTGCACTTAATTAAAAGATGGTGACCTCTTCCCCACATCCTCCAACTTCCCAGATGTTAACTTCATTATACAGGATCCATGCCTAGTGCCCTTCTGATTAAACTACCTCAGTGGACTCAACTATGCGTTTCCCATGAAGACCACCCAGAAATCTCAGAAGGTCTTAAGTCTGTAAATTTTTTTTTAAAAATTCCCCATGCTATACAAGGGACAGACATTGGTCCACTTTACAGAATATGGGCTTTGGTGACTTTAAACTTTCCTTTCTCTATAGTACCTCATGGCAACAAAGATGTTCTAAGTCTCTTCTGCTAATGAGATCCAGGTTTATAATTTTCAGTGCAGCAGGAATCTCAATTTGGGTATATCTATTCACTAGAACTATGCTATAATAAATCCTAGGTCTATTAATACACAAGAAAAATTTTAAAAATATGAAAATATAATAATTAGCTTAAAATTCAATGCTTACATAAACATATGCATAGATATTCAAAATCATTACTCATTGCATCAGAAGCAATCCAAATGGCTGAACTGGCTAACTGGAAAAAATAGAAACCTGGCCATGTATTTTTAATTAGGATTATAACATGCTTAGTTTTATTGATTCCAAATCCAAAATCAAATGAAGGTTTTATAAATTTTTCCAATATGTGAATGTACAAATTTAATAACCAAATTCTCTATAAAATAAATGTCCTTTTTTATGAGGAAACGAGTATATAGCTTGGTATCTTTAAATGATTAATAATAGTAGGCTGAATGTCTGTAACAACCAAATATTTGCATGTCTATACATATATGTAGAGTATGTCTTAGCAAGTACTAGTTCTTTAATTCAGTGCTTTCATTTAGCCCTAATTTACTAAAGACACGTAGGAAAAGGACAATGAACAAAATCTACTTTCCACCTTAGATGAAGTACTTTTATTATTAATAAAAGTGCAAAAACTGAACACCGTACACCTACCTAATGCACTTCCAGTATGTGTGGATTCAAGAAAAACATAAGATGAAAACGTAAGATGACTCATATGTACCTTTAAAAATTCAGCTAGGAAGTGTTATCCTCAGTTTCAACAATATGTTGTTTTTTAACATAACATCTTTCACAAAGTAAATACTTAATGTATTATTTATGTTGAGTTCATTTCCAGACTGTGATCATTGTTGAGCTGCTTTAGAATTTCTACATTTAAAAATCTTGGTATTGTCCTAAATAACATGTAATGTTATTAGTAATGTCAAGATTACTATTTTTCTTCAACTTATAATAACTTAGTGTTCATATATCTTCTTCTTGTACAGTTTCCTCAGAAGTCTATTTTTGGAGAGGAGTCAATTTTCTAGAGGCCCTTTCAGAAACTGTCTTTCTACAAGGGCTACGAAGACTTCAGCTGCACCTTCCAACGACAGGGCCTGTTTTCCAGTGATGACAATTGAGTCCTTTGCCATTAAGCATATGGAGAAAGAACAACATTCGTAGGCTGTGGTGTGGGCTTTTCCTCTTTGGTACCACAGAAAGACACCAATTCCATCTTGTAATTAACTAAAATAAGCAGGAAAGGACTGAGAGCAGAGAAGCCTGAAGAGAGGGCTGTGAGAACAGCTGGAATAAAAATACATGCTGCCAAGTCTTTAAAGAAATAGACTAAGATAAAGTGAGAAACCCAAAGTGGAGTGATGAGCAACATTAATAAAATACTGAACTTGGCCCCTCTAAGGATTTCGATTTCTGAATCATCATCTCCAATCCAGATGTCACCATATGTCATCTTCTTTCTCTCCGAAAGGAGGAAAGACATCCAGAAACAGACAAAGACTAAAGTGGCTAAGGGAAGAATATCAATCAGAACTAAGAATATTTTCCCATAGTAAAACTCTACCTGCTTGTTTCCAAAGTCAGTTAGGCAATTCGTGTAAATCCTGTTACTAGACAAGGGCCCTGTATCATTTCCTGCATTCAGGAATTCCAGTTTTCTAGCATAAATTAAAACCGGGATGTACACTGCCACGCCAGCCACCCAAAGTGCAGAAACCACCTTCAAGGAATGCTTCTGTTGGTCCAGGCTTGGATCCTCACTCAAGGGGTGGGCAATTTGGTAAAGCTTCCGGTGGTACAGCAATGCAAAGCACAGCATGAACCAGATGGCCAGTGAAGTTGTCAGGGCCGCTGTGAAGTGCAGGACTTTGCAGCCAGCTGAATCCAACACGATACCAGAAGAGTAAACAATTTTCAAGACATTCACCACCAAGTTTTTAATAAGGTGGACAAATACAAGACTGAACATCAGAATAAAGGATGTCTGTAAACGTCCAGTGATACACTTCCTTGTGGAATAAAACAAACACACGTTCCCAACCACACTCACGAGGATCAGAGCAGTGCAGGCGGCGATCTCAAGCACGTCTGCAGAGGGCTTCATGGTAAACGCCAAACTGGTTCTCTCAAATGTCGTCTTCTCTTCAGTTTAAGTCATTAGGCTTTCAGAAAACCTTTAAGAGGTCTTTACTGAGGAGACTTGGGTTTTTTAAAAATCCACTCTATGTTGCAAAACTCATCGATTCGTATCACCCTAACAGTTCAAAGTCTGTAACAGAATTCTGCTTACTCGAGTGACGAGCTGCTGAAAACGGGACTGCTTCCCAAGAGGATTCTGCTTTGTCATCTCCAGGGACTTAACCGTGATGAGAAAGTCCCACGTGTCATCACTTAATTAAAAGTTCTCAGAAATGTATTTATAGAACCATACTACAATTTCCTAGGTACAGTATGATACAGTTTTCAATAACCATAGGGGGAGAATAAAATTAAGTTTATGACAGCAAAAAAAAAAAAAAAAGGTGGCTAGAAATTGAAATTACCCCATTCCACTCATGGAAAATAATTAAGGAAGCAGGGGGTATCTCCATAACAATGAAGAATTCAAAATAACAAAATGACACATTAAGAATGAGGACAGATTTATGCAGGTAGAGTGATTTTCTAGTTTTTCTATAACTTTTGCAAAGCAGCAATACTATTACCTATTCTGATCTCATGGTGTTTGTTAGGAATGCAAATGAAGAAGATAGAAAATACTTGTGAAGGAAGTAGGGATGGGAATAAACAAGGAAGGAAGGGAGGCAGAGAAAAGATACTTTTATAAACATGGACACTATTTCCATGAGCAAATCTCTAAAGATAAGGCCAGTATTTGGTATCCACCACCCCCTTCAGTAAGGGCATGGAAAACTCCTAGTGCTGCGTGTCAGAGGAGAGGATTATTACGGTGTAAGCAGGTAGGAAAGTTGGGCCTCATAACCCCATTGGATGGAAGGCGAGGATTGGGGGCTGACAGTCCTGTTAACCCCCTTCTCCCTAATTGGCTACTAGGATAGTTAGCCAATGCAGTCCCCACACAGTTTTCTTCCCTAATAAACATCCATTATCTCAGTGTCGATTATAATCAATTAAGTAGGCGTCCCTGTGCTTCTAATAATAATAACGCAATAATAAAGCTCATATTGGCTGCTATTTAACACCAACTTGAGCCAGACACTGTGTTGATGTTCTGCTTCACAAATTTAATCTGATTTAATCCTTAATATCATTCTTGACCCACTGATGAGAAAACAGAAGACCAGAGAGTAAAATAAATTGCTCCAAGGCACTGACTAAGCAACAGGAATCAAAGCCTGGTATGACCGATTCTAAAATCACTGGTTCTCAGCCACTGCCTCTCCACACATGCTGTCAGACTGTAGATTTTCTGTTGACCTTTCTCAGTCTCCTCCCAATGATTTATAATTGGTACATGCAACACCGAGAGCCCACAAATGCACTCCTTTTGAGAAGCATTTCCTTTAGCTTATAATATACCAGTCATACAGATTTCTGAATGGCAATTAGCCTTCTTCCTTCTGTTTCAATGATAATAATAAATGTGGGTGTTTACACTTTTGTACCTGACAAAGATCTCCAAGCATTCTGGACACCAGCTCAAGAAGATGTACTAACAGGGCCCCCAAACTTTCTGGCACCAGGGACTGTGTCATGGGAGACAGTTTTTGCATGCGAGGTGGGAGGACCGGAGCTCAGGTGGTGAAGTGCAGCCGGTTCCTAACAGGCCACAGCCCGGGGCTTGGATGTGCTTGCAATGGAAGAAGCCTGTTTCCAGCAGCAGTGAAGCCCCTGCACTGGCAAAACTGCTTGAAGTAAATCTGTAGAGAAGAGAATAACCCTAAATGGCAGGCAATATATAGCCCATCTTAATTTAAGATTTTAATTTTAGAGTAACGAATTGAGAAATTGTTTATGTGATGCTATTTCTCAAATATACCCAAATAGTAACAATTTATCACAATTAATACTGATTTTTCACACACATGATAGGAGAACTAACTGTAAAAACATGTTTTGTAAAACTCTCCCACCAAAAGCTTATGCAAACATTGGTTTTCCAAGGTTAAGCAAACACGTATTAGGGCAAAGGTGCAAAAAATATGTGTCATTTTTTTTTTTTTTTGTTTAGAGTTATCTCTATACTAGAGAAACAGCACACATTAAAATATAGAGAACAAAATTAATTTTTGTGCATGTTTGTTTGACTAATGAATAATACTCTGTTTGTTAACCAGGAGACAATAGGATACAGAGGTGTAAGGCCACATCTGTGGCCCCTAACCCCCAGGCTGCAGAGCTCTATCACACACCCCCCATTCGTGCAAAAATTGTTTTCTATGAAACTTGATGGAGGGGGAGGTGCACAGCTGGAGGTGAGCGGTGGGGGAGTGAAGAAGCTTCATTGGTATTTACAGCCTGAGCCCCGCCCCCCACCCGCGTGTGCCCCCCACGGATAGCCCACAGGGTGTAAGCCATTGTCCTGGCCTTCTAGAGGCATATGATCTAGTAGTAAGAACATGCTAATGTATAATACATATATTATATATATTACAATATATTACATATATACATGCATAATAAATATATTTATGTGTCAATAAATAATATTTACTAATAATCTATAAAAATCAATAATACAATTATAATAATTTGTGTGGTCATGAGAACAAGAACAAAATGTTCAGAAGAGAGAGATCCATGTGGGTTGCATTATTTTTTTTAAGCATATACATTTATTATTTAATAGTTGTACATATTCTGGGGGTTCATGTGGTATTTTGATACCTGTATATAATGTGTAAGGATCCAATCAGGGTAACTGGGATATCCATCATGGATCACAAATATTGATCTTTTCTTTGTGTTAGGAACATGACAATTCTTCTCTTCTAGCTATTTTGAAATCTACTGTACTATTTTTTTTTTTTTTTTGAGACAGAGTCTCACTCTGTTGCCCAGGCTAGAGTGCTGTGGCATCAGCCTAGCTCACAGCAACCTCAAACTCCTAGGCTCAAGGGATCCTTCTGTCTTAGCCTCCTGAGTAGCTAGGACTATAGGCATGCACCACCATGCCTGGCTAATTTTTTCCATATATTTTTAGTTGGCCATTTAATTTCTTTCCACTTTTAGTAGAGACAGGTTCTCACCTTGCTCAGGCTGGTTTTGAACTCCTGACCTTGAGCGATCCTCCCAGACTCGGCCTCCCAGAGTGCTAGGATTACAAGCGTGAGCCACCGCGCCCGGCCTACTGTACTATTTTTAATCTCCAGGTCACAGAAAAAGAAACTGAAGCTTGGAGAAATAAAGCCACTTGCCCTCACCAGCAGGAAGAGGTGGCACTGAACTCCGGGCTTCTTGCATTCAGCAGCTCTTGGGAAGGGGAAAGAGAAAGCTGACCAAACTGAGAAGCGAGGTGCTAGGAAACCTGGGTGCCAGCCCCCAGGAGCCCTGAGAGCCCAGCGATGGGCATTTGCAGCAGCAGAAAGCCCCTTCTCAGCGGCACACACGAGGCCCAGAGCCAAGCGGACCCAGGAAACAAGACTGCACCCTTTACCAAGGGAGGTGACTGTGATGTGGACACTTCAAGGGTGGACAAAATAAATCCCCCTTTGAAAAGCAAACATTGGCTCTGCCAATCCAACTTCACCAAGGTCCTTTGAGAACTGAGGAGTTCAAAGGTTCTCTGCAGCTTCCATTTACTTTGGCATAAGATTTAACAGAAAAAGAACTAAGGGAGAACTTACATGGCCCAGGCTGTCTTCCAAATCGCAAACTGCTAAAAGTTATTTAGAATTTACTTTTAACTTGCAATCACATATAAAGTGGCTCAGATGTAAATGCTTTCCGTGTGGCTTAAGGCAATCTAGGTTTCCTCAAATGCACATGTGCAGTTCTAATATTAAGGATTTCGATTGGGAATCTCAAAGTACGTTGGGTTCCTCTTGATTAGAGACTGCTGTTACTTTATGGGAGGCTGGGTCAGAGGAGAAGTAAGACACACTGCCTGCATTTGGGCATTCGGTTCTCACAGTAGCGCTAAGATAAACAAACTTTGCAGGCTGAGGGAAGGGCATTTACTCCTTTAAATTGAGTATGTAATATAAATAAATGTCTTCTAAGAAGGGATGCTTGAAACTTGATTCTGAGTCTGAATCTATAAGAGAGCACTAATTTATTTTAATGAAGATCAGTATCGAGCATCTGGGGGAGTGCTTGCCTTATTGAGAGCAGAGCCGGTCTGACCCAGGGTGATAATTCACTAACTCTCAGAAAGACGTTGCTTGAAACTGTCTGATTTGTTCACTGGCCAGGAGCAAATTGCTATTTGCATTTTTATATAGAACAAAATGGAAGGAATTTCCAGATCTTTTATCGTGTAATCAATGGCCGCCTAAAGTTATTTTTAATTCTCTCTGAGGCAGTGATTTTGTGACCAGCCAGGGTAGGACTAAAAATCCCTAACCCCAAATTAGAAGTGAATGGAGAGGAACTTCAGGCTGGCTAGGGCCAGAGCAATTAATTAGCAACTGTCTTTCAGATATACTAATGTTGCTAATTATATCACTGTGCTAAGTGCTGGGAGATGTGGAGAAGAGCTCTAGAGCACTCTGGTGGGAGAAGGGAGCTGAGATTTATTAAGCCTGGCACTGGGCTGTGTCCTTCACATACGTTACCTCTCGAAACCCTTACAATCACTCTGTGAGGTATTATTAGATTCAATAAGGCTCAGTAACGTGTTCAGTTAGTTCCAGTTGGTCTGTGTCTGAGTCAGGAATCCCACCAGATTTGTGTGGCTCCAAAAAGCAGTGGGTTGGCAGGGCCTTGAATAGAAATGGGGAGCAATTTGTGATTTCTGGATATGCTGGATTCAAAAACTGGACGAAATTTTGGTAGCAAAGAAAGATGAGAGGATTTGAGAACTAGGCCATGTTGAAGAAGTCTGCCCGGAATGAGAACTCCAGAGGCACCTCTCCTCGTTGTGTGTGGAAAGGAAGAGCCCCAGAGAGGACAGCTTTGTGGGCAGAAGCCGGGGAAGCCTGAGGTGGGAACACGGAGGCTGGGAGGGGAGGGGCGTCCACCATAAGAAGATGGACTCTATGGTGCTCAAGGAAACCACTTCCTACCTGGAACACTAGAGGTGTAGATGAGAGGCCCCCAGACTATCTGAGGCTGAAATGCCTGGTGAACCAGGAAGTAAAGTAGAGGGGGCAGTGCCTATACACCTGACACCCTCTAAGCCAGTCTATCAGAATGACAAAGTCTGTTAAAGATGGCCCTCAGACTCCAAAGCCAGCAGATCTGGGTTAAATCATGTATGGATTATGAAAAGTTTGGCAAGTCCTATCTGCTCTGTGTCTCAGGTTCCCAAAAAGGAGTTTTTCAGAGAATAAAATATACACAGACACATGTGTGTGTACACTTGTATTTATGTATGTGTATGTGTTTGTATGTTTCTATACACACAACTATGAGATGATCATGGGCCTCAAATGAAACTCTGGAGCTGAGCACAGTGGCTCACAACTGTAATCCCAGAGACTTGGGAGGCAGAGGCAGGAACATCACTTAAACCCAAGAGTTTGAGGCTGCAGTAAGCCATGATGGTGCCACTGCACTACACCCTGGACAACAGAGCAAGACCCTGTTTGTTAAAAAACAAACAAATAAACAAACAAACAAGATGAACCTCTGAACTCATTTGAAGGTTGCAGAGTGCTATACAACTGCTAGTTTTTGCTACTGTTTATCTCTGCAAATCATACACACAATAGAGGTGCTTCCTGGTTATAACTGGAAGGTGTTGCATGGGCTCTTTGCCAAAGACTGCAATGCTAACTGTGCTGTCTTTGCAGCATAAGCTCAGTTCCTTGGCAAGCAGCTGTGGAAAAATCTCCTAAGCTTTCCCAGGCCTGACCCCAGCCCTGAGCCCCTTGATCTCTATCTCTACTATGTCATCCAAAGACTAAACTCATCTCTGGTTTTTTGCACCTGATCATGCACATCCTCAAGTCTCAGCAACCCTACAAATGAAACTCACTCCAACTTTGGATTCCATTCCATCTCTTCTCAACTCTCACCCAAACTCTCAAAAGAGGCATCTACAGTCACCATTGCCACTTTCTTGCCTTTCTTTTACTTCCTAATCCAGCACAATTTAGTTTCTAATAGCTTTTCTTCTGAAAATGATCTATCTCCTATCATTAAATCCAACCATGCCTGGACTTCTCTGACATTCTTTCCTTTTTTTTTTTTTTTTTAGGGCTCTAAATATTTTTTGTTTCCTATGGTCAAAAGTCTTGGTCCACTTCTCTTGTCACTCAACTGCTGATACCTGATATCTCCTCCTGATGTCCCATAGGCTCCCCAATGCAAACTTAACCTTAATTGGCAACACCACCATCCTCTGCTCAGCTAAGGTTAGAGACTTGGGTATCATCCCTGGCCCCTCCCTCTCCCTTACCTGCACATCCAATCATCCTGTCAATTAAATTTTTATCTTTTACAACCTTCTTACCATTTTCTTACTGCTGCTTCTCACTGTTCCTTGTTTGAATGAATTTAATAAGGATAAGACTAATGGCAAAGAAATTAGTAGATTTGTGCTTCTTCCAATCATTCTCTAAGTCTACACAACTGTCAAAGTGACCTAAAATACAAATATGCTCTTGACACTTCCCTACTGAAAAACCCTTCAGTGTTTTTCCTCTGCCCATAGGGAGATGGCCACCTCCTGCAAAAGTCACATGAAGCCCTCCATGTTGGGTGCCTGCCTACTCTTAGGCTCCTATCAATGTCTGACTCACACTGGAAACTTCTATAACATAGAGATTCTGTGCATATTTCATGTTGTCTCTTGTCCTGGTGTTTTGGCTTATGCTGTTATCTCTGTATATATCATACTGATCTCCTGATCACACCAGGTCATCCAATCCCTTTGGCTTTTCACTTGCCAATGAATGGTGCAATCATTTGCCTATTTACTCACAGATATATTTTCTCAGGAAACTATATTTCCTAAGCTCCATTGCCAGTTAACTGGTTTCCAGGTAGGTCAGGCCAATGGCATGCTCAGGCAGAAAAGTTGAGGGCATGGAGAAGGGCCTTAATCTCTCTCTCTCTCTCTCTCTCTCTCACACACACACACACACACACACACACACAATGCTCCCTGGTGGTCTAGTGGTTAATCTGATGCTCTTTCACACACACACTTGACTTGCTATAGGAAATGTCTTCTATATGTCATCAGCTCTCATAAGGCAGCCACAGCATGATTCTAGCTTTGTAAGGCCCTAACTTGTGGATGATAATAGATGTCTTTCCTTTGAACGCAGTCACAGTATTGCCTTATCTGGCTTATTTTGGTGATTCAGCTCTTTTGGAATTGGAGTAACTAATTCTCTATTTTAATTTGCCTCTTTTCGAAATATTTAGAGTGGTTTCTGTTTATTCTGACTTGACCCTGACTAATTCACTTATTTGCACTAAAAAATCAGTAGCATTTATATATGACAACAGAAAAAAAATCTGAAAAAGAAACCAAGAAAGCGATCCCATTTACAATAGCTACAAACAAAATAAAATACCTAGGAATAAACTTAACCAAAAAAATGGAAGATCTTTATAATAAAAACTATAAAATATTGATGAAAGAAATTGAAGAGAACACAACAAAATGGAAAGATATTCCATGGTCATGGATTGGAAGAATCAATATTTTAAAAATGTCCATACCACCCAAAGCCATGTACAGATTCAATGCAATCCTCATCAAAATAACAATGACATTCTTCACAGAAGTAGAAAAAACAATCCTAAAATTTACATGGAGCCACAAAAGACCCAGAATAGCCAAAGCTATCCTGAGCAAAATGAATAGAATTGGAGGAATCATATTACCTGCCTTAAAATTATACTGTAGTATAATTTTGTATAGAGCTGTAGTAACGAGAAACATAGACCAATGGAACAGAACAGACAATCCAGAAATAAATCCACACATCTATAGTGAACTTACCTTCAACAAAGGTGCCAATAAATAAATAAATTTATCTTCAATAAATGGTGTTGGGAAAACTGGATATCCATATGCAGAAGACTGAAACCAGACCCTTATCTCTTGCCACAAACAAAAATAAAATCAAAATAGATTAAAGACTTAAATATAAAACCTGAAACTATGAAATTACTAAAAGAAAATATTGGGGAAATGCTTCAGGACATTGGTTTGGGAAAGGACTTCCTGAGTAATACCCCCAAAGCAAGGTAATAAAAGTAAAATTGGACAAATGGGATGATGTCAAGCTAAAAAGCTTCTGCACAGCAAAGGAAACAATCAGCAAAGTGAAGAGACAACCTACAGAGTGGGAGAAAATATTTGCAAGCTACCCATGTGACAAGGGATTAATAACTAAAATATATAAGGAGCTCCAACAACTCAGTAGGAAAAAAATCAAATAATCCAATTAAAAATGGGCAAAGTATCTGATAGACATTTCTCAAAAGATGACACAGAAATGACCAACAGGTATATGAAAATGCTCAACATCATTAGTCATTAGGGAAATGCAAATCAATACTACAATGAGACATCATCTCACCCTAGTTAAAATGGCTTTTATTTAGAAAAGTAATAACGGAATGCTGGTAAGGATGTGGAAAAAGGGGAACCCTCATACACTGTTGGTGGGAATGTAAATTAGTGTGTAACCACTATGGAGAACAATATGAAGTTTCCTCAAAAAATTAAAAATAGAACTACCATATGACCCAGCAATCCCACTGCTGGGTATAAATATCCAAAGGAGGGGAATTCAGTATATAAAAAAAAAAACCGCACTCCCATTTTTAATGCAGCGCTATTCACAATAGCCAAGATTTGGAATCAATCTAACTGTTCATCAATGGATGCATGGATAAAGAGAATGTGGTACATATACACAATGGAATATTATTCAGATGCAAAAGGAAATCTGTTATTTGCAGCAACATGAACAGAACTGGAGAACATTAAGTGAAATAAGCCAAGCACAGAAAGATAAATCTTGCATGTTCTCACTCATATGTGGCAACTAAATATTAAAGCAATTGATCTCATGGAGACACAGAGTAGAATGCTGGTTACACAATCTTTGGAATATCCAGCTAAAGTCTCCCATCTAGGTACAATATCTGAACCATAAAAACTCGAAAATATGCTGGAGGCTCAGACTTATGGGGGGAGGGGGGAAGGGCATTTATTGAAACTTTAAAATCTGTACCCCCATAATATGCCGAAATAAAAAATAAAAAAAAGAAAAAAAAAAAGAACACTTGTACTTCAAAAGCATTATTTTGAGAATAAAGCCTGTAAATTAAAAAAAAACAAAAAAAACTTGAAAATAAATGCTTATTTTTTAGATGCATTAAATGTGGTATGTTTAAGAAATTTCCCAGTTTCAAATTATTTTCAAATCAATCAAGAGATGTTTTTCGTAACTCCTCACAACTGTCTAACGCTGTTCTAAGTGCTGTGGAAAATGGAGATTTTGTTTTCTTTCTTACTTTACCCTCAATATCTACATTACTTTGGATCCTCAAATTAAACACACTTGTGTTCACTTCTAGCTCTACACCCCTTTCCTGGGCCTAACTTGCTCAGGTGCCATATGGCAAAAGGGGCCAACTTCAGGCACCAGGGCCCTGGTCTATCCCAGTCACCTTACACAGGGCCTTAGGAGAAAGAGCTCTGTCACTTATTGACCAAGTCCCTTCCAGAGAGCAATGCCAACTGGTAGAACAGACAAGGCAACATGAGTATGTGACTACTGGAATCATTGGCACTGAGCACAATCAAGTCAGTGAGAAAAATAGAAGCCATGATACCAGCAAACTCAATTTAATGTTTTAAACATAGATTTTTTTTTCCCCTTTTGACTGCATTTTTTGGAAATGAAGCCCCTATCAAACTTTTTACCTCCATCCCCCAAGGTGAAGCTGGCTGGAACGCAAGCTGCAGCGTGTGTTATTGTCATAATGTCATCATCAAGGGGGGCATTGCCAAGGCCCCTGAGCATGGTTTATGCTCAGTTCAGCCTCAGTTGGAACCTCTGCTTCGTTTGGGTTCAAACTCCAACTGAGCTCCTGGCTCTCTCCATCCTTGTTATCCAGTGAAATGTAGACATTCTCCAGCTCCTTCCTCCCCCAGTTAATCTGATTCTGCACTTGGTAACTAGTACACGTTCCTGTGAATTCTCTGACTTCAAACATTCCATTTCTATTGACAAGCCTTCAATTTTCCTTGTTCTCAAGGCCACTATAATTCTCTTCAAGCCAATACTGTACAGTTCCTCTGAAGAGCTCCAAGCTTCTCAGAGAAAACATGTGGCTCTTCGTTATTACTTCCATTTGCTCTATTCCTGGGGTCAGAAAACACTCAAGATTCCTAAATCCCAACACCCCCTCTGTGGTGAGCCACAGTGACAATCTTTCTCTTTCTTGGTATCTCAATGGGCAAAAACATCCATATTCATCCCACGGTCTTGAGAGATTTCTACTCCATCACCCACCATTCATAGGCATTTCAGAGGTGGGAACTCAGTGTCCTCCTCATCTGTAAAATAGGCACATTTTTACCTTTGAGGGTACTGTGAAGATTAAATAAGATAGTATAGGCAAAGTCCTTAGAATAGTGATGAATAAAGTAAGTGCTCAATCGATGTTGGTTATTACTGTTATTATTCTCATCATAGATTGACTATAATACTCCTATTAATTAGATAAGTATAATTACTCAATGTACCCAGGTCAGTGTTGATCAGAAAATAGGATTCTGCAGCTGAAATTTAGAATATTCACATATATCATCTTTCTCTTTTTCTTGTCCCCAAACTGAATCCATCCCTCAGGAGTAAAAAGTTACATAAGTCATTCTTTTCTAATGATTACTGACCAGTGTTATAGATAGTTAAAAGGTGATGGTGCTGACATAGGGCATGACATAGATTTCCTGCCTTTTTCTGTGTCTAGCTTGTCATTAGGAAGTGGCGATGTGGAAGCAGAGGGTCCAGTCATGCTGATGGAGAAGCTGTTCTGGAAAACCTAGGGGACGGCATGAGCAAGCACGCTGGAAACGATCATGTCGGGACTTGAGGACAGTGATATAGCTCTTCACTGGGGGAATAACAGTAATTCCACACAGACAGGCCTGATCGTCCAACTTCCAACGGGAGTTTCAAGGTTGCATATGGATATTAAAGTCATCATAACATGAAAATATTCATGAATTGGCTGTTTTAAAAAAACACCTCTTTAAACATTCCAGCTTATAAGTTGCCTTCTCTCTATGTCCATTAAATCAACATCTTTGGAAGCTTACTGGTTGTGGGAAGTTTCAAACCCTCCTTTAATATGACACAAATGCAGTGCAAGTAGGTTGGAAGAGAAATCGCAAAGCTTGCAAAAGATGTAGGCTTTATAGAGTCAGAGAAAGTGATGTTGAATAAGTGAAATGCATGCTCATGAAATTTTCACATATTTTCATGAGAAAAGTTGGTGCAGTTAATACTTTTGGAAAGATATCAGCAAAGACAGTGGTGCGGTTAATGGCTCACAAGAGAATGATCTACCAAAAGATAAAGAGAGTTAGACATGAGGATTTTGCGACAAAGGAAAAGAAAAAAACAAGGGGAAAAAAAAGATAAAGAGAAGACTTTGGATAAGTTGATAAAGCCCAAGGACTTTTTTTTTTCATTGCAAAAATGACTCTCTCATTATGTACTGGAAAGCTAAAAATGAAAAATGTCATATAACATGACTGTATAATTTTGTTGAATGAATTGATTGCCAATTCAACTGAGATCCAAAGATCTCAGTTAAATTTCATTAAATATAGGCATTAATGGACTAATTTTCATAATTTCAGTTTAATATTTCAAGACAAGTTCCAATTAGATTTTTTTTTTTACTATTTACTATGAAAATATGGTTCCAGTTTTTAGTGGCTTCATTTTTTAAGTGGTCTTCCCCCCCCCCCCATTATTCACAGATGATGAGGACCTCTGGTATATATAATTGTACTTTTTCTCATGGAATATACTTCGAGACATTTCATGGAGACATTACAAAATAAAATCCAACTGCTAAGTGAATATAGCCCAAAAAACCAGAGTTCCCCTCATCTACACGCAGGGTTTCAGCTGATGAATTTCATGACACTGAAGAGGCAGTGCTGATTTTTGAGCAACTACCACATGACAGGCAGTTTACAAGCCTAACTTCTAAAACTTATCATGACTTTGCAAAGTTGATGTTATCACACCCATTTTAGAGACAGGAAGACAGAGACATAGGCTAAGTGACATCCATCGATTCAGAGAGCAAGTGACTGGTGGAGAAAAGATTACAATGAATATGTGCCTAAAATCATTCCACCTTCTGCTGACAAGACAGCAAACATGGGGCTGGATTTTGGCGTTGGTCAGAATCAGGAGTTTGCAGTTTGCTAATACGACGGGAAACTGAAACGTGTTTCCGGGGCAGGCTGTACAGCCAGTGAGGAAGATAGAAGATCCCCAACTTTGACACGGCTGCAGGCTTTCTCTCCAACTGGTGTGGCTGCAGACATCTGAAGCACTTCCAAGCATTCTTACGTATTTGCTTGTTGTGGGATATTCTTTTGAGTAGAAAGGCTGGCCATGTTACTAAATATTTAGGTTTCACTGAGCCAAAAGCAATTCTGACATCAAAATGTTAACAAAATCCAAAAAAGAATGCTGGGAAAGTGGTTTCAGGTGCTCCCTGGAACAATGTTTTTCCATATGAGCGAGCCCACCACGAGCGCTGGTTAATCAACCCTGACTGCATGAAGAGCCTCTTAACATCCAGCAGGTTCTCTGGGCCACAGCATGTTCCATACACAGGAACACTTGCAGCAGGACACTCTCCTCTTGATGAAGCTGAAGGCCTTACTGTTTGTGGCTAGTAATACACGTGGGAGAACAAGATCTTTATCTCCAAGCCTATAGATTCATGGACTGCATAGCACTCAGCTTTTAAAGACACGTTACACTTTACCTTTCCCAATAAAATTAAAATTAATACAACTTTCCACTAATAGCTATTATATCTATCTCATAATATGTTATTAAATAAAAGTGTTCACTAATTCATTAATCTTTCTGGAGAAAGACATAGTGAATCTGCAAATTATACTTGTTTTATTCAAAATCTAAAAATATCATGTTACTCAGGGGAATAAGAAATTAGACATGAAACTTAAAAATATAAATGCTTTGACATTATTTTGATAGTTCAAATCTAATAAATTTCTATAATCTAGACTTCAGAATGTGATTTAGTAAATTATTCTGGGCTTAAATGATTTATTTATCTGTCTTGGATATGACAAGTTATTGTTTTGAAAACCATTCTTAATTGAAAGCGACTTTCATATCTACTTTATGGAATTTCTTATCTAGACAATTGTATATGAAGAATTGTTCTTTAAAAACATTATATGAAGTATATTTAAAAGTTCCAGATTATAATTTAATTTAAAACATTAAATTATAAGAAATCATTAAAAAGCCAAGAATTAAACTTATTTTTTAATATATATGATTTGTTTCAGGGAAGACAAATTCTCATCCGTGCATTACCTTACTTCTTATTACATATATTCAGAAGTTTCTCTGAGTTCAAAAGTTCATAGCAACAATTTATAAGGGTATTAGCTCTGAAGCAAGCCAGAGGGAAAGTGCTGTTTTTAATCAACACAGCTACAATCCTTATACAGCAGCAGACCTCGGCAATCCGGCATGATATAGGATACTGCAAGTTCAGACACTGTCAAGACACATTTTAAAAGTATGATTTTTCACAAGGTAAATTCAGAAAAACAGCACAACCTGCAGGCACAAGCATTTCATATTACTAATTTTTGGAAACTGTAGTCTTACTGAGTGTTATTAATAGGAAAAAAACTTGTGCATACATTGTGGACATAAAGGGAGAGAAAGGGTTTATCTTGCAAACAGAGACCAGGAAAACTGTGCCTTTCTTCTGGAAGTCAGATAAGGAATTTCTTTATTTACAGCATAGAGTTCCCAAAGTGAGGCTCTTAGGAGACGAGGTGAAAGATGGCAAATTCAAAGGCATTAGAAGGTATTCCATTACCATGATTAAGTATTTTCCCAAGTCTCCCTTTATATAATACATTAAGAAACAAATTTTTATTTCTTTAATCCTGCAGTTTAAGTCTATGTGAGAAGTATGGAAGGAGTAAGATGAATATTAAAGATGATGGCAATTCTTCCTGAAAAATATAAGGCTTTTGTTCATTCATTGATTCATCCATTCCACTCTTACTTACTGAGCACCATGTATCAGACGTAGCCACTGGACGTTCAGCAGTAACGAGCCAAGGAGCCCCCTGCTCTCTGGGAACTCATACTGCAATGCAGCACTGTCCAACAGAACTTTCTGGCTCACAGGAATGTTCTGGATCTGTGCTGTCTAACATAGCAGCAACTAGCCACATGCAGCTACTGAGCATTTGAAATGTGGCTAATACAACTCAGGAAGTGAATTTTAAACTATTTCATTTTATTTAAATTTGAATAGCGACATGTGGCTAGTGGCTATCCCATAGGAGAGCACAGTTCTAATGGATTAATCAGACAATAAACATAAATAAATGGGTATATAAAATCTTTTCAGCCTTGGAGTAGCTCAATAAAGAAAATAATTAGGCTTGGGGGAGGAAGGGCTTGAAGGTTGGGTCCCCTTAAATATGGTTGATTAAGAAAGTCCTCTTTAAAGAGGTGACATTAGAGCAGAGACCCCTTTGACAAAAGAGACCAAGGCATGCAAAATGTGGGGGAAGAAGAGTACAGGTGGAGGACACTGAAGGTCCTAAGGTGCCCTTGGTGGGAATGAGCTTAGCAGATAGAAGCAGCAAGAAGGGGAGAGGGTGGGAGGGTGGGAGGGTGGGAGAGTATCAGGAGACAGCAGAGAGGTGGGCAGATAGCAGCGTGCTGGGCCCTGTGGCCCATGGAAAGGGGTTACACATTTACTCTGATGTACAGGGAAGCCAGCGAAAGGTTTCAAGTGGAAGAGTTTTGAGCTGATTTATGTTTAATAAGATCAGACAAGGGGCTAGGTGGAGACCAGACTGGAAGAGTAGGAGCAGCCAGTTAGAAAGGTACCGCATTGGTTCAGGCTGTGCTCCGGCAGCGCAATATTAGTGGGCAGACTCAGAATGTATTGTGAGGGTAGGATCAACAGGCCTTGGGGACAGATGGCATATGGCAAGCATACGAGGGCCGTCTGTAAAGTATCCAGCCACATCATATGAAGAATATATTAACAATGGCTGGATACTTTCCGGACAGCCCTCGTATACGTGCATGTGAGGAAGGAAAGGGAGGAGTCGAGGATGAGTCCAGGGTTAGTTGCAGAGCTTATCTCAGCGACAAAGCCACCAGACACTGGGGACAGACTGACCTTGGTACCAAGAAAAACAAGGTACTCAAATTCTCAGAAGCAGTCACACCAGAAAAGCCTTTATAAATATGTTAGGAAGCATGTGAGCACATGTGTGTGCATGTATGTGTGTGTATGGATAAATAAAATTTAAGTAAAATGTGCTCAATTAGTTCAGTCTGATTGAAAAGAATTCCTTAATTTATATAACCTGGGTAATGATCTTGTAAAATATCTAACTAACTAAAAGAAACTAACTCTTGGGACATTGTATTGTTGCCAAACTACACTTTGGCATAGTGTTAAATATAATCTACATATATTTAAAAATGCATAAATGATATCCACCTTCAAAAACAGTTATTCTAAACTGTAATCAGGAGAGTTGGGGTACAGACCACTTAATTCTCTCATCATAAGTGTCGTTTTCAAGTGTTTAACCTCAGAGTTGACAATGTATTTCCTGACTTGTATGCTGGTGTGTTATATGCACAAAAATTTCATAGGGCCTTCACAGATACAGCGCTGTCACTGCATGTGTGCATTTAACCGAAATTCAACTACACTGGGGAGGGAGGAAGAAAGGCAAACAATGGCATAGTGCGGGAAATTCTGCTCGCCATTCCCCTCAACGCGTCTACGCCTGAGGATAATCGTGGGAGGGAAGACAGCAAATTGTTGTTCCCTCTGTTGATTTGGTTTTCACCAATTTCACGGCATGGGATCTTACCATGCCGGGTACTCTTCTAGAGTTTAAGGAAAAGGTACTTTTTCCTACAGGATGGCCCTACCTCATCTGATGCTCAAACACAAAGTGGCGTGTCCAAGGCTAGAGGAAAAACTGGCAGTGTCGGGTTTACGGGGAGGCGGATTTTATGGGCAATTTAATAGGCTTTCAAGGGTCGTTTTGACTAGACATAATTTTTGCCTCATATACTGAGTTTAAAACCTAATTGCCTTATGAGGGTTACTGGCACAGAGCTGCTTCTACTTTACTCAGAAGGAAAATCATGAAGGATCTTATATTACTGTTAACACATTTCAGTCCGAAAAAACTTGAAAATCAAGCTCTCTCTAAGATTTTTTAAGGGAAGTCATCCTGTATAGGAAGGCCACTAACGCAAAACAAGAGAGAATATGCACATTTCAAGGGGTTTTAACCTGTTAAATTTATGTCCCCTGCAATATTGTCTTAAGTCTAAGTTGAATTTGTTATATGTTTGTTTATATAACCTGTAGACAAGTAACAGGAAAGTCTTTGCACAGAATTTGCTTAACTCTCTAGAAATGTTTATGGTATGAGGCTAAACTCTTGAACAAAGAACACATGCACCCTCTCACACACACACTTTTCTTTTTTTTTTACTAAAGATTATATGATCTCAAAACCTAAACATTCTTTTGGAACATAAAACCAGAATTTATATCTTGGCACTTGCAGATTTGGGAGTGATGCCTAGAAAAACAAACATATTTTCTTTAATTAGTCCTGAAGGAAAAGAAATATAACTTGAAATTAATATTGTTGGTTAAAAAAATGCAACACAAAACATGGTTCATATACTCTGAAGAAAATCTGAATTCATACTATGCTTTAATCTGAATAAAAAGTAAGAAAATAAATAAAAGCCCAGTTGATCTGCTTTAAAAGGGTTGTTTCATTTACTGTTTTTGATTAGTTTGTGTTTTTGCTCATATTTAAACTCCTACTAGGCTGATCATTGAAAATATCATATAACCCGAGTCACATAATATTAACATGATTACTTCACTATATATCTGCTCCAAGACAATCATCTCAGTCAGGGCAACTTTCCTTTCAATTGCCTTTGCTGAAAAGTTTGCATAAACATCCCAGGCCAGTTAATTCTTTCCACGGGCTTTAAGCCTCATTGACATGCAGATGAGAGCCTGCTCAAATGACAAGCCTGGGAGCCAAGTGATGTGAATGAGTCCACTGCACAGAAATGATGGGCACTCCAGCCTGCAAGCCCAGAGCAGCACTGAGCGAGAATTCTCTCCGCTCTCATCACAGGCTCTCTGGAAGGCCAGTGTCTCTCATAAAGAATATTAAACTATACTCAATTCTCAAAACATTTTTCCTTCAACACAATGAAACTTGCAACAAGTTGAAGCAGAAAAGAAAGTCCAGTCTGTGCCTTAACAAAATGAAATATCTGGTATCTGAAATAGGAAGATTAATGTGAATCAAGGAAGTGCAAATGCAAATGTCTACTGGAGCCAGACAAGTCATGTAAGTGAGCCAGATGGAAGACCTGAATTCTGAACTCTGTGAGGTCAGGGTCTGGCTGGGTCAGCCTGGGTCCCTGGTTCCTTCCAGCATTCTGCACCATGTCTGGGACATGCTATGTGTTCCACATATAGGTATTAAATAAGTTACTAAATGTTGTCATCAAATAGCTGTGTAATTTGGGGCAAATCAGTCTCTGGAGGAGCTCTTTCCTCAGCTCAAAAACGCAGCGGTGGGGTTAGACCTGTGGTTTTCATACTGGCTCACCCCTACCCTAGTCCCATCTTGGGCCCTCCCTACAATCCCCGATTTGAACTACAGCAGCTGTCTTTTCTGCCCAATTATCTTATAACCTTTAATATTATTTTATGTTTTTTGTTGAAAAGTATACAAATCATAATTGTACAGCTTAATGGATTTTCACAAATTAAAAGCCATGTCTCCCCTGTCCCATGCCAGTCAGCAACCCCCTCCCCAAGTACCTGAATAGTAGGCAAGCACTGCCCTGAATCCCAACACAACAGATCTGTCTGTCTTGTTAACTTTACATAAATGGAATCTCATAGAATGTACGCTTGTGGTCCCCGCCCCGACTATTTTTGTTCCCATAGTATTTGGAAGACTCATCCACACTGTTGTAATTATTAATTCCTTGCAGCTCTAAAATTCTACTGATGTCAATGACTAACCCAACAAATGAGAAAAAATACTTTTGAAAATATCAGAGGCAATATACCTGGTCACAGTAATAAACAGAACCATAGGCAGGTAGAGCCTAGGCAATGCCGTCTTTGTTTATATGCGTATTGAAGGATTTCCCATGTGGATGGCAAATCTGTATTTCTGGTGATGAGTAACTAAAAACTGGTGATGATTCCAGAACTGTTCTAGTTAAAGTTCTCAAGAGTCTATGGTTCTAACACATTGTTTGGTTAGAGCCACGGTATATTGACCATGGATAACCAAAAATTTATTTTTAAAACAAGGTGGTTGCAAGTAGCCTATAACTCATTTGCATAAGATAAAAAATATTTTTTGAATGAATGGACTAATGCAAGAAACCCAAGGCTGCCTTCTGATGTGTTTGCCCACAAGTGATGGTTTTTTTTTTCTTGGTTTGTATAATAACTGTGAGGATTAAAAAAAAAAAGCCTGATTCTTTTTACAAGGTTCATACTGGGAAAGAAAAATCTAAAATTTTAAAGATTATCAGAAATTCCAAACAAACAAAAATGCTCCAAGAACTTCTTTTGTAGTGGGGAACAATCTTCTCATCCCTATATAAAACCATGTAAAAAAAGGTTTTTAATGAAGATTTATGATACAAAAAACCATGCAAATTAAAAAAAAATACTAGAATGCCATATTTGCAATTTGTTCTTCAGTAAAAGAAGTAGAAAACTCAGTAATCTGAGAAAATAACTTAGGTAAAGTGAATTTTAACCTTATTAATGAGAGCCCAGTAGAAACTCCAATAATATAAAAGAAGCTGTTAAATCTATGAATATTTTAAAAAAGAAGACTTAATAAAAACATATTGTTTTAAAAATCACTGGACTGTTTATAAAGACCTTTGAATTTTTATGCAAGCACTGGTGTGATCTTTTTTGATAACAATGTTGAACTGATAACACAAGGAACTCATTTTTCTGGGAGGGTTTGGGTGAAATTGAATAAGAGGAACAGAGACAAAAACACAAGTGATTTTCACTGAAAATTCTACATATATCAATTTAATACATTTGTGAAAACCTCATTAACCAACACTGAGGATCTAAGATTTTGAAAATTGCACTTTGCTAACTGTTCCTAAGCCGTGTTGCTTTCAACAGAGCCATTAAATGACTCAGACATGGCCTGCCTCCTAGAGGACATCAGCGGGTGAGATCAGACCATCCTGCTTTTTGAAGACAAGAGGTCGTCATCATTGGCAAACTCCTTCTTCTGAGCAAGACCATCATTTGGTCTTCTGGTATACAACCCGAATACTATATACAAACTCATTTGGTTTGGGTTAGAGTTGGCCAAATTTGCTAAGCAGCCAGCCTTCCCTGATGAGGTCAGCACAAACATCCCAGTTCCAGCTGGTTCCAAACACAGACAGGAGATGTTGCATGTTGCTGATTAGTACCCTTTGTTCAGGCCTGTCTGGGTCCTAATAATGTGAAATGCAAAACATAAAGAGCTGCTCGCCGGCTATGCTACCTACACAACTGGTGCAGAAGAAATCACATGCCTTTAATCAGTTCTTAATTTTCCTCTATAATTAAATAAACACATCTATTAACTGGGGAGAGCATATGTAAATTGAGGAGAAAAGATCATAAAACACAATTTAGACATAGTAGAGAAAAGCATAAAAAGGGTAACACTTATATCTAAGAGAACAAGAACGAAATACGCTGAATCAATAGAAAAATGTCGGAGGTACAGTAGAGATAGAGTAAAATGAGATCTGGGTTATAGTAATTTATGTGTTAGACACATATTTAATGTTTTTAACAATGGTCTTTAGGATTAAAGGAAGTCAACAGAATTCCACACTATCAGCAAGAGTAAATACTGAATGTCTTATCTATTACATGGTCTTCTGTGTTCTAGCTTCTGTTAAGCCTCCTTCTAAAGAAATCCTTTAATACCATCCTTGTCTGTTTCCCTCACTTCACCACGAACATGCTCATCTCTTCTTTGCCTTCCCTTTATTCCATCTTCCCACCTGAGCCCCTCCTTTTTGTCAGGCTTTCCTGCAAAGCCACCTGTGGGTACCCAACCCATAATCCCACCACACACATTCTGTGATCTCCAGGCTTCCTTACATACGTAAGCACAAAAAAGTAAAATAACATGGTTGTCACCCTAAAACACTTGCAAGTAAGGTTGGTGAGCAATGAGCTGTGAGTCATAGTCTAAGCTAAAAAACAGAAGAGTGATTTTTGTCTAGTCATCAACATTGATTTAAGCAAAACTCTTTAATCCTTATAAACCCTTTGTGAGGCACTGTGTACAAAAGGAATGCACAAATTTAAACTATGATATCTACTCAGCATATACTGAAATTAAAAAGTAATACTAAAAAATTATGTTGTCCTAGTTTTTAAAAAGTCAATTAGTTAAAACTAATTCTAGGAAACAAGAAAGAAGAAATTATCTTCTATATTAGAAGAATCACCTCTGATCTTTCTTTCCTCTGAACATAAAGATCAGAAAATTTACTTATGTATTTACGAATCTTTTCAGCTGGGATGGACCCCCGGATTTAGATATTACCACGCTTAACTTATTCCAAATGTAGAAATGTGACATGACCAAGAAAATGCAATTCTTGAAATAAATCTGCATAAACTTTTATCACAGCTAGATGAAACTTTGAGATTCTCCACACCATTATATCCTTCCCCCTCATTCCCAGCTTAACAAGAACTTCCTGAGCGTCTATCTAGTAAGCGCGAATCACAATACCCACGTAGGGAAGACAAAAATGCAGCTGCTCTTTCCAGAGACCACTCGCTCAGCCGCGGGGGTTCAGACAGGTAAGGGAGCAGGTTAGCCATGGGCAAGGGAAGAGCCCCGTCAAAAGCATCATGGCCCAGTGGAGCACCACAAGTTTAGGAAATAAGAGTGACATTTGTGTGGCTAGAGTGGAAGGCACAGTGGGCTGGGACAGCAGAAGAGAAGAGGAGGCACGAGGGGTCGAGACTTTGCAGGGGCCCTGCCGCCTGGTGTCGGCCTCTCAGAAACACAAACAGCACTGTGACACTGCCTCTAAAGATAGGAAATAGCAGCAAAAACAAATTGCACAAATACCTGGTTCGAAATACAGAAATGTGTTATGTTGCTTAGGAATTTTCTCTTTCTTGTCAATAAAGATGCAATATGCTATCATTATTTTCTTACAGTTGATTTATGTAAGGGAAAACTTACAAGTTTCAACAGTGTATTAAAACAGTGTGGATGGGAGGCAAATCACATCCATATTCATTTCTTTAGTTGCAAAGCTAATTGCTGGAAGTTTTAATACCCTTCTTAGGTGTATCAGTGGTACTCACGAGAAGCTTTTAAAAATAGTATGTTTTCAGGCTCTATCTTCACCCCTGAGACTCTGTCTATGTGACAAACGCCTTTCAAAGCTTGCTGGGTTAAAGTGGCGATCATAACATCTTTGCCACAAAGAACATCTGTTTACCAGCTCTGCTTTCTTTGACCGGTTATAGGAGTGCTTTAGGGAATGAATTCTTTTTTTCTCTTGACAGGCTTCTGTGCTTGAGGCCAGACTGCAAAGATAATAGTGTCTGAGCGTTTGTGTTTGTATATGTGTGTGTATGTGGGCACATGTGGAGAGCATGCTAAAATCATAAGCATAGCCATGTAAGAATGTGTTCCATTTCTCCAGATGATTTGAAAGTCACTGGCACTTTCACATATATGTAGACACCCTCGATGAGAAAAAAATTGATTTTCCTTTGCCTCTTTTTGAAGTTTTCAATTTCTAGAAATTCTTTACATTTTTAACTAGAATAATGTATTTGATTCAAACAACTGAGCATCTTATTTAAACAATTCTGCCTGTGTCTTATTTATAGATATTATAGCAAGAAAAATCTTTTTCTTTCACCTAAAATAGGACTGTGAAGTTTTTCAAGAGAAGGCAAAGCTGAATTTACAAAATGTTCACTAATTTTTCTTCTGATGACATTTTTAATTTTTAAAAATAAAAAATAAAAGTATTAATATTTCCCTCACTTGGCCTTTGAATATCCAACATTATCAAGCATATTATGAGCAAACCAAGCTATAAATACTTTGTTTTTACCTCTTAAATCAGCTATGGTTTTCAATGTCTAAAAAATTTTATAAATATTGACTATATGTAAATTTTTCTTAAATTACTGGGATTCCCCACCCCCCATTATTTCAGATTTCAAAGGACATTTATGTTTCATTCAAAATATTTTAAAAATTGGGGTACAATTTGAAAATTTTTAATTCTCAAGTATTTTATATATTGCTTAAAGAAATGCAAAACATAGAAACAACTATTTATAAAGTTTATTCCTTCATATATGTAAGGATATCCTTGCTCATTAAAGGGAAAAGATATACACCTGGCTTACACTTTCTGGAACATTATAGTCTAGGCAATTACTACTGTTTATTACCTTGATGTTCTTGAATAAGCAGTGTGGTCACAGGCCCCCTGCCCTCAACCCCTGAGTCCCCACAGTTCAGTGACAAGGTGAGTTGTCATAAGGGAAGCATATTCATTGATGAAATGAATAGTAGTTATAAAAGCAGTCTTCTTCTAAAATCCCATGAAGTTGATGTTTCTATTCATCAGTTTGGGGCTGATTATAAGATGCTTACAACAGTTTAATGAAAAAAAAAATACAATACTAAAAAATACAGTGTACATACAGTCCATATAACAAAGCAAATTGATTTTAAAATTTAATTCAAAGAAATTGGTGTTGAAAAAAGGCCCAAATCACATATAAATCCATTGATAAATGAGCAGACAGCAGAGTTAGACCAATGAACAATTGAAAATGAGAGACCAAAAATGGATGAGGATGTAAGTAAATGGTTTTTTTCTATTTTTTTAATTTCAGCATAATATGGGGGTACAAATGTTAAGGTTACCTTCTCTCCCTCCTCGAGTCAGAGCTTCAAGCACGTCCATCCCCCAACAATGCATATTGCACTTATAATGTATATATATATAAACCCATCCCCTCCCCGCCACCTGCCCAACACCCAATAAATTTTTTTATATAACATTTTGGTTAGATTTCATAACTTTGCCTTTACCTAGCAAAGGTTAGAGGTATGCCCTTCCCCTCCAGACTGTTCACCACATCCCTCAGATGTGGGTCTATCCCCCACCCCCAAATCTCTGGTGAACACCACCACCCTTTGAGCACCATATTGATAATCAGTCAGTACCAACGTGATGGGGGGTACATGTGGAGCCCATTTTTCTGATCTTGTGTCATCTCACCTTGGATAACAGGCTTAAGCTCAATCCAGGATAATATAAGCAGTGCCATTATATAAGCATCTAAGAAACTGTCGTTTCTTAGAATTGAGTAATATTCCATTGTAAACTTATACTAAATTGTAATAATCCAGTCATGAACTGACAGGCACTTGGGTTGTTTCCACATCCTTGCAATAGTGAATTGTGCTGCCATAAACATTCGGGTGCAGATGTCTTTATAATAGAATGTCTTATGCTCTTTTGGGTAGATGCCTAATAATGCTATTGCTGGGTCGAATGGTATTTCTATTTCTAGCTGTTTGAGATATCTCCAAATTTTTTTCCACAAAGATTGCACTAATTTGCAGTCCCACCAGCAATGTAAGAGTGTTCCTGTCTCTCCGCATCCTCGCCAGCATTTGTTGTTTTGGGATTTCTTGATACGAGCCAATCTCACTGGAGTTAGATGATATCTCATTGTGGTTTTGATTTGCAGTTCTCTAATGATTAGAAATGTTGAGCATTTTTTAAAATATGTTTTCTGGCCATTATTTTGCCTTCTTTGGAAAAGTTTCTGTTCATTTCCATTGCCCATTTCTTGATGGGGTTGTTTGATTTTTTTCTTGTTAAATCTTTTGAGTTCTAGATAGATTCTTGTTATCAGACCTTTATCAGAGGTGTAGAGAGCAAATATTTTCTCCCATTCTGTGGGTTGTCTATTCACTCTAAAGATAGTTTCTTTGGCTGAGCAGAAGCTTTTTAGTTTGATCAGATCCCATTTGTTTATTTTTGTTGCTGCTGTGATTGCTTTGGGGGTCTTCTTCAAAAATTCTTTGCCTAGGCCAATATCAGAAAGGGTTTTCCCAACATCTTCTTCTAGGATTCTTAGGGTTTCATGCCTTAGGTTTAAGTCTGTTATCCATCTTGAGTGGATTTTTATGAGAGGTGAGAGGTAGGGATCCTGATTCATTCTTCTGCATGTAGCTATCTGGTTTTCCCAGCACCATTTATTAAGTAAATGTTTTATATGAGAATTATTTCAGAATCAAAGAATAAGAAAATTTCTTTGGAAAATTGATGGCTTTTTTAGTATCTTTGCAACAGTAGCTCTAGTTTAGGCTGCACCGTTATATAATTTTGTACAAAAAATTTGTGTCCTGAAAAATCAACATTTGATTCAGACTTCACTCCAGTTTATAGCTGCAAATAGATAGTTTAAACTTTGTCCCTTGTGATATAATTTTTAATGGACTAATTTAAGATAATACCACAGTGTGATCTTTGTCACTAATTTCTATAGAAAGTGGATTGACCCTTTTCTGTTACCAATTATTCTCTAGTAATGAAGACCTCTGGAATAAAGCCACCATTCTGAATTTTCCATTCAATTAATCACCATTAATTATGAATAGACTGTGCCTCAGTTTGATCCCTCCATTTAAACCTCAAATTATTTATTTGTCTCTTTTCAGAATTTTTACTTAGCATACAGTGATTCTCAACTCTGTTAACATATTAATATTACCTGAGGAGTCTAAAAATACTGATGACCAGGCCCTATCCCCAGAAAAATTAAATCAGAATCTCAGGGGTTGGGGTAGAGCCTGAAACATACAATTTTTTAAAGGCTTTAGGGTATGAAGTATGAAATGTCCAATTTCCTTAAGTACTAAGTTTCACAATCAATTTCTCTGCCAGTTCACTTTGACACTTCTTGTTTCATGCTTATTGTGAAGCTACAAACTCAGTCTTTCAAACTCACATTTTGGTTTGTGATTATCTTTCACATTTTTTATAGCAATTTTTGTGAAGCCATGGATAACTCAAAAATTTGTGTTATTTTTAAATATGAGTTTCATGGAACCAATGCAGCACAGAGAGATTGAAATATCAGCGACGTGTTTGGGAAGGATGTGGCTAATGAATGCACAGTATATCCATGGTCTGAGAAGTTCTGTTCAGGTGATATTAATCTTGAAAAATGAGCCATGTGGGCAACCTGAGACCCACATGGATAATCATGAGCTGAAAGCTGTAGTGGAAGCCAATCCATCTCAATCTAGGGGTGAATTAGCAGCAAGGTTTGACATTACTATTCCAACAATATTGGACCATTTGAAAAAAAATGAGCAAGGTAAAGAAGCTGGATAGATAGGTTCTGCATGAATTAAATGAGCGTCAGAAGAGAAACAGTCTTGAAGCTTGCCTTTATTTACTGTCATGACATAAAGGAGAGACATTCCTATACTGTATTGTTATGTGTGATGAAAAATGTATTCTTTTTGAAAATTACAGCATTCAGCACAATGGTTGAATAAAGATGAAGTGTCAAATCATAGTCCAGAATTGAATATTCATCAAAAAAAGCTAATGGTGTCTGTTTGGCGCTGGTATTATCCACTACAGCTTCATGAAACCTGGTGAATCCATTACAGCAGACATCTACTGCGACCAACGGGACGAAACGATGAGGATGCTTGCGACAAAGCAGCCGAGATTGGTCAATAGAGACAGGCCAATCCTCCTGAAAGACAATATACTCCACCATGTGTCGCACAAACAACGGTGCTCAGACTACAGCAGCTGGACACGAAAACTCTCTGTCACCCACCACACCCCCCAGACCTTGCCCCAACTGACTGCCACTTGTTTCCAGGCTTTGGACCACTTCTTGCAAGGAAAACCATTCAATTCTCAACAAGCTGTGGAGAAAGCCTTTCGCGATTTTATCGCCTCACTCTCCAGGCTTCTTCTCTGCTGGCATAAACAAGCTGCCATTAAGATGGCAACACTGCGTCAATAGTTTAGACACACACTTTGATTAATTGTACTGCTTCTGGTTTGAGATATAATAAACTATACTTTTGATTTGAAATCAATATTATAGATGACAAAGAATCCATAGTCTATTTTTTCAAATAATTTGTGGGTAAAATGAAGAGAGGCAAATAACATGGGTTTCTTAAAGGTTATACTGAAATATATGCTTTTTGTTCCAGCTGAACATTGGGTTATCTCTAATCTAATGACAAAAATCAGCTCACTCACATCTGAGAATCATTCCTGGAAAGCTTGCCTCAAATTCTGTTTTAATTGCTTGGTAATAGAGTTGAAAAAACTCTACACAATCCATTTACAACTGCTTTCATTCATTATATCCATAATTATATCCATATCATTAGTGTGTCTTAGAACCTCACAGTTCAAACATCTCAGTAGTCAAAATTATTACTTTTATATGGCTAATAAAAGATTTTAAAATTGACTTCTTGTCTTTATACTACTATGGACCGGGCATGTCAAAAGACTTGCAAATGGATCATTTCAATCCTACTTTCATTTACTCAAAGTCCAATAAGTCATTAGAAATGAATGTGAGTCTTGTTACTCAATGACTAGAAGGAAGATGTGGGCTAAATGTCCGCTGATTCAGCCATCTAGGTTATCTCTCATTTTAGAATTCTAAAACTCTATAAGTCTATGAATCTATTCTTTGCAATAGACAGGATCTAATTGAATTTATTGGTAAAACTGTCTTCTACTTGAACGATGAGAAAAGAGGAAGTTTTATTTTGACTTTGGAAAAATGATCAGCTATATGAGACAAGCTCTATTCCCTCATTGCAAACCTTGGAATCCTACTTTTAACTTCATTTAGTGACGTTATTGTACTTCGAAAATATAAAGCCACATAGAAAAAAATCATGGGATAAATCAAATGTAATTTTGAGTTAAAAATAAGTCTCTGAGAGGATGAATACTAAAAATTCTGCTGGCTGAACCATGCAGGTTAAGGAATTCTGTTGGGTGTCCAAAAGTTGCAGGAGCATAATTTCTCTGAATAGCTAACATGTCCAGGAAGATCTGTGGCTATGGGCTGCACTGGACCATCCCAAAGAAGAAACCACTGTAGGGCTTGCTTTCCTGAAGTGCAGGCTCAGATCATACTCATCTTTATATCCCCTGTATCACCTATGATGATGTTTCGCACTTCCCAGAAACTTAACACGTCTACTGATTGAACAAAATATTCTGTTATCAGATAGAATTTCAGGAAATGGCAGCCCCTTACTCTTTTCCCTCTTTCTTTATTCCCTGTCTCTTCCACTCATCTCATCATCATTATAAAATTATACAAAAAAACCCCTGACTCTAGGTATTGAGCCATGGTAGAATCGAGGAGGGATAAGAGATTACATCATACCCTAAATGGAAGATGGGAATAACACTGCACAGAGGTCCTGGGAGCCGGGTTTCGGGCAGGGACCTGTCACTAAGGTGCTGTGAGACTGGGGGAGTCAGCTCCTCCCCAGGCCATAGCTAATAAAGAAATGGTATAGAATATTCACTTTGGTTCTTCCAGTTGTGGAGCTAATCTGTAATAAACAGGTGCCCAACCCATGGCCTTAGGGCTGCCCTAGCCTCTTCGGGGCTTCACTTATCCCCTAGGAAGCAGGTATAGAGATAGGGAAGACAAAAACAAACAAACAAACAAACAAACAAAACCACCACTACGCAAAGCCAATATTCTTACTCATTATTTTGACCCCATGTTTAAAAGTAAGAAATATGATGTTCTTTGAAATAGCTCAATACGCATTATAAATTAAGAAACACATGAGGGCACTGCATCCGATCAACCAATAACAATAAACCTAATACAAACATTCTTTGGATGTTAAGTTGCTACAGCTCTTTTGTTGACGGTACTAGGGAATTCCAGCATCTGTCCATGATCAGGTTGGTCATTCTTGCCACATAAAGTTTCAGGGGTATTCAGGACACAGTCTGAAGAGGCTGCATTCTTTACCTTGCCAGTACACATGTCCATAATTTTTCAAGACCAAAACATTGGGTGGAATGTGTATCTTTATTATTTGCTAAGCTTACGGCATTTTAGCCCAACCACTTCTGAGCCTTACAAGTAAGCCAAGGATTTTGTGTTCCATTTTTATGATGAAATGCAGATTTTCTATTAAAGGCAATTACTTCAACTCAAAAGATTAAATGTGATGGTACTTAAAATATTTGTAATTGGTTAAACTTGGGAAGCTGAAAAATAAGTACAAACCAAGAAAAGCTTTAAAAATATAGACTAAAATGTTTGAATGAATTGTTACTTGCTCGAAATTCAAAACTCTAAGTTGTTAGTTCCATAACTCAAAACAGTATTCAAAGGAATACTTTGCTTGCCTTTCTGTACCTTCCAGCGAAACTCCCTAATGATAGCCTTTTGCTTATGATATATTTGCAACAATTATATAAAAATATTGGTATTTTCCTACTGTTTTCTAGCTTCATGCATCATCTGGGCTTTCTCTCCTCATTTCCTTACAGCTCAAAGCTTTCCCCTCTCTTTAGGCATTGTTTGCTTGACATGAAAAATAGACTTTAGCAAAACTAATTACATAAAATGAGGGAAAATGTAAATCTCAATTATGGAATAATTAATTATAAAACCATTAGGTAGAATTACCATTCTTTAAGCTGTTCTTTTTCAATAAAAATTCTCTCAACAATTTATTTTCAGCTACATTTGTGATCTTTAATATCATCAATCTTTACCTTTGTATGGCAAGTATCTCTAAACAATTGACTCATTTAGTTAGCAATTATTCATGGATTGCAAAAATATGTGCACTGATCTCTGGGGTTTTACCACTGAACAAAAGAAAAATGTCCTGCCCTTGGGAAGCTTACATTGTAGTTGGTGAGGAAGGCAATAAACAAATATATAATTTGAGGTGGAGATGGGTTCTGGGAGCATGAGCAGAGTACAGCTGGTGAGGGCAACAGTCACAGGGTTGTGTTTCTTTTTTTGGAAACAGAGTCTTATTCTGTTGCCTGGGCTAGAGTGCCCAGTGGCAGCAGCCAAGCTCACAGCAACTTCAAACTCCTGGGCTCAAGTGATCTTTCTGCCTCAGCCTCCCAAGTAGCTGGGACTACAGGCATGTGCTATCACACCCTACTAATTTTTCTATTTTTAGTAGAGACAGGGTCTCACTCTTGCTTAGGCTGGTCTTGAACTCCTGATCTCAAGAGATCCTCCTGGCCTTGGCCTCCCACAGTGCTAGGATTACAGACATGAGCCACCGTGCCCAGCCAAGTTTGTGTTATTTTTGAATACAGTGGCCATGGAAGGCCTGGTAAGGTGACACTTGGCCAGAAGTGTCTGGAAAAAAGAAAACAAAGAAAGGAAAAAAAAAAAAAAAAAACATCTTGGCCTCAGACTACAGCCACGTTTTCCACTTCAGCTTAGCCATCAACAGAGCCAATATTTTGATGCCTAACTGTGGTTTCACATCTAGTTAAGAACCACAGAGCAATGGTTCTCAGCTGGAGGTGATTTTGTCTCTAGGGGACATTGGGCAATGTCTGGAGACATTGTTGATTATCACAACTAAACAGGAGGTTCCTACTTGCATCTATTGGATAGAGACCAGAGATACTGCTATATATTCTACAATGCACAGGGACAGCTCCCATAAAAACAAACAAACAACAAAAAAAAATGGCCCAATCCAAAGTGATAGTAGGACCAAGGTTGAGAAACCCTGCCACGGGGATTGAGACATGACTAACCTTTCCAAAACCCTCAATACCTACCTAAGAGAAAATATAAACAACAAAGTGTCATCCTTGAGCATCTACTCATAGCACTGATGATTTACTTATGAAATATTCTCAGTGATCCATTAAAGCAGGATATAATTACCAATATTCCATTACTTCAGTTTAGAAAACTGCTTACATATAAAAAGCCACACTGCTATTGTTTCAAACAGCCTAAAATTTGTACTGATTTCAATAGTGTCCAGTCCAAATTATTAAATTTTAAAAAATGTGTTCCAATGTGAATGGTGTGTTCTTATTTGAATGAAAGAATTAAGAAGGTAACAACTGTTAGGAAAAAAGTGAGGTGAAGGAGAAACCCTACTTAACAGGAAAGAGTTTAGCCCCATAAGCAAATATTTAGCTATCCACAATTAACACGTAAACAGAAAAGAGTTGATTCAGTTTGAGAGCTATGTACCTAAGCAGGTTTCAACATTAAAATTTTCAGTTTGTATTGTACCATTGGAAAATCTGGTTGGTATGAGGACTTCTTTAATTTTAACTCATGAACATATTTGCTAAAACTATTTTAAGATGCCATCTGCCCTGGAATCTTTTCCAATACAAGTGTAATCGCATGTTTACAAGGAAAGGAAGAAAAAGACATTCTATTTTGTTTCTTACTTAAGGAAAATATGGAGATAGCATTTCACATACCATTTGCAGATATCTTTTACAAACCATCTCTAAGAATGATATATTTTACACATTCTGTCACTGGAAAAAGAGCAACGCCTTCTTAAACACACCGTCACCATGAAAACAAGTGACAGAAAAAGGAAGCCAGTGCTGTGAGCAACACCACACACACTGGTGAGCGAGGCAGGCGGCTGGGGACACGGGCTGTGCCAAGGACCTGGGCTCTGAGGCCAGAACTGAGTCCTGTCACCACCACCTACCTGGGCGAGTTCCTTACATTCCCTGTAAGCCCCCATTTCCTCACCTGTAAAATGGGGACAGTGGTCATCAAAGGTCCCCCTAGAACTGTGAGGACTGAATGCACTCCCACTTCACGGGGTTCTCCATAAGAACCTCAATCATGGCTGACAGCTATTGGCTGCACGTGGATTGAAGTGGTCCTGTGTCGTCTCTGGCATACAAATCCATACCCAGTCATCTGAACCATGGTGAAGAGATACCAGGTTTCTGCTTGCAGGAGGCTTCTGGAAGCCCGCAGTGGTCGTTCCTGCGGCTACGACCTGAAGACCTGTGCACTGGGAGCGGTGACTCCCGCTGGGATGGACAGAGCAGGGCTGGTTCCACTCTTCCATTCCCCAGGCTGCCCAGCTCTGCCCTCCAGGCTCTCCCATTTGAACTAAGTAAGTGGGTGACAAGACGACAGTGGATGGGCCATGGAGAAGAAGAGGAGGAAAGGAGGAACTCAAAAATTGTAACTTGGGGCATATTAATACTGATATCTGGCAACTGGTAGCCTGATCAGCGTAGGTTTGGGTAGCTGATGGGCAAACAGCTAAAATCTGAAACATCCTAACTTCGTCATCCACAGCAGTGTTAGTTCCAGTCTTCTAGAGAGTGAGGTAGCTTGAAGACAAAAAGTATATTTTATTTAACTTTGCTACAGAAACTGCCTTTGAGTTTATTCTGTCTTCCTTTAACTTCTGATTTTATAACATAATCAACAAGTGGATTTGTGAGAGACAAAGGGTTTTATAAGCAGCTAAATTCAGAATGGGGTATTGTTTATGTAAGTACTGGCTACTCTCACCACACCCCAGGTATCTCCTCCTATCCAACACTTCCAAGATATGAGGGGTGGATTTCACATGGCTGGAGCCTGCCAAAGACAATGGAGTTTCCTACGGAACCCCCAGGGACAAAGGCTCTTACAGCTGATTTGAGAGGGCTCTGGAGGGGCTACAGTTTTAAACAGAGACAGGAGGCATGGAAAATCATACTGTTTTCCAAATGAAAGTGCAAAATACACTGAACGCTCCCTACACTTGTCTGAATTTAGGCAGAGTTCATTTAAAACCTGAGATTGGGTTAATTTCAAAGGATTAAACCCGAGTCTTTAAATGGGTTTGCCTTTTTAATACACCAATACAGCTGATAGGCTTACCAAACCAGGAAATACATCGTTCCCTTTGGTAAAAGTACATAAAACTATAAAAACAAAAGAATCATTGCTATGCATAATGTTGATTTTTACGTTTCAGAGTATGCACTTCCGATTCATATGTATTAGCTAAAAAATACCAATGACTAAAGTAGCTTATTCATTTAACTGACCACAGAGCTTTACCCTGACAACTGAAAACAACTTAAGTTTCAAAATCTTTGCCGAGCCAGGGAATTGAGATTGTTCAAACCTGTAAGCTCTGTATACTTCTCTTTCAACACTTTAAAAATGTACCATGTCAGTTTTAAGAGAGACAAGGTGCTGATTATCTTCACTGGTTTGCTAAGACATAAAGTAGAAATTTCTGGCACTAGAGAGTCTAACTTTAAATATGTCCTTCCTTACGGTAAAGCAGGCTCTTGGGGTTGAAAGAAAGGGAGGGGTGGTGAGCAAGAAAGGCATTAAAAAACATTTTTCTTCCCTCTTGGTCCAGGATCACTCGATTCAATTTATGAATGCCTAATCCCCGCTTAAGCTTAAATTCTAAGGTACTAAAGCTAATTTATGAAAGGGCTCATGTAAGCAGCCTGAAAATCAGCTTAATAAACAGGTATTACTCACCATCGGCAAGTGCCTAATAAATTTGTCTAGACACAGGTGATAAAGTAGTAAAACGCACTTTAAAATTTCCATGGAATTGTTGTAGGATCATGTGCTTTCAAATAATTAAATCTAAATGTTCACATATTTTAACACAAGCAGTCATTGAAATGATCGTTTATACACGCAGGACAAAACAACAGTGAATATTGAGGATCCTACGCACAATTGACAATGCTGGCTAAGTTCAGGTTGACATTCTAAGTTACTTTCATGGTTGCTGTAAATATTTTGAGAGGCATTCATTTGCTTCAAGATGTCAATAGCTCTCAAGGTCTTTTACCTGGAGATTCTTCGTATTACTGATGGAACAGAGGAACTGAAGCATTTTTGGTGAGGAAAGACAGAGGTTTGTGTCAGAAGAAACTGGAGTTTTTGGTCACTGCCTTCTGTTTAATCACATCCCCATCCACCACTTAATAATTCTTGCCAGGTAACTTAATATAATAAATGAGGGGAAAATATGCTGGTGCCCTGCTCACATACACAAGGAGGGGACAGTACTACAGAGTACTATTTACATTTGGCTCCGTAGTATTTAAAATAATTCAATTCCATCTTGACCCCGCCTCATCCATCACATGTTCGGGAAGCACAGCAGAATTCCCATGTTCTCTACTGAACAACCAAAATGAAATTCAACACATGGAAAAAATGCCTCAGGTGCAACAGGGAAAAAGAATCTCCCTGCAGTTTCCAACACTAAGTATGTTTTGTGCGGTGTCTTTTTCTAAACGGCTTGTAAGCGCAATTTATGGACTCCTGATTACTATAACATATTGTGCTCTTAACAAGAAAAAGGTAATAGCAGTTTGGCTTCTTGTTGGCATTCCATTTTTTATAGATTATTATATTGTCTTCAAGCTGAGTTGAGTCTGAAATTAATATAATTAACCCCCTGCTCAGCTACACACTCACTCATCTATTTTCCATTCTCATTCATCTGGCCCTGAAGACAGACTTGGAAAGGAAGGAAAGCTGTGTTCAGTGGTCTGACATTCATTGTTAGTTCCCAGACTTCTGTTCTAGGAGCTAGTATCAGTTGAATGTGAAAACAACTTGAGAAATCACAAGAGACCCTTCACAGCCAGCCAGCTTGTGTTCCACAAACTGCACTTACATTTTCTGTTAAAAATGTTATAAAAACACATCAAGGATATCAGACAGACAAATGATCAGATAAAAACTGACCACAAAGGTTTGAATCAAGACAGGAAATCTCATACTGAGATATAAATGGGAAAGAGGAAATTCGGGGTCCAATTTTGGAACAATCAATAATAAAACACGATTTGCCAAAAGAAATAGGATTCCAACTGCTCCACCTTTGGCAAAAATGTACGTATACATAGTATAAACTAAAAAACTGGAGAGTCACTTTATTTTTGACACTTGAAGAAGAAAGCAACCTATTGCAAAGTTAGTTTTGAGTCTATTTTGAAGATTCTGTTAATTATTTTCTACTCAAAATATATTAAAATATATTGGTATTCCAATGGAAGACAACCCAGGACTTCAGTCTTCTATTGACTCAGCTGGGAACATGAACACTGAAGGCATTTGAGCCACATGTAGCCCTTATAAGGGATTGATTTGGCCCACTCAGCATTCTAAAAATTAGGAAATCTCACCAAAACATCCATAGTTTTGTCTTACCTTGAAAATCAGAAGATATGGAGAAACTGACATTACATTCCCAAATGATCACAAAGCCAACTGCCTGTAGACCTGCACCATTCAATTTGCCAGTCTCTACCACTCCCCACTGTATGACACCAGCCATCTGGCTCCTGGGACCCAAGAACCTTCCTGGCCTCTGTACAAACAAAACTTTGGGATTCCCTAGAATAGAAGCAGGTGTACATGTAAATCCTGCTATAAACTCTCATTTTTAGACCGCAAAGAGTTTTAGGAAATGAGCATTCCCTTAAAGATTTGGGCCAACAGACTTGAATGACACACACAACTTCTTCCAAATACTAGGATATCTAAAACAACAATGAACCTGAAAGTCTTTATTAAGTCACTGTACAATATATATGAATTCTCAAGATAGTATAATAGTACTTGAGTTTTGATTTCATGTAATCACAAAAAGAAAATTCAAAGCCATCCTTAGTTGGTTCTCGCTCTTTCATAAATCTTTATGAATTGTTAGTATCAAGCATAACTTCATATTTGTATGTGTGGCTATGAAATGGTATTCTAGTAGTTCTGTAACCATTTTAATACCTTGAATGATAAACAGATACTAAATTATCAGTCTATCCTATAGCATTAATACTGATAACCCAATTTATAGACCTTTAAAGTAATACTGATAAATTGTGAATGTGTATTTTTAAGCTGACGTATGGCTGTTAATGGACACGCATGCATGTGTATGTATGTGTTCATGATACATTAAAATCCCCATATCTCTCTTTCTGCATTTCAAAAGGCAAACATATTATCATCTGTTTTTATTAATAATACTAATGTGCCAAACAATTTATAATGCAGAGTTTACACATTATATATAGACACTGCATTAATCATGCAGAAGTATCTGCTCTATTCAATCGTTCTTGAAATCCTTCATTAAATTAAGATTCGTGCTGAAACAAGACATATAAATAAAGTAATAATTGCTTGAGAAAAGACATATAAGACTTCAGATTGAGATTATTTGTTGTTTATTTCACTACATTAAAGGATATGTGACTAAAAATATTACAATAACTTTCTGTGTTCTTTTTATTATAGAAGATGAAATATGATATAAAAATCCAACAACTCTCTTAAAGCCTCTTGAATTATCTGACACAAGCAGTACCCTATTAAAATAAGCAAAGAAATAGGAGAACTCTTTCTACTTTAATTGTCAAAAACAAACCAGAGGAAACAGACTGTCAGGGAGCAATGGAAATGTTGTATCACTTGTAACATGATTCAACTGGGGGATCAGTCAACCATATTCTCTCAGAACAAGACACACATAGTTCAGGCATTCAAATCAAGATGCCCTTAGGAAGTTATTCTCATTTGAGGTTTAAATTCATTTCAAAATTTGTTTAAGTCACATACTTAAAAGTGTATTAATATTTGCTTATAGTTTTCCTAATGGCCACTCCAATTATTTTTTTCAACTGGTTCCAGAATCTCCTTTACTTATCATAAATAAAATGTAGGATCATTTGTAGTTTTTGTTTCCATATATACAATCTTTGTGTATATACATGCTTTTCCTTTTCTCATGTTAATCCCATTGGGGAAGGAACCAAGCATGGGATTTGGAATCGTAGACCCATGTTCACCTCTTACTCCTACCACATTTTGCATTGTGGATTTCCTTTACCTGTTAATTCATCTACTAAATGGAAGCAGAAGTACAGGGAGGAAGCCATCCCAGAATGGTCCTGTTTTCATAAGATGCTGGGCCTCTCTTATTAGAAGGAACCAAGCATGGGATTTGGAATCGTAGACCCATGTTCACCTCTTACTCCTACCACATTTTGCATTGTGGATTTCCTTTACCTGTTAATTCATCTACTAAATGGAAGCAGAAGTACAGGGAGGAAGCCATCCCAGAATGGTCCTGTTTTCATAAGATGCTGGGCCTCTCTTATTAGAAGTGTAGTCCTGCTAAAGTGGAGATAAAAATACTTGCCTTTTTACTGACCATGGCTGTGGCAAGGGTCAAACGAGATAAACACTCAGTTTAAAAGTCAAATTTCTGAGGCCTATGAGGGCAAAAAGCTAGATACGATAACATTGTTAAAACTGGAGTTATCTGTTGAAATGGAAAATCTCCAGCTGAGGTTCAAGGACTAGAACAAAGCAGCATAGGACCAAAAAAGGGGGCTCTGATTTGGGCAGGCTCGGCTAGTCATGACTATACCACGAACTATCTGTATGATCTTGGACAAGTCCTTTACTCTCTCTGAATCCGTTTACCTACTGGTAGAATTGGGATGACAGTACTTTCCTTACGAGAGAGTTACAAACATTAAATTATAGAATATATGTTAAGGTCCTAATACAGTACATAGGATTAAAAGTGGCATACCCTATTTACCTATGACACACACATATTCTCTTGATAGCCAGTATGTGACTAAATAATATTTATTTATAATATTAAATTATATTTATAATAATAATAAATATTATTATTACTAAAAGTCCTTGCCTTTTTCTATGCAAAAAGGCTTATTCAAATAATAAAATTTCTCTTAGATTTATTTGTCTGTAAGAGAAGGCCTCTGTGATAATACTATATATAATTGAAATGTCAACAATAAAATATTATTTTTGATTATTTCCTTTTCTGTCTTAAAATTTCAAAATATTTCAGTCAGTTACTAGAGAGGGCACTGTTACATACTGCCCCATTCTTTTTCAAGACTAAAGGACTTATTCCCCCCGACCCCCGCCCCCACTCCCCAGGAAGGATGCTGCCTGGCGGCCCCCAGCTGCCAGCTCTCTGTAGGACTAGCCCCTGGCTAGAGACACCCACCTTCCCAGGCAGCCCATACCCACGGACTGGACGGCACGCAGCTGTGCAGGCCAGGCTCCCATGCTCCCCTGCGACAATGCCACAAGGCCCGCCTAGCTTCAGAGCTCTCCGTGGGTCAGCTAAGGCCTTAGGTGAGACTGCATCAGAGCCCACCTTCTCCTCTGCCCACTCTGACTCCTTCCCTTCCTTCCGCAGATGTCCAGTCCTGTCCCTAATAAACTTCCTGCCCGGAATCTGTTTCCTGGACAACCTGATGTGCAACAGTTGTCCAGACAGACCTCCTGCCGAAACTTGGTGTGCTTCCTGTACCGTCATAACTGAACCCCTTTTATTTTTCATAAGAGCTAGTGTATCTGCTTGCTCTACAACTACAAATACTCATTGATTAAGCTAAGAGAAAAAAAAATTAAAAGCTCAACTCCATCTCTACCACAGTGTATATACTCCATTTTCTCATAACTTCTTCCCATGACTTCTTCTTGTCCATCTACAAACATTTCAGCCCACTTAACCATGTGAACATACACACTATAATTTACTAGCATTGATAGTAGATTGCAATTTATATCCTTCAAGGCACACAAAATATAGGACCACCGCCATCATGCACCTGGAGCTTGTTCTTTAATAGGTTACATAGTAAGCTCTGTCTCGTCTCGGCTCAGTTTGGCAGAGAGATGCTACGATAGTTTAAGTGCTCAGGAGAAATGGTAGAACAATTAGAACATAAGGTAGTTTCAAACTAAATATAAACTTGAATTTTAAAGAGACCACCACTTTTCTGTAAATGAAGTATGGTCTCTGCCAACAAAGTGCCTTTATTTCTACTTCATCTAACATCATCATCAACAATATCAGCTCTGGTTTAAAGAGTTTCTGAGATTCTTCAGGCCTGTGTGAGGTAGAAAGGGTTATATCTCTCGTTTACAATAGCTACCGTGCATTGGCTATGCAAGGCAGGCAGCAGTAAAACCTAGTGGGAGTCAATAAACTGAGTAGACAGGACTCGGAAAATACCTAACCAACAAATAGGTTCCGTAATAATGTGACATTTTTATAGTCGCATTTTTTAACCATAACAGCACTTGAATGGTAGGCATTATAGTATTTCAATTTAGTCATTTATCTAAAAATGAGTTTTATCTTGGCTCATAAATAAGCAGTGACATTCCAGCAATTTGAAAAGCTCAGCTTTACCTTTTGCTGGGAAGCTCATTTTACAATTACAGAAACACATGCCCTTTTGTGCCATGTTGCTTAATCTATGATTTATGGCTTCTATCTTTGTGCTAACCTCTTTCTGCAAACTACACAAAGTTTGTACAAGCTCAGCTATTTCATTCTTATTTCTAATCTTAATGGGTTATTTTCTCCATAGTGGCCATGTCTCTCTACCAAATGGGTTAAGAGAAAGTATTCACCTTTTCAGTTCACCAAATACAATTTGTGTTTGAGTGTGTGCTCAGAGTCTAAAATAAGCAATGCACTTCCCTAAAAGCCTGGCTGACTCTTCCAGACAGACTTTCTTCTCTTGCCCTGCTCCTCCCACTGCTTGCTCTAATGCACCTCACAGCAAAGCCCTTACGGGGAGCTGCACTCGTCCTTTCCCACTACACTCCCACCGGCCCCCTCCCCAGGCCAGCAGTCAACAGCGAAGGAAAATTAAACTGAGACATCAGAATGGTTTCTCCCCTGGTTCCCTCTCACTTGCCTTTCAGTGGTGATATCTGGATGTTTAGAGTCACTCTCAACTTCTCCCACAGCCTACCTGTAGCTCTAGGTGTTGTCACATAATTCAGGGAACACTGGAGATGTCTTTATGGCAGTGCCCTTAACTTGGTGGAAACTTATGTCTTGCTCAAGGTCCAAGGAGATGAGATAAGAGCAGGTTCTTACACCCTTCTTCACCTGTGTCCAAACATTTCAGACTGAGCAGGCCTCCTCCACGGTTTGTGCTCTGGGCTTGTTGCCAGTGACTTGTTTCATTACAGATGGATTTTCTTCACTGTTTTTCATTATTTCTGTTATTTTGTGAGGTGAGCCAAAATATAATTTTACTCCACCATTACTAGATAGAAGTCTTGATGCATAATTATGACATCAATACATGAAGGAAGAAAACATATCAAAATGTTAAATTACTGTCTCAGAGTTGGAGAATGATTTTAAATTTATTTATTGATATTTCCTTGAGTTTTTCAAGTTTTATGTTTTCAGTCAACAAGTATTATATTTTAATCAGCAAACAATGTTTACAAAAATACATTCACATGGCAGCATTATCTGTTTAGGACTGTCTGCAAAGCATAGGTTTGTATCTGTATACTTATTCATTCAACAAATATTTACTACATTTCTGCTATGGGCCAGACCTGTGATAGGTTTGATGAATATAGCAGTGAACAAAGGAAAGTCTTGTACTTAGCACCTAACATTCTAATGAGGGAGACAGACGATAAACAAACAAATAAACATCCCATATGTTAAGCTGGGGTAAGCATTATGATGGAAAAATAACACAAAGTAAAGTTACAGAGAATGTTAGTGGATTAAGAGGAGACATTAAGTGTGCTGCATCTATATCAATCAAAGAAACCAAGGAAGGCAAAGAAGCTAAAAAAGTAAACAGAGAAGCCTCATTAGGTAAAGCCTACAGGTATTGTTTATTATGTCTAGGCAGTGCTATGGTCAGGCTGTTTGTCGCACCCCCCCCCCAAATTCACATGTTGAACCTAATCACCACTGTGATGGTATTTGGAGGTGGGAGCCTTTGGGAGGTGATTAGGTCTTTGCAGATTAGGTGATTGCTGGAGTAGAGCCCTTATCAAAGAGGCCCCAGAGACCTGCCTTGTCCCTTCCACCAGGCGAGGACACAGAAAGAAAATGCCATCTACGAACCAGGAAGTGGCCCTCACAAGACACCAAATCTGCTGGTGCCTTATCTTGGACTTCCCAGACTCAAATAACTGTGAGAAATAAACGTATGTTATTTATAAGCTGCCTGATTTATGGTATTTTATTATGGCAGCAAACTAAGACAGGCAGTCATTAAATTAATGAATATATATATTTTTCATTTCTAGGCAATTTTCACTAAGGACACAATACCTGTACCTTGAAATATGAAAAGACTGATCATATCTTCTGAGCATCTGGAAAACAGGATATTTAAAGATTCTTCCTGTTAAGATGTTTTACTAAGTAGCTAAAATAATGAATAGTAAAACGGACTGCTCACAACTAATGAATCTGAGATTGCCCACCAAACAAGAATTAACTGGGGACCATATTTTAATATATTGCGTGCATATAATGACGGTTTACCACTAACATTGGCTCATCTCAGTAACTTTTTTCGGAAATTACAAGGGAAAAGCAAATCTACTCAGGCTGCACCCTAACAAACACAAACTCCCTTGAAGAAAATTTTAGTACACAAAATTGTGATTTTTTAAATATAAAACAAGGCAAATCTTCTGTTATAACACATCTACAAAACGTGAAACCAGTCGAAAATGTCAGTAGCTGCTCACTTTCTCACCACTGCTAAGCGATGAAGCTGTGCGTGGTGCACATCCACACCTAAGAGCTTGCCACAACCACTGTGCCACAGTGGCACATGCTTCTCTTTTTCACTTAATCCTTAAAACACACCAACAAAGAAGGTACCCCCATTTCGGAGGTTAAGCAGTTTGCCCCAGGTCTTCAGCTAGTAAATGGCTGAGCAAGAATTCAAACCAGGCACGCTGATCCCAGTCCGCACTTCAACCTTTACTTACTACCGACCACCCCTAAGTTTACGATTATCCCACTTACAGCTTCGTTTTTGTTTAAAAGAATAAGCACATAACATACTGCCACACTTATTTGAACAATTAATTTTGAATCTAATTTAATAATTTTATATATACCTTTATAATTGTAAATATGTATTTTTAAAAGCCATGCCATTCTACTCTGTCATGATATATCTGCCTTTGCCTCTCAAGCTGCTGCCACGTAAGCTGTTTCTGCACTTGTATCAGATGGTTGCTCCTCTATCCTAACAAGCTTGTATCACCAAAGTTATTAAGATCTGTAAGCTAAAGTAAGTTTCTCAGCAAGTTCTAAGGAACACAAGCTAGGCTCTCTATTCATTCATCCATCTGTTCAATATCTTCAGAAATCACTATAATAAATTCTCTCCATTTGATTTGTATTGCCCCTACCCTAGTATAGATCTCTTTTAAATTCTCACTTGTTTTCCTGAAATACTGTCCTAACTGGACTCCCTATAACACATCTATTGCCCAATCTTCATATTTTTTGTTTTTGCCACATTGTCTTTCCAAAGCATAGCCTGAATTTTGTTTTTTCCCCTTAAAGCAGATAATGTGTGTAAATTAATTAGCACTTTGGTCTATAATAAGTGCTTACTAAACACTATTATTTTTGTTAGAACTATATGCCGCACATGAAGCATGGGGAATACGGCAGATGTGAATGAAACATCGTGCCTGGCATTGAAGAGCCTGCAGTCTAACGAAGACAGAGAAAAGTAAATAATCTATCACCACACAGCTGTGGAAACACTTCACCCAATTTGGGTAGAGGGAGAGGTCAGGAGAAATAAGCTGAAAGGGTAAGAAGACTGGGAAGAGGAATAGAAAAAGAAAATATCCAACAGACTAACAGATTCTGGAAATTTTAGGGATCCCCAAATCATTCAATAAGGTCAGAGAAGGGTAGGGGGTTTGGACATGGGTCTCATGAGACCAGACAAGTGGGCAGGGCTAAAATCAAAAGGGCTCATATGTCATGCTAAGGAATTAGGATTTTCTCCCAAAGCCAGTGAGTACTTACTAAAATTTACTAGCCAAGTCACTGACATGATCAATTTTAGAACAATCAAGGTGGTAACAGTGCAGAAACTGATCGGGGGAAAGGGGTAGAATTGGGTTAAGAGACTGTTGCAGTAATCAAAGGGGAAAATGATGACAACTCGAAGAAAGATAATACTAGAAATGGGCATGGAAAGGAGACAAAAATGCTGAGAGCAATTTAATAAATAAATAAGGCAAGACTTGTTGAGATACTGGGAGATATTGGAGGGGTTCAAGTGAAAGGAGTACTATGGATAATTTCCTTGACAGCTGGGGCCGTTCACTAGACTAGAAACCGGAGACAGAGACAAGGTGTTGCAGGAAAGGTGATGAATGTACTCCAGGCATGCAGACTTTGTGAGAACCGATAACCCTCAAAATGCAGATGGACGGAAGACAAAGGGCCTCCAGCCCACGACTAGTAATAAAAATGTGGAAGCCACCAACAGAGGTGACAGTATGAGCTTGAGAATGGATGCCACAATCGATGCAGGATTATTTATTAATATTCATTGGAAAAGATATATAAGCTCTCTTTTTCTGCAGTGGAAAACAGATCAAGACTTGGCTCAAACCATCCCTTTAGTATTATCTCCTGCCACTCCACACCATATATCTTACTGTGAAGTCACATCAAAATACTTAATTTCCCAAGTACTGTCAGGCCCCAATGCTCTCCCCTAAATTTTCTGCCTGGTGAACACCCACTTGGCCTTTAACTCTAAATCAAATGTCACTTTTCCTGCGAAGCCTTTGATAATCTGACCATTTTCCTCCCCATTCCATGTAGAGTTCATTGCTCCCTCCCTCCTTCCTGCTATAACATGTGGTCCATGCCTCTATTATTGATATACACGTTCTTCTTCTCCACTAGAAAGAATTTTCTAGAAGGAAAATACTGCATCCACACAAGGTATCAAAGCATGTTTACAGAATGACTGCATAAAGTAATGTGTCCTCCATCTGCAAACACCATCAATTACTCTAAAGACCCATGACTACTACTTCTGTTTGGCAAGCAGCCAAAGAAGGTTCTTTGGTATAATGTGATATTTCCAGTATGATCCATTAAGAACTGTATTTTATTCCCACGTTACTGGTACTCATGTCAACACAACTGATGTGGTGAAAACAGTGTAATCATTTAGAATAATAATTACTATGGATATACTAGTTCCTCTAAATGAAAATGTGACTGTGTTTCATTCAAGGCAAAAAATTAGAAGGGATAAAACCTAAACAGAAGTAGAAGGCTAGAACAAAGCAATAGGAGGTTTCACTGGGATTAACTGGTGATGTAGTATCTCCTCTGAAATAGATAATTCAAAGACAATAAATAAATAGTTGAGAACATTTATATCTGTTAAGTGCCCAATATATGAAAGTATGTTCTTTGTAAAGACAGGAGGCAGGACCCCTAACTGGGGTTGACCTTAAAGAAAGTGGTAAAGAAAAAAAAGAGACACAAAGCATCAGCTCTTCTGGCAACAGGATATTTGTTTTTGCCTACTCAGCTCCTTGCACAGAAGAGACAATCTATAAATCTTTATTTGGGCTGACATCGCAAGACCTTCCAAATTGCTATTTCTCCCTTGACTCTATTTAATTGTAAAAAAAAGAGAGAGAGAGAGAGAGAGAGAGACATTTTTGAAATTTTTTCTTTCTAGTTTGTTAGAGAATAACTTGGACAATTTTTCTAAGACAATGAAAGATACATTCATGTGGTCTGAAATTTCAATAACTATGACAAATTTATTATCAAATGGAAAGAAGTTGTAGTATATTTTGTTTCTCAAACTCACCACTACTTCTTTAGGGAATTTGTTAGTTTTCATTCTTGAAAACAGGTTAATGAGTGGACTGGAAGTTATAGACAAGATGACTCTAAATAGCACCGTTGCCTATCTCATGTGGCTCAAGAATGAGAACTCTAAGACAGAAGTCAGAAAAATGTGTATGAGCAGAAAATCTACTACAGAAGCATTGGAACACTAGTCTCCTGTTCAGTGCTGATCATAAATAAACAGATCTACCCTCACGAGCCTACAAGAAATTGAGTCCTAAGGATCACCAGTCTTAAATTACCAAGGGGACATAAATGTGAAAATGCTTAGCGCCAGCCCTTGCAGCAATTAAGTTGAAGATGCTGACTAGTCTATGATTCGACCCAATTATTATTTAGTGGTCACAAAACGGGTTTATTACTTGAGGCATACCCAATTATCCCAAGTAGGTTGTTTTAATTTACTAAATACTTTGAAGTTGCAACCTTCTTTTCTAGACATGTTGTGACTTCGTACCCTGTGTGAAGAAACAAGGTAGGAAATCCTTACTTCACCTTTTAGTTCAGCCACTGAGGCACTATGGGACCTTAGCCCTGGACTTCTGTTTCACTTTTCCCATTTTTAACATTTGGCAAGATAATAGTTGTTTTCTTCTCGCCTTTTAAAATTTTCAACAATGCCACAACAATATTGCAAACCCACTGCTTTGTAAAAAGAAAAAGCGAATGATGATAATACTTTATTGACTGAATACTATGAGCCAATCATTGTACTAAACTCTACCTAAATCATACCATTCTTACGATGTCCTCTGAGACAGATAATCACTTGTGTCAGTCAGGTTCCCAACAGAAAACAGGTGGCACACTCAAATGCAATTTGAGGGGTGTTTAATAAAAAGACCGTATGCAAATGTGTGGCCAGGGTTTGGAGAAACTACAAGAGATGGTGGGGTACCTTGAGCTGGGAAGACTAAAGGGGACCAGTTATCAGCCTGAAGTGTCTGGGAAAGGGCACAGTTCCCAGGACCCAGACAGCAGCCCGAGAGAGACACTGCCTGCCAGCAGGTATGGCTTACCTTAGCGGGAGGTCACCTGGCAAGGAGGTAGCCCAGGGAATAAAGAGCCCACACTCTCCCCGCCCTCCTGCTGATCCCTCCCATTGGCCAAAGACAAGGAGAAGTCAGAACAACGAAGCCTGCCATCCATCCCATAGGCTGGCCAGCCATCGGAGCACACAGAGCAGGTGGAGAAAAGTAGAATGGATCTGACATTCACTATTCCCATTCTATCCTAAGTGTCTAAAACTTACCTTGAATAAATGAGGTAATCAATAAATATTTGTTAAAGAGAAAAAGAAGAAACAATATCAAAATATTGAGACGTTCAATAATCTGTCCCAAATCACACACACAGACGGTAGCTGAGGGAGTCTGTGCTCATCACTGTGTTATTCTGCAGCGCAGCCACCATCTTGATCCCATGCCATGTGCTGTTGGGCGTTTTGGGAGATACTGGAAATGACTGGAACTAATACCCTTAAGAAGGCTTGTAATCTGTGTGCCAGTTTACCTTACTTTTCCATCTCTTTATTGTCTAAAGCTCCAAATTTCCTTCCAGCATCAAAAGTTCTATAAAAGCAGGTCTTAAACTTCTTACAATTCCATCACCTATTCCAACTAGAGGCTGAGCAGTGAAGCCTTCCATTGCATAACATTTTGTCTGCTTGTTTTACAGTACTTTGCCTCAGATTGTCCTGAGTGTAAATAACACAGGCAACGTGGTATCTTTTGCGAAGATGAGCCTGATATTAACTGCAATGAAGTAAGCCTAGGTCTTACGTAAGGAACATACTCACTTGCGAGACACGCTGAAGGATTCAAATGAAGCCAAGATGCATTGATCGTATAGTACACACCAAACGCTGTGCTAGATACTTGCACAAATTGACGAAACAATTCATACCAAAATCAACAACTGGTTTTCTACAGGAATTAATCAATAATCATCCGGATGGCAAGTAGAAGTGTGCTAACTACCAAGAGAGGTCACGGCGCACATGCCAGAGTGCAGTCATGACCCTGGCCCCCCAGCAGCACCCTTCCCCAATTCTATCTAGGTCGTCTTGAGTTTGGACATAGGATATAATCCTATAATAAGCACAAGTCATCCTAACCCTGCTTTTGTTCCTTGAGACAATCAAGTATTCTGCTATTAATATTTTTCCATCTCTTAGGAAGGACCCCCGCTTTGAAATACCAGTCCTTTTGTGCAAGGGCCTCCCTGAAATAAATCAAATAGGAATTTGTCCCCATGGGTTTTTTCTTAGTTCTGCTTTAGAGCTTGGGGAGGACACTCTTTCATGCTTGATCTGACTGAAACAGCACATAGCAATCTTGCGTCTTTTTCAGAGACAAGGCAAGTGGACTGGCATAGCTATTCCCTTTCATGCTGTGCAAACATCAACTTCGCATTTTCAAAAACTATTGTACGATGTCTCTTGCAGCAAGGTTTGCCAACATGGGGGAAAAAAAGCAGAGTTGATTTCCTACATGCAAGTTTTAATAATTTTAGAAAACCATCAAAGTGGACTAAATCTGTTCTAATTTGACAGTTTCCCACTAATGGCAAGAATGCAAAATTATCAATTAGCTTCATGATAATTAGATTTTAAAGTGCAATCTATTTTCTTGATAATTCTAACAAATGGAAAAATGTATTTCACTAAGAACACAAATACTCACTTTATGATGCTTACTTCATCCAAGAGCCCAAGGTAAAATCTCCCTTTCAAATATGCTCTTAATGTTTACTTAGGTGCACACACCTGTGCTTCCACTGCCAACAAAATCTCTGAGTGTCCAGGACTTCTGCTGCACGAAATGCATTTGCATACATTACGTAAGAGAGAAGCAATGATCAAGTTGGTTACGGGGAGACACATCATTCTTCTCACCAAATCAATTGGTAACTTTCAAAGAGCTCTGCTGTATTTCCTAGCAACACGGGTAAACATTGTACTCCATCCCGTGTCCAAGATTTGTAACCATGTTAATCTGTGAGTACTCAACTTAATTAAAGATTAGGCTTTTAAATTGTATTTTTAGTGCACAACAGTACTGCTACATTATGATCATCAGCAGCTAAATGTGCTTACGTCTGCACAACTTGGGGAATGAAAATGAATCATTTATTTTCATCTTGATATGACTGCTCTTCTCTGAGGCGCTATTCTCCGAGTTCACGGGCCTTGGAGTTCATTGGAATTCTATGGTTAAAACACAGCTTGGAGACCTCATTTATGAAAATTCCTTTAAACCTTTCACCACTTTGACAAACCCGGTCCAAGTTTACCAAGCCAATTCAAAAGTAGCTCTCAGTCTTTTTATAGGTTCTCAATTACACCAACACAGAACACCAAAGCCGTCACGTCTGAAGAAATATATTTTAGTTGCAGAGAGGCACGCGTTCTTTTTTAAGAAACACAATTGAAAGCAGCATTCCCCAATCTGCAGCCAACAGATGCAAAACTTTGTCTATCTTGAACTATCCTTGTCTTATTAAAGACGAGATCATCAAATTACTTAAACATGGCTAGTGTTTGGTTATCTACTTATATGATGTATGCTATGATTTTTCTGTAAAGATTTGGCTTTGCAAAAATATTGGCAAGCTACCTCACCCCCAAATTGTTCCGAATAGTTTTTTTGAGGAATTGTTCAAAACATTTTCTAGGCTTCATTCATCCTCCTGATACATGGTGTGTGACAGCAGGATTTATTTTTCCTGTATGCGCTCACAAACAAAAGCCCAAAGCAGGCCAATGAGCCCTCCAGGTTGAAACTGGTAATCAGCATGGAGACTCGAGATTAGACCTCATTCAACTCGCCATTTCAATGAACTGCTTAAGTGGGCCTGACGTAACCATACTCTTCTCTGACTCAAAAAAATAAAATCCCTTTGTAAAATGTTCATATGACTTCCAAGGTCAAACATTAGTATTTTCTTCACCATTTTTAAACTTTGAACTTATTTGAATATGTGATTGACATGGTTTTATGGGAGTACCCAATCTTTTAGGCTGGGTTGTATGAATTTATTTTAAGTGACATTGGGGGTAAAGTAGATAAGCAAACACATGCACATTCATTGGTTTGAAGCACTTGCAAAATTTAAATACTGTATGTACAAAGGCAAATTGACTCAGGATATAAATCTCCTGTTCTCTCAGGAGTAGTGATGACTCTAAAACCACTGGAAACAGAGAAAGCTCATCGTGAAGACTCTAACGGCTCCCTGATGCAGGCTGGTCTTCCCTTGTATGTTTAACGTTCTACATGTCAGCTGGCCTTTTGTGGAATCTCAACAGAAGGCTTGTTCAGTGGATGAGTTTTTGCTTTTGTGTTTGGTCTGTTCTGGTTTTTTCCCCCCATCCTATTAAGACTTACAATTTAACATGCTAGACTGCTTACAAGTTCCTTTGGTATTTTATATTAGAAGAGGTGAAACCAAAAGCTAAACAAGATGTGCACAGGCTCAGGACAATTCTAGGTTAGAGGACTAGACTAGTGACTGGAAATGCCTTCTGTCCCTTCGGTCTGACTCAAATGTGGGTCTGTGGCACGGGACAGAGCTGGGAGACTGGAACAGGAACATCTGGAATGGGGCAGCAGAGCCAGTGAGCAGGGGCTACAGGGACAAGCCTCCCCGTAGCAAGCCCTTCAGCCCCTGCCTTTGTTCGTTAAGGGTTCTCCTCGCACCAGTGCCCAGTTTGGGCCTGCTAAGCATTGTTACTCTACATGGCGGATAGGAAGGTGACAAAGATGCTTTCCCTACCCTCATGAGCCCTGGTTTGACAACACAAACAGCCATGCACAACCCCGTAGGGGCAACAACAGAGGTGTGAGCCCAGTGCTGTGGGAGGCTGAGGAGGTGGTGGCTGAGTCTGTCCTGGGGCCTCCAGAACCTACCCAGAGCCCAAGCCTGCAGTCCGCTGCAGGGTCACTAGCCACCTGTGGCTACTGAGCGTTGGACACGTGGCTATTCTCAGTTAAGGTATGTATAAAATACACACCAAATTTCAAAGATTTAGTGTGAGGAAAAAACGAATGTATTCGGTTAACGAATCTTTATATTGATTACATGCTAGTATTTTGGCTCTATTTGATTCAGTAAAATATATTCAGATTGGTATACCTGTTTCCTAACTTTACTTTTCTTAATGTGCCTACTGGAAAATGTGAAATCACCTACATGGCTCACCTGCACGGATCCTATCACATTGCTAGCTGCCAGGGCAGGCTGCAGCAGTCATGACGCTACACGTGGGCAGAAAACCTGGGGAGGCTGCCTGGGGGCAGGTAGGCCCGTGGGGAGAAGGAACCGTGGAATGGGGACAAGAAAACACACACAGGAACCCAGCAAGAGCTACAGAGATGGAGCGGAGACTGATGGAGTATTTGCTTTCTGAGTGGTGCCTGCCTGCCGGATTCATTTGCAGCAAAGAGAGACCAGAGTATAAAAGCCATGGTAATAACATCTCGAATAAATTAGAAGCAGCTTGTGGTTTACAGTGAGCAATGCTCTACTGGGGAACAGACCAAGCAGTTAGCCCTGTCTTCACCCCATCTGCGGTTAAGTCATTTGGTCACTCTTGCCTTCTCATCTGCAAAGAAGGGACTGAGATTAACTGCTCTGCCTGCGACTCCATCCGCTAAATCTCCAGAAACCCGAAGCATTCTAAACATCCTGGGGAAAGAAAGGGCTGCAGAAGGAGACCATGTTTTGTGACTGGAGTTTTGAAGCTTCAAAGAACAGAGAAACTCGAGTAGAATAAATCCTTTATACTTCCCTTTTCATAAAACTTATCACACTTTATTTAAATTATTTATTAGCCTCCTTCCTGGCAAGATATAGGCTAGATATAAGTACCGTGAGCTCAGGATACACATCTGTCTGCTCACTGCTGTGACTGCAGCTCGGAGTCCAGAGCCAGCATCCAACAGGCCCCAATAAACATCTGCAGAGGGGGAGTCACAGGGAGGGTCGCAGTCGTTTCTGCCACTGAGCGACTGTTGAGTTCAAGTTTCCAAGTGTGCAAACTGCAGTCGGAAATGAGCTAGGAACTCACCTAGAGATGATCAGACCAGTAGTGATGTCACAGTAATGATGTTACCTGCCCTGTGTGTGACAACGGTGTGACAGGTGAAGGAGGGGAGTGAGCAGAGAGCTTCCCCGCCGGCGACTGCTCCTGCACAGTCCAGGAGGCTCTTGCGGCAGAAGGAGCCACTCAACCTACTTTCAACAAGAGAAGTTGAAGGCTGAGGGAGGTCAGGACCCATAGAGGCTCCCAATTTCCCTGGCACAGGGCTTAGGCCTCACTTGGTAGGATGAATGACATGGGAGCAGTGTGAAGCAGCAGCGCCACAGCCCTGGCTTCTGCGTTTGATTCCATTCTCACCACTTGCCAGCTGGGAGTCTCTGAGCAAGTTCCTTCTCTGAATCTCATTTTCCTCCATAGCTTAAAACTAGGCTCATGGTGCATGTCCTAAAGGGCTGGTTAGCAGTAATGCACTTTTCAAAAAGGGCTGGTATGTGGTAAACACTTAATTGATGGCTATATGTGATACATGGTAAACACATAACAATGGCTATCGTCTTCCTTCTGGGTCAGCTTTTAAACAGAATTTCTAACCTGGAGTCCATGGAGTCCCAGAAAATCCACAGATGGGATTCAATTGATCCTTGAAACCCCTCAAATTAAATACAAAGTGGTGTGTTTGTGCACATCTGTTTTTCTCCAAGGAAAGAAGCGATAGCTTTCACCAGAGCCTTAAAAGGCTCTCAGACTGAAAACAGGTTAAGAACCATTGAGCTTCTGTGGCTTCCAAAGTGTTTAGCTCCTTTTATGTATCTATGGAATAACTCTGTGAGTGACTCTCAAAAGCAAGCTTTTTGTATGCCTGCTCAAGAGGCCTGCATTTTATACATACAATGTATAAAATGTACTGTTTGTACAGTTTGTAGCAGTACAAACCCTGTAAGAGGCTTTTATTATCTGGCAGTAGCAGGATCACTGGAATTTCTAAAGCAGAAATTCACGTTAATCTCAACTGTAGTTCTGGAGCTCTTACCTCTTAAATACATCTTTTTCTATTGTCTTTTTGACACAGTTGATGGCCGAGGAAGGCAGCTAGCATGTTTTATTCTTAAGAGGTGGTCATTTCATCCCAGAACAACAGCAACAAAAATCATAATAGATGAATTGGAAGTGCCCGATGGACGCTGGATTCTGTGCTTCAACAACCCAGATGAGAGAGTTCGGCAGCTCGGCAGTCTCCAGGAAGAGGGAGCTGGGCAGCAAGCAGGCCGCCTCAACTCTCCAAATCTTCACCTCCTCGTGTGCAGAAAAAGGGTAATAATCACAGCACCGCCTTGCTAGGGCTGCTGTGAGAATTAAATAAGAAAGCAATTGTGAGGCATCTGGGAAGTACCCCAAACACAGTGCCTCATAAATATTAACTATTAAATACCGTCTTTGATGGCAGGAAGAAAATTCATTCCTCATCTGGTCTCTAAAATCTCTAAAACCACAGATTTTAGCCTAGAGATTTACTTTGGGCCACGGATATTTTTCAGCCTCTTTCTTAAGGTAGTTATTCGTGACCAAGCAAACAACAAGCACACAAACAGTTTGGAAAACTGTTGAAAAAGTATCTGAGCAGCAACTTCAGAGAGAACCCGTCTCCATGTACAATATTCTTAGATGCATATGTGAGAATCAAGTTAAAGGAAAAAGAAAATCACCTGAAAACCCTAAAGATTAAGATTTGGCACACATTTTTCATTCATTTATTTAAAAAATATTGTGCACATATAGTGTGAGAGGCACCGTACTAAGCACAGGAATACAAAAGGGGAGAAAGCACAGTCCAGCCCTCAGGACGTTTAGTCCAGAGAAGAGACAGACCACAGCCCGAGTGGGATGCAGGGGCTGGGGGAGGGGAGGTTCAGCGAAGGTCTCATGAAGGAGCAATACTTGGGTTGAAGGATAAGTAAATGTTCAATAAATCAAGAAAGAAGAAACAATACTCCACAAAGACAACAGCACATGCAAAAGCATTAAAATAAAAGAGAAAATAGAAAGTTTGGGGACTTTAACGTTATACAGGCCAGCCAAGCATGGGGACAGTGTGGGCAGCTAGACGGCTTTGCTGAATATACCTGAGCCCACCCATGCCCTCACCCACAGGAGGCAGGGCCACGGCCAGGGATCCTTAGAATTCATGGTGAGGGGCCTGGACTTTTCCCCAGAGCTACCACAAGGTTTTGAATAGCTCTTAGCAGGGAGCTACATGATTTGAGTGTATCTCTCTGGTCTTTGGAAAGAGCACTCTGGCAGTGGTGAGGGGGATAAACTGGAAGCGGAGAGACTGAAGGCAACATTTTCAGACGTGACCTGGGAAGACTGAAACGTGGTCTAAATTAAGGAGGAAGAGAAGAAAGATTAAGAAGCAGTGTCCTGGTGACTGAGTAGGTGGAGGAGGAAAGGGGGAAGGCCAGGTCCAGATCATTTCCAGGTTTCTGGCCCAGGGGTATAGTGAGAGGATGATATGTTCTTCAGGGAAAACAGATGGAATAGTAGCTATCTGCTGTTTCTGCCTACACAGCAGCATCCACCCTCTCTTCTTTTAAACATTTTCTTTCTAAAAACCGCCCCTTCCCTGCTCTCAAGTCATACGATTCAGAGGGTTTTGCAGAGCACTCTCCCATGCACTCATCCACCCCGCGCACCCCCACTCCTCACAAACCACCCTCCCCTTCCAACGGGCTCCAGGACTGGGCACATAATCAAAGCCAAATCGAGTGACATGGTCCAAATCTCTGGCCATAGGAACTGTGTCAGCCATGCACATGCAATCATAGTGGTCTAATTATAGTTAATCCCAAATTCTCTTTTCCTGCAGAGGTTAAGCCGAAAGCAACAGATGACAATTTTGCCACCATTAAAGACGAGAAGAAATCAGAACTTGACCCTTTCTGAACTTCTCCTTTACTGGAGCAAGTATGTGCCCCTTCCTACCTGAGCAAGTATAAAGTGGGTTTCTCTCACTTGCAACCAAGAGTCCCCACACATACAAGGAGTAAAGACAAATGTGTTTCAATAAAGAAACAAAGTTTATTTTTATGAGTAGTGGATTAAAAAGACCTACCTTACTGTGACAAGACTGCCTTAAAACATTTAAGTCTACAAAAGGCACTTAGGAACTCTACAGCAAAGTTTACCCTGAATAATGAAAAGCCAGACCAGACTGTTTTAGAAAATGTTACTGCATCAGATAATGGCACATCGACTCATTCAATTAACATTTATTGAGCATTCTCATGGTTTTTAGACTTGTGCAATAAAAACTATAAAAGTGTATTCTTGGGTTTGAGCTGGCCCATCCAAAGTCGATCCATAAAGAGCAGCTGTGTGTGCCGTTCAGGCTAATTGTGTGAAGTTGGAGAGGCCAGGTGTTTCTGTCTGGCCCACCAGCTGCACTTGGCGGTCAGGGCACCATCTGAATTTCAGTCTGGCCATCCATAAAATGTGGCTGGTGAAGCAGCACCTTGAATGAGCTTTTAGGTGAAAGACAGAGCAGAATGTGTTTAGAATTCCTCTCCCCTCCAATAAAACATCCACTAACATTTATGGAGGAGTCTGGATAAGGCATTGTGCCAGGCCCTCTTTTCTTTCCTTGAGAAAACCCCACCTTCAGCATAGGTCCAGCTGTTATTAATGCACCTCCATCTCCATGTAAATATGCCTGAATTGTTACCTCCTGCCCTATATGCCACCCCATTGCCAGGCCCAAATAAATATTCTCATGTCCATCTGTGGCGAGCATTTGTTGGTCACCCTGTGCCCATCCTCACTTTTGTGATAGCAGTGCACCAATGTCCTTTGAGCGAGCACCTAGTGACCTAGTAACTCCCCACTGTGTGCTGTCAATCGATGCTGCTGGCTCAGGGCTGTGCATGCTTCCTTGTATTCTGGTGCCTTACAACTAAAGAAATTTATTATATACAATAGTCCACTGCGATTTAAACACTAAGTAATAGCTAACATTAATAGCACACTCTGCAACCGATACTCTCTTTCACAGTTTATCTCTTTAAATCAACCTTTCTGGAACTGAATTTTTCTTCTCCCCCCAGATAAATCACTTATTGATTTCTTTATTTCTCACAACAGCACAATCATTTGTTCAGTCACTTAAGATTTTTTCAATCTCAGAATGGTTTTGACTCTTTGCTTTCACTAGCCCCCTATAATCTGTCGTGTAATCCTGGTTATGGGATCTCCCAGATTAGTGCCTTCCTTTCAATTTTCTCTGTCTCCATGTTTGTCAGAGCCTTCCTCAGCACCCAACAATGTTCTCCTGACTCTGCCACCAGCCTGTCTCCAAACCATCCCAATCCCACTGTCAGAAATATGTGGCTAAAATTTTATCATCATTGTGTCACACCTCTTCTACCTGTGGTTCATAGAACAAATATTACAGGAAAATGATGTACAGGGAAACTCCTTGATTCATCTAAATTCTGAGCTGCCCATAAGCAGGCTCCAACTCTCTCCTAATTTACGTTATATTATTCCCAGCAGAAAACATCTGCTAGAAACAAGTATCCTCAAACATGTAGTAGATTGCAAAAAAATAGCTATAATTTTTCCAGCTCTTTATCATCATATGTGGAGCCTTTCTATACCCCTTGAATCTGGGGTGACCTGATTTGATATGGCTAATGGAAGAATACCTAATGTGATACAAGCAGAGGTTTACGAGTTGCTTTTGCATTGGGGGTTGTTTTTGGCTCTTAAAACACTATTTGAGTGCCCTGTAAAGAAACCCATGGGAGTATGCTGGAGAATGAGAGGTACATGTTCTAGTCACCAGTTAACCTGGCCAATAGCCTGACAACTGCCAGACATATGAGTGAAGCCATCCAAAATTATTCTATCAGCTGACTGAAGATACCTGAGGGAATCCAACCAAAACAGCAAAAGAACCATCTTGCTGAACCCAGCCCAGATTGCTGACCACCACAAGCATGAGTTGTAGTAGCTGTTTTAAGTAACTGAATTTTGGGGGATTTGTTATGCAGCAATGGATAACTAATATAACATCCAAACTGATTCTGTCACTTTCTCAGAATTTTTTTTCAATTACTATTTAGTGTCTTAGGCACTCAATTATAAAACATGTTCTTTAATGCTTTGCATCATTATTTAATTTTTCATGGGTCCTATTTTCCCCCTTAAATTTTCCTTGTGAAAAGACTATTCACTTTATATTGTTATATTACACATATGTACAAAGTGAACACACAATAACTATTTAGGAATCAAGTACTTTTCCAGAGCCCAGCAATCAATCACATCAACTGACAATCATTATTTCAAACACATACTTTGATCATTACTTTTAAGAGCTTTAAAGAAAGCTGATAAGATGCAAACCATAAAATATGAAATCTAGTTATCTAACTTATATAAAGGATAAAATCATGAATAGTATATATTATATTAGCAACCAATTTATGGATTAATTTTCAGTAAATTGCTTCCTGCAAGTGAATCTGCATACCAATCAAAGGGGTACAAAAAAACCAAATATATAAGAGTAAAAGTTTCACAGAAGCAACTATCTGATTTTCACCAGGATATTATTTTTCTCCCAAGACACAAATTTCTCCTACGTGGTTTGCAACTGTAACCTGACAGACTGCCAAAAACAAAGCTTCTATTCTAAGAGTGTTACTGATTCTCTTGTTGCTGTTCTATTAGATTTTGCATTTAAAAGAGTGATTCCCTTGTGTTTCTTATAATGATGCACCTGCTCCTTGGGAGATTTCCTTTTTTGACAAGAAATGCCTTGAATTTGGCAAGAAAAACAGCTCCAGGCTTTTTCTGATACTATCAAAAATCATTTGTTTGTACTAGATGTTTGTGTGGGTTTCCCTTCTCTTAAGAGCAATAAAGTACTGCTACAGTTCCTTCCAAAACAACAGCACACATCCAGTTCTTGGCCTCTGTGCTGCATTTCTATTGTACACCTGCACCAGAACAACTGCCTGGAATTAGCAAAGCTGTGACACAGCAGACAGAGAAATTCATTTGCTTTAGTCACTTCCTTTGGACATCAGCAAACAGTAAATGTCAAATTAATAAATGCAGCATCATTGCAAATCTCCCATCTGTAACCTTTCTTCATGAAATGTTTCTATGGAGAAAATGAAGTTTATATTCAAAATTATATCCTTCTTTTTAAATCCCATTTTCTATTTTATTTCTAACTGAGATGTCCAAAGATCCACAAGAGAAGCACCATCTTTTTCTTTCCGATTCTAGACCTGGGAAGGAATACATATTTGGCTATAGGTAATCCTCAGTTAATACTCCCTTCTGGAGAGATTTCTGATCCGTACCAGAATGTCACGCCGTTTCCAAATAGTTTTAAAGACACCTTGAGATGTCTCCCTACACTCTAAGCATGCTGAATTAATTTAACACGGAGATGCATCAGAAACAGCAACAGACTTTGTCTCTCAAATGTGTACACATTAGCATACTGCTTTCCTTACACCTTGTTCTCTTTGCCTTTTAAAATTTCAATATGTACAAATGAAATACAGATTTCAACCCATTCCCACCTGGGATGTCTGCTCCATTATAAGAGAAATAGGGGTTTTGCCTTCCTGCCTATCCAGCAACGAAAGCAGTGCTTGAAAATTACGTGTTTAGAGTGACACCTTGGAGAACTGACATACTCTGCACACATGTAATCCTCATAAGCCTCCCCAGACAGCCCTTATTTCATTTTGCAAACTGCACCCTGGCCGGGCTCCACGGCACGTGGTGTGTGGCGAGACTGTCCTGTAGTGGCTCTCCTTCCTCTGGGCTTTCTGACGGGCACTTGTCAGTAACAGCCAAGGGGAGGGGGCCCAGCCCCCAGCAAGTGAAAAAGGGACACCACAGTAATGCTTCCTTAATTAACTTTCCCAAGGAAAGCAACGTTCCCACAGGAAAAAACAACACGTTTCCCCCCTCCTAGCGGTCCATTGAAAATGAGCAACAATGCTGTTGCCTTTTTGTTTCCTAAAGACTTTTCTTCCCTGCAAGCAGTAGCGTGTTCCTCAAAGAATGCTAGTATTTCCTGTGGAAACTGTATGGCTGCCAGTAATGGCTCATAATTCTCCCTCTTTTCTTTTCGTAAAAATGAAATAAACAAAACGTGGCATTTGACAATAGCCAAAATTGTGTTCGCCCCACTTACCACCTGCAGACGAGAGTCGTCCCCAAGAAAGAAGGCCCGGAGGGCGACAGTGCCCCCGGAATCGCGGCCGGGCCGAGCAGGACGGCGCCGCGGGAGGGCGGCGAGCGGCTGGGCGCGGGAGCCGGAGCCGGCCGGGCCGGGCTGCACCAGGCGCCCCTTCACCGCCGACTGCTGCTGCCGGCCGTGCCGCCGCTGTTGCTGCCACCTCGTCCCTCCCCGGCCCTGCTCCCGGGCGCCGCGGCACTGCCCATCCTGCTCCGCGCGGTCGGGGGCAGCGAGAGGAATCACACACGACGCGCGCAGAGGGAAAGCACAGCCCTGCGCAACCCGAGGGGCTGTCCCCTCCCCGCCGCCGCCGTTACTATAGAGACCCCGACACCCCGGCTCAGGGGCGCCCGCGGCACAAAGGGCCCGGGGCGAGCGGCGGCGACACCGCCGGGCGCCCGGTGCAAACTTGGAGAGGCTGAGCCGCCCGCGCCGCCGCCCCGCCGCCCCGCGGCGCCCGCGCGGGACCTGGACTCACCGGGTGCCGGGCGCGCCCGCAGCCCGGGCGCGAGAGGACCGACGGACCGACGGGCGGACCGACGGGCGGCGGCGGCGGGAGCGGGAGCGGCCGCGGCGGGAGCGGCGGGCGGCGGGGGCGCTGCCGCGGCCCGCTACGTCACAATGCGGCCCGGCCGCGGGCGCCGCTCCCCGGCCCCAGCGCGGCGGAGCAGCCCGGGCGCGGAGCGGGCGGCGCGGGCGCACGCGGGACGGGGCGCGGCCCCGCTGCCAGCCTGCCGCAGCCGCCGCGCGCCCCGCTGCCCCGCGCCCCGCCGCCCGCCCGGCCCCGCCGCCCGACTGACAGCGCCCCGCCCGCGCCCGGCTCCTGCCCTCCAACCTGCTCTCGCCCTCACCTCCGCTCCTCCACCTCCGCTGCCTCCGCTGCCCCGACTGGGCTCGTGTCCTCCCCGCCCACTTCTTGTCCCCGCGCCCCACTTTCCCTTCCTGCCCCCCCTGCTTCACAGGCCCCCGGGACGCGAATCGCCCCTCACCGCGGCGAGCGTCGGCCGCTGCCACCTCACTGGTCCCCAGACCATCCAAGGTCCCGGCAGAAGCCGGGACGGGAGACCGGGCAGGGCAGCGCGGAGGGGCCGTGGGGACCGTCGAGTCCGGGAAGCCTCTGGCGGGCTCAGCCCGTCCGCGCGGGCCCACCCCCAGCCCCCGGGCTCGCCCACCCTGGAGGGCCGCGCCCGCAGCGGGGAGCAGGGGCTTTGCCCGGAATGTTCTGTGCTCCAGAGTGGGGGGTGGGTGGAGGAGATTTGGGTCTGAGATAATGGCTTTTTAATTCGACGTTTTAATGTACCAGTGGTCCCGCAGAAATATTTACTTTTCTGTCTCCTAATTGTTGGGGGCGGGAAGGGGGCTGATGGATGGGACGTCAGCAACGCCTGCAGTGGTGACTGCCTCTTTCCTAATTTCCGAAGTGAAGTCAGGGGGAGTGGAAGCATTTATGGTAACGTTGGCTCGCGACCGTCTCGCTGTTGCCCTCTGGAAAGCTTTAAATGGTTTTTAAGAAATCTTTTTCCCAGGCGAGATGACTCGGAGAAGCTCACTCAGCAGAGCCATTGAGGACCACACTCCTGTTCCAGGATGGCTGCCTGCCTGGAGCTGCCCCAGAGGAAAGTGTAAGGAAGTAAGTCCTGGTCAAGTTAGGGGCATCCTTGTGCCCTTGCTAGTCCGGGGACAAGACCAGCGCCAGGATCCTGGGGAACCCAGCACCGTCTGGACAGCGGCCGTGGGGATGTGCGTCCGGTGTGAGCCTTTCACCGAAAATATATCTCTAATAAGAAAGGAAGGACACGTGGTCGTTTAAAAACCTGGGTTCTCTGGGTATCCAGTGTGACCGCACGAGCATCTACGGGTCACAGGCTGCTCTGTTGGCTTCTCAGAGAAAAGGCAGTTGTAGGACTGGGAGGGCATGGCTGCAGCAATGCCTCTCTGGGACCTATCTGGACTAGGACCATAGTCACTGAAATAAGGACTACCTAGAACACCAGTAGAAGACATTTCCCATGCTTCCAATTCCATTTCCTACTGAAACACGAAATTTCTCTCCCAGCTTTTGACCTAAACAGCTAAGAGCATGTCCTACAGTGCTGTCATTTGTTTATTGTAATTTATCACATATAAGACTTTAAGTACGTACATGGAAAGTGGCTTCACGATTTTAAAAATACACATTATCCCTCAGTAGAAAATATAAAATCGATGACATCATATGGTACTAAAAATACTTGCAAATATTGAGTTTAATTTGCTCACATCTGGATAAAATAAACCCTTCCTCTTTTTTTTGCCTAGTGTAAACTCTGAGAAAAGCAAGATGTGGATGGAATTGGTGTCACCCTTGACGTGATCTACAGAGAACATATTTTCATTCCCATCCTCTTAAATATTTTGACACCCTGGTTTTTGAAAATCACATTTTAATTTATTGATAGAATCATTTATTGAAGAATTAGAAATGGCTATCTGCTTTCAGCTGTCCTAAACATCCATTAGCTCTAACAATGAACCAGGTGTTAACACAGTAGAAATGATTCAACAAGAAGGGGTCTGATTGTGTTGTATGAACAGAAAGTGAGTTGTCCTGGAAAAGCAAGTTTTCTGTTTTTGCATAGCCAAAGGAATAGCATGCCATAGTGTAAAAGAACAATCTTTGAGTTGTTGTTGTAGATATTTTCCTCTGTTTTTTATAGTTCTTTTGTTATGGTTTTTTCTTTTTGGAACATGTTTTTGATTACATATGTACCATTGTTTCCATGTGATTATTTTTACACTGTTTTAAATCTAGGCTTATATACACTTTCCCACATAGGCTGTGAGTTTGCTTTCGTTTGGATTGTTTATTGGTTTGCTTCTCCTGTGCAAACCCTTGCCAAATCCAAACCACAAATTGATATACCATCATGTGGAAGTAGTCTGTCAGTTGGATCTTACTGACAACCAGTCTCTGACACTGTCTTCTAATCAAGCAGCTGCCTCTATAGGCTAGTTAGTACCAATGAAGTGGCTTAGCAGACACAGCCCAGGACTGTTTACACTTTTTTAGAATAGCCCCCACCCGTGCCTGCCGCAGCATGGGGTGTGTTCCTCTTAGAGCACTTAGCATATTTCTGCTTCTTGTCTGTTTCTAGTCCCGTTCTATTCTATTGTCAGTTCCCATCATGATGACAGGGAGTACATATTACTCATACTTGGATCCTCAACACTGAACACATTTTAATACTCAGAGTTAGCTACTGAAAATAATTAGTACAGAAGTACATTTCACTGCATATCATCTGCCAAAGAGCTGCCGTGTAATTGTTCATTCAATTATTACAATTAAACATCTGCCTCTTCTATTCTTTTACCCAATTTCTACAATACATCTTTATAAAAATTGGATAAAACTACCAGATACTGCCAATGATCAGACTGAAAAATATTCTTTATTTTTTCTATTTCTTAATTGTAGATTTTACTCAATGAAACATCCAACTCTGTAGTAAAGTCTCAGATTTTTTTATTCTCATTGCTGAGCCTGGGTCATTGAAGATCCCTGTTTGAGGTCCTTTCTGATTTCTGGTTGGGAACTATAATTCGGTTGGGTCAGGCTACTCTTATTCTGGAGCCAAGTTTGTTTTATTTGCTTGGCTCCCAACATATATAAATAATTATAAGTTATTTATATCAAGAATCAGACCACACACTTTATGCGAATGAGATTATATCAGTCAGGCTAGGTTAGGTTATGCTGTGGTAACAAACAATCCCAAAACAGCAACCCAAAACTTCTACAGATTAATAAAAATGTATTTCTTGCTTTTACTATGCAACATTTCCAGGTGGGCTGTATCTTTGCTTCATGTCTTTCTCACTTAAGATTTCAGCCCAATGGAGCAGCCACTAGTAATAATATTGCTGGTCACTCCAGATAGGGGAAGAAATCTCTAGAGTATCTTACACCAGGAATTAAACACTCGGCTTAGAATTTATACAGATCTCTTCTGTTCATAACTCACTGGCCAGAACTAGTTGTGTGGCTCCATCCAACCACAAGAGGACAAGGAACTGCAATCCTACAACATCCCCAGAATACTTGGTAAATAATAATATGAAAAAGTATGAACATATTACACTTTATTATAGATATTACAAAGTATGATAAAATTCCCTGAGTATTTTACATAAAAGCCATAGAACATATGCATGAAAATTGATGCCGAGGAGAAGTATAAATTCTATAGCAGTTTTGATTTCTGAAATAACCACCAAAACAAGAATAAAAAATGTGGACTTTGACAAAGAATGATTAGGAATCCAGTTTTTGAATATTTTTCAGTTTCACAAAGAAAGGAATGATTATAGAAAAACATACAATTACCTAGTTTTCTACCAGATATTAGGACACCCTCACCCTTTCTCCCTCCTTTCCACCTCCTTTCCTCTAAATATACCTTCCTCACCTTAAACTTCTTTAGACCAGAGTTCATCTTTGTTACCCCATGTGTCTTTGGGTGCCTGAGCCCAGTGTAATTAAGAATTTGACATTCCTCACCTGACCTGTTTTCTATGGTCATTTTTTTTCACTTTTAAATGGTTCTTTTCCTTCAATATTCTTTTTTTCTTTCTTCTTGAGCCAAATTTTAGCCTTTTGCTTCATCTTAGCACCTGCAATAAAGTTATAACTGGGGGGAGAGATGAAATCCAAATCCAGCAGTTTAGCTGCTTATAATATAGCATCTTTTTTTTTTTTTTTTTTTTTTTTTTTTTTGAGACAGAGTCTCGCTTTGTTGCCCAGGCTAGAGTGAGTGCCGTGGCGTCAGCCTAGCTCACAGCAACCTCAAACTCCTGGGCTCAAGCAATCCTGCTGCCTCAGCCTCCCGAGTAGCTGGGACTACAGGCATGCGCCACCATGCCCGGCTAATTTTTTATATATATATATCAGTTGGCCAATTAATTTCTTTCTATTTATAGTAGAGACGGGGTCTCGCTCTTGCTCAGGCTGGTTTTGAACTCCTGACCTTGAGCAATCCGCCCGCCTCGGCCTCCCAAGAGCTAGGATTACAGGCGTGAGCCACAGCGCCCGGCCAATATAGCATCTTTAATAAAAGATTTGGCGTAGAAGGAATTTTGTGGGTTGTTAATCTGATTCCCTGAGATTATACTGGGATTTCAATTAATCCTATTACTTTGCTTTACATATTCTTATATATCATTACAAGTTTTGTTGTTGCCATTTTAAATGGAAACGATTAAACCATATGTAAATATACAATCAGATCAATGTGTATGCTAAGTGTTACAAGGCAGCCTGGGGCAAAAATACAGACAAAATATCCTCAAGGCACTAAGGAGTTTTCTGGAAATCATCTGACTAGGGAAGATGATTTGCCCCCATGCTCATTTTCCGTCATGAGTTACTATGACAGAGCACAGGTGAGTCTGTAAAGCTGCTGGAATACAGAGAGAAACTATGAATTCCAAATCCCATACAGGCAGAAAATGTGCAAGCTTCATGATTGGATTTAGCTACACTTACTTTAACCCAATAGCTGGATTTTTGCAGGTTAGCACTGCAGTTGTCTTGAGCTCACTCTTCACCTTGGCTCTGAGAGACTCTCTGCCCATCCTTGTTAAGCTTCATCTGTAAACTTTCTGTTTTGATTTAAAAGTGGTATTTCTACACTATCTGAGTCCCAGTTTACTGGTCTCTTTTCTCAAGGATGCTACCCACATTGCTTTCAACAGGTTTATTTTTCCTGGATACTTTTCCTGAAAAGCCTTTTCCCTCCCAAGGTGGCTTGTTGTTTTCAGGTCTATTTGAATGACTCCCCTTGGGTCACATCACATCTCCCTATCTGCACACTGAGTCTGAATCAGGTTGTCAGTGACAGTGGTGAAATCTACCTGTGCTTCCAGAAAACACTCATGTTTGAGAAATCTCCTCACCTTCTTATTGTGTTCCAGGAAATGGTTCACCACAAGGAGCCATCCTTGCTTATATGACTTAAATAAAACTCTCTGCCCACTCTTTCTCATGACTCTCAGAAGACTCACAGATGACTTCCTTGTTTACTTATGATTAAGGCAAACACAGACTTTTCCCTTTTTGCTGAACATGCTGATAAAACCTGACACAGACCTTCTAATTTCCCTTTCTTTATCTCATGAATGATTAGCTGAGATTAAAACCATCCCTCTGAAACTTACTAGACACAGAGATATTTCCTCTTCAGCTCACTGACCTATACTTTCCCTGATTAAAAACAACCCTAACTGTAAACCATCCCACCTGTAACTTGTCTATTCCTCCCTAAGGCAAAATCAATCTGCAAAAATGCTTTAATATTCAGATTTAGGGTACTCTTCCTATTGCAAGAGCCTGAATAAGATCAATCTTGTCTGCCTTTTGTTTCTGACACCATCCTTTCCCCCCTGTAGATTCTATGGTTTCTTTTTCTTATTTTCATTAATAGCTACTCAAGTCACTGATGTGAATTGATATCATGGATCTGTTATTAAATCATAAAATAGTTATGTCTAAGCAAACTTATAGCGAACATTTTTGTTTATAAGGGAAATATCTCATACTCAGCAATAATTGAGGAAGGTTTAAAATCCTTCAAATTGTATAGCATTATTATTAAACTTTTTCTTACATTTGTGTTTTCTATTGGTGAAATAAATAGCCCTCCAAATCAGAGTATTCTTCCTAGCAATAAATGAAAGTATTATACACTTGCTGAATGCTCACCCTATTTGCATTCATAACATGACATGTGTATAACAGTATTTCAGTTACTAAATACTCTGCCAGATTGGATGCTATTGCCATGAGATTAATATAACAAAGCTTCCAAATTAGTAATTTGCCTGCTGGGTTACACAATTTCCCGTCTTGGGTCAACAGTACAGAAAGATCCTTGACCTAGGATGGGTGCTTTCAACAGTTGGTATATCTCACAGATTAAAGACCACATGGGGGGTGGAGATCCTCAGGGAGGGGTAGCTGTAGTTTCCCTCCCAGAATAAAACCAAACATCTGATAAAACCAAACATCATCTGAGGCAGTCTGACCCTGACTGGGGATTTCAATTTTCAGAGAGAAAAAAAAAAGGGAGAAAATTCATTTAAGACTGAAAAACGGAGAAGTCTTATGAGATTCATATTTTGTAAACATGTATTAATAGTACTCAGGCAAGGGCACGGTTAGATACTAGAGATTTCACACGTGTGCATAAACACAGATTACATCTCTAACTGAAGGTTTTGGTATTTGAAATGAATTTGATTAGGTTGTCTTAAAAAGGAATGCTGGTCAGCTGAGTGTGGTTAAATGATTTGAAGAGGAATGCAGATCAACTTCTGAACACCACACCACACTCACGTGGACCTGCCACAGCCGCAGACTATGAAATCTATAAAAATGCATTCCATTGATTACTTATCAATTGTAACTGTACTGTATATTTAATTACATCTGGTCCTATAGGCAACTATGAAGTCTCCTCTCTTCATTTTGATCACTTTACTATAGCATATAATCAATGCTTTATTGATATTACTAAGAGATAAATCTGCTTTAGTTGGATTCAGAGTTTCTGTTGTCCTCTCAGGTAATTCACATTTTTATTACCTACTCTAACTTAAGACCAAGGACATGCATTTGGAAGTAATTAGATAGGTTGATGCACATGCCTATGAAATGGAAAAGGGGGATTTAGATCTTATGAGGATTAAAGCTATAACTGACTTGAGTCTCTGGCTTTATCTTTAAGCAGCTTTTAGTGGGTTAATAGAACAGAGACTTTTTCCCTTGGATAAGTTATGCAAAGACATTAGAATTGGTTACCTCTAAGCAGCAACAGAAAACTGTCAGTGAATGGAATGCTTGAGTAATTATAATCCCCACTGTTCTAAAGCAGAATACATTCTATTTCCAAACAGTTTTGCTGAAGAAAGGCTAGCTCTTAAAATGAAGTAAAGTTTTCAGTTTTCTTAGAGAAGGCTATTTTGTGAGTTTGACTTTCTTCTCCAAATTTATAGCTTCCAGTATCCAATTCCCTGAGCTGGGGACATATGGTCCTCTTTAGAAAAAAACAAAAATAAAAAAATAAAAAACAAGGAGAAAAATGCTAAATACATATTGAATGAGGTGAAAAAAAAAGCTGATGGCTCATAAAAAAATGTTCCTTGTAAATCATGGGGAATTTTTTTAAAGTGGTTTGTGGCAATAGAGAAAGATATAATTGTTGATAGAATAAATGCTTTTAAATTCAAAGTCCAAGGTAGCCCTGTAGTGTAAAGGGATTAAGCATATTGACCTAGAGTCAGACTCTCTGGGTTCAAACCTCAGCTTTACTTCTTACTTTATCTTTAAAGATATTTAATGTGACCAGGCTTTAGTTTCCTCAACTACAAAGTGGTATGCTAATAGTCTCTACTTCCAAAGATCATTATGAGAATTAAATAAGCTAATATATTTTTTTTAAATTTATAAGTAAACACATTAAGAGAATTGATGTGTTTGTTAGCCAATTAAACTCTACAAAGCCTATGGCACCTGGATGAATTCACTGGCAATATGGACTCTGGAGCTGTGCAATGGCTAGTTGGTATTAAATGTCTCTATTTCTCTACTTGTATCATGGAATTAAACAGAACAGAATTCTTTGCTCCTTAAACTGAAATAGTAGTACATCTTGGATTCTTATGTGTTGTGTGTATAGTTGTTCACAACCCTACTTTTATTATAATCACTTAGATTATGTGAAATGTTATTTGAAAAACCTTTTAGTTAATGTTTAAATATTGCTATTGGTTCTCTGGCAATTTAAGGCTTTTTAAAATGTGGATCCTCCCATTTGATACTTAACTTTGATTTGTAAACAGCATTTAACATTCTACCCAGACCTCCAACAGTGATTTGACTAACAACTCAGGAACAGATATAAAGAATGAATTTTCAAAACTAAAACATCTTTAATGAGAGGTGTACCATCAGCATTTTTAACTGTAGGACCGAATTTATTAATCATAAGATTTTGATACCTTTGCCATTTATGTGATAGACCTGGAAAAATATGCTTCTTGGGAAAATACAAAGTACTTTGTTATGTGTTTATTCAGCAGATGGTTGTGAGCACCTTCTGTGCACTGGGCACTGTGCTAATTGTTTAGGATACACCAAGGTGAACACCACAGACCCGACAGACTGCCCTTATAGATAATAAACAAGTATATTTCAGTGTTTCTAGGACCCATGAAGGCAAAAACAGATAGCCATGGCAGAAAATAAAGACAGGATTTAATATAACATTGGGTGGTTAGGGAAGACCTCTGAGTTCTGAAGAAGCAGAAGAAGCCAATGATGCGAATGATAAACAGGAACATTCCAGGGAGAGGAAGCAGCTTGTGCCGCTGAATGTCTATCCACCAACTACTCAGAAGCCAAAAAGGTGTTCAGAGTGTTTCTTAAATAACTAAGGGATTTAAGTAGGGTCATATGCCAGAAACACGAGTGGAAATGTTGACATATTAAAGTGATTGCAAGGCCTCTGTGCTATCGATGTCACTGCATATTGCTCATCGCTAGAAAGCAAGTCTTAAGAGAAAGTAGAAACTCCTAAGACGTCCCCTCTGGTGTGAGGATCAGCAGTGCTATTAGAAATGTGTAGCCAAGGTACTAAGGAGATTAAGTATCCCCAAACCTCGGGGTATTGAGACTAGAACACAAAATAAACTTAACAGCAAGCCAGGTAGCAGCAAATCATGAGGTGATGAAAAAGTCTACGAGAATCATAAATAATCAGGTAGATATTTTAAAACATTTTCATTATCTAATATGGAATTTAACTTAAGAATTTTGATCTGGAAATTTGGAACACTTCTCACCTCTCACATTCTATGTTTTCTAAAATCTGTCATGAGTTTGGAAATGGCTTTGAGTAGCTGTATTGACTAGGGGAAAAGAACTTAGAATCTTGGTACACATGTGAAGAAACAAGGATTTAAAAAAAAATTGCTATGTTCACAGCATCCTGAACTACTCAGAACTCGGTGGTATTATATAAAAGGACCATAAATCTATAGCAAATACCTGGATCCTACACAGTCCTTCCAGGCCGGGCTGTTGAACACAGTAGCTATTAGCTGCATATAGTTATGGAGCATTTGGAATTTAGCTAGTCCAAGTTGAGACATGCCATGAAGGTAATAAATACACTGGATTTCAGTGTCTTAGTAAGGAAAAATAATGTAAAATATCTAATAATTGTATAATATTTAGATAAATTGAATTAAGTAAAATATTTAAAATTAGTTTCACCTGTTATTTTTATTTTTAAAAATTCTAGCCACTAGAAACCTTAAAATCACATATACCACTCACATGGTATTTCTATTGGACAGCTCTGTTCTTGGGAATGTGAAAAATCATCCCCGTCATACCTGCTCCCTTAACATCCAAACCGTTCTGTCAGAATGATGGCAGTGTGGTTAAAAGGGGGAGCACGGGTGGATAACCATCTGCAGGTTTACCGGGACAGTAACAGATGGAGGTGACAGTTACGCAGTATTGGGAAAATTGATGTTAAGTAGAAAACTCATCAATAAATGCCAGGAGGAAATTACTGATGTACTCTGTAGATGTTCCCAAAGAAGGAAATTGAGAATATTAAAAATAAAACAAAACCGAACTATTTTATGCTTATGCTCAGTGACTGAGGGACTGCAGAATATATTGTCCTTCAGATCTATTTTTCAAATAGAAGGAGAGCATGAGTGATTCTCCAAACCTGTACTCAACTTCCCTCCCTCTCTCTCAGTCCAAAACAAAGAAACAATCAGAAAATAAGCCTTCGCAGTCAGTGGGTTAAGTAGTGTGTATTTCGCAAACTTCGTAAAAATAGTCTCACTCCAAGTAGACTATGCAACAGATGTTGATGATACTTCACATGAGCTGAAGACAGAAAAAACTATCGTATCTTAATACTTGGCTGGAGGAAAAATCTTTTCCCTTTAAAAGATCTGTGTAAATGTATCCCGTTAGCAAACTAGCTAATATGTCAGGCTTCAAAGTGACTGGACTGTACACTTACTGTTTTACTAATCCTCTGGCTTCCCCTGTTTTGAGATGGCTACAGAAAAGTCCATTGGGGGATAGTTTCCCCTTGGCTTTCACACTTGGCAGAGGAGTTCACTGTCCTCTGCTCTTCCTCACATTAGTTATAAAGCTGTTTGTCATCTCTGGTATCCGGAACACCTGCTTTTTAAAGGACTGCTGGCTCAGGAAAGAGAACATAAGTTATTTTTATGCAATAACTTGCCAGCTCAAGACTTTTTAAAACCCTATCTGAAATGGTGTATTTTCTTCCCCCATCATCAAATAAGGTATCTTAAAATCAGAATTTTTCATTTTACCAGAATTTCCTTTTGAGATAAATCACTGAGAGGCAAGTGACGGGACAGTTGGGGAAACCAGAGAAAAGAGAGAGCGCCTTCTGCTCGTAACAGGATACACAAGGGTGCAAAAACACAAAAAATCATGTTTTCTAATCCAGTGAGAAATTTTTGGAAGAAATTATGGGGACCCTAGGCAGGGAAACTTTCAAAACTTTAGGAAGACTAGGAAAATGAGGGTGGTTCTGTTACTTCTTCATATGAAATGAGACGTATTTAAAATCCCAAGTTTAGGCCGGGCGCAGCGGCTCACGCCTGTAATCCTAGCACTTTGTGAGGCCGAGGCGGGCGGATTGCTCGAGGTCAGGAGTTCGAAACCAGCCTGAGCAAGGGTGAGAACCCGTCTCTACTAAAAATAGAAAGAAATTAAATGGCCAACTAAAAATATATGAAAAAAATTAGCCGGGCATGGTGGCGCATGCCTGTAGTCCTAGTACTCAGGAGGCTGAGGCAGAAGGATCCCTTGAACCTAGGAGTTTGAGGTTGCTGTGAGCTAGGCTGATGCCACAGCACTCTAGCCTGGACAACAGAGTGAGACTCTTGTCTCAACAATAAAATAAAATAAAATCCCAAGTTTAGTGTACATCTGTTGTTTTTGTTGACTTAGCAAATACCTCATTTCTTTGAAGGACTATTATCTCATTATCTCTTTTCTTATGGGAGCTCCCCTTTCCCCAAGTGATAGATGGATTGACCCCCCTCCCTTGCCATAGGGATGAGCATATGACCAAGCCTAGCCAATCAGAGTCTCTCATCCTCTTGGCCTGGTGATAGCACAGAAACAGGCCATTGGTTGGAGCTATTGAAAATGAGGCAATCTTTCTTGTTGTCTCAGGTTTGTTAGCTCAGAGCGCGATGTAAGTCTGAGGCAGCCCTGGTTGCCATCTTTGCTAGCCTTAAGGAACAGGCTGGTTGAGAATGAAATCAATATAGACACAAGCAGCACTGAAAGATGGAAAAAGAAAAATCTTGAAAAAAATTTAAGCCCCTGTATTTCTTGCTTATATGATCACAGAATTTCGACCCAGTTTCCCTTTTCGGCATAAACTAGTTTGAGTTGGGTTTCTGTCTCTTGTAATCAAAAGATTTATGACTAATACACAATGTCTGAGTGCAAATAAAAACTGTGATAAAAGAGAAAGAAAATGAAGAAAGAAAAAAGAATAAGAGCTTCTAAAGTCGGGGGGGGGAAGAGGAAAAGTAATTATGATTCAGTATTTTCTCCTTTTCTTTCTATGTGATAGCAGAAACCACACACACACACACACACACACACACACACACAGAAATTCTAAAGAGAAAATATCAATCTTAACTTATCCACTAGAATCGAACACAAACTAATTACAATAAAATTAACTACTCCTGGCAATGCAAGTGGTCTGCATACAAAAGGGCAAAGTTTTTGCACCTCTACACCTCTCAGTTCTTTCCATATTATTTTTTTCTATTTCACCATTTCCGCTTTTTAAATAAAAAATTAATTGGCTACTTTAAAAAACTAATAAACTAATGTGCACTCATTTCTAAAAAAGTGTAAATAACAAAGAAGTCTATTCAATAAAAACTAAAAATCGAAACCTTACTCTTAGCAAGCCCATGTTACACAAATGCATCCTTGAGCATACTCCTTTTGCTTGCATATATCAAAACATATTTTTTAAACAAACAATAAAATCAAAATACATACCTTGTTCCCAATTTAACTCTTTGTAACAATTTAAGGTATCTTATGGACATCTTTTTATGCGTAGACTTAGAGACCACCTCATTTTATTTAGTGGGTGATTAGTATTTCAATGTTTTGATGGGCATTTAGTTTGGCTCTAGTTTTATGTTTTCTTTCGTTATTGCAATTAAATCCAGTGACACAGAGATAAGCAGCCTTCAATATATTCTTATACTTCTCTCTTTTTAAAAATTATGATTACTTATATTATTGTTGCAGCAATTTTCTAATTGCAAACTATGAACTAATGATCAAGACAAAGGCCAGTGCAAACCCTTCATCTTGCACACATCCTTGCATACTGGGTGTGATGAAATAGGCAACAGCCAGTGAGGCATGATGTGACATGTGACATGAGAAGAAGCATCAACGTAAATCATCTGGCCCAGGATCAGTGGGTGCTACACTCACAGTCGCACGCACAGCCACCTTCCCTCGTGTTCATGTATAACGTTCAAACCATGCTCCAGGCGAACGGGTCTTGGCAGATGAGTGACCTCTTAACCCACCTCTCTGCCATTTTCCTTGTCAGCCGCTGTCAATTACCACACAAGACAGTTAGTAAAACAGTTCCTCACCTTCAGGCAGATGTCTCTTGTCCATTTGTCTAGATCAAGCGGCTTACAAATACCTCTAATTCTGAATTCTGTGGGGGCGTTTGAGTCCTGGAAGGACTGACAATACAATTGCCACTCTTTAATCAACCTAGTAGACAGGATTCATTTATTTTACCTTCTTCTTGGCATTCCTTTCCGAGGAAGCTTCTAGAGTGTTAAAACAGTTCAGTCTTTTTTGTTTCTGTATCATCGTTAAGTCTGCCGGTGGGACCAGCCCTCTTTGGGGGTGGAGGTGGGTGGTATATGACATTCAAGGTTACTGAACCCCGATCCAGTCACCTTTAATATTTTCCTCTACCTTCTTCAGGCAAGAAAATTTGAGAAAACAATCCCTTTTGGCGGTTGTCTGTCACCTGGCTTAATTTTCTTTACAATGGCATTTTCATGCCTGACTGCAGTAAGATAAAATGTGCCGACCGATAGTGGCCCTCTCCTTGTTTGTCCAGGTAACCTGACTGTACAGGACGTGCAGGTGACTGGCCTGTGCCACCAGAGACACAGCAGGGCACACGTTCATTTCGGGTCTATTGTTTTTCTCAATGCTATTGAAATAGCATGAGACCGTTTTGTAATAAAATCTCGAAGTGTGACAGATTATTTGGCAAAAAAACACCAGCCAATTAAAACAGCAAGCCCTGTCTCTGTGTTGACAAGGAAGATAAACTCCTGATGGCAGATTCCTGTTAAACAGGGACATTCAGGAAAGAGCCAGAAGCCCACATCGGCCAGACTTCTGTGACTTCTTCTATTTTACTCTGTTTGATAATCATATGTGAGTCATAAATGGCTGCCACCAAAGCAAGGTCCCCTCAAGGCCAGCACTTGACTGCAAATTTGTGGGGTAGCAAAGCTTATGTTGGGTGCCAACCACCTCACTTCTCTTTTCAGCCGCCCTCTACCCCTCGAAGCAGGCCCTGATTTCCTTTGCCTCTAGAAACCCACTGTTCTCACCCGGGGCCGGGGTGCCCAGGAACCCCCTTTATTGTCTTTACAGTTAGAGCTGGGACGTGCCACTGCTCAGACTCTTCTGTGTCCCCCAACACTTGCCGTCACCATATACTTGGTAGGACGTGAAACCAAACTGGTAAACCTATACGAGTTAAGGCCGCCAGCAGGCCTAACTCTTGGGTAAACTGTGTATGGCTAAGAGGGTCCTCCTGGGTCTGGTTGGGATCTCTTTTATGCAAAAGAATAAAATCGTGGTGGGACTTTCAAGCACCTTCTACGGAAGGTGTTTGGTGACAGAGCTGCTTTCAGAAACCCCTGCAAACAACTGGAGGCAGCTCCCCTCCCACAACGCCTGAGGCCTGGCCTTCTGCCATCTGACAGGAAACTGGATGGAATAACCTAACAAAGCTGCGACTGTAGCCCAGCTGTCCTTAGCTCTCCTCCCACAGCAGGGGGAGAGGCCTGCCAGGCAGCGTTCTCCAGCACCAGGCAGCCTCCCGATGCTCCACAGGAGACGTAGTAAAAGGTCTTGTGGTTTGAAGTGTGTCCATTTCAGTGACTACTTCCCTCACGCTTACGTCTCATTTCCTTCGTGGCTAACCTGCCCTTGTCTGGGTGCCTAGGTGGGCTGATTGCCTCTCTGGAACCTCGTCTCAATGCCGACCACATGCTGTCAACGAGGGAGCTCAAAGCAGACATGTGTTGGGTCAAGTTGGGATAAAGAAGACAGCATTGTTTCAACTGACTCGGTTATTGCTTTTGTCTCTTTTCACCTCCATCCTATTAATATCTTTTCTGATACCTTCAAATTCTCCGTTTCATACTATGATTGTTTTTTCTTTAAACAGTATAAATTCTATGTAGTATTTCAATCATATGTTCTTTTTTTTTTTTTTTTTTTTCGTCAGAAATGGACTACGAAATCAATCATATGTTCTAAGCAACTACTGAAACTGCAGTATGGAATGTAATTTTTGATTACGATAATAGAGAAGAGAAGTTAATCTAAGGTTTTTATAAAGAAGGTTGTCTATTTCTCTGTATTCCTTAAATATATGTAAAAATTCATTTCACTATCATAAATAAAATCCTTTAAATATTTCCCTAAATTCAACTGATAATTAGTTCTCTGTCCAATCCCTGTACTTCCATGTGTGTCCTTTTATAAGATAGTCTGGAATAGCCAATTAATATCCTATTAGCAGGAGCAGATTGTCCTGGCTACTTAACTATTTTGGACACAATTCTATCTAAATACGATGTTTTCTAATTATTTCATAGGTAAAGATCTTTGTTCAGTTTACTTAGCTTTAGTCCAACATAAAGAAAATTTATAGGTACAACATTAACTTTATATTCAATGAAGTAGCTATTTAAAGGATTAAAGAATAATTGAAGACTTTGATTTGGATTGCAGTAAGCTCTCATGAATCAGTTATAAAAGGAAAATTTATTTACTTTTCACTTGCTTAATTAAATATGTATTTACCAATCATGTTCAGCAGAGAGGAATTAAACAGTGGGGGAAGATTTCACATCTCAAGAAATATAATAAAAATGAGATTGCAGTTATAAATCCCTAATCAGGAGATCTTAATGTTGATGACAGGACATTAGGAACAAGCTAATTGGGAATGTAAGAAAGACCTAGGGTAGGAGGGAGGTTTTCAAATCAATTGAGTAAATGATTGGCTAACATTGAATAGATAAGAGAAACTCGTTTCTGAAAGCTGTGTTTTCCCCTTGCTCTCAGTCTGGGAGAGGCAAGATATATAACGTGAAGTGGCAAACAGAAATGAATCCAGGGGTTTCAGGGTTTCAGCTTGAGGCTTTGCCATAGGTCTAAATCATCTGTATAATCTCATCTTATCCTTTCCTCCTTTCTCCTTAAGCCATCTGTAAAGGCAGTAAAAATACCTGTCAGTTTAGTATGTTGAAGCAAAAGGTTTAGGAAGAAGATGGAATTCCTTTTGGGATTTTTTTAAAAAGAAAATACCCTAATGGTCTAGGACTGTTTGGCTGTGAAAGTTGAGTCCCTTCCCTCCCAGTACCTGGCCTAAAAGCCTTCCCTACCTAGTAATGTAATTAACTCCCTCTTAGCCACAATGTCTTCTGTAGATTTCTATTACACATATCAGTAATGGTAATTTGGCAAGTGATAAAAAAGAGGGTTTTTGTTGTTGATGTTGTTTTGTTTGTGTTGTCTGCAGTTGCTATATAGCTGTGGTCCAAGGACACCATTTCCTCCAAGATGTGCCCTGGAAGATAGCATTCTCATAGACTACAAAGGGAGTGCTGCCCCCTACTGTTGTGCAATGACATAAACCTCAGTGATGCTCAGTAGGACACGGAGGAGGTGAAGGAAGTAGGCTCCGCAGGCACAGGAATTCAGACAAAGAGACATCTGATAAACAAATCTCTCTGGGAAATCTGTGAAAATATAGGGAAGGGCACTGGGACTAGGGTACCGATCCAGTTTATTTGGATATTAAAGAAAGGGTGGTTCCAGAAGGTTGTCAACTCAGGGACAATTCCAGGGCAGACATTTCAAATATGCCTCCACATATACACTTCATTCTGCTTTCCCTGTCAAAATACGTCACCGATCTGTGATTCTCAGAGAACCTGCTCTGAGAAGAGCCTAACCAGAGTGAAGGGGACTCCACCTCTCTGAGCCTTGGAAGGGAAACCAAGAGGCTGTCCAAGAGTCATCACTAATAAATCTGTTTTTCTTAAGTTCTCCCTCCCTTTCATTAATCTCAGCACAAAAAGCTAAAGAGTTGGTCCTGCTATTTAACATCACAAGTCCAAGAATTGAACACTATACAGAGTTAATTCAAATGTGTATGTAATGAATTTTAGTTAAATATTTACACTCTTAGAAAAGGATTGAGAAATTAGGTAGAAAAATCAGTTGAACATATTTAGGCTTTCTAGAGGCAATTGTTTTTTCTTTTTGGCATAATTTTTCAAAAACACTTTAGTACTTTGTGTCTTACATATAAAACTGCCTAGACCCTGGAAACATAAGATAATCAGAAAGAAAAATCACTGAACAATAAAGGTGATGAACTTGGTATCAAACTGACATTAAACATTTTCGACTCCTTTTGCCCTATAAGGAGCCCCTCCCTATTTCAATAAAAGTAAACAAGTCTTTTTTATTTTAACTTAAAAGATTGGAATTAAGGTAGTCCAAGCTAATGTGTATCTGATTTCAAATATTTTGCATGTAAAAGAGCCAAGTGAGAGAAGGGCTGGTTCAGCTGCAAGAATCATGTGACACCTAAAAAGCAGGCACTTCAGAGAAGGGAGTTTTTCATGGTGCAGCAAATAGGAAGCAGCTGGGTCTCCAGCATTCCTCCTCGGCCCAGACACTCCACGCCCGGGAACTGAAGTGCCAGCTTTATGTGCATGGCGCAAGGGCTTATCTTTAAATAGTCTCTCTCTTGCATTCATCTTTCATCTATTAATAGGAGTGCCCCTGCTCTGATTTTCAACCCCTAAACACGCAAAAGGGGCTTAAGACTCACTGATGAAAGAAATAGTGGAGAATCCTTATTCTCTCGTGCTTTGATGACTAGGTGCCAGGATGTGCCTAAATCACCATGAAGAGGTATAGATCTATAAACTGTGAAAATATAAATATGTGATAATACTGGATAAAAAACTAGGCAGTTCAAAAACAAATGCCCTCGAAACATGGAATGCACCTATTGAAGGGGTTTTAGCACAAGCCAAAAGATCTGGAAAATTACATCAGGAGCTTGTCTCAAATAGTAACAGGATATAAATCAAAAGCCAAGCATGTTTTAAGCACAAGGAAAGCGCACAGGTATGAGAAAATGGGAAGATGTTTTAGATATGGTAGCATTTGATCCTAACTGTTAATATTGTTTGTTACAGCACAGATGTATCAGCTGATTGTCAACCTTCTATACATGCTGTACGGGGCGTACAAGTGAGTGCAGGGACAGAGGACTTGAGGTTAGGTCTTAGGTACCGTTCAAACAAGGAATACATTTTTATCCCATTTGCTGTGCAGCAGATGTAGCGTTGCAGCCTTATGTGATAGCAAATTGTATTTGGGCTTCCTAAAATGTTCCATCTGGCTGACCTACCTGCTGCAACAGGAATTTTTGCATATGTATATAGACAGACGCTTAATCTGTGTGAATTATGGCAAACAGATTCGAAGAACAACTTGGGGACTTTGCCATTTATGCTGACTGGGTACGACCCACAGAAGAAAATTTGTGCCCATTTGTGGCAAGAGCAGGGATGAGTCATTGTCTGTCCTCCTCCCCTCACGCCCCCAGTTCACAACTGCCACATGGCCAGGCCTACTGCATGCACTGTGCTATATAATAGGAAAGAATGGCCACAGAGAGATCATTCCAGCTTGGGGAGTGAGGACAATCAGTCCAGACTTTCAACAGACCTCTTCCCACTTTTCAAGATAATGTGGTGCTATATACTCTGCTCCCGGCGGTAGGGAAGGTGTGGGTCACACTGTAATTTGCAGGTCTATACAGGGTGGAGTGGGGAATGAGGCAAGGACCTGTGGTTGCTATTGGCACTTGGACCATGTGGTACCACCCCAGACACCTGCTCATTTAGGGACTGCTCTTTGCAGCGTATCCTGGAAATTCATGTTTTCCTAGACAAGCCAAACATTCCTAGTTCTGACATTACCCTGATGATGAACAGCCTGGGTCATGAGTCTACCTGACCAAAACACATTTTGCAAAGCCAAATATTTCCATCAGTACAAAATGAACATGCTTGCCAAAAACCATAAACTCACAATTCCAATCTGTTAACACTTGTAAAAGATAGAGATCCTCCCAGAGCCATCAGTTTCCTTGGATTCTTTAGTCTCCTATATTGCCTTTACAACTGTTTTTAACTACCTTTCAATTCTTATCTGGACATCAAGGCAATGGCAGATTTTTAGGAGAAAACCTAAGCAGCAGGATAAAGACCTGCCAGTCTGGTCCTTGAGGGTAATTGTCACGTATGTTGGTGTGGTGATTTGTCCCATGTGAGAAATTCATAATTTGAAACCAATGCTTTAAAATTTTGCACTCAATAATGCTTAAATAGCCATGTAAGCTTTCAAATAATTACAACTACAGCTATTCATAGAAACCCGGGCTTCACAGGTTTCTAAATTGAGTATTATCCAAGGAAGAAAGCTCTGATCTCATATTCATGGTGTAATGCGTATCAGAGGCCAGTTTATTCAGGTGAGTGAACTAGACCTTCACATGAATGAGAAGACTCATACAGGATATTTTTGTACGGTTTCTGGTATTTGATATTACCACATCAGCTTATAAACTATTGTTTTCTTTGGGATTCTTCATTGTGGGACTGATTACTTGAGAAAATGTACATCCATTGTTTTTTCAGTTCTGAGCAGAAAGAGTTCAGACATTTTGTTTATAAGGTTAACATGAAATCCACTCGTCAAGAGTTGAGGGTAAGCTCCGTGGGGCAATGTAGTAATTAAACTTCCCTGTGAAGTTGTGGGTTCCTGAATGGCATGTCTCCCAAGAAGTTCAGTCCTGCAATCTTGTGATTAGAAGAGCTTGCTTTGTGATCATCAAATGGGTAGGGGTGTGTGTATGTGTAAGCAAATGACTCTCAAGTCTTCTATCTGCATGGCTGTTTGAAATACAGCTCATCAGGCTAAATTAAAAACACTCTTTGTTGATCTGAATATGTTTCTTTTTTTGAAATGTGCTGAGGGAAACAGGTCTGTTATATAAATTCACAATATCTCTAAGGAAATGGAGAGCAGGAATGGATGTGAAGGTCCTTTGTGTTCACATTTCCAGACCTTACATATTTTTTGTGTCACCCATTAGTCAGATTGGAGGTGGAATATGATGAAGTCCAACTATTTTAATGTTTAAAAAAATTTCAAGATTGAAGCCAGAGGTTTCAAAAATTATCTGAAGAAACTGATAACTCAATTATATTTGTGACTTTATCAACACTCACAGACAAACCAAACATTGCTTTACAACTGTTGAACTCATTAAATTTGGTATTTTCTACTTTTTACTAAGATGAAAACCACTTTCTAAGTTAATGGAAGCTGTTCTTAGAATTTCAAGGAAATTTAAGATCAGTTTTTCAATAGTTCATATGTGATGTGATTCAATCAGCTTCCTTTATCACTCCTTCTACTGTCCCCTCTTCAACAATCTCTCTCTCTCTCTCTCTCTCTCTCTCTCTCTCTCACACACACACACACACACACACACACACACACACACACACACGTGTGTGTGAATATGCACACAGAGCAGGGTGTCCAAACTCGGGGGTAAATGGGAAAGAGAGATTTCGATTTGTGAGCAGATACTTTTCCTGCTATTTAGACTCTACGAAGTGTCTAGCATGAAAGCATATGTATGAACATCAAAAAAGACATCACAAATCAACCAATATGTAAACAGAAAAATCCCAGCACCTTTCCTAAGCTCTTCGGAGGATTAATGATAAATATAAACCCTTAAATTATTTATCAGCCTGAGCTTCACCAGGCACAACCAACCACAATTTGAAAGAAATTCACATCTGACAAATTCTCACACTGACTCTGGGAAAGATTAATTTTTTATATCACTGCCCTATATACCACCTCTAAATCCCAGACTTCTCTGGTACAGCAGGTCCTCACTCAAGGTCACTGATAGGTTCCTGTAAACTGGGACTTCAGGCAAAATGATGTGTGTATAACAAAACCAATATTAATGGGATAATTAGGCTAATAGATATACACAAGAGTTAAGTTCCTTTGGCATATTTCTCATCACAGAAACATCACCAAACTTCTAAATAAAGACCCCAAACACTTCTAATGTTAAACATCGAAATAAATGTGGGCTATACATACATTTAAGAAACATTAATAGAAATAATTATTTACCCAGTTTTGGGAGAATCAATGAGTGATGGCAGTTGTAGTGGTGGTGAGTTAAATCAAAGAACAAATGTTTGCAAAGTGAAAATTGTAGGAACACTTCATCTCCCCACATAGTTCGAAAACAATCACAAATACGGTAGGCTGACTAAGCACTTTCATAAACACTAAGCACTTTCAGTGTTTATTGGTCTGCATCTTCCTGATTAACATAAACTTTCTGAATTTTTATTTTACAATAATTTGTACTCATTCATTCATTTTCCAAACTGCATATTCCAGTTCAGGGTCATGGGTGGCCAGAGCCCATCCTGGCAGCTCAGGGGACAAGGCCGGAACCAACCCCGGACAGGACACCGATGCGCCACAGGGCACAGTCACACGCACCCACGCTCTTTCACCCCAGGAACCATTTAGACACGCTGGCTCACCCAACAGACACACCTTTGGGATGTGGGAGGAAACCGGAATACCTGGAGAAAACCCACACGGACATGGGCAGAGTGCGTGCAAACTCCACACAGACGGGGGCCTTGGCCAGGAATCGAATTTTTTCCTCATAAGTGTTATAATGAAACTATATTGAGCAGAACAACGTTATTTGAGGCCTTGTGCTTTAGTGCTATCATCCTCAAACCCTAAGCCCACAGAATTCATCCTTGTGAATAATTTCTTATTTGACTGCTACCCTTTGTGTCAACTTTCTCTCATTCTATCTTGATTGTTAATTAAAAATAATAAAATATCTATTTATTTAGGCACTTAAGATATTTGTAGTTCCTTAACTTCTGTAAGTGTTCCTTTATCTTTGCATCCACACTAACATATATTGTTTTTGGACTTTTTAATAAAAGTCATTCTAACTTGTGTAAGGTGATATCTCATTGTGGTTTTAATTTGCAGTTCTCTGATGATTAGTGACATTGAGCACTTTTTCATATGTTTATTGGCCATTTGTCTATACTCTTTTGAAAAACTTCTGTTCATGTCTTTTACCCATTTTTTTTAATGGAATTGTTTGTTTGTTTGTGCTAATTTGCTTGAGTTCTTTGTAGATTCTGGTTATTAGCTCTTTATTGGATATATAGTCTATAAATATTTTCTCCCATTCTGTAGGTTGTCTATTTATTCTGTTGATTGTGTCCTTAGCTGTTCAGAAGCTTTTTAGTTTAATCAGGTCCAATTTATTTATTTTTGTTGTTTTTGTGATTGCCATTGGGGTCTTTTTCATAAATCCTTCGCCTATACTGATATCTAGACGAGTTCCTCCTATATTTTCTTCTAGAATTCTTATGGTTTCATGCCTTACATTTAAGTCTTTTATCCATCTTGAATTTTGTGAGTGATGAGAGATATGGATCCTATTTCATTCTTCTGCATGTGGCTATCCAGCATGTGGCTTTTCCCAGCACCATTTATTGAATAGGGCTTCATTTCCCTAGTGTATATTGTTGTGTACTTCATCAAAGATCAGTTGACTGTATGTGAATGCTTTTATATCTTGGTTTTTTGTTCCATTTCATTGGTCTGTGTCTCTATTTTTGTGCCCATATAATGCTGTTTTGGTTACTATAACCTTATAGTATAGTTTGAATTCTGATTATGTGATGCCTCCAGATCTGTTCTTTTTGCTTAAGACTGCTTTGGCTATTCAGGATCTTTTCTGGTTTCAAATAAAACATAGAATTATTTTTTCTAGATCTGTGAAATATGACATTGGTATTTTAACAGGGATTGCATTGAATCTGTAAATCACTTTGGGTACTATGGACATTTTAACAATGTTGATTCTACTGATCCATGAACATGATATGTTTTTCCATTTATTTGTGTCCTTTGCAATTTCATTCCTCAGTGTTTCATAGTTCTCTTTGTAGAGATCTTTCACCTCCTTGGTTAAATATATTGCTAGGTATTTTTGTGTGTGTGTGTGTGTGTAGCTATTGTGAATGATATTGAGTCTTTGATTTGACTCTCTGCTTGACTCTTATTGGTGTATAGGAATGCTACTGATTTATGTACATTGATTTTGTAACCTTAGACTTTGCTGAATTTGTTTATCAATTCCAGTAGTCTTATGGCAGAATCTTTGGGATTTTCTATATATAAGATCATATTGTCAGCAAAGAGTGATAGTTTGACCTCTTCTTCCCCCATTGGGATGTCCTTGATTTTCTTCTCTTGTCTGACTGCTCTGACTAGGACTTCCAGCACTATGTTCAATGGAAGTGATGACAGTGGGTACCCTTATATTTTTCCACTTCTTAGTGGGAATACTTTCAATTTTTCCCAATTCAGTATGATGTTGGCTATGGATTTGTCATATATGGCTTTTATAATTTTGAGATTTGTCCTTCTGTGCCTACTTTGTTGAGGGTTTTTATCATGAAACAGTGCTGAATTTTGTCTAATGCTTTTTCTGTGTCTATTGAGAGAATTATATTGTCTTTGGTTTTGCTTCTATTTATGTAGTGAATCACATTTACTGATTTACATATGTTGAACCATCTTTGCATCCCTGGTTGAAGCCCACGTGGTCATGGTGGAGTATTTTTTTGATGCATTATTGAATTCAGTTTGCTAGTACTTTATTGAGAATTTTTGCATCTATATTCATAATGGATATTGGTTTGAAGTTTTCTTTATCTGTTGTGTCCTTTCCTGGCTTTCATATCAGGGTGATACTGGCTTTGTAGAATGAGTTGGGGAGGATTCCTTCCTTCTCAATGTTATGGAATAATTTCTGCAGTATGGTACCAGCTTTTCATTGTAGGGCTGGTAAAATTTGACTGTGAATCCATCGGGTCTAGGGCTTTTGTGTTGTTTTTGTGGAAAGATTTTTTATTACTGTTTCAATCTTGCTGCTTGTTATTGTTCTGTTCAGTTGTATTTCTTCCTGATTGAATCTTGGGAGGTTTTGTTTTCCAGGAATTTGCCCATTTCCTCTATGTTTTTGAGTTTATTTACATAGATATTTTCATAGTATTCATGGATGATATTTTGTATTTCTGTAGTGTAGGTTATAATATCTTCTTTTTCATTCCTGATTGAGCTTATTTTGGTCCTTTCTCTTCTGTTTCCAGTTAATCTAGCAGAGGTCTATCAATTTTGTGTATCTTTTCAAAGAACAAAGCAACTTTTTGTTTCATTGATCTTTTGTATTTTTGTTGTTGTTGTTTTCTTTTTTGTTTAGTTCTGCTCTAACCTTAGTTATTTATTTTCTTCTACTGGCTTTTAGTTTGGTTTGCTCTTCCTTTTCTAGTTCCTTGAAATGTGCAATTGGGTTGTTAATTTGTGATCATTCTTTTTGTTGTAGGCATTTGAGGCTATAAACTCACCCCTTAGGTATGCTTTTGCTGAATACCACAGATTGTGATAGCTTGTGTCTTCTTTGTCATTCAGTTTGAGGGAACTTTTGATTTCCATCTTAATTTCATTATTGACTAAATAATCATTCATCAGCAGATTGTTTAATTTCCATGACTTTGTGTAGAATTGAGTGTTTCTCTTGATTTTTGGTTTTATTCTACTGTTGTCTGAGAAGATACATAGTATGATTTCTATTTTTTTGAATTTTTTGAGACATATTTTATGGCCTAAGATGATCAATCTTGGGGAATGTTCCATGTGCTGATGAGAAGAATGTATATTCAGTAGTTATGGAGTAAAATGTTCTATAAATGCCTGCTAGTTCTATTTGTTCTAGAGTTCCATTTAAGTTCAGTGTTTATTTATTTTCTGCTTGGATAATCTGTTGAGTTCTGTCAGTGAGGTGTTGGAGTTCCCAACAATTATGATTTATCTCTTGGCTTAGATCTAGTAGAATTTGCTTTATGAGTCTTGGAGCTCCTGTGTTAGATGTATAAATATTTAGGATAGTTATGTCTTCTGATTGAATTGTCCCCTTTGTACCATGGTATAATGACACCTTTGTCTTTCTTTACCATTGTTCATTTAAAGTTAATTTTATCTGGTGTAAGAATGGCTACACCTGCTTTCTTTTGGTTTCTGTTTGGGAGAAATATTTTTTCCCATCCCTTAGCTTGAGTCTGTATGAGTCCTTGTGGGTTATATGTGTTTCCTGGAGACAGCAGATGTTTGAGTTATACATTTTCACCTATTCAGCCTTTGACTCTTGAGTGGGACATACAGACCATTCGTGTTTATTGATATAATTGATATTTAGGATGCTGTTCTCTTCATCCTGCTGGGTAGTACTTTATTGCATTGTTTTATCGCTTGTGCTTTTTTGTATGAGCTCTGAGTTTTTAGCTGTAGGGTGGTTTTACACTGGTGGGTATCTATTGTGTTGATCCATGTATAATGCAGTTATGAGTATTTCCTGTAGGGAAGGTCTGATCTTGACAAATTCCTTCAGTGTCTGCTTGTCTGGAAAAGTCTTTATTGCACTTTCATATATGAAACTTAGTTTTGCAGGATACAAAATTCTGGGCTGGCAGTTCTTTTTAAGAAGACCAAAGGTGGGGCCCAAACCCTTCTGGCTTGTAATATCTCATTTGAGAAGTTGGCAATTAGCCTGGTGGGTTTTCCTTTGTAAGTTACTTGATATCTTCACCTCACAGGTTGCAGGAGTTCCTCTTTCATATTGACTAACCAAGTCATCCATCCAAAATCTAGACCACCACCAAAGCACCCACAAGCAAAGCCAACGGTTCTTATCCAATATATGCTACAGATACATCCTTACGAGTATGTGTGTGTGTGGGAAGCCCCATTTAAACAAAAGAAAATCCCCAAATAAGAAACAACAGTTTCTCCAGATGTCAAGGAATCAGTGAAAGAACTACAGAAGTATGAAAAATTAGAGTGAAAGAATACCCCCAAAAGTTAATATCAACCTCTTGCCATGGATACCAACCAAAATGAAAACATTGAAATGACAGATAAAGAATTTCATACATGGATTATAAGAAATCTCAATGAAATAGAAAGCCAACTCAAAAAAACCAGGAAAACAATTCAGGAAATGAATGCAAAATTCACCAAAGAGATCAACATATTAAAAAAATTAAACTTCTGGAAATGAAAAATTCATTTAAGGAAATACAAAACACAGTGGAAAGTTTTAAGAATAGACTAGACCATGCAGAAGAAAGAATCTCAGAGCTTGATGACAATTTTTTCAAATTAACTCTGTCAGTCAAAAATAAAGAATCAAGCATTAATAGTAATGAACAAAGCTTATAAGAAATATGGGATTATGTAAAGTGGCCAAATATATGAATCACAGGCATGCTTGAGGGTGAAGAATAAAATGCCCAAGGGCTTGAAAACCTATTTGAATGAATAATTGAGGAGGACTTCACTGGTCTTGCTAGAGATTTAGACATCAGGTACAAGAAACTCAATGAACACCTGGGAGATTCATTGCAAAGAGGCAATCACCAAGTCACTCGCAATTTTAAGAAATAATACAGAGACATCCTCTGCACTCTTTACCCATTTTCCTTCAATAGTAGTATCTTCAAAACTAAAGTACAATATCACAACTGGATGTTGGCATTGTTATAGGCAAGATACAGAACAGTTCCATCATCACAAATATCCCTTCTATTGCCCTTTTATATTCACACCCACCTACCTTCAACCCTGTGCAGTGGCAACCAGTAGTCTGTTCTCCATTTCCATAATTTTGTCATTTTAAGAACATTATATAAATTGAATCATATAGGATGAAACCTTTTAGGATTGGCTTTTTTCATTCACATTATTCCCCAGAGATTCATCCAAATTGTCATAAGTATTCTTGTTATTGCTGAGTAGTATCCAGTCATATGGATGTACCAGTTTGTTTAACCAGTCACTTCCTGAAGGACATGTCAGTTGTTTTCAGTATTTAGTTATTATGAATAAAACATTCATTACAAATTTTTCTGTAAACATAAGTTTCCATTTCACTAGGATTGCTCAACAATGCAAGTACTGCATCATATGCTAGCTACATGTTTAATTTCATAAGAAAATGACAAACTGTTTTCCATAGTGATGGTACCTTTTTCATTTCCACCAGCAATGTATGAGTGATTCAGTTTCTCTGCAATCCTGTCATCATTTGTGCGCCATTTCTATTTTTTATTTTAGTCATTCTGACAGGTATATAGTGATATCTTATTGTGGCTATCATTTGCATTTCCTGGCTACAGATATAACTAGCTGATATCTTTCCATGTGCTTGTCAACTATATATGCTCCTTGGTTAAATATCTATTCGTGTCTTTTTTTATTCACATTACTCATTTACTGTTGAGTTTTGGGGGTTCCCAATATGTTCTAGACACTACTTCTTTGTCAGACAGATGGTTTAAAAATATTTTCTCCTGGTCTGTAGTTTGTTTGTCTTATCCTCTGAAAGGGATCTTTCAGTGAGCAAAATATAAACACTTCGATTAAGTCTAATTTATTAATTTTACCTTATATGGATTGTAATTTTGATGTCAAGTCTAAGAACTCTTGGCTGGACCTAGATCTCAAACATTTTCTCCCAGTTTTTCCTAAAAATGTTATAGCTTTATGTTTTACACTTAAGTCTGTGACTTATTTGGGGTTAATTTTTGTATAAGGCATGAAATTTAGGTTGAAATTAAATTTTTTTCCTATGATGCTCCAGAACCATATGCTTGAAAAAAGCTACCCTCCCTTCATTGAATTACTTTTGCATCTTTGTCAAATATCAGTTGTGCATATTTTGTATGGGTCTATTTCTGGGCTCTCTACTGTTTCCTTGGTCCTTATGTCTGTCTTTCCACCAATATTTCACACTGTCTTGCTTACACTAAACCTACATAGTAAGCCTGAATACTGGGTAGAGTGATTCCTTCTATCTTATTCCTTTCTCAAGATTGTTTTTAACTATTCTAGGACCTGTGCTTTTCCATATAAATATTAGAATAAGCTTATCTTGTCTGTGCCTACGAAAAAACCTTACTGGAATTTTTATAGGAATTATGTTAAACCAATAGATTAATTTGAGGAGAATTGACATGTTTACTATGTTGAGATTTCCAATCCATAAATGTAAATAGTATGTCTCTTTATTTAGGTCTTTGATATCTATCATTGGCATTTTTTAACCTTTAGCATACCAATACTGTATATGTTTTGTTACATTTGTAAGTATTTCATTTTCTTTGGACAGACTATTAATGGTAATGTGATTTTAATTTTTGTTTCCACATGTTCTTTATTTGTATGTAGAAATGTGATAATTTTTGTGTGCTGACTTTGTGTCCTGCAACCTTGCTGGCCTTACTTAATAGTTTTACAAGTATTTTTTGAGGATTCCTCAGAATTTTCTATATAATTATGTCATCTGAATTAGGGATACTTTTATTTATTCCATTATAATATGTATGTATTTAATTCTTTTTTGTCTTACTGAAGTGGCTAGTACATCAATTATTATGTTACTATGTACATAATTACTATTATAACAGTGGTAAGAATGGACATTCTTGCCTTCAATCTTTCACTACTAAGTATGATATTAACTGTAGGTGTTTTGTAGATGTATTTTTACCAAGTTGAACATGTTTCCCCTCTATTCTTAGTTTGCTGAGAATTTTTATTATGACTGAATGCTGGATTTTGTGAAATGTTTCTTTCTGCATCAATTGATATGATCATATGATCTTTCTTAGTTAGCCTGGACATATGGTAGATTACTTTGATTGATTTTCAAATGTTGAACCAGCCTTGTATACCTGCAATAAATACCACTTAGTCATGGTATACAAAATAAGTTTTATATATTGCTTGATTTGATTTGTTAATATTTTGCTAAGAATTTTTGCATCTAAGTTCATGACAGATATTTGCTTATAGTTTTTTTGTTTTGTCTTTGTCTGATTTTGGTGTCAGGGTCATATTATTTTCATAAAATGAGATTGGAAGTTTTGCTGCTTCTTCTATTTTCTGGATGACATTGTATAAAACTGATTTTAAATATTAAAATATTTGGTATGGCCGGGCGCGGTGGCTCACGCCTGTAATCCTAGCTCTTGGGAGGCCGAGGCGGGCGGATTGCTCAAGGTCAGGAGTTCAAAACCAGCCTGAGCAAGAGCGAGACCCCGTCTCTACTATAAATAGAAAGAAATCAATTGGCCAACTGATATATATATAAAAAATTAGCCGGGCATGGTGGCACATGCCTGTAGTCCCAGCTACCAGGGAGGCTGAGGCAGAAGGATCGCTCGAGCCCAGGAGTTTGAGGTTGCTGTGAGCTAGGCTGACGCCACAGCACTCACTCTAGCCTGGGCAACAAAGCGAGACTCTGTCTCAAAAAATAAATAAATAAATAAAAAATAAAAAATAAAAAAAAAAAATATTTGGTAGAATTCTGCAGTGAAGCCATCTGTGCCTAGAGGTTTTTTTGAAGAGCTTTTAAATTCCTAATTCAATTTAGTGTCTGTAGTATTGTTAAGTTTGCTTAATTAATCTTGGTTGAGTTTTGGTAGTTTGTGGATTTTCAAGTTAATTTCTTCTGTGTTGTCAAATTTATGAGCATAAAGTTGTTTGTAATATTACCTATCATTCTTTTGGTGTCCATAGGCTCTGTAGTGATAGTTCCTGTTTTATTCCTGATATTGGTGATTTGTGCCTTCTTTTGTTAGTCTTGCTAGAGGTTTATCAATTTTATTGATTTTTTTCCAAAGAACCAGCTTTTTTGTTCCATTGATTTTCTCTGTGGTTTTCCTGCTTTCAATTTCATTGATAAATGCTTTTATTTTTATTATTTCTTTCTTTCTGTTTGATGATGTTAGAAGTTTATTTTTCTATATTTATATTTTCATTTTAAAAGCTGATTATTTCTGAATTGATGTGATGTCCATAAATATTATTTTAATTGTGTTAAATACTAAAAAGGTCTTTAAACTGATAATAATGTTTCATATTTAACCAGACATAGTGACCAAAAAAGGTTACATAGAAAATGAAAAGCAGTTAATTTGCACATAACAGGCTAAAGTTGTATTTAAGTTTCTGTTTGAAGATTTTGGGTATTTATAAGTATTAATTCTCAATCTAAAAAGTCCTATCTGAGAAAAAATTAGAGCACATCTCTAAATCACTGTGTTCAGGCATATTGAGAGCTAAGAAAATTTTATAAGGATCTTTCTTCCATGGAGAGACAGGGAAACTGCAGAGTAGAAAATAAACTGGAAAGAAATGAATTACCCACACAGGAAAGAAGGGATCTTTTAGCTGAAATATAGCTGGAAAATTTAGGTAGAGGTCTTACACGAGAGGGGGAGAGGCAGAAATGTCTGAGTGAGAGAAAGATCGCTCCCTAAAGGGAAGTGAGCTGCCAAAAAGAGCAGGGGCTTGCAACGGAGCTACATTGTGAATAAATGCAGAGAGAAAAGAAGACTTTGCTTTAAAAAACATACATAAGTTTTTAAAGAAATCAAGAGGAGGATTAGAGAAAAAAATACTAGTTAATTAATCTTCAGGAATAGAGTCCCTGCCCTCTTAAAACTTGCAATCTAGCCAGTTGATTCTGTTTTATTAAATTACATTAAAATATCTTACACTTAGAAGTGTTCATATATCAGTTTATACTTTAATTGCTAAAAAGAAATCGTTTTTAAAATTATAACTTTTAAATGTATATGAGTCTCTGAAGTTTTTAGTCAATGTTTCTGCCTAAACTATTGGTCCCATTGAACTATAGTGAGTTGGGTTTGTCTATAAACTAAAAAACGGATGAGAAGCTAGATGCTCATAGCTTATGTATTCTGGAATATAATAGCAACCAATAGGTAATTCTATCCCATTCTTAAAAATAGCTCTGAAAGTTAGTTTCTCACAAGTCTCTGAAGATGCCCTATTTCTATTTCATTTCTCTTCTTTATTTGGCCCTCTAAACATAAACCTCCCTCAATGTTCTGTCTTCATGTTGTTCCTCTTCTAATCCTAAATTCTACTACATCGCATTCTGAAATGTCTGTCTCTCCCCAAAACCAGCTCAGAAGACACTGTCTCTAGAAAGTCATCCATTGACACTGTTTCCCTTCAGAAATCTTTCTATTCCTGTATATACTGCTTGTGCCACCACCTGTCACAGTATATTGTACTTTATTTTACATTTGCCTTCCTAACTAGTCTTGCTGGTAGAATTGGATCTTATGATTCTCGTATTCCAAGTCCCTAGCACAGGAAAAGTGCTTGATAATAAATGCTAGTGAATAAATGACTAATTTTATATGCAAGCAAGCAATGGCTATTTAATAACTTTTCATTAAAATAGTTTTAACTCATCCACAAAAGTATCTGCCTTTTCCAGAGTATTTGTCCTCTTTTTAAGTTATAAAAAATTAGTTTAAGGCTATTTTTAATAATTTATGTACTTCCATGACATTGATTCAGTGCCAAACGATAAAGCTTAACTTTAAGAAAGAATAAAATCTAAGCAAGAAATGATATCTTTTGCCTTAAAAAATGACTATATATCAAGGGAAAATGAGATTAGTTTCAAAAACTATGAGAAAATATTTGCAAAACACATATCTGATAAAGGACTATTATCAAAAATATACAAAGAACTCCTAAAATTCAACAATGAGAACAACCTGATTACAAAATGGGCAAAAGGAACAAAAACAGAACAGAAACCTCACAAAGAAGATACACAGATGCCAAATGAGCATATGAAAAACTACTTCACATCATCTGTGATTAGGGAATTGCAAATTAAAACAACAATGAGATACCACTTAACACCTATCAGAATTGCCAAAATCCAGAAGACTCATGACCCCAAATTCTGGTAAGGACATGGAGCAAGGGGAACTCTCATTTACTGCTGGTGGAAATGCAAAGTGGTACAATCACTTTGTAAGATAGTTTGGAAGTCTTTTTTTTTTTTTTTTTTTACAAAGTAAACATGTTCTTACATATAAATTAGTAGTCATACTCCTTGATATTTACTCAAATGAATTGAAAATTTATGTTCACACTAAATGTGCATGTGGATGTTTATAGCAGCTTTATTCATAATTGCCTAAGCTTGAAAGCAACCAAGATATTTTTGATTAGTTGAATGGTGCATTCAAACAATGGAATATTATTTAGTGCTAAAAAGACATGAGCTATCATGCCATGAAAAGACATGGAGGAATCTTTAATGCATATTACTACATGAAAGAAGCAAATCTGAAAAGGCTACGTACTCTGTGATTCCAACTATACGGCATTCTGGAAAAGGCAAAACTGTAGAGACAGTAAAAAGATCAGTGGTTTCCAGGTTATGTGGTAAGCAGGGATGAAGAGACAGAGCACAGAGGATTTTTAGGACAGTGAAACTATTCTGCGTTATATGACAATGGTGGATACATGTCATCATACATTTGTCAAAACCCACAGACTGTATGACACTAAGAATAAACCCTAAAATCGACTATGGACTTTGGGTGATAATGATGTGTCAATGTAGATTCATCAGTTGTAACAAATGTGCCACCCTGGTGCTGGATGTTGATAATGGGGGAGGGGTGAAGAGGGGAGGGGGGAGGGGCAGGGGGAGGGGTGAGTGCAAGGGAGGAGAAGGTCTACAGGAAACCTACTCAATTTGGCTGTGAACCTAAAACTGCTCTAAAATATCCATTAAAAAAAGCAATATCTGCCCTAGACTTTTTTTTTTTACTGTGAGTAATTTAAAAAGCCAGCACTATCACATAGCACAGTGCAGAATCTTGCTACTCGAAGTGTGCCCTGTGGACCAGCTGCAAAGCCAGCACCAGGGAGCTTGTTAGAAATATAGAAGCTTAGGTCCCTCCCCAGAACTACTGAATCACACAGTCTGTGTTTTAAAAAGTTCCCTGGGTTATTTGTATGCACATCGGAGGTTTAGAAGCACTGGTGTAGAAAATGAAGAATTAAACGAGAACAAGAAGAACCAGTTCCTTTTCTTACCTCATCTACTCACAAGTTGTTTAGCATTGGGGAAGTATTGAAAGTGTAGGTTTCTAGTCTGTAAAACAAGAGGGTTGGACTAGGTCAAAGGTCCTCACAGTTTGGTCTCTGGCCACATCAGCATCACCTGGGACATGAGGGAAACGCAAATTCTACTGACTCAAAAACTATGGGTGAACCCATGATCTGCGTTTTAACAAGCCCTGCAGGTATTTCTGATGCAAGTTGAATGTCAGAACCACTGGATGGACCCTAAGTCCTCTTCAATGAAACATTTTGTGATCATTTGAAAAAATTTAAGTGTCACAAGATCTTAAATACATGTATGTTTTTTACTTGAAACTGAATACTTATGCACTTTAAACAATGAACTGGTATCCTTTCATTCTCAGATTGTACCCTTATCTATTTAAAAATATGTCTTATATTTTTTAAAATATAAATTTCTATTTACAGGTAAATATATAAACTTCTGTTACATTTTCAAGCAGCAAAAGCAGATTCTTTGGACACTGACACAAAGAGAACAATTGATTTGAAGACACCCTTCAGACAATGAAACTCTGAGCTTTGTGCTTGTTAACAGATGAAGATGTTAATCTGACATAATAGAGGTTTGGGGTTTTTTTCCCTTTTGTAATTAGCAAGCCACACTTATTCAGTGCCAGGATGGCTGGCTAGGGTCATTTTCATTATCTTAGTTCCCACTGTATGCTAAGGATTTTTCTTTCATCCAAGAAGAAAATCTAAAAAAGCAGACAAGGTAAACTTTAAATTGGGTTAATCACAGATAAGAATGCCATGATCACATACTAAATTGTGAATCATGAAACAGCCGATAGGATTCAGTAAGAAAAGATGAAGGCAACAACTTCTTGTCTGGCTCAAGCAGGATGAGAGATTTTGGTGCATTTGAAATTCTGTCAAGAACAACACAGACAAGCACTATTTTTAACTCTTACTTTTACCGTGAGTTAATTCACAATGTAAGAATCAAACAGTTTGAATTTTGAAAGGGGGGAGCAGTGGGTACATAATCTAAAAGCTCTGTTTTCTTTATCAAACAGCTGTACTATTGTGGGGGGAAACGTCTACATTCCAGAGATGTGAATGCACAGGGCCATGTTTACATTCACACCATGAACAAAGCACCATTAACGCAGCTCAAGGGGCTTTTCCCCTTGGAGTCTGATGGTGGACTATTTACAAATACGATTAAACATATCGGGAGATGATGTATTTGCATGCCTTAAGCATATTTTACTTTAACCATTTCGTTTCTGATACAAAAGCCCTGGTAACCCATCAGTACTATCAGTTGCTGGCTCTAACATCTTCTATAAACTATTAAGATAGCAGATGCAGCATTGGTGGTTTTTTCCCCTTCTTCTCTTAAAGATTTTCATTCTCCTGGTCTCTTGAGTCTTCATAAATGGAGCGATTCCACCAACATTTCTGGCTAGATTTTCAAAGAAACAGCATCCAATTTTATGAGAGCGAATTGGCTTTTTACCTATTATTTTGCAGAAAACAATCTACTGGCTTTAAGCATAAATCAAACAGGCAACTTAAAAATAGGAGGCTCTGAAAAAGGAGGGCCCTTGAAAATCTGGCCTGTATGTGTTGCTGCTGCTAATAAATCAGTAGGGTTTTGATTTTTCTGTAGGGTGTTTACTTCTGTAACGGGCTACCTCCCCCAACGGAATGATGTGTTTGGGTTTCAAAGGGTCGGTAGGGGCATGTGTTGGAGCAAAGGATAGGACACTGAGGAGAGCTGCTGAAATAGGCTCTGCAGAGAGCCAAAGAATCCCAAAAGATTACCCTAAACAGATGAGAGACAGAGAGGAGAAACAGAATGGAGGGTGTGAGAAAAGAGGGATTGGGGATGAGGAAGTGGGTAAAATGGAGCAAGAAATAGAGGGGGAAAAGGAAGAAAATGACATAGGGAAAAGAACAAGAGAGAGAAAAGAATAAAAAGGAGAGGAAGGACATGGGATTCTGAGGATGAGCCCCAGGAGGAGAGGAGGCAGAGAGGAGAAATGGTAAAAGGGAGAGGCTGAGGGAATGTGTATGTATCTCGGGAGGGTCCTCCGGGGTGTGGTCCTGGAGATTTTATCTACTGAGGTTATGACAGTTGCACGTTAGACAGTCTACAGGTGCTGCTACCAGCATTTATCTGGCAAACGCATCACTGGCCTGGACAAAAGGAGCTGAGCCCCAGGGCTGTTCTCCTGAGGTAGGAAAAGTCACAAGGTGAAATTTCTCTGCTATGGTCACTGGAAACTAGAAGTGCAGTTAGACAGAGGATTCCACTGTAATATTGTCACATCCCAATTAACCTAGAAAAATCCTCGGCTGCTACCTAATTGTTTTCCCCATTACTCTTCTCATAATAGATTTGTGTCACAGCTGGATGTGCACACCAAGCTTTCCCTTGTTTAGGGCTTGCAGGAGTGCCCCTGATGGGACATGGAGATGCCTGTCACAGCCGTGCTCATAGCTGGATGGTTTTATTTTAAAATTTTAATTAAATATTTTTTATTTAAAATATTTGACACATGAGGGGGTGGATCAAGATGGCGGACAACAAACACCGCCAGACAGAGTGTCTCTGCAGAAAAGACTGATTCTAGCAAAAATTAGAAAAAAGAAGCAAGAAGACCAGCATACAGCGGATGAGGGATGGAAGGAGGGGTACCTGAGACTCCGGGAGACTCCACGGGAGGAGGCTGTGGAGGAGAACTGGAGGCTGAGACTGCCGGAGCAGCCTGCAGACCAGCGGCAATGGTAGGTGGATTTGCCGTTTCCCCTCCCCTGCATTTGGGACTGCTGGTGGGCTCCCCAGCGGGTGGAGAGACCTGCGGACACCAGCCCAGAGATGGCCACCGCCAGCTAGCGGTGAGCCTGTAGTGGACGCGGCACCAGGCTCCCAACTCCCTCTGGGCACTTCCCTGTGCACAGACCGGAGCAGCGTGGCAGGCGCCATATTGCCTCCTCCTCCCCTCCACCGACCCTACCCACGGCTGCCCAGAGAGACAATATAGCCACCAGCCAGAGGCACCTACAGGGAACGGGACCTTCCCTTCTGGGACCCTACAGCTGACTGAGGGGAACTTAGACTGTGAGCTCCCTACCCGCCAGCCCTTCCAGGTGCTGCTGGCACAGTGTTCCCAGGAGAACGGTGCCGACTCAGAGGCTGAGAGTCATAGACCCAGCTTGGGCTCCCTGTGGGTGAATTGGGACCGGAACTCCTCTCCCTGATGGGGATACAGTTTGAACTCTGGGACCCAGAGGTCAGACCTGCAGACCAGATCCCCTGCACCGAGGTCTAGCATTGCCCAGGGCACAGAAGGGATATACCTGAACAGCCTACTGAGGTGTGTGTGCCTTCAGGGGCAAATCAGCATCCTAGAGGGCAACCCTCCTCCAAAAACGAGGCCATACGCCCAGCCCAGGTGGCTTTCCTGCACAGGGAACCTCCCTGCCGGCATCACAGTCTGGGGAGGCCTGGTGGCCTGTGGTCTGGCCTGCTGGCAGAGGCTGAGGAGTAGCTGCAGAGTTGGGAAGGGTGGAAAGAAGCGAGGCCCGCTCCAGACTGCGGGTCTCAGACAGCCCCACCCCCACACGCAGACTTTCTGGCTGAGCGGGGCCATTCCAGCCCTGCCTGACAGCTTTTCCTGGAAGCAGAGAACAGAACTTTGACCCCTGCTAACGGCATTGGTGGTGCCTGAGGGCAGGCTTACCCAACCCAGCTCCGCCCAGAACAAGAGCTGATAACAGGACACAAAATCAACAGCATAGCCTGTTCCTCCAAGCAAGCGCCACCTACTGACAGGGACAGCATCCTGCACAGCCTTATCACGGCACTCACTGACTCATTATACAGAGAGTGGTCGAATCTCACCCACAGACACCACCTAACGCCTCAGAAACTAAACAAGGTGTGTGAATACCCAAACAAAATCCTAAAGTAAAGAAATAACAACTGATCCACATGGGAAGAAATCAGTGAAGGAACTCGGGAAATATGAAGAACCAAATGGAAAACATACCCCCAAAGAGGAGCACCAGCCCCCTAGAAACGGACACCAACCCAAATTAGGCAACCAAAATGACAGAAGAGTAATTTCATATGTGGATCATAAGAACACTCACCGAACTGCAACAACAACTCAATAACCAACACAAAGAAACCACAAAAAGCCTCCAGGACCTAGAACAAAAGTTCACTAAAGAAATAGACACAATGAAGAAAAGTTTAGCCGAACTCCTGGAAATGAAGTATCAATTCAGGGAACTACAAAATACAGTGGAAAGCCTCAAGAACAGGGTAGATCAAACAGAAGAAAGAATCTCAGAGATTGAAGATCACATCCTCCAAATAAATAAAACCATCACAGAGATAGAGCAGAGAAACAAGAGAAAAGAGCAAAGCCTACAAGAGATGTGGGATTATGTGAAGAAACCTAATGTGAGGGTCATAGGGTTACCAGAAGGGGAAGAAGACAATACTCAAGGGTTGGACAAGCTGTTTGAAGATATAATAGAGGAAAATTTCCCAGGCCTTACTCAAAATCTCGATTTACAAGTTCAAAAAGCTCAGAGGACCCCTGGGAGATTCAATGCAAACAGGAAGACGTCACGACATGCAGTCATCAGACTGACCAAAATATCAACTAAAGAGGCCCTTCTAAGAGCTGTAAGATGAAAGAAGCAAATGACATACAAGGGAAAGCCAATTCGAATAACACCAGACTTCTCTAATGAGACTTTACAAGCAAGGAGAGACTGGGGCCCCATTCTCACTCTTCTCAAACAAAACAATGCCCAGCCTAGAATCTTATTCCCTGCAAAACTAAGCTTCATATATGAAGGAGAAATAAAGACATTCTCAGGCAAGCAAAGTCTCAGAGAATTCACCAAGACAAGACCAGCCCTACAAGAAGTACTCAAAGCAGTGTTACGCACAGAAAACCATAATAAAAACTCACAAATATAAAAACAACCAAAACCCAAAGATTAAAGGCCAGATAATACAATGGCTCAAGAGACAAATCAAAGCAACAACATCCAGCCCAACAGAATGATCAGTAATCTACCTTACCTATCAGTTCTCTCAATAAATGTGAATGGCTTAAACTCTCCACTCAAGAGACATAGGATGACTGAATGGATAAGAAAATACAGGCAAAGTATATGCTGTCTTCAGGAAACACATCTAACCTGCAAGGATGCATATAGACTAAAAGTAAAAGGGTGGAGATCAGTATTCCAGGCAAATGGAAGCCAAAAGAAGGCTGGCATGGCAGTTCTAATTTCTGATGATTTAGTTTTTAAACCAACAAAAGTAGTGAAAGACAAAGAGGGTCATTATATAATGGTGAAGGGCACACTTCAACAAGAAGAGATAACAATTTTAAATATATATGCACCCAACTTAGGTGCACCCAGTTTCTTAAAGCAAACTTTACTGGATCTAATCGAATGGATTAATAGCAACTCCATAATCACCAGAGATTTCAACACCCCACTGACGGCACAAGACAGATCCTCCAAACAGAAAATTAATAAAGAAATAATGGACTTAAACAAAACCCTGGAACAATTGGGTCTGACTGACATCTACAGGACATTCTACCCCAAATCCACTGCATATACGTTCTTCTCATCAGCTCACGGGACATTCTCTAAGATTGACCATATCCTAGGACACAAAGTAAATCTCAAGAAATTTAAAAAAATAGAAATCATACCATGTACCTTCTCAGATCACAGTGGAATAAAACTAGAAATCAACCCTAACAGAAACTCACATTTCTACACAAAAACGTGGAAATTAAACAACCTCCTACTAAAGGATTACTTCATAAATGAAGAAATAAAGATGGAAATAAAAAAATTCTATGAAGAAAATGACAATGGAGACACAAGTTATCAACTCCTCTGGGACACAGCTAAAGCAGTTCTGAGAGGAAAGTTTATCTCCATAAATGCCTATAACTAAAAGACAAGAAGATCACAAATAGACAATCTAATGAAACGACTCAAAGAGCTGGAAAAAGAAGAACAGACCAACCCCAAACCCAGCAGAAGAAGTGAAATCAACAAGATCAAATCAGAACTAAATGAAATTGAAAACAGGGAAGCTATTCAGGAGATTAATAAAACAAAAAGTTGGTTCTTTGAAAAAATAAACAAAATTGACACACCATTGGCTAAGCTAACAAAAAGCAGAAAAGAGAAATCTCTAATAAGCTCCATCAGGAGCAAAAAAGGAGATATCACAACTGATCCCAAAGAGATACAAGATATAATTTATGAATACTACAAAAATCTTTATGCACACAAACTAGAAAATGTGGAGGAAATGGACAAATTTCTAGAAACACACAGCCTCCCTAGGCACAATCAGGAAGAAATAGATTCCCTGAACAGACCAATCTCAACAGCTGAAATCGAAACAGCAATTAAAAATCTCCCTAAAAAGAAAAGTCCCGGTCCCGATGGCTTCACATCCAAATTTTACCACACTTACAAAGAAGAACTAGTACCTATCTTGCAGAACCTATTCCACAACATCGAGAAGAACAGAAACCTCCCCGACACCTTTTATGAAGCGAATATTACTCTGATACCAAAACCAGGAAAGGATGCAACAAAAAAAGAAAACTACAGACCAATATCCGTAGTGAATATAGATGCAAAAATTTTCAACAAAATCCTAGCTAACCAAATCCAGACGCTTATCAAAAAAATAATCCATCACGTCCAAGTGGGCTTCATTCCAGGGATGTAAAGATGGTTCAACATACGTAAATCTATAAATGCAATTCACCACATAAACAGAAGCAAAAACAAAGACCACATGATTCTTTCAATAGATGCAGAAAAAGCTTTTGACAAAATTCAACACCCTTTCATGATACGAACACTTAAGAAAACAGGCATAGAAGGGACATACCTAAAAGTGATACAAGCCATATATGACAGACCCATAGCCAACATCATACTGAATGGGGAAAAATTGAAATCATTCCCACTTAGAACTGGAACCAGACAAGGCTGCCCACTATCTCCACTTCTGTTCAACATAGTCCTGGAAGTCCTGGCTACAGCAATCAGGCAGGAAAATAGAATCAAAGGTATCCAAATAGGGGAAGAAGAGATCAAACTTTCACTGTTTGCTGATGATATGATATTATATCTAGAAAACCCCAAAGATTCAACAAAGAAACTCCTGGAACTGATCAATGAATTTAGTAAAGTCTCGGGATACAAAATCAATACACAGAAATCAGAGGCATTCATATATGCCAATAAGAATCTAATTGAGCACCAAATCAAAGACTCAGTTCCCTTCACAATAGCAACAAAGAAATTAAAGTACCTAGGAATATACTTAACCAAGGAGGTAAAAGACCTCTACAGGGAGAACTATGAAACACTGAGGAAGGAAATAGCAGAGGATGTAAACAGATGGAAATCCATACCATGCTCGTGGATCGGCAGACTCAACATCATCAAAATGTCTATACTACTCAAACTGATCTACAGATTCAATGCAATACCTATTAAAATCCCATCAGCATTTTCACAGATATAGAAAAAATAATTTTACGCTTCGTATGGAACCAAAGAAGACCCCGAATATCAAAAGCAATTCTAGGCAACAAAAACAAAATGGGAGGCATTAATATGCCAGTATAGTATCAAACTATACTACAAAGCTGTAGTAATTAAATCAATATGGTATTGGCACAAAAATAGGAATATTTACCAGCGGAACAGATGTGAGAATCCTGATATAAAATCATCCTCATATAGCCATCTAATCTTTGACAAAGCAGACAAGAACATACGCTGGGGAAAAGACTCCCTTTTCAATAAATGGTGCTGGGAAAACTGGATAGCCACCTGTAGAAGGCTAAAACAGGACCTACACCTTTCACCTCTCACAAAAATCAACACACACTGGATAACAGACTTAAATCTAAGGTATGAAATGATTAGAATTCTAGAGGAAAAAGTTGGAAACACTCTCCTAGACATCGGCCTAGGCAAAGAGTTTATGAAGAAGTCCCCAAAGGCAATCACAGCAGCAACAAAAATAAATAAATGGGACATGATCAAACTACAAAGCTTCTGCACAGCCAAAGAAATAGTCATGAAAGTAAACAGACAACCTACAGAATGGGAGAAAATTTTTGCATCCTATGCATCCGATAACGGACTGATAACTAGAATATACTTAGAACTCACGAAAATCAGGAAGAAAAAATCAAATAACCCCATTAAAAAGTGGGCAAAGGACTTGAACAGAAGCTTTTCTAAAGAAGACAGAAGAATGGCCAACAAACATATGAAAAAATGCTCAACATCTCTAATCATCAGGGAAATGCAAATCAAAACCACAATGAGATATCACTTAACTCCAGTGAGAATGGCCTTCATCAAAAAGTCTCCAAACAATAAATGCTGGCGTAGTTGCGGAGAGAGAGGAACACTCCTACACTGCTGGTGGGACTGCAAACTAGTTCAACCTCTGTGGAAAGCAATATGGAGATACCTTAAAGCGATACAAGTGAATCTACCATTTGATCCAGCAATCCCATTGCTGGGCATCTACCCAAAAGATCCAATGACACTCTACAAAAAAGACACCTGCACTCGAATGTTTATAGCAGCACAATTCATAATAGCAAGGCTGTGGAAACAGCCCAAGTGCCCATCAAACCAAGAATGGATTAATAAAATGTGGTATATGTATACCATGTATACCATACTATTCAGCTCTAAGAAGCAATGGTGACATAGCACATCTTATATTTTCCTGGTTAGAGCTGGAACCCATACTCTTAAGTGAAGTTTCCCAAGAATGGAAAAACAAGCACCACATATACTCACCAGCAAACTGGTATTAACTGAACAGCACCTAAGTGGTCACATAGGTACTACAGTAATAGGGTATTGGGCAGGTGGGAGGGGAGAGGGGGCAGGTATATACATATATAATGAGTGAGATGTGCACCATCTGGGGGATGGTCATGCTGGAGACTCAGATTTGTGGGGGGGGGGGGAATGGGCATTTATTGAAACCTTAAAATCTGTACCCCCATAATATGCCGAAATAAAAAAAAAATACTTGACACATAAAGATGGTATGTATTCAAGGTGTACAATGTGATGATTTGATTTACATATAGATTATATAATGACGATCACAATCAGCTTTGTGTTTTCCGTATGATATATGTAAATTGTATTTTTCTACTATTTATTTTTAAGACATAGACCTAGTGAGAGATTTGGGGAAAGAAGTCCAAATATTTTCTTAGTTTTACCTATGGTGTAATAAAACTGAATTTACTTCTGTTCAACATGATTATAAAGTTTATGTTATATATATACTAATTTCTGTTATGTTTGGGTTATATATAAGTTCATTAAAAACAATGGGGTTCATCATTTTATATATTTAATGATATTATCAAATTTCTTTCCCCAGCTATTTTATACCTGTTTAAGAGAAAGTCTTTTATTGTAATGAGCTGTCCATTGCCTCATGTAATAATATTTATTTAATATTTATATATATAATAGTTATTCCATAAATAAAAATATGCCTATTACTTTTCTTTTTTACTGCATTATAAGCTCTAATTTAATATCACTGATTGCTTTTTAATAATTATAATACCATTATATTTTAACTTGTTTTCAGACATTTCTCCTGAAGTGCTAGAAGATAAATGATTTCCAATAAAGCAGCCAGTTAAATAAGTCCTTAAAAGCCTTTGTTTGATTTTTGTTAGAAGGGACTTCTACTTAGGCAGTTTGGAATGTGTTCAACACAAGTGTGAATCATTGGTACATAATCTTTGAGAATATGTTGAAAGAAAAGTCTTTGCAGAAGAGAAAGTATCTTAAAATAATCTTATAGCATCTGGTTCACACCTGGAAAAGTAAATCGTATAGTTTAGCACTGTGATCATTTTAGAAATCTAATGTGACCTGTCTTTGATTTTATCTTTCCTTTTTTCAACTATTTCCATGACCCAAACTAGTTTGACTGTTTTGAGCTTTTTTGTGCACAACTAAATGCCTATACTAAAAAGTTACAGAGAATTAATTAAATTACACTGTTCTCTCAAATACTAGCCAGAGTTAGTGTTTGTGAATATGCAAGTATTTACATGTTACTGTGATACTCAAAAGTTTGTCTTCACCCTCTTTAGTCTATAAAGTCTTTAGCCTAAAAGCATGAGCATACCTACTCTCAGATTTGCATATAAAGCCTATTTATGCATTGGAGGAACATATAGGGTGCTTTCTAAATAGTGTTAAAAATGTTGCTGAAGGGCAATATAGAATGGCTTTTTATTCTTTTTCTTTTTTGTATTGTCATGGTTCCTGAATGTGATTCTAATTTATACCTTTATAACATCAATTAAGGTAACAGAAAGGCATTCAGCAGCCTTTTTTTTTCTTTGCATTCCCCTTTTGGCTCATCAGTTCTTTTTTGTGCATATGATAATTTTTTGAAAGGCGAGAAATGTCTATATAACAGCTAACATTTTCCAGATGATGTTACACAAACCCGCATATCTAATTTTCACGTTATCTTTATTGATGGAGCTTCTCCTCTCTGTCTCTCCTTCCAAACTCCTTACTTATGTTTGTTCTGTCTGCTTGGTTCCCTCATGTGTGTTTGCTCATGTGAACACACAAACAGGTCTACACACATATGTTGTATACATACACAACTAGATATTTTTCAACTAGCTTCAGACACTGTCTTTTTTTCTGGTCATTGTTTTCTTGGTATTTTTGATCCCCATTCCACTACTTGATGACTGGGATCAAGCTAGGTGAGATGGTGAAGGAGGCCAGGTTTGTACTGAATATTCCCCTTTCTTTCGTTGTCATCTCTGCCATCTTTCCCTCTTCTCACTCACTCAGTACTCTCACGCTGCACCTGAGGGCTCTCTCTTTCAGCTTTCTCCCCCAACACAAGCACATGCTCTGGGCAGCATATAATATTTCTTTTTTTCTTTAACAAATTATTTTTATGGAATATATTAACTTTAGAGAAAATTTTATGTCTTTATAATGAAAGCTCAATGTTTTCAAATAATTATAATGTATTTTAAGTTAATATATTATTTTATTATTGTTGGGTTATTGGGATTAGTTCTGGGAGGCCATACTTTTTCTACTTAAATTTTTGCCTGTATATGAAAACTACTTTATCTAAATGATGTCTGATTAGACTTCAGTTTATTTGTATTTTGTCACTTGGACAACTTGCAAAACCTTGGTGCTGTTCTAATTCTCATTTCATTTTCTTAGCTGTGTGGCCAGAATCTGATTAATCCTTCTATCAATGGCTTTTTAATTTTTACCTATTCATTTGATAGCCAAGAAGTTTCATAATTCTATATGAAAATAAGAAAAGCTGTCAATGGAACAGAATACAGAGCCCAGAAACAAATTCAAACATATATAGTCAACTAGTTTTCAAAAGGGCATCAAGAAGACACATTGGTGTTGGGAAAAGTGGATATCCACAAGCAAAAGAATGAAATTAAATCTCTTACACCATATAGAAAAACTCAATTCAAAATGGATTAAAGACCTACCTACACACAAAGCCAGAACCTATAAAACTCCTAGGAAAAAACATGAAGGATGAAGCTCCTTGACAATTACTTTTTAGATATGACACAAAAACACAGAAGCAAAAATAAACAAGTGGGAAAACATCAAAATAAAAAGCTTTTGCACAGCAAAGGAAACAATCAACAAAATGAAGGGACAACCTATAGATTAGGAGAAAATATTTGTGAACCATATATCTGACAAGGGGTTAATCTTCAAAATGTATCAGGAACTCACACAACACAGTGGCAATAAAAACAAATTGCCAAATTAAAAAATGGGCAAAGGACCTGAATAGACATTTCTCAAAATAAATAAATAAATAAATAAATAAATAAATAAATAAATAAATAAATAAATAAATAACAACATAAAAATGGCCAAGAAGTATTTGAAAAGGTGCTTATTAATATCACTAATCAATGGGGAAATGCAAATCAAAACTGAGGTGCAAATCACATGAGATATCACCTCTCACCTGTTAGGATGGCTATTATCATAGAGAAAAGAAATAGGTGTTGGTGAGAGTGTGAAGAAAAGGGACCCCTTGTACACAGTTGGGAATGTGAATTAGTACAGCCATTATGGAAAACAGTATAGACATTCCTCAAAAAATTAAAAAATAGAACTACCATATGGCCCAGTAATCCCTCTTCTGGGTACATACCCAAAGGAAATGAAATCAGCACCTTGTAGAGATTATCTATAATTCTATGTTCATCGCAGCATTATTCATAATAGCCAAGATATGTAAATAACCTCAGTGTCCATCAACCAATAAATGTATCCAAAAAATGACGGGATAAAGAAATTGCAGTATACAGCATCTAGTATATATACAACAGAATATTGCTCAGCCTTAAAACGAAGGAGATCCTGCCATTTATGACAGCACAGATGAACCTGGAGGCTGTTACGTTAAGGGAAAAAAGCCAGACACAGAAATCAAATATTTCGTGATCTCACTTATATGTGGAATCTAAGAAAAGTCAAATACCTAGAAACAGAGAGTTAAATAGTGGTTACCAGAGGCAAGGGTTGGGGGATGAGAACAGGGAGATATAGAGCACACATATTTCTGAATCTTCCTTAGTCCTATAGTCCATCAAAATGTACCTTTTTTTTGTCACAGGGTCTTGCTCTTTGGTAGATGACAAGAGCAATAATGAATTAATCATAAAACTACCCCATCAGTGTGAGAGTAAGGTAATCCAGTCACCTGTGCAGACAGCATAAGGTTTTCCCAAGGTATATGCCTCTTTCTTACCCTCTTAAGACTCTATTCGTGTGTCACCAGCTCCAAAAGACTCTCCCAGACCTCCTTCCTTTATTCTCTATTCTACCACTGTTTATTTCCTTCACAGATTTTAAAACTTTGTATCTGAATATTCAGTGTTTACATAAATCATGACTGTACAGCTTGATAGATTTCTACACAGTGGCACATCCAATCCCTCCAGGCAGATCCAGAAGTAGAACATGGCCAGCATCCCAGAGACCCACTTCACTCCCCCTTTGGACCATTCCTCTTCTTCTACTCAAAGGTAGCCACAATCCTGACACCTGCACCATAGATAGTTTGAATGCTTTCGAACTTCATGGAGTGGAAGGTGCTTTCTGTGTCCGACTTTTTTCATGCGATATAGTTTATGATACTCACCCATGTTGTTGCATGTAGTTGTGGTTCATTCATTTTCATTGCTGAACTTCATTTTACAGTATAAATATATCAAAATATATTTATTTATTTTAGTTTTGATGGAAAATTTGATTGTTTCCAATGTGAGACTATCACAAATAATACTGCTATGAACATTTTTGTCCATGTGTTTTGATACATGTATGTATACATTTCCATAGGCTATATATCTAGAAATGAAATTACTAGTTCATAAGAATTTTTCAAGTTTAATATATACTGGAGATAAGTTTTACAAAGTGGTGGTACCAATTACATGTGTACCATCGAAGTATGAGAGATCCACATCCATATCAACACTATACATTGATAATAATTTTTAAAATTTTAGCTATTTTGGTGAATATTTTGTTATATCTCATTGTGGTTTTGACTTGTGTTTCCATAATGACTAATAAAGTTTTGCACATTTTTATGTTTATTGTGCACTTTGATATTCTCTTTCATAAAGTGCCTGCTCAAATTATTTGTCCATTTTTCTGCTTTATGGCCTGTCTTTTTTCTTACTGATTTTTAGAGTTCTTTATATACTTTGGAGATGAATCCTTGTAAGATGTACATATCACAAATATCTGCCACAGTCTGACAATATTTCCCTCTGTTATTGATGTCTTTTGATAAACAGAGCTTAATTTTGATGTATTCCAATTTATAAATCTTTTATGGTTAGTGCCTTTATGTTTCATTTTGAAAATGTCTATTCATCCCTCAGTCAGAAAGGTATGTTCCCATGCTATCTTCTAGAAGCATTGTTGCTTTGCCTTTCACATTTAGATCTACAATCCACCTGGAGTTGATGTTCAGGTTTGATGTGAGCTTAGAATCAAATTTCATTTATTTTCATATTTAGATAGCCAATTGACCCATCGTCATTTATTGAAAAGACTTCCCTTTCCCCACTTCTGGGCAAGACCATTTTTGTCATAAATCAAAGGTCCATTTGGGTGTGGGCCTATTTCTAAATCTTCTACAATGTTCCCTTGATTCGTTTCTTCTTTTTTCAAATACCATATTGTTTTAATAATTGTAGATTTATAGCATGTCTAGATATCTTCTGGTGTAAATCTTCCTACTTTGTCCTTATGCAATATTGTTCTGGCCATTCTTGGCCTTTGGTGTTTCCATATACATTTTAGACTTGGCTCCTTCATTATCAAACACACACACACACGTGCAAACACACAGCTCCTGCTGAATTTTTTTAATTGAGAATTCAAAATCTGACAAGAGCATTATAATAATGAAAAAAAAAGCATTTCTTGAACATATAATCAAAAATCTAAAATAAAATTTGGCAAACCACTGTACCCAGCAGACTTCCATATAAAAATGTGGTCTCTGACTGACACTCACATACGTGGGCAGCCTGCCTGACGTTTCTGTGTCTCTATTCTGTATTTGGTAGTTCTCACTTATCCCTGTTTCATTATTTCAAAGGAAATAATGTTTGTAAAGCACTTGTAAGGCTGGCACATAGGGAGCCAGCGAGAGTTGGGCATTATTGTTATACTTCTATCACAACACACCTTCACTTAATCTCCTACTATAATTCATGACTTTTATGTCCATTTCCCTTGCTAAATTATAAGCTCTGTGGTGGCACCATCCTTGGCCTGAGCAAGAGGGGCCCATGACCCAGAATAGATGCTTTGGTGAGTCCCATATATTATAAACACCAAAAATCTACACTTTAAAGAATGCATTGGTACTTCAGATTCACCCCAGTCATTGGCACAATGTAACTTGTCATCATAAGACACCAGCTCTTGTGACTAAACTCTTCAGGTCCAGGGAAAGTCTAGTCCATATTTCTTGTCCCATGTCCTCAAAACAAAGATGATCGCACTTGGATGTTGGAAAGGTTGGTTGCCTGTGCCACTGCCCATGCTAAAAGCAAAAACTCCTCCTAAGTAAGAAAAAGATCTGATGGGGAGAGGTAATTAAGGAAGAGAAAAGACAAAGGTGTCAATTTCTTCCTTTTACATAGCATGAATCTAATAGAATTTTATATAACAGAATCATTTCTCTGTAGTGCCAAGAGTCTCTTTTCCTGCTTATTTTTGCATTCCAATCTGTGGCTCTGGTGGTATGATATTCATAACAGTTGCCCGTAGTGGTTGAGGAACATTTTTAAACATTAAACGATTCATATGTGTAGGTCCAGACATAACACGCATGGAGTATGTTGCTAATTCTTTATATTGGCAATGAAAGGTATATTCATTTCTAGAAATACAAATAGTTTTATTTTTATAAAAATATTTAGTGACATTTCATTGTTTTCAAAATTCCAACCATTTTAGCTTGACAAATAATTTTGATTTTAAAAGTTAAATTGTAGCTTTTAAATATTTAGACATATAGTATGTGGGTTTCCATTTGCAAATCTTGACAGGGCGTGGCAGACGTGAGGCAGGTCTCTTTTTGAAATCAAAGACCATGTCTCATTCACCCCTCAAGCCATCCGTAAATGCCAAACACAAAGCTTGCTTACTGCCCCCAGATGTTTAATTAATACATGTATCCTTGTTGAGTGAACTTACAGTGGGGCTATCAGGTATTTCAGAGCTGATAAGCCTTTTGCCATCTCTGAAATTATAGTTTTAGATATAACGATGTTTAGGCACTGTCTGCTCCCGCGTGGAGTAAAGTCACTGCCTGCTCAGATACTCTGCCAAGAAGTGTGCTTCTTCCTTCTTAACCACTTCCTTCCCCAACAGCTCAGGCACCTCTCAGAACCCGTCTCCTGGGGATATCAGATTAAACCGAGCAGGAAAACTGGTAGAAAGGTTAATACGATTGGATCCAAAACTTGGAATGGTTTAAATTCAAGGGTTTAGTTGCTAATTTTAGTCCCAGGGTAGGATATTCAAAAAGTAGACTGCGCCTCTGTTTAAATAATCTTCCCTAATGATGATGTAAAGTAACATAAATTAGTTTTAAAATGTCCTGGAGACAGACACATTTATTTTTTAGCTTTTTGGTGTGTGTTTATGCCCACTCAGATTGGGTATAGATGAGCATAGCCGCTTAGAGTTGCCAGTTTAGGAAAAATAGACAAATGTAATTTTGGATTTATTACAAAATTTAAAAAATATGATATAGACCTCCCACTGAGTTGCTCTGAATCAACTTAACCAATTTTTGCTTAACCACTGTGGCCCTCTCTTTCTATAACCCTTCCCCCACCTCCGTCCCTGCACCCTCCCCGCCACCATCTCTCACCCAGAAAATGTTTAAAAATAATATAAGAATACATTTTATTCTAAATATCTTAACTTGTTTTAATGCTTTAGCCTGAATTCTTTATTCAGGTTCAACATATTCTTGCCATCCTGGCACATGGTATGACGTCCATTTTGGAATTGTAATCCTTATTTAAACTCTTTCATACACATAGCTCTAGATGTGATACCTTCTTTTCTGAAGTAATTAAAAATTCACTCTGTATGGCTTCAGCTCTCAGAACAAATCAACTTTGGGGTTTTAATAGCCTTTCTGCTTTCCAGCAGCACAGAACCTTGTATTGTGCAAGATGTGCTTTAAAAGCCAATAAATAAGAACAATAATTGCGTTCATGTTTATCAACTCAGACCCTTTCAGCCTTGTCTTCATCATGCATTTTGCCACTTAAGGCAAAATCAAGGACTTGCAGTTTGCTTATATTTATCTGTTGCCTGCCAAATGTCCTCTGCTCTGCAACTCCCCAGCCCCCTGCAAACCAGGATAAGACAAGGAGTTTAAATTATTCTTATTTGATGACTTTATTTGGTTCTTTCATATTTCCGAGGCTTACTTTTCATCCATAAAATTAAAAATAGAAGTGAAAGTCATCTTTGCTTTTATAATTAAACCCTCATTTAATTAAATAGGATTTCACTGGCAGGACTTAAAGGCATAAACTTCTGTTTATTATCACCATTCTTTGTGATTCCTGCAGTCATTATTTCTGTGGCAGATGATTGTGGTTTAAGCTTTCTTGTTGTTTGTTGTTTAAATATATGCCCCTTACTATTTAGAAAGTGGCCATTGTTAACAGGGAGGTTCTTCCACACTTCCAAGTTTATGTTTGCCAGATGCTTTAGAATATACAATTATTCAAAACATATTTGAATCATTCCCCTTTCCTTCCATAGCTTAAGCTTTGTATCCAAAAATCAATGAACTTAAAATATAATTTTCTTCTTATAAATTTAAAACATAATCACATTGCATATCTGCAAGAGTCTTTCTTTTTGTGTCTATAGGCAATGCTACGGCCATTAGCTCTACAACTCCAGTGAGGTCCCCAGCAACCTGATGGGGAAATGGTGTGTCACCAAAGTGTCCGAGGACAAGAGAAGGAAGTATAGGGGAATTGAGTCTGTTCCTATCATCAATACGCCAAAGCTAATGGCTAAACCTACACTTTAGGACTTTGGCTGACTGCACCAATGGTCAACCCAATGTCCAACGTCAAACAAATTTCACTATTTTATAGTAAAAAGAACTTGTTTACCATGCAGATGCCTTTAAAAGGGAGATATTTTTGCTTAACAAAGCTCTGTGTCTCTGGCAAAATTAAATGTATGTTGTTGTCATACTTTTCTTTATCAATAAACTTTTCAGTTCTCGGAAATGTCTCTGTTATGCTAGCACTCTGTTTTCTTTACAAGTGCCAGTAACTTTCATGGAGGCATAGCCAAACAAGTAAGAATGTGACAAATACCTACGCAGTGGGTGTCTGTAGGAGCCAGGGAAGAGGCAGATAGTACAGGTGCTGGGTACAGTGTGAAAGTCCAGCTGAGAAAGCTCCCAAACGATAAGGTAACCTGAGTATGCAGTCGGGATAGCAGCAAGGACCCAGTGCAGATCACGTCATGGCAGAAATGTAAGGCAAGTAAGGCGCTTGTACATGAGTAAAAATGAAAGCAGAGCTACTGCTTTGGAGTTGCCTGTGAGAGTACTCAAAGCAATTTTGGCTCCTGGGGCAGGCTGAAAAAAAGACACCCAAACCAACTGAGGCAAGAAGGAAGGTGTTTCTATTTTACACACACACACACACACACACACACACACACACACGCACACACACACACACGCACACATGTGTACACATGCATACACACACATTTCTCTTACACAAAGCAGACTCTTGCTCTTGACCTTGATTTCCAGATTCCATTCTCCTTAGCAGAGCCAAGAGGGACTGGCAAAGGGCCTAGAGTTGGAGAGGGTATATGAAACTTGAAAACATAAAAATTATTTTAAAATGTTCATAACCCAAAGTGAATTCATATGTAGCCACAAAAATTAGCCTTTGACAGGTTAAATGGCTTGGATCTTTAGATGGCTTTGGTGTTGAAAGCTGGAGCTAGGCTGTGTCTGCTGCCCAAGGTCATAGACCCACAGTAAGGAGGAAGAGCCACCATTGTGCACGTGGGAATCTAAGTTTTAAAATACTTTTTCTCCAAGAGACATCCTTAACACCTTGCTCCTTTTGCTCTGCAAATTATACTGGTTGACAGCAATAAAGTAAACACCCATGGCTCTTGAGTTTGCCCTTGACAGAGCACACTGTCAGATCTCAAACAATAAAGGATTTTCTGCACAATCCCAGTGTAATTCAAAGTTGAATTGAGTCATCTTTGGTTCCATAACAAGAAAAATAGCATTTAAGACAGCAAAAAAGCATTTCTTTTTCTTTATGGAATAATGTAAAAACAGATTTAAGGTTTTACATTAGATGGGGGGAAAGAAAATTGAAATATCTACCTTCTTTTAAGGGATAAGATAATACAGTCGAATGTTATTGATTTTGCTTTATTTAGCCCTAAATAGAAAAATAGTAGCATATAGAATTAAACCTGGAATAGTTGAAAGTATATTTTAATATATTTCTAGTTTTAATAAAAATAGGTAGACTATGGATGGTTCAGTTCTTTACTTGATAGGAATACGTTATACAAACCCGTGCTTTTCAAAGTATGGTCTGTGGAATTGCAGCATTAGCATCAGCTGGGATCTTATGAGAAATGACAAAGCTTGTGCCCCAACATGGACATAGTGAGTCATAATCTGCATTTGATCAGATCTCTAGGTGACTCACACACACCTAAGGGTTCTCTAGGCACTGATCTAAGTTAACCATTCACGAAAGGCAACATCAAGTAAGCTTTGGAAGGCCACTCTTCCCTCTGCGACCACATATAGTCTTGCCATCAGAGTAAAAATTATGTGTGCTATGCGAATATAACTTCAAGACCAGTTCCCTAAAACTCTCTTCAAACATTCTAGAGCCACCACATATTTCTTTACTTCTGCACTTCTTTCTGTGAAATACTTCCTAGGGTAAATAACCTCATGTTTTGCATGTGATTCTTTTCCTTGTAACTTCAGAAGTTTGAATAGCTGCTATGAAAGATAACGGAAATAAGTAATCCTGAGAGGTTTGTATGAAAATAACATATGTAAATGAAAGACAAGGCCGAAACACGAAAGAATAAACATAGCATAAAACAAATATCTGTATATTTTATTTATATTGAAAATAGATTTATAATTTATCTAAATATAAAAATGATACATGCTAATGGTTTTTCATAGTTTTTGCTAAGTAAAAAGATAATGGTAAATTCTCAAATAACACAAAAAATTAGGGGAAAAAAACAGTATGTCAAGAAACAACATCATGAAACGATAAATTTCTTCTATTCTTTTAGTAGCACAGCATCCACTTATCTTTTTCCAGGTAAGCATACTGCCAGTTTTTCTTTAGGGATACTCCTCCCCCCCTTAGTCCACCCAACTTTCAGGCCACATGCTATAGGTAACATCCTTAGGGGTTGGAGCATGTGACACAGCACCCAAGTCTAAACCAATTACAACCTTACATTCTCTAGAACACAGTGTTGATTAGGGTATGGGCATGCACCCTTTTTATTTCTCCCTTTGTGAACCGTCTATTATTTTATTTACCCATACTTCTATTGGAGTGGTTGACTTTGTCTCATTGATTTGCTAGAACTCTTTACATATTAAGTCTATTAATTCTTTTTCATATGTACCCCAATTTGTATTTTGTTTTGGGGTTTACTTTAAAAGCTATTTTATGGTTAGAAATTTTATATTATTATGTAACCAAACTTACCAAATTTTATCATGGATCCTGAGTTCTTTATACTGCTTAGAAACACTTTCCTGTTTTAAGATTATAAAATTATTCAACCATCTTTTTCTAGTATTTTATGGTTTCTTTCTTTTTTCCCTTTCCTTTTTTTCTACACATTTGAATCTTTGATCCATCTGGAAGTTATTTTCCCATAAGGGATTCAGCTTTCTTTTTTCCCAGATGTCTAGCCAGTAATCTCAGTGTTTTTTATTGAAAATTCAATTCATCTTCTTACCAATTTGAAATGCTATCTTTATCACATACTTAACTACCACATATCCTTGGGTTTATTTCTAGCTCCTTTTTTTCTGTTTCAATTTAGATGATTTCTGTGCCTCTGTGGCAGTTCTGTTTTGGATATTGTAATTTATATGTTTTAATATCTAGTAGGACAAGTATGTGTATACTCACAGTTCCTTTTTAAAAAAATCGTCCAAATTTTCTTGGCTTTTTCATTAGTCTCTTTTCAAAATTAGTTTTAGAATAATTTACAAGTTCCTAAAGAAGTCTTGTTTTAACTTTGAATAAAAATGCATAGATATTGTAGATTTTGAGGAAAATGAATAGATGAATAGTCTTAAAATATTGATGTTTTGTAATCAAGAACATAACATGTATTTTTATCTATTAAATGTAATTTAATATTCTTAATGTTTGGTAGAATTCAGCTCTGAAGCCGTCTGGTCCTGTAATTTCCTTTCTTAGGAGGTTTTTGGCCACTCATTCATTCCCTTTATTTGTTATTAGTCTGTTCTGGCTTTCTATTCTTCTTGACTCAATTTTGGTAGTTTGTATTTTTCTAAGAATTTATCCATTTCATCTAGGTTGTCTAATTTGTTGACATGTAATTGTTCATAATAGTCACTTATGATTCTTTTTATTTCTGAAGTGTTTGTTGTAATTTCTTCACTTTCATTTCTCATTTTATTTTTTGAGTGTTCCTTTTCTTAGCTAGACTCAGGATTTGTCAATTTTGTTTAAAAATCTACTCTTACTTTTATTGATTTTTCTATGGTTTTTCATTCTATATTTGATTTATTTCTGTTCTGATTTTTATTATTTCTTTCCTTCTGCTAATTTTGAGCTTAATTTGTTCTTTTCCTAGTTTCTTGAGGCATAACATTAGACTATTCATTTGGAATCTTTCTTCTTTTTAAATGTAGGCATTTACTGCTATAAAGTTCACCCTTAAAACTGCATCAAAAATGCTGTATCCCATAGGTTTTGGTATGCTGTGTTTCCATTGTCATTTGTCTCCAGATGTTTTTAAATTTCCCTTTGATTTCTTCTTTGATCCATTGACTGTTCAGGAGCATGTTGTTTAGTATCACATACTTGTGAATTTTCAAGGTTCATCCTGTAATCGATTTCTAGTTTCATACCATTGTTGTCTGAAACAATGCCAGATATGATGTCAATATTCTTAAATTTGTTATGACTAGTTTTGTGGCCTAACATGTGGTCTATCCTAGGGAATGTTCCATGTGTGCTAGACAAAAAAATGTGTATTCTGCTGCTGTTGGAAGGAAAGTTCTATATACATTTGTTAGGTCCATTTGGTCAAAAGCACAATTCAAGTCCAGCATTTGCTTATTAAATATTTTTCTGTTTAGTCTATCATTGAAAATGAAGTATTGAAGACTCTTACTATTAATTTATTACTATCTATTTCTCCCTTTATGTCCATTAATATTTGTTTTATGTGTTTGGGTGCTCCAGTGGTGGGTGCATGTATATTTACAGTGATAATATCTTTGTGATGAATTGACCCTTTATCACCAAATAATGATCTTTGTTGTCTCTTGTGACAGTTTTTGACTTGAAGTCTATTTTATCAGACATAAATATAGCTAGCCACACCTGCTTTCTTTGAGTTACTGTTTGCATGGAATATCTTCTTCTATCATTTCACTTTCAGCTTATGTGGGTCCTTATAGTTTAAGTGGGTCTCTCGTAGGCAGCACATAGTTGGATCTTTTTTTTTTTTTTAATCCATTCAGCCACTCTAAGTCTTTTGATTGGAAATTTTAATCCATTTACAGTCAAGGTTTTACTAATAGGTAAGGACTTACTACCGCCATTTTGTTATTTGTTTTGTGGTTGTTTTTTTTAGCACCTTTGTTACTTTCTTTCTCTGTTGTTATCTACCTTTGTGATTTGATAATTTCCTGTAGTACTAAACTTTGATTCCTTTCTTGTTATCATTTGTATATATGCTGCAGTGTTTTGTTTTGTGGTCATCTTAAGTCTTAAAAACATCTTCTAAGTGTAAACACGGTTAAAATCCTTTCACTTTGTATTTTTTTTTAAGATTTTTATTCCTTAAATGTATAATGACTAATTCTTTTATGTAAATTCATTAAATTCAAAGAGGAAAAAAATCTTCTAGTTGTTATCTGCTACTGTAAGCTGATAACAACTTAACTTCTATCACATGCAAAAACCTTAGACTTTTCTTCTCCCCACACGATTTATGTTTTTGATCTCACAATTTACATTTTGTATTTTGTATTCATTAACAAACTATTGTAGTTTTAGTTATTTTTGATTGTTTTGACTTTCAATCTTCAAACTAGAGATATGTAGGATTTACATGCCACCATTGCAGTATTGGAGTATTCTAGATTTGACTATGTATTGCCTCTACCAGTGAGTTTTATATTTTCGTATGTATTTATAATAGTAATTATTGTCCTTTCATTTTTGCTTAAAGAACTTTCTAAGTTCTTTAAGAACTTTCTAAGTTTCTTTAAGATGGTTCTAACGGTAATGAATTCCCTCAGCTTTTGCTTGTCTGTAAAGACTTTATTTCTTCTTCACTCTGAGGGTCGGCTTTGCTGGGTATGGTGTCCTTGGGCACAGGTGCTTGGAGCAGCTGCGGAGCCGGATTTCTGGGCTCAGGGTCTTGTGAAACTACTGTAGCACCTGAGACGTGAGGTGCAGGTTCACTCTCAAAGGCACAAGCAGATGTAGTTCTTCCACTGAGCTGGGTAAGTTGCTCTGAGGCACACCACAGCAGCTCAGGCCGGCGGGTGGGAAGTAGCTGTGCTTCTGATCTGATAGGCAGGGCACAGCACTCACATGGTTCTGGCGAAGACGGGGTGCTCTGGAGGCTCGGGTCCTGGGGGGCAGGGCACCGCTGCAATTCTGGACCTGGAACCAACAGGGCACAGTGAAAGAGCAGGCTTTGGGGCAAGAGGGACCATGCAGTGCTGACTCTGGCCCCTGGGATGGTGGGACAAGGCAGTAGTCCAGGCTGTGTCAGGCCAGGTGCAGCAGCAGCAAGGACATGGGAATGGCAAGATGCTACTGCGGCTTGGGCCCTGGGGAGCAGGGAATAGGGCAGCAGTGACTGCACGCCCCAGAGAGGCAGGTGCAGCTCGGATGTGGGGAGCTAGTCCGGTTCCAGGGAGGCTGGTCAGCCAGGGCTCTAATTCGTTGGGACACAAGGTGTCACATCTGCTGGGCCCCAGAAAGCACAGCTACACAGGTCAGTGGGGCCTCTGATCTCTGGGGGCAGAGAGCAGTGTCCACAGTGGTGCTGGAAGGTGCAACTGCTCTGATTTGCCAGAGACTCGGACCCCAGGGGCTGGGGTGCTGCCTCTCTGTGACATGGCAGGGCCCACTGCTCTGGTGTGCTGGAGGCCTGAGGTTGCTGGGGACCAGGGTGCTGCCATAGCTGTAGTGTTTGGGACATGACTTCGTCAATAGTTTGAGGATCCAGGACACCGGGGGCAGGGCACGGAGGGTGTACCGTGACTGGGATGGGCGGAATAAGGTGGCTGTGTAGACACTTGCCCCTCGGGAGAAGGGCACAGCAGCAGCTCATAGCAGCAGCTTGGCTCAGAGATGGCACCTGCTGGATGCGCATGTGCAGTGCAGCTAGTCCTCAGGGGTGGAGGGATGGCAACGCTACTTGCCCCCAAGCAGAAGCATGCTAGCAGTAGCTCTGAGTCCAGGACGGTGCAGAGCAGGAACAGCACGGCCGCAGGCGCCGCCTTGGCTCTGCCTCGGGTAGCTCAGCGCATGCGCTCTGGGGAGCTCCCTACTTGGCTGCGGGAGTCCACGGCGCTGGCGGATGCTGGGGTTCTCTTGCGTGCCTTTGCCCTACAGGGAGAAGTCCCTCTTGGTTCTCAGCTGATCCCGACTTGGGGAGGTTGAGGGGTGAAGACAAAGTGTTCCCTTCCCTTATCTATGTGGCCACCCTGGGCTTCTGCGCTCTACGGGATTTGGGCTTCTTTTTGCTGTCCTCTGGAGCTCTTCTTTAGTGTTTTATTGAAGTGTAATTGTGTACTTGTTATTTTGGGGTGTTTGTGGGAAGAAAAGTTCTAGGAGCTTCTAGTCAACCATCTTGCTGACATCTCTTATTTTTTTATTGTTGTGTTTTTGAGACAGTCTCTGTCACCTGGGCTGGTGACAGTGCTGTGATCATAGCTCACTGCGACTTCAAATTCCCCTGCTCAAGTGACCTCCTGCCTCAGCCTCCTGAGTAGCTGGGATTTCGGGCCTGTGCCACCACGCCCGACTAATTTTTCAATTTTTTTGTAGAGGTGGGGTCTCACTCAGGCTGGTCTTGAACTCCTGGCCTCAACCAGTCTTCCTGCCTCTGCCTCCCAAGGATTATAGGCATGAGCGACAGTGCCCAGTCTCCTATGATTCTTAATATATCAATTTTGAGTCAACATATAACTATTTCTCCTCACTTTGAGAAACTAGGAAATAAATGTTAATTTGATAATCATAATTTTAGTTTCTATGTGCTTACTCTCATCTCCCTTGTTTAAAACCTAAAAATACTGATGCACAAACTTGTGTTGTTTTGTGCTATGATCGCACCCCTAAGTTGGTGATCTAAGGAAGTATCTACTAAACTTCTAAAAACACAACCAAGGAACTAGCAGCCCACAATGATTGGTATAGGACACAAAATTTAAATCTCTAGTAGACCACTTTATTTCCTTACCTTGAATGATAACAGAGACTGCTTCAAAACTGAAAATTGCTAAAATGAAAGATCCACTTTTGAAAACCACCTCACTTCAGTGACCTCAACTATTATGTTTAAGTTTTCAATCCCCCTTCTCATTAAGATGCAAAAGAGCTAATAACTGTAGTCAGTCTAAGTCCTGTACAAACAACAGGAAAACACAACCACTGCAGACGATGCTCCATTCCACCTTGGCAGTGGAAACCTGTCTTATATTGATTAAGCAATTATATAGCCTAATTTCTTTCTTATTTTTGGATTATAATATCTCTCATGGCATTATATTAAAAGTTGGCCCACGGCAAGGGAATAAGGGAGGAGAATAGGAATGAAGTATATTTTCCCATTCACAGGAATCGTGGCCAACTGGCGGAAAATAGCAAACATGTCAGCATATCACCCTGCTCTCGCTCGGAAGGGAAGTAACAGCCTCCATTCCCACCTAGTCCCCAGGCACTGGAATGAATTCTGAGAATCACACCATTTTCTCCGCAGGTTTGCTTCCTGGCTCTGTGTGTGTGTGTGTGTGTGTGTGTGTGTGTGTGTGTGAACTCACATCTCATGCACAGTCTCCTGCAGGCATGGAGTATGCTGGACATGGGTTGTTTCAATCCCTCCTCTAACATGTGATCATCAATCTACTGTTTTCTTACAATGAATTTTGCAAAGTGAGGCTTTGCAGTGCCCTGCGTGTGCTTTAATTAGCCAAAGACCAAGGATCGGGAGACCCTAACTTCCCAGGGCTTTCTCAGGGTGGTGTGGCAATGAGGTTAGCACGGCAACAGCATGGTTAGGAACTCTGCACTGGCTTTTCTCTCTGCTTTGGAAACTGAAAGTGTTGTTTTTCTTTATTTTTTTTCCGTTACTGTTACATTTTATTAATAATGTATAACGTATTAGAAATCTTTTGGATTTGATTATGATTTTGGTCCAGAAAATGTGTAATCCCCAATGAAGAATATATTTTAAAAAAGCCAACTCCTTTCCAAAACTGTATTAATCAGATGTTAGTATATGAATAGCTTATGGCTTGGCTAAGAGACTTGTTCCTTCACCCAGAATTTTTTTACTTAAACCATACACTGTAAGAGGAATTTGTTTCCTTTATCATGTCAGTTAGGGTCCTTGCAAGAAACAACTGGCACATTCGAATTAGCTAATTGGAAGATTGTATTTAAAAAGAGACCAGTTACAAAGGTGTGGGCAAAACCACAAGGGATTGGTTGCAGTCCTTGGGGCAAATAATAGCAGGGAACCACTTCCACTGCAGGCCCGATAGGATGAGGGGAGGAAATTGCTACTGGAACAGGGAGAAAGAGAAAACTGGGTGAAGAGGCCCCTCATAAGAACTGGGATCCTCATTTAGAGTACATGCCCAGCCCACAGCAACCAGCAAAGAGGAAATGAGGGAAACAAATGTCCGGACCTCACACTTCTCCTTCCCTGGGTCTCCTACTGGAGCCCTCATCGGTCAGCTCTACCGAATCTCACAGGGCAAGGGGCCCAATGATGCTGCACTTTGTTGGCCTCCTGATGTGCAGAGCATGGTGGGAAGAACAAATGGAGCAATTGGAAGAGATCTAGCATATTTCCATTAAAATCAAGTAATATTTCTTCAACAACTACATTTGAGGAATTTCATTTCCAAAATTTCATCATACACATGAATTGAAATCCAAGAGTCTCTCGGTTGTGAGGGACTGCTATGATGAAGTGTAAATACCTTGAAATTTGCTGCCATGAGATGTGTATTCCAATACTGGCTTCATCATGTATGAGTTGTATAGCTTAGAATGAGTCATTTCTGATCCCTGGTATGCAGCGGTATCTAGCAGAACAGTGATGATAGTCATATCTTTTTTACTTTTGTCACAGAATTGTTGTTAGCATAAAATTAGAGTGTGTGAAAATACTCTATTAACCATAAGAGGCAATTAACTTAATTGCCTTGGAAAAATTTCCTTCAATCTGTGACATTTTCAACTTCTTTACATGTCAAATTTTCTTCCTTGAAAAGGAAATATCATTGTCAAAGTTGTTCATTCATTTAATAGTTTACAAATCCATATTTTATGGAAGTAAATGAGTGCTCAGAGTGTACATAAGGACTTTCCCCAGGGAATTTCCAATTTCTTTCATCACATCAAGTACATCTTACAAACAACATCTCATACAGAGAGACTGCTTTGCTCATCAATTACATGCCGTTACCTTCAGAGGAAGGGTCTGACTTGCCAAGTGTACTGCTGATCTGGCTTTAGCGAGGGAAGCAAAGAGATGATGCAACAGACATTGCGTTGAGGACCTTTGGGTATTGTCTTCCTGGCTCTTTCACTCTGGAACTCTGAGCTGGTTCCAGAGGTTATGAAAAGCCATGGAAAATGCAATGCATAGGTACTTTGGGATGCATGTTCTGGGGCTATTCCAGCAATAGGAAAGAATTCTAATTTGGGAGACTTTAGCAAACCTCTCTCAGAAATACAAGTAGGGGGAAAAAAAGTATGATCATATAAGGGGTTTGGAAAAAAATAATATGTTTAAACAGATATGTACTTATAAAAAGAACATTTTCTCAGGCATATAAGGTTCATTCACAATAATAGATCACATATTCAGCTAAAAATAAAACATCAATAAACTCAAAAAATCAGAAACTATAATGTCACATCTTTAAACCAAAATGCAGTAAAATCAAATTTTTTTTTTTTTTTTTTTTTTTTTGAGACAGAGTCTCGCTTTGTTGCCTAGGCTAGAGTGAGTGCCGTGGCGTTAGCCTAGCTCACAGCAACCTCAAACTCCTGGGCTCAAGCAATCCTTCTGCCTCAGCCTCCCAAGTAGCTGGGACTACAGGCATGCGCCACCATGCCTGGCTCATTTTTCTATATATATTAGTTGGCCAATTAATTTCTTTCTCTTTATAGTAGAGACGGGGTCTCGCTCTTGCTCAGGCTGGTTTCGAACTCCTGACCTCGAGCAATCCGCCCACCTCGGCCTCCCAGAGAGCTAGGATTACAGGCGTGAGCCACCGCGCCCGGCCAGTAAAATCAAATTTTAAAAATTCCTAAAGGATATGTAAAAAGACAGAAACCAAGACAGGAAAATCAATTCATTTGAAAATTTGAAAACATACAAAATGATAATAATAAACAAAAACTAGGATTAAAACTGTTTAATAAAATAAAAATTAAATTTAAATGAACTAAATAATATAAGCTAGACAAAGAATGAAGAAAACATACCCAATAAATTTAGATGATTCAAAGGATGATTCAAAGAATTTTTAAAACAATAAAAGAACATTTTATATACAAAGTAATTTTAAAAATCAAAATGATTGACTTTCCTAGAAAAATGTAAATTAATGGGATTGTATCAAGAAATAAAAACAGAATAGACCAGCACCACAGACAAAATGTACTATACAGTCAAAGCCCAGGCCCAGGGTATTTTATGAATGAACTACAAAATCAGACCAGGATATTAAAAGAAGAGAACACAATAGACTTCTTCTAAAGCCAGATGCAAAAACTCTAAATAAAGTATTAGTACTTTTAATGAAGAACTTCACTAAAAGAATAATATATATCATGATCAAAAAGGGTTTAACATGGTACTATTAAATATTGGAAAAGTAATAAGTAAATAGGTCAATGGAACAGTATATATTATGCAGAAATCTGTGTGCATAAACAGATATGGTTTATATTAAAAGAAGTCATCTCAAATCAGTGAGAAATTGATGGATTATGCAAAAAATGGTGGCAGAACAATTGACTAACCATTTTAAGAAAGTTAGATTCCTACGTCATACAATTTTTTAAAATTTATTTTACTGTGGTAAGAGTAGTTAACATGAGATCTACCTTCTTAAATGTTTAAGTGTAGAATGTAGTATTGTTGACTATAGATACAATGCTAGATAGCAGATCTCTAGAACTTATTCATCTTGCCTAACCGAAACTTTATGCCCATCTATTAGTAACTCCCCATTGCTCTCCATTCCCCATCCCCTGGCAACCACTATGCCACCCTTTCGTTCTGTGAATTTGACTATTTTAAATACATCATATAAATGGAATTATGCAGCACAACAGGTCCTCAAGTAATGTTATTTCATCCAATGTGGTTTCCTTATAATGTTGATGAGAAAAAAATCAATCCCCAGCCAGGGCCACTGTCTGTATGGAGTTTGCATATACTCCCCATGTCTGCCTGTGTTTTCTCTGGGCACTCTGCTTTCCTCCCACATCTCAAAGGTGTGCACTAATCAACGTGTCTGAATTGTCCCAGTAGCAGTGGCTGTGGGGATGTGTGTGAGCATGCCTTGCAGTGGAATGGCGTCTTGTCCACGCCTGGTTCCTGCCTTGCTCTATGAGCTGCCGGGCCACTCTCAACTCTGAACAAGAATAAGATTGGAAAATGAATAAATGAATGAATACAAATTTTATAAGTTAAAAATTCATGAAGTCTACAGTAATGATACAAATATGGAACAATAAATAATATAGTATGAAAGTCCACCATATTTGTTATTGTTTTTGAACTGCAAGACAGGATGAGCTGCTCCTTGCAATTTTTGCTTTGCAAACATTTATTCCTTGATTTGACCCACCACCACTACAACTGCCATTACTCCCGATTTACCAAAAATTGGGTAAATAATTATCTTACATGTTTTTATTAAGCACTCTTAAATATATGTATAGCTCACATTTATTTCTATGTTTAATATTAGAAGTGTTTGGGACTTTATTTAGAAGTTTGGTGATGTTTCTGGGACCAGAAATATACCATAGGAACTTAACTTGTTTATACCCATTGGCCTATGGTAAAATTTGTTTTGTTATACATCATTTTGTTTAAAATTGAAGTTTCCAAGAATCTGTTGATGATATTAAGTAAGATCTTACTGTATTTGCCTTTCTGTGACTGACTTATTTCAATTAGCATAATGTCCTCAAGATTTATTTAAATTATTACATTTTGCACAATTTCCTTCTTTCCAAAGGCTGAATAATATTCTATTTCATGTATCTACCATGTTTTTTCAATCCATTCATCAGTTCAAGGACATTTGGGTTATTTCCATATTTTAGCTATTGTGAGTAATGCTACAATTAACATGAGAGTGCCAATATTTCTTTGAGAGTCTGATTTTAATCTTTCAGATAAATGTCCAGAAGTGGGAGTCCTAGATCATATAATAGTTTTATTTTTAATTTTTTGAGAAACTTCCATATTTTTTCCTTTAGCATCTGCATCATTTGTAGTTCCCATCAATTGTGTACAAGGATTCCAATTTCTCTTCATCCTCGCCAACACTTGTTGTCTTTTGTTTCTTGATAATAGTTATTCTGACAGGTATGAGGTAGTATCTCATTGTCATTTTAATTTAAATTTCTCTGATGATTAGTAATGTTGAGAATTTTTCATATATTCCATTTATATTTCTATCTCCACTTATTTCCTAAATGATTTTATCTATATCTTGGTTCTCTAATTTATAACTTTAACCCAGACTCTCCTCTGTATTCCAAATTCATATGCCCAAACTTAGATGTAGTATAATAGGCATCTTATATTTAATTTGTTCAAAAACTAACTTTTGATCTTCTCCCAGCTCTTCTCCAAGTTCTCAACTCAAAATGGACTTTTTATTCACCCAGTTGCTTAGGCCAATATCTTGAGAGTTTTTTTTTTTTTTGATCCTTCTCTTCTCTCAGATCTCACATCCAAATCCAACCCATTGGTAATTCTAGCCAGTTCTTTCTACAGTATATAAAAAAATTTCTTTCCACTTTCACTACCATCAATTTGGTCCAAGCCACCAACATTTCTCCCTTTAACTACCATAGTCTCCTAGCTGGTCACCCTCTTTCACTCTTGTTTCTTTATATTCAAACAGAAGATGGAAAGATTCCTTTACAGTAAAAATATGATCATATTTCTCCCGTGTTCAAAATCTGCCAATTGTTTCTCATGTCATTGCAAGAAAAGTCAAAGCCTTTACCATGGTCTGCAGAGTCCTGCCAGATCAGGTTCCTGGTTACCTCTTCTACCTTATTGCTTTTTTCCACAGGCTTACTCCTCTCCAGACACCCTGGCCTTGTTGTGTTCCTCAGTCAGGCCACACTAATTCCTGCCTTAGGATCTTTGCAATTGCTGCTCTCTGTGTCTCAAAGTCTTCTTCCCCAAGTCCTGAATGGCCTCCATTCTCTTTTTTAAGTTCTCTGCTCAAATATCTCTTTTCAAGACATTTCTCTCTGACTATCCAATCTAAATTGAATTCTCAACATTCCCATCACTCATTCCCTTATCCCATTTTGTTTTTCTCCACAGAAAAATATTTACTTTTATTTCCCCCTCCGTCCCCTCAATCAATGAAAGCCCCAAGAATTAGGGGATTTTGCATTGCTCATTCGCTGCTGTATTCCCTCCCAGTGTCTAGAGAGTGTCTGGAGCATGGTAGGTCTCAATAAATACTTGTTTTCTGTTGGTTTAACACCAGCACTACGTATTTTCTAAAGAGAATTATGTAATTCACTCTCATTCTCAGATATATGGTATCCCCCCTGTGGGAGGATTATAGATGCTGCCCATGGGGTTCAGGCACAGCTGTGACACCCTCTCTAGGAAGAAGCCTGAGTGTGGGTCGCCATGTCTCCGCCCCTCTGCCACAATAACCAGCAATGTTCCAGGCTGGGGCTGTTCTGTCAGCCTGAGCCCCAGAGAAAATGTTCTGGAGCAAAGCCACAGTCCATCACAGCATATGTAATAAATACACTTTACTGTATTAAGCCATTGAGATTTGGGGACTGTTTGTTTTCACAGTATAACCTAATTTATCCTGACTGGTACAAACACCTAGACAACCATGGACAAAGGGACGGCCCGAGTGTACCTAAGACACATTTGACATATGACCTAAGTTTGCCCGAACTGGCTCTTCCTTAACAATCTAGTGCTCTGTCACCACATTTACTCTGAAAAATAAAAAATTTCTAAAAAGCACTAGGATATTTATTTTGGCATGATCAAAGGCAGCTATTTTATTTCCTCATATTTTTTCATAAAAAAGCAATATAGGAAAAAGTAACTAAAGTATTTTATAGATTTAAAAACTGTTTACCAAACACGACATATCTTAAAATCAAATGAGAGACATACAAACTGATATGTCTGAGACTGACTGAACTTGAATCTCTGGGGCCAATGTCTTCAAATCTGTATTACCTGTAAAGTTCCACTACAGACTCTGATGTGATTGGTCCAAAAATCAGTAGTCAAGGTGAATATTTCTGTATTTAAGACCCTAGGAGGCACAGTGATATACAGACCAGCAAGAGCCCCTGCTCTACCCCACTTAAAAACTCATCCACGTATATAACTTCTGTAATCCTCCCTGAAACAGAACACTTCAAATTGTCAATGGAAACTTTTGCATATGTAGGATAACTTTCTATAGAAGAAAAAATTTGCTTTAGTTTTAGCTGCAAATAAATGGAAATAGCTTACTCTATACAAAATTCTTAAGGCAGTGTCACTTAGATGCCCCCTTGTAGAAACAGAACTAAGAATGCCATCACAATGCGATATGACTGTTCTCTGTTCAGGCAATGTGAGACGGACTTGGACCCAGCAGGGGAATTTCCTTCATTAATACAATATGAGACAATTGCTTACATTTATTTTACAAGAGGTAATTCAGATAAAGTAGTAGCAGTCACCAAGAATCTTACAGGAAACACCAGGATTTTATTGTTAGGTGCCAGAAATAGCTTGTGTTGGATGTGAAAAAGAAATAGAACACTATGTGTATAAATGCAGGCAATATCAACAAAAGCCTGCTTCTCACACTGAAAGGCCTTATAGCCTCATTCATACCTTGCCCAGGATTCCTTCCCTCACAAGGATGAAGACGTGGATGAAGAGAGCTGAAGCCTTTTGGACCTTTTTGATCTATTTGATCTCGATGGCAGGGGGGATGGTATCATAAAGTTAAAATGTTGAAGGAGAGGGAAGTTAGAGAGTTGGAGAAAACACAATCATCTAACAATGCTCTGAAAAGAGAGCAGAGGTTTTTTACCAATTTGTAATGCATTTGGTTTTAGGAGCAAGAGGTGGTCATGTTGAACACTCCCAGTCCAAAATGAGCTGTGCGGCGAGGGTCACCAAGCCAGAAGCAATAGCTGGAGGCAGTGTGGTTTGCTGGGTAGCAAGGATCAGTTCTGTGTGCCTTGGCGGTAAGCCGGGCCGCATGCAGATACACACGCAGCATTTGGGGGGACAGATGAACATCTACCAGTGGCGGCAGATGAAGAGAACTGGTCTACCACATCTTGGCTTCTTTGTCTTCTTTTTTAGTAATGCAAACACAAATGAGATTTTTCTTTCCTATGAAGTAACTAATTACTAGGTAAGTTATTTCAAGTCCTAGCATTACTACAAAGAAAAATAAATTCCTTCCTGGCACCACCTTAAAAGAAGAATTTCAATTGGATTAGGTCCCTTTAATCTAGATGAACATAATAATACCTTCTCTTTTTTTCAGCCATCCCTCAGTCAAATGCCTCCCTGTTCTATCCTTCCTTCATTCCCACTTGAAAATAACCTTTACTACTCGAATTGTATGATTATATTTTGCCAAAAATAGGCATAAGCGCAGATTTTAGTAAATTATCTGCATAATTTGAAATAATTCAAACATGAATGTCTGTTTGACAGACAGTGGAGCTGCGGAGGTCTGAAGTCCAGTCTCTAACAGGCCACCGGGCCGGTCTGCAGCCCCGAGATTGGGGACCGCAATTGGTTCTAGGAGGCCAGCTGATCCTGTCTGTTTTGTATAATATTTTTTCTGCTCAAATCAACCCTGTGAGTTGAATGAAGTCAGAGTTGCCTAGAAAATGTAAGTTTCTGTTTTTCTGAAAGTTTCATTTAAAATGTTTATAACTAATTATTGCTTTATAGGTACTTTTCCCCTCTCATTATTTCAACTGGCTTATTATAAATTTAATGCTGAACAGATGAGGTGCTTATCATTGCAGGCTGTAGTCACCCAAATGTAGTCTAAAATGGTGCTGAGAAAAAAGAGAAAATTCTTTCACGTCTTGTCTACCGTACTGTTTTAAGAAGTGAAGCATGCCTCTTGTTTTTCTCATATTCCCCCCCAGCTTCTAATTCCTACATGATAGCCAACAAACTTCAACTTCTCCTCAAAGACTGTCAGTAGGGCAATGTTCTCTTTCTTCAGAGAGATCATCATGAAACCTTCCCAAAATCCAATTCACCCAGAAGAAATGTTACTTTATTTGGGTATAATTGTGAAGAACACATATTTTAGTTCTTAATTCTTGTTTACCTGCTAGATACAAGCTGATAAAAAAAAAGAAAAGAAAAAAGAAGGAAAAGAGATCTTGATTTCCCAATTGTTCAAAAAGACTTACAGTGTAGTTCTTTGTTAACCTTTGCTATTTTTGATATTTCAGAATTTTAAAAATCCCCCATTATATCTTTTCATAGCATGCTTCATAGTATTTCATGGCATTTATTTTCTTCATAGTATTTATGACTTATAAGGTAATTTTTGTATAATTATTTTTAATATTTTCTTTCCCATTAGTCTACAATTTCCATAAAGGCAGGTGCTATGCCTCTCTTATTTGCCTCTGTGAAAAATATTTTTAAAGTCAATGCATAAATTGATTTGAATAAATGAATGCATAAGAATGACTGGGCCAGTCTATACAGTGGGAGCCGAAATAACTTTTATGTTCTTGCGAAACACAAATTATCCTAGCCTTTTACAGAGACTGAATCCTTATTCAATGAATTAAAGATCTAGTAACATTTACAAAGGGATCTGAGGGTTGAATGCCTTTTTTGGTCAACTTTTAAGAAGGTTCTAGAAATAAGGATTCAAGCAGAATGCTGATTGAGTGCAGCCTTTGTTACACACCTGATAGGATAAGTTTCTGAGAACTCGACAAGGCGGTGGGACATCATGAGCAGTTTGCTATAACATCACGGTGGTCAACACAGAAGGAATGCTTGTCAGGAGTTTTGTACATTAGCAAGTCTCTTGGGATCCTTTTAAATTTGGAACTATGTATCAAGAACTGAGAAAGGTCTACACTTTTAACTTAATCACAAACAAGTGAGATGGCCACAGTTTCATGGCTCCTGGCAAAAGACACAAGACTCCCGAACAGAGATGAGGAACAGTTTATTCCACACAGCAGGAGCAGGAACGACATTTCTCTGCTGGACCCTGAGCTCCAGTTCCTCCAGGTTGGTGAGAGGGAGCCATGGTACACCTGCCCTCACAGCGGGTTACGTTACAAGCCAGGAACCCGAGCTCAGGGAACCTGAAGCTTTCCTAAAGGCAGTAAGCATGCCTGACCTTTGCTCTGGGGAGAGACGCTCTATCTTCCATTACATAAATATTCTTTAAACTCTGACCCAGAAAAAATGAAATCAGTAGATTTTTTTGCAAGAAACGTGGGATATTATACATGGAGAATTGTCCCCAAACATCATATCTCTGGAAGGTGTTTTTCAAGGGCTTTTATTAATTGACACACAAAAGATGTGCACACAGATATCCTCTAGTGTTCTGCGTGGCTCCCGTACGTGCTGATGACGGGAGGGTGGGATGAGTTGAGAGGAGGGCTAGCAAGCCAGTGTCCAGCTAAGAAACAGAGGGCAGGTGACAAACGCCCCTTCTATCAACCAGCTCTGCTGCATCTGATGGTAGTTGAAGATTGATGCAGCAATCAGGGATAAGAAAGACCCCCAAAATGCCATTTCTCTCTCCTGTCAGAACATATTGTCATTTGGGGCAAACTAAATCATTTCTCTGTACTTTCATTTATTCTTATCTAGAGCTCATGAAAGCCAAAATAATCCTTTCAAAGTCTACTTAATCTCTGCTTAAACGGAGCACCTTTGTTATCCTCAAAGGCCAGAGAAAAAGCAAGAGCAAGAGTTCAGATATGTCAGGGGTTGCAGGGGTGAAGGAAAAAGAAGAAAAGCCATTTGTCACCTGTCATGCAAGGACCCAGCAGTGCTGACATGGAAGTCCTGTGAATCTGGCTTACTCCTGTTTTTGCTAATGCATTTATGCTAAAAGTGAACAGTAGTTTCAAGATATCGAATAGAAAAGAGCCTTTGCTGTGCAGGACAATTATGCTTTTTTTTTTTTTTTAAAGAAAAACATTCCCTGCCTTTGTTCTTTACAGTGAGTATCCTTCCCGTACAACAGGCCCTCAGGCACACAGATAGTAAGTGTAAAGGTTCTTTCAAGGAATGATAAAAAGATCTGGAGGATTTATAAACTGTTTCATCTGTCAGAAACTACTTATGAAGATTTGGCACTTAGAATGAATTATTCTATTTAAGCAAAAATTGAGAAAATTGCTTAAGTCTCACCCGAAGGTATCTGCAGTCAATCAGATACTAAGACATTCTATAAGCTATAAACTTAAGAGAAAAGAAATTGCATGTCAGCGTGGATGTCTGTAGTGAGATGAATGACTCCAAGGAAAATGTAGCCCAGTTTTGCCCCCCAGGCTGCTTGTATTGGGTGATTTTTTCATTCCAAGCTTCTAAGGAACTTAGGGGGGACTTTTGCAAGGATTGCATGGCAGAGATAGGTGTTCTTTTCATTCCCCCAGTGAGATCTCTGCCTGCACTATTTCTACCATCATCTATCGGTAGAGTGTCAGGCATTACGCAGAGCACTCTACCTGAATTATTTTTATTAATTTCTACCAACGATCCCATGAGATACTGTACTAACCTCATTGTACAGATGAAACTGAGGGGCAGAGAGATTAAGGAAACTAGCCCAAGGTCCATAGCTGTAGTGATTGATAATGGGATGGAAACTCCGGCAGCCTGATTCTAGAACGGATTCTTCTAACCACTCCACAATGCTACGTTGTACCTCTGCTCTCAGAAGTCACGGGGTCACCTGATTTAGTTTGAGTTACAAGGGAATTTTACCAAGCAGCCTTTGCTCACCATGGCCATCCAGCCACAGACTCAGTTCTCCTAATTTGCCCACTTACAAATTTTAATCCTTTTTTCCCCTTTGTCTCTTCTACTTTCCCCTCATCTTTCCGAATTCAGAAAGCCTTACCAGTTCTAATTCTTCATAAATTTGCCGAATGCACCCTCTTGCAGTGCTTGGCACATGGTGGAGGCTTAAGAGATGCTTGTCGACTGAGCATAGAAGGCAGATAATTCCCACCCTACAGGACTCCTTAGTGTCGAAACCATTCACTGCCCACATCCTGCCTTAGGATGTTGCACCTCTGTTCTTTCCTTTGAATAAATAAATCCCCACATTTCTGCCTTAAGCATTTGCTCCATTGGTCTGGGATCACCCATACAGCATGCCAAGCTCACTTGAACCAATGGCCCTGTTATGAAAACATTTTCGAAGACTCGCCCTTTTCCCCAAAGGTTTTATTTAATTGTTCAATCAACACTTCCAGAACTGCTCCAACTAAAATAATCATTTCCTGAGACTCCATTGACAACATTTATTAGATTTGCATGTAGTTTTTGTCAACTGAGCATTATAATAATAGCGATTGCCATGTAAGACATGATGTCCTGGCACTCCCAGAGTCATTAGAACCATCTTTAAGACAGTAGGTAAGAAATCAAAATAAGGTTGGGAAGAAAGAAAATGTCTTCTCCTTAGTCTAGACAAAAGATCTTACATATTATATAGGTTCTGTCTGGAAAAGTCACCATGTCAAACAATTAATAATGTTCATTGATCAATATTTTTCATGGTTGTTCGTGTCTACTTAGCTCCTCTTGGCTGTCTGCCCTGGCATCTGTTTCTCTCTCTCTTTTTCTCCTGACAGAACACTCCCATCAGCTGGTTTTTAAGTCTGTGGCCAATGCTACCCCTGAATGCGAGGTCCTGACTGGTAAGAATGAGGCTGCTGTGCTGAGCCCTCCACGGAAGGCTGAGGTCTTCTTTCCATTGCCCATTCCTGCACAATCCCAATTCTGTGTTGTGAAAGGGCAAACATATTAGGATTTTCTTCAAGAAACCGAGAGTTTACCCTTAATTCTGGCTACTCCTCAAACTCATCTCTAGTCAGATGATCCTACTTGAAGTAGAGCCAAGAAAGGAATTTCACTCCCTTTTGTTCATTAGCCTCATAGCTCACGGTCAGCTCTAAGTGGACTTGGAAATAGTAGACATATTCCAGGCAAACACTCTGGGGTCTAGACAGTGGAACTGCACTCAAGTGCTCCATAGACTGTCTAGCAGAATTCTTGAAAGCAATTTCTGCCTTTCCCAGTGTAGGATCTTTGCTTCTAATCCATTACCAAGCCCAATCCTCCCTGCACTGTCGTTCTCCTCTTCAGAAGTCATTAGTAATCCCCCCCCCACCCCGCTCCAACAAGCCTAAGCTTTTCCTGGCTTTTGTGACCTTCCATAAATTTGTCTTATCCTTACTGTCTGTTGCAGATATTCTGAGGTGGAGATTTGCATGCGGGAAGTACTGAGCCCACTTTGGGAATTCATAGCTCTGGGGAAATGACAGAAGCAGGGTTGGGCAGAGACAAGTCAGGCTGTGATACAGTCATGGCAGAGTCCTTTGACAATCCTGTGGGGAGCCCTGGAGTCGGGATGCTCCTGCAGGACTGTCCTTCTAATAAGGCAAGAGGGCACAGCCTTTATACTTTAGCATCAGTCGGTCATTGGATATGATTGCCAGGTGGCTCTCTTCAGCTGAGGACAGTTTCTGGAGTGGTCACAGCTGAGAGACTTCAGCAGCCAACAGTCCCAGCTGCTGGGGGAATGAAGATTTTTTGTCCTGAAGGTGGAAACCATGAAGGCAAAACACCACCATGGTGTCCACCATCCAATTCTTTTTCTTTTTCTTCTCCAGTACATGTTTTTCTTCCAATCTGGCCCTATTTCATTAACATTTTTAGTCTCATGTCCAGAATGCTGAGTCTTTATTTTTGCTATTTCACTCCTAACCGGGGTCTCTGTCTTTCACTAACCTATCAAGATATCATCCTTCTTCATGTCCCCGTTGTTTGCAGCCCTCTAAGCACTCTGTCATCTGCATACCTTCAGTCTGTGGCAAAAGTTAGCATTTAAATATAGTGTCTCTTAGCTGAAGCAGCAATGTCACTGGTTTGTGTACCTGGAGATAGGAGTGGGCAAGAGAAGAGGTGGGTGTCTTTGTCTCTTCATTTTGGATTATGTTCTTCTTGAGGTAAAGACCATGGTTTCAATTTCTTATGTTCTCTACAATTTATGCACAATGCCGTGCATATTAAAAATGCACAGCCCCTTCACAAAAATATATATTTAGGCACTTATTTTGTGCCAAGCACTATTTTAGATACTGGGGTTTTAATAGTAAATAAGATAGATAAAGGCTCTGCTCTTAAAGGAAGTTACGTTTTGGTTATTAAGCACTAGAAGTCAGTCTACTACTTATTTTATCCTGACATTTTGTTAGTCATCATCTAGAAATAACAATATTGTACATATAAAGAAACTGTCAAATCTTACATCTTCCTTACATAGTGAAGCTAAGTTATGGTAATAAATTAGCTCTGAAATCTCAAATCTCAGTAACTGTACATAACAAAAGTTTATTTCATGCCCTGAAGTGGGTTGGGTGGCTCTCCTCCATCTTGGAGCTATGTCATTTGCAACACGTGGCCTCTGGATCCTCCTCATTAGGGAAAGAGGGAGCTCAAAGGCACTCTGGCTTTTGTTGTTGTTGCTGCTGAGACAGGTCTTGCTCCCTTACCCAGGCTGGAGTGCAATAGCAGCACAATTGTAGCTCCCTGCAGCCTCAAACTCCTGTCCCCAAGTGATCCTCCCACCTTGGCCTCCCAAAGGGCTGGGAATATAGATGTGAGCCACTGTGCCCAGTTACCACTTTGGCTCCTAACTGCTTTCGTCCTTCTGCTCTAGTTCATTAGCTATAAATAGGACCTGGCCTTAAACTAACTGTAAGGGAGGCTGGGAAATGTAAAAGAACAAATTAATAAGCAGTGAGCACTAATCTTCTCTGTCAGTGCCAATATTTATTGAATACTTCTATGTGACAATACTGTTCTAAGTGCTTTACATCTATTACTCTCAACTCTATGAGGTTAATACTAATATTGATCCCATTTTACAGATAAAAACCTGAGGTTCAAAAGGAATGGGTCATTTACTCCAGATTCCATAGGTAGTAATTGGTGGAGGTGGAACTGTTACCTCAAGCTCTAAGCTCCAAAGTCAACTCTGCTCCCACCAATAATGCTTTAAAATAAAATAAAATAAAATCCCTAATAGAAATGCCTGTCTCTTTCTGGACAGATCTTTGAGAAACATCCTATAGAATCATCTCTTATTTTGGTGTGAATTAGAATACTAAATCAACCTGTTATAGAAGTTTTCCTCTTCCAAATTTTCCTTTTGAGTGGCACCTCTATTCTCTCTCTGCTCTGCATGAAAACACATGAGATTTTTAAATTTTTCACTTTTTTAATAGTCATGAATAGTTCAAGGATTTCAGTGAGCTCCCTTTGAACTAATAAGCCATACCAGTCTCCTAAGAGCCTTACGATTAAATGGAAAGCTATTGATGATTAAAATTGTATTGTCCTTCTCCAACTAAAAAAAAAATCCTTGTAATGTTTAACCTGTACAGAGACTACTGAAACACACACCTTCTTTATGAATAGGCATTTTCAGTGAGTGGGGAAAGCAAAACCCTTCTGAAGGGCTCAGATTTTATGTACAAGCTTTCATTCTTTCTACTCCACCCTGACTCCTCCTACCCTTATTTCCATGAGAACAAGGGGACCATAGATAATTGAAATTATGTTTGCCTTAATGATGGGTTAAGAAACATGATAACTTAAAATGCCTGGACAAGGAGGGAAGTGAAGGGCTTCTATTGCCACCTGCTGGGCTTCATGTTTTCTATCGGACTATCTAGTTCACCATTTCTGACTCAGAATTTCTGGCTTCTAGCTTCTTTTGCAGGCTAACTCACTTCTGACATTTGTCAATCTTTCAATTTCAGTTTGAATACAAAATGCTAATGAAAAAGAATAAAAATTTTAGCTTTCAGCATCAGCTACTCTATAAACTCATGCTAATTCATAAACAAGGATGGTAACTAACCACTTTACCATAGCACTCAGTTGCTTACAAGTGTTCTTCATTCAACCTTCATAAAACATTCCCAGGATGAAATTTTAAGGGACTATTATTAATCATATGCTTTGATTAGTCTTAGATAGTACAGTAAGCGAACAGGATGAATAAAAATTATTTTCTTCTTTCTAAATATTCTTACTTTACAAGATGGGTATTATTGAAGGTTTTGGTTTGCTAAAAAAAAATGAACTATGTGGAGTGATTTTTCAACTTGATATTGATTTGTAATGATGCTTGACATCAAATTTTATATGGATTTATATTTTAATGATCTGATTATAGAGGAAATATTGATATGGATATCTTCAGGGTCTAAGGCAAAACTTTTCAAATCTTTTCTAGAGCACTTAAGAGAATAAATAATTTAACAACATAGATTTAGGAAATGAAGAGAAGCTCCTAGCAGACAGAAAATTTTTGAATATAAAGTTTTTACTGGCTTCAAACTCTCTATTCCCCATGAATTTATTGCTGCTCAGAGTTATCTGAGCAACACATATGGCTGTAAAAAGGGAGATGCCAAGTGTCCCCCCAAAAGTAGAAAATGCGCAAAAAGATTGAATTATTGGTAAAAAAAAAAATTAGCATGGTGGGTGAACAGAATTAGGATTGGAGATTTAGGATTTAAAATATACACTGCATACTGCATTCCTGAATGGAAAGAGTCTATATTGTAAAAATGCTGATTCTTCCTAACAGAATTTATCGACTTGATTCAATACAAATCAATATCCTCACATAATTATTTATGTTATTTGACAAACTTGATTCTAAAATTTGTCTAGAAAAAGAAATGGATAAGAAGAGCCAAGAAAATATTTGGAAAAGAAGTTAGCCTTTGACATATAATATCAAAATACATTCCAGATATATGATCATGTAAGCAGTGTGCTAACATTGCAGACGTAGGAAAATAGATCAATAGAACAGAATGAAACATCCCAAACGGATCTATTTAAATATAGAATAAACTGACTAATAAATGATACTGGAAAACCCCATTAGATACCTACTATGCAATATATAATAATAAAATTTCAGGTGATTAAGAGGTAAATATAAAAACTAGAAACTGTTAGAAAAAAGCTTAAGAGATTGTAAAGTATTGGGAGAGGGGTTGAAAGGCTGTTTCAGCTAGACATACTCAGAAAGCAGAAAGCGGAAGTCTGACGTATTCACTACAGTGACGTGCACAGCTGGCTATATGAGTTCTGATAAGATGACTTTTCTTCCAGATAACGTTGCCTAGAGTGGGATTTAAGGAAGGCCTGCAAAGCTCCCTTCAATCCAGCACCACACTTTACAGCGCATCTAGAAAGGAAACTGACTGAGCACCCCCTGCCCTGACCCTGAGTGTTGCCCCGTGGCGTAATCTCCCCGTTCTGGACTCACAGAAGAAGTGCTCCCAGGCTGCAGCCTCTCACCAACACCCCTCCTCCCGACCCCCGACTTTATCCTAGAAGGAAGCTTTAGTTAGAAGTGATGAATCATTCCCTACATAATTTGCTGGGCTTAGAGCAAAATGAAAATGTGGGGCCCCTTGCCCAAAAATTATTAAGAATTTCATGACTGTATCAGCAAAACATTAAAACAAACACTGGTCCTTCCAAGTAGGGAGCTCTGTGCGACTCCACAGGTTATGCGCTCGGGAGGCCAGCCACGCTGCCTACCCCTCGCCCTTTCTTTTTTGCCTCGTGGTCTGCAGCAAAATCCCCCAAATCCTCAACTTCTCTAAATGTTCAAAGGAATTCTGCTTAATCTCATTAAAACTGAGCTGTCCCCTGAGGGCGCTGTCAAATTCTCATGTCCCACCTGCCACAGTGCCTGGGCATGGAGTAGGTACCTTCCTTAGTCCTCATCGCTTTTCCTTTTTCTGAACTTTTTCTTTCTTCTTCAAAAATCCAGTTTCTTTCAAGCCCATGCCACCATCCATATCACCTGGCATCTCTCTTTGCTGTGGTCATCCACACGTCTCCCCATCGTCCAGCCAGTGTAAGACCCCTCATAGGTGCTCATTAAATATGTGTTGAGAAAGGTAATGAATGACTTGTACAATTATTTTTTAAAAACTGGGTAAAATACTAATTCTACTTGCCCAACTGCCTAATAAGAGCAGGCATACTTTAAGCAAAATGCTTGTTTTGCCTGAACCACTATATATTCTCAGGTCACGGCATCTAAACATTTGTACTCTATATTCTGTGTACGTTTTTCAGAAAACTAGCCAAAATGTGGCCTGTTATTAAGCCAAGTTGTTAGCTATATCTTAAGTATTTGTGATTATTCCTTTAAAAAGTTGGGAGGGGAGAGATGAAGGAGTCACTTGATATGTTTTCAGAGGTAAACACACGTACCTTCTATATTTGATACTACAATTAGGGGAGGGAAAAAGGCCAGAAAAAAAAAGAAGGAAAAAGAGAGAAAGAGCCACCTGCCTGACAATGCCTGCGCGGCGCCAGGAGGATTTCTACGCTCATTGCTTCCAAATACTGCCCTCTTCTGGCTGAGAGTGCTGATCAACAGAGCTGTCTGGAATGCGCACGCCCATGCAAAGAGAAATGGAATAAATGGAGATAGAGATGATATTGTGGGAGAATGAAAATCAGGAAAAACCAAAAATGCAATCCAAAATGGGAAAGGTAGATTTATACCTTCCTAACCTTGATGCCCACTCACTCATGTTTTTCCTGTAGAGGTCATGCTGTCCAACACCCTCCTGAACAAACAGGAAGGCGTACCCCCTGTCTGACTTGCGTTAGTCCCGTGGAAAGCTGGGACTTGAAAGAAAGGAAGCCGAGACTGCCCTGGTCTCCTCACTGTCAGCAGCCCCCCCACTTCCTGGCACTCAGATCCTGCTCCTGCCCTTTGACCTTGCTCCAGCCGCTCCTCTGACGTGTCTTCCAGAAAACCTCCACACACAACGCCCGCTCTTACACGTTCCGGGAGCCTCCTCTGATTAGCCAGCTATTCGCGGCGTTTCTTTCTACCCCTTGTTGCTAAAAGGCATATGGAATTGCTTTATCACTTTCTAGATCTGAGTTCTTTAACTCTCTGGAAAATACCCTGCATTGGTGATAGAAGTTGAACAGATGTGTGTAAAAGAGAGAGAAAGAGAAACAGTAACTTTAGCAGAGCAGGTAACTAAAACGTTAAGTTTGTAATTTCTTTTAAGTGATCCACAAACAGTTGGGATCCCACTTCTCATACACTCTCCAATGCAACTGTATCTTGTCCTCCCCACGGTCAATATCGCTAACCGACGCATAAGCTATAGAGCTTCCCACTGTGTCTCTCTTTACAGCACACCTAGAAAGTGCTAACACTACACACTCGTGTTAGCTAACGAGGCTGCTCACAGCCAGAGGTGGCCGGCACAGGCCCTGGAAGATGGCTGGAGAGCCCAAGGGATTAGTGTGCCAGCACATCAATAATGGGCACGTTGATTAGGGAACTGTGGTCTAGAAAATACAACAGATTGAGGCAAAGTAACATGCCCTATCACATTATTAGGAAATCCTGTGGACAAACCCCAGGGAGTAACAAAAATAAACCAGGTCAATCAGAGTGGCAACAAAACATATCTAACGCTGCAATTCTTGGAGTAGCCCACAATTTCTGTGGGATTCTTCACTGAGGCGTCCTCCAGTGCCCCTGCTGCCTCTACCTTTTCATCCTTGCGGGGCCAGCTTCAACTTCCCTCTGCTACGAGCTCTTCCTAATGACTTCAGTCCTCCCATCTGCTTTGGCTGTAGGAGTTAGAGCGTATACAACGCCATCTGGCGTATTCTACACTCAGTCTTGTGCTGCTTGCTGATGTTTTATTTGAGCATGTTTAACCATATTTCCATGTTCTTTGGTAGTCCGGGGTTAGATACCACTTTGCTGGCCAAAACTCAAGATCCAAACCCCTATTAGATGATGTCAGGAATCCCAGTTCTCCCTCCTCAGACAATTCTGAGGATTACTGCAGAGCAGCAGTCCCCAACCTTTTTGGCACCAGGGACTGGTTTCATGGAGGACAATTTTTCCACGGCTGAGGAGGTGGGGCAGGGGCAGTTTGACAGAGCTCAGGCAGCGATGTGAGCAACAGGGAGCTGCTGTAATACAGAGGAAGCTTCGCTCACTTGCCCACTGGCACTTACCTCCTGCTGGGTGGCCTGGTTCCTAACAGGCCATGGGCCGCTACCAGGGGTTAAGGGACCACAGCTGTAGAGTATGCACCTGCCTTGGTTGTTGTTTGCCATCTCTTGCTTCTGCTATTTTGCTTATTCTGTGAAGTTTCAATGGTTTCTTGGTCTGTTTGTCCATGTGTAGACATTACCCCCCCCCTTACTACACAACTTACTCCATACCCCAGCACAGCTAATAATAGGCCAGAGTGAATAATGAAACTTTACTCATAGATGGAAGATTACATACAGAATTAGAATCAGACTGTAGGAAAGGAATGTTTAAAGCTTGGGAAAAATGACCACTGCTCTTAAGTCTACCAGTCGTATCCTTACCTACAGCCTCTCACCTCAGTCTGTCTTGCTGCCATGTTGCTAGGGTTTTAGTCCCTTCTTGTATAGGTAGAGCATCCTTTGTCCTATAGGTGGGAGTTCCCCTTGACCTAGTGCTTAGTCCAAAACCCCAGTTGCTTTTTTGTCAGACTCTAGCCAAAGAATGAAAAACCAGTTGATTAGTACTCCATAATAATTATCCAGATTTGGAGCTCTGCCCACTATAAAGGTGACCTTTATTTTGCAAAAGAGTCTTTCAACTCTTTGCCCCAGTGACCCTTATGAGACTAAACTGAGGGCCAAACTTTGCACATGAAATCAACCCTAAAGTGTTTTCTCAAACAAATAAAAAGATTCTTTCCTCAAAAAAAAAAAAAAATCAATGATGCTACTATTTCTGATATGGGAAAATGGTTGTAATTTTTTAAAGTTTCACCTTTTTTTGGTCCTAATTTCTCAAACTTATCTGCCTTGATGGCAAAAACAATGTCTTGCCCTCCTGGATCTGTGCCCACATATTGTTGACTTTCCACAAGAAAGAAAGTGGTCCCCTAACAAGAAGCCAGGAATAGATTTATGTTTGAGCTGCATGCAGAGACTATCAATTGTTCCATCAAATCCCTGTTCATCTCTTCTTTTTGCCGCTGCAGTAAGAACACAATTCCCAGCCTTCCTTGCACTCGGTACAGCCCTGTGGCTGAGATTTAGCCAACAAACGTTATCGAAACCATGAGCACTTCCTCCAGGTCTGGTCTGTGCAGATCTGACAAATGGATAGCTTCTTTCTCTTTCTCCTTCAGGTTGGCCTGAAAGGAGAGGACCCTCACCTCCAGCCTGAGGGCAATTTTTGAGTGCCACATGCTGAATGTTGAAAATGGCACAGGCTTCATTAGTCAAGAGCCCTGAATGATTTAATGCAGAAGGGATACCTCACTAAACTACTCACTTGCCCAAAGCAAGAAATAATCCCCTATCTTTTTAAAGTCATTGTACTCTTTGGAGTCTATCTGTTGTAGCAACTAGCTTACCTCGATACAAGCTGTGAATGGATACCTGATCAGTCCAAGATGCCCCTACTCAGACATGGTGTTAGCAGAAGTCAGTGTGATGGGATGAGGAACACTAATGGTTAAGGAGAGACCCCCTACCCATGCCCTCTTGACCCCCATTCCAATAGTTGTCTAAAACTCTACCACATGTATTTCATTATTTTGGTTGAAGACATAATACTTCTAGGAATCCTCTTTCAAAATAATTAAATCACTTGAAAAAGCACATTCAATCATGATCTTCCATAAATCCCTTAGCATAGATGAGTCTCTGAGATTTCTTTCCAATGAAATACCTAGTGGAAAGTTGAGAAAAAGACACAGGTAGTGAAATGCCGTAGGGCAGACTAGGGGAAATGGAGGAACATCTGGATCATGGAGCGCTTGAGGTTTTGCTCCAAGAGAAGCAGAAGTCTGGGCAGTGGTGGGTGGAAGGTGGGAGCTGGGTGGAGATCGTGGGAGAAACCTTGATGGGGAACGAGGGCAGGAGGTTCAAAGAGAGGATAACAGGGTTTTGAAGGCAAGTTTCTTGCTTGGCAAATTAGCTGTATTTTGGTCCTTAAATCAGGTGCTTTTTGTCTGCCTTTTTCTACCCTTTAAGCAAGTTATGTTGATGGCCCGATCTACTTTTTAGGACACATCAGTCCTCAGGAAAGTACTGGTGAAAATCATAAGAGAATTTCGGAATTTGTTCAAAACATGTCTGTACTTTCAGCGTTTGGATGTTTTGGTAATTTTTCAGTCAGTGCTTTATTTAGAGGTTCCTATAACAACTACCTATCCTTTCAGGTTATGCAGTTATTTCCTTTCTTCAGCTCATGGAAAAAATTTAACTTTCAGTACAGACAGGTAGGCAGGGCAAGACCATGGGGCTATTGGGGCCAAAAGTCAATCACCAAATAACCCAACTGCATTTGTCCATTTGTTATTATTTTTAAAACAAGTATGTACAGATGGCAGAATTGGTTTTATGGTTAAGAATGTCAAAGACAGTATTTTTCTTAGCAGAACATCAGAAATATTCATCCAGAATTTATATATATTCTGGACATATATAAAATAGTTGTGTATGCAAGAGTGGCAAAACTTGGGGCCAGTTTTTCTTAGGGTATCTTCCCCTACTGGATGCTGTCTGCTTGCTCTCTGGAGAGCCATACCTCTCAGATCAATAAATTGTATTGATCCTACCTTATGCCACATAGATACATCTTGTATTAGTTGTCTGTTGTGGCCATAACAAATTACTACAAGTTTAGTGGCTTAAACAACACAGATTTTCATATAGTTCTGTAGGGTTACAAGTTCAACCCTGGACTCAGCTGATAAACAGTGTTGGCAGGGCTGTTTTTGTTTCTGGAGGCTCTTGGGGGGTGACCTGTTTGCTTGCTTATTGATGTTGTTGGGAGAATGTAGTCATTGCCTTGTGGTATGGGAATGAAGCCCCAGTTTCCTTGCCATCAGCTGAGGGCTACCTTCTGCTCCTAGGGGCCCCTCTTGCTCCTTGCACAGAGCTTCCTATATCTCAGGAACAGCAACAGAGTGTTAAATCCTTTGCATGCTGCCATGCCTCTCACCCACCCTTCTGCTGCCTTCTACTTTTAAGAACTCTTGTGATTAGATTGAGTTCACCTGGATAATCTGGGATTACCCCCCATCTTAAGGTCTACAACCTTAATCACATCTGCAAAGTCTCTTTTGCTGTGTAAGGTGACATTATTTTGCCTAACACATTCAAAAAACCTTGGCTTTTAGGGTGATCAGTGTGCATCAAGGATAGGGTCTAGCACCGTGATGCCTAGACCAGGTTTCACTTTTTTTATCATACTTGCAGTTAAGTTAATACCCATGTTGGCTTCATTTCATGTTACCATAAATGGGACTGAAAGGTGTTGTTAGAGGCAGCCTGGAATCTTGCGATCTCAGCACCTCCCCCTGCCACCTCCTTCGTCTTTTTAACTCGAAAGAGTAGTAGCTGAAATTTAAACCATTCAAATTCAACCTCAGTGGGATGCCAAGAACTAAGTGTACCTGGGTGTAGAGAACATGAAACTTCCTCACCCTTTTCTCCATGAGTATATCCATTTTATAACAAAATTGAAAAGGAACTAAGAATAAAGGCGTAGCATCCTATGATAACTTAGCAGTGTTTTTCCTGGTATATATTCTGTCTGCACCACCCAGTTTGGTCTCTATTGGACACCTGACTTCTTCTCATTAGTGCTGTTTCTTCCAAGTGCAGGAAAACCTTGTTTTTCATCTCTCGCCACAACGCCCACAGAGAGGGCCCGCAGAAACAGGCACTGCAGTTTGCGTGGGCCAGACGGTGAGTCAGTGTGAAAGTCATACATGATAAGGGAAGGCGGGTCATTGCCAGAAAGGGGAAAGGACCCCTCAGGAGGGGGGAAGGAAAGGGCTGAACTTCCTGCCCTGACCTGATATGGGACTCGGGCCATGTCTATGAGTTGGTCCTAGACATGGAGTATAATAAGAAATGCTGCTCAGGGCAGAAGCAGACAAGCACCCAGAGAGACTATGCTGTTTTCAGGCTTTCAGGGGCAAGAGGACTTTGGATATCTGCCCTCTGTCTTTTCCTTGTTCACAAATGTCCCCAGTTATCAATAGCAGATCCTTTTTTGTAAAGAGGCTCAGACCAGTGTTTCCTAAACTAAAGCAGTGCATTGGGGAGCCATCCTTGAGACCCCACCCAAAAATACTTATTGGAAAATACTGTGATGAAGCTGCCCAAAGACCCGCATGAAGGTTGGCAGATTCACAGGCTCCCCTCCACGCTTCTGACTGGGATGTGCTTATTCAGTCCCCTTTTGGTTGGTCAAGCCCTGAAACTTTCGTGTGAATTCAGTGTGCAAATGAGCATCACGCACTCCTGGAACTCTTCCTATACCCTCAAGTAGAGGGGAATTCAATTAAAGTGTGTGCAGCCCCAGGCCACAGAGCGGTGAGGGAACTGCATTGTTGTTGACACCAGTGACAACATTGCCTCCCATGCCAATGACTGCCTGGGTCAGTGGAGACTTCTAAGTACCTTCATCTAGGATCTGCTCCTCATGATCTAGGAGATTATCTATGGGAACCATTTTAAGGTTTGGATTCATGGCTCATGGAGGTGCCAAGCGTTGTTAAAGACATCAGTTCCTTTTGAGAGTAACAAAGATCTTCACAGATGTGAACTCGTTGCGGGGAAGGCAGTTGGCAGAGGCCACTTGAGCCTTTCTTATGAATGGCGAGGCTCTGATAACTTACTTTCATAATGGCCCAGAACTCTTGAATTGATGTCTTTACAGCTGAGCTTGCTTCAGATTTAATGTCATGGAACATTCACAGGCCGAGGTGGAGCTGTAAGTGGAATCCTCCCGGTCAGCACCTGACACACCTCAAGCTGCCTCACGGTTCTCCGTGACATGACGATCTCTACAAGAGCTCTTCCTTTGCAGCCACTCCAGGAGCTCACAGACTTAGTGATCCATACACATAAAGATGTTGAATTCTTTGGGATTTCATTTTTTTCATGCCCAAGGATCCCTTTTATGACCTAACTGGCAACTTATTTCATAGGTGAGGCCAGAACTTTTGCTTTATTTTCCCTGCTATTTGATTTCTGAACATCATTAAAATGCAGAAGTGTCTTTTGAAACTCCTAAGACAATGCAGCTCAAACTTGTTTTCACCTTAGTATAAGACAAACTCCAACTAGCAGCAGAACTGCAAGCATGCTAAGATTCCTATTTGCCTTACCTACCAGTGTACGAGAATGGCCATTTGCCAAACCATTCATGTTAGTATAGCTAATCTTATTTATTTATTTATTTATTGAGGAGACAGGGTCTCTTGCTTTGTTGCCTGAGCATGAGGGCAGTGACATGATCATAGCTCACAGCAACCTCAAACTCCTGGGCTCAAGCAATCCTCCTGCCTCAGCCTCCTGAGTAGCTGGGATTACAAGCACGCACCACCACTACTGGTAATTTTTCTCTTTTTAGTAGAGATGGGGTCTTGCTCTTGCTCAGGCTGGTCTCAAACTCCTGAGCTCAAGCAATCCTCGTGCCTTGGCCTCTCAAAGTGCTAGGATTACAGACATGGGCCACCATGCTGGGCTAGCTAATCTTATTAATGGTGATATCTGGCATACAAATAGCAGTGGATCACATTGTGGATTTGAAAGTCCAACAGTCCTGAGTTTGCTTCGTTCCTCCATCCCTTAACTCAAGTTCAGTATGACCCAGAGTTAGCTATTTAGTCTAGGTATCAGTTCCTGATCTATAAAAGGAGGATAATGATATCTATTTGCAGGATTGATGTGAGACGTATACTAACTGTTGTATATAAAGTGCTTAGTAGCCCCAGTATGTACTAGTTGTTTTCGTTGTGTTGTTGTTAACAAGATAAAAGAACTAAACCATCAACAGAGTCATCAAATGTCATGTCTTTTGCAAGATTCTTATTTGAAGATATCTCAAAACTTTTTTAAAAGTTCATCTCTTGCTTCCCTTGGAGCAGGCTGGAAAAACAGAATGATTAGCACAATTGTCCTAACCTAACCCTGTATAATAAACAGATGTATGACCAAAATATTAGGTTGAATAAATTTTGCCCGTATAATTTGGCACTGACTGTGCTGTGTGAGGTCATGAATGCGAGGCTTGCAGGAACCCAGTGGACCCAAAGTGGCCCTGGAATTCAGCCTTAAAATGAACAAAGATCTCAAGCAAAACTTCCACTGGGAGTCCAGGCGAAGCAGCGCGGCCTGGGGCAGCAGAATTTCCTGGGCAGAGCCCCTCCCTGGCCCTGACTTCCTCCCAGGAGAGCCCCACCTCCATGAACACAGATTCAAGGGCTCTGCAGTGCAGTTTCACAGCCCGCTCACTGTGCTTGGGCCTTGGATGGGGAGCCGCAGAACTTCCTGGCAGGCTTCTAGACCTCAACAACGATAAAACACCTATCAGCCCCTGTGAGGGCATCAAGCATTCATGCTGGACTTCTCCTACAGAAGGAAGGAGCTGGCCTCCGCCCATTTAGATGAATTATTTTGCAGCCGTCTCCGAGACACAGGAGGCTGGCACTGGCTGGGAAAATCTCTGCAGCATTTCTTGCCATTAGAAAGGGAGTATGAGTTAGATATGGTTCCAGTACTTTAATCCCTCAGAGTGTTTTTGAATGCCCCTCCTCTTGAATGTTTTCACTTGACAGAAGAAAAGAACCCCTCCTCCCCTAACCCTCAATAACTCAATTAAAAAACCTCCCCGGATCAGAGGAAACAGGGAGAGGCACAGCATTTCAGAAAGCGCAGGGAGAGGAAGGAGTCCAGTTCTTCTGGGACTAAAGAGTTTACTGAAGTTGCCTCCAAAGCCCCTGGTGGCTGAATAATTACCCTAATTGTGAGGCTCAAAATCTTGTTCGGGAAAGTAAAATGGAAGAAAAGTAGCAACAACTGGCTCCGAAATCTCTTTTAAGCAAAAATGCCAGCTCTGACGAGAAGCAGCCCGCTTGTAACTCTGCCTGACAAAGTGTGAAGCGGCCCCCAGAGTGTCTACGCATGCGCGGCTGCGCGTGCCCGCTGCGCAGTGCGGAAAACGGCGCCATGCGCTGGGCGGGCGGCCCTGCCAGGCCCCCTGGCCGGTGCCGGCTGTCCTCGTCTCCTCTTCTCGCCTCCTTTTTCTCCTCCCCACTCTAGCCCAGTCTCTTTCAAAGGGATTGATTCCTGTAACACTTCAGCACAGAGAAAAGGGCTTTACTTGGCAGCTTTGGGTTTACATGATCGCTGATGAACAATCAGTCTGTCTGGCAGGAAGGTTCGCCCACAGATATCGCAGGGAACCAACTGGCTCTGGGCACTTGTCCAAGCAGCTTCGTTTAAGGCATCGAGATCATAGAAACCTTTGGCTGGAAAGTTAAAGAGTACAAGGAAAAGGGGCGTAGGGGAAGAAAAATAAGAAAGAAAGAAAAGGGAAAAAAGAAAAAGGTAAAATAGATCATTTTTTTTTTATTCTGGAGAACCGTATTCTACTTTTTATGGAAAATATTTTCAGGAAATACCTGTTGACTGAGGCTTTCAAACAAATCATACTACTTTTGCCAAAAAAGAAAAAAAAAGGTGGGGGTGTGTGTGTGCTCATTCTTTCAAAGGTTGAATAAAGTTAGCTATAAAACCAGAGACTTTTCACTCTGTGGATTTTAAAAAGGAGATGACATTGTTTTATGTGTCATGATATGCATTCTTCACTAATTATTAACATCTTTGCTTACACATTATTATCTCACAAATATAACTTCTGGCCTTGTCAGTTTTTAACTCTAAATATAAGCTTACAAAGGGAAAAGAACATGTATTTGTATTTTTCTCTTCTGTAATCCTTCAGTGGCATTTTTTAGAGGCCCAAACTGACAGTTGAGAGTGAATTTAAGATGAATTATATCCTAAAAGTTTATCATCATTTCACGGTCATAAAATTGGAGATTCTTTAAGTAATTAAAATGAAGAATGCAAACAGAATTATCTGACAAAAAGAAATGTCTTTAAGAAAACAACAAAAACAGCTGAGAAATGTATAATCTTCATTGGCAGAGCATAGGGAAAAAGGGCATATGGCTCTATTTTAGAGAAACAATGTGGGATTTAGCTTTAATAAGCCTTATTTAAATAGAATGAATTTAGTACATTAAATTGACTATATCTTGGAATCACTCAAATTAGGGCTCCAAAATGTAGCCAGACACTCAAAAATATATGACTTAGTTTTTCTAATAGTTCATGTGACTACAGTGAACCTTAGATTCCTTAATATGCCTGCTCCTAATAACTTTCTCTTTTTTTTTGCTCCACAGGAATTTAAACCCCAGCAAAATCTAGTATTTCTCTTTTGAATACAGCAAGTGTCACTTTCTCTGTAGAATACGAATGTGTATTTCAAGTGCTTCGAAAACTGTTGAGAAAAGAATGACGCTGACTTTTTTGTTACTCATAAGAGTTTTACTACAGACTCAGATATTCCAGAGTAGTCATTGACTGTCACTTGAAGGTGATTAATCATATTTCCAAATATTTTTGCATACGCCTTTGACTTTGGATTGGGAGGAAGAGTTATTTGAACTCTATGAGTGAGTTATGCCCACAATGAGTCCATGGGATAGAAGTTGTAATGTGAATTTTCTTTACCTAGCCAGGGAGGGCAACTTCAGAGATAAAAATTGCAGGAACAAAGTAGAAAATTGCAGGGAAGTGCAGTTATAGGGCCTACATTTTCCATATATAAGCAATAATAGAATAGTGAATCCACCAAAACTTTCAAACTCTCATGCCTCTCCTTTTTTCCAGCTTTGTGATAATTATGCTTGAGCAGAGAAAGTGATAAAAATTAAAAGAAAAAGAAATAGATTTTAGCACCAAATGAGAATTGCTTGGAAGAGAATTTCAATGAGGAAAACTATCTATTGGTAGACAATTGCTCTAATTTCAATTAATGGATGTTTTCATCTTGAGTTCTTTGCCCACCTATATGCAAATTTCTCCTCTGAGCAAGGACTGTGAATAGGTGGGATCTAGCAGCTTCTAGAATTTTATCATACAATCTAGATTCCACTCTGTTGGTTGTTATGAAACTCTCTTTGAGTCACATCTCTGACAAGAGTGCTTTGGACAATTGACACTAAATGACCTCCAAGGTACCCTCCAGTGCTGCAAATATAGTTACATAAGCAGAATGAGTGAATTGAAAGATACTCCTCTTAAGACCAAAATTTTCCTTTGAGGGTATTTAGGGGATCAACTGAGAAAATGACAATGGTAGAAATATGATAAGCTAGTCTGAGCTTGCATGGCAAAAATATTCTCTTAATTATTTTCACAGCTTAAATGAGTAAGGTCTGCGACAAAGTCACACGTGGCGGTTTAGCTCTGGTTTCATTTGGATTGCACAGTGCTTTACAGACTACGAACTGCAAAAATTTAAAAAATTGAACTTTCCATATAGATGTCTAGATTTCCAGTTTAGTTTCTATTATTGAAAGATATGACTGCACTTGACTAAATTTCTTAATGATAACACCAGCTGGAGCTGGGCAGCTGCTGTCTCCTTTAAAAAGAGCCAGTGCTCTCCAGCTCTTTCTATTCCCCCACTTCCCTTTTTTTCGTACATGGATCAGTTTATCCAGTTTTGTAACCTGCCTAGTGGTCTTTGTAAACATTTGAGTTTGTGCGTCTCCTCCATAAATACCAAGCCACATTCTTACTTGGAAATATGACTCTGGATGTCTCCAAAGGTTTTATTTTTTAAGCTTCATGTTTTTAAAATATTATGTTTGATAATATATGAAAGTCACTTGTGGGAAATACAGTAAATTCCAGTGAGTTCCCCTCATCTCTCCTGCACGGTGTTGCCAGGACATAGTGTCTTTATGTCTCAGCAGCGGAAGACGACACTTGGGGCAGGCATTCCAGAACTATTTTTCTTATTTGGCTGTAGCCAGTGCAGTGGATATTGTTGATATCCGTTGTTTGAACAAGTAAGAAAAGAATACCTCTACTCTTACAAGTTTACAGAGAAAAATTTCCCCTTACACACGCAAGTCTTTGTTCTAGGAACTTACCAGTTATGGTCCTGACTTCTGTTTTCTTGGGTTCTGGTCTCCTTAGCTCTTTAGGCAACAAGTTGTTTTCATTATGCCATTTTTTCAGGCATTGCGGCTCATGGATGCTGATAGATTTTGTTCCATATTCACGACCACAAATGTAGCAAACAATTGTTGGTGGACGCCTTATCATTGTTGTCTGCTAGTAATATAAAATATCTGTTAGATAAAGTTTAGATTTGGAAGTTATATTTTAAAATTACAGTCCATTCAAATTAGCTGGAAAATTAATATGATTTTTAAAAAAACTTCCAACCAGTCTGGTGAATTTAACCTTTTTAGCAATTAAGAGACCAAACTAGGTTATCTGAGTGATTGGGGTAAGGGTAGAGATGTGGATTTGGGAGAAAACAAAGAGGAGCTAACCAGAATTCTCCATATTGGTACTGTATAAAATGTATTTTTCATTTAATAAATGTTGATTGCCTTCTGACTATTATATCCAAGTTACTATGCTGAGAGACTACAAAGATAAATCTGGCATGAATCTTCCTCTCAGTAGCATCAGGCTTTAGTACACCAATATATCTGAGAAACAAAGCAATAAATGTCATTGGAAAGTTTATAACAGACACTATTATGCCTGCCCACATTCCCTCTTGTCAACAGTTTTCTACTGCAAGCACCTGGAATTCTCTGCCTTTTTAAAATCTAGAGTAGGCTCTACCCACAGGCAGGGCAGACAATCAATTACAGATGAGAAGTGGTACATAAATACTCAACTTCCTCCCCAAGGTTGAGTCCATACAGTCTTTTCCACAAGTCCTCAGGGGGATTGTACCACAGCTGCTCATTAACACACAATTTAAGCTTTCTTCTTGTGCCTGTGTCTCTTCCCATTCATTTACTGGGGTATCCTGGGATCATTTCTCAAATAAACCTTTTCTTAGTGTTCTTGGTTTTTGGGGGAGCCAAATCTAAGTTAGGGTTAAAGGATAAAATAAAATAAGGATTTTCTCTTTCTGTCTAGGATATAGACAGGCACAAGAGACATTACTACCACCCAAACAAAGAACAAATTGGATAGTCTACAGAGTCATAATTTTTGAATCTATTGGAGACTTAAAGTTGCAAGGTAAATTAGTGAACTAAAAGGCCTGTGATACGATTTGTATGTTTGGCGCCTGTAAATCTCACGTTGAAATTTGATCCCTAATGTAGAATGTGGGGCCTGGTGGGAGTTGTTTGGGTCATGTGGGCAGATACCTCATGGATGGCTTGGTTCCCTGCCTGCAGCAGAGATCTTAGTTTATTAGTTCATTGAAGAGCTGCTTGTTTAAAAATGTCTGGCACCTCCTCCTTTCCCTTGCTCCTCTCTCTCCCGGTGACACACTTACTCCACATTTACCTTCCATTTTGATTGGAAGCACCCCGAAACCCTCACCAGAAGCAGATGATGGTGCTATGCTTCTTATACAGTCTGCAGAACTGTGAGCCAAATAAACTTCTTTTCTTTATGAATTATCCAGCCTCAGGTTTTTTTTTTTTATAACAACCCAATGGATTAATACAAATTGCTTAAGTTTGAGGCTGGGTAAGCAAAACCAAGAAAAAACCCTCCAACACTCCACAATCAAAACCATAATCAGATATCACTTAATGAGATTCTCACTCATCCAGTGAGAATGGCTTTTATCAAAAAGTCCCAAAACAATAAATGTTGGCATTGTTGCAGAGAGACAGGAATACTCATACACTCCTGGTGGGACTGCAAACTAGTACAACCTCTGTGGAAAGTAAAATGGAGATGCCTCAAGGAGCTACAAGTAGAACTACCATTTGATTAAGCAATCCCATTACTGGGCATCTACCCAAAGGAAAAAGGATATTCTATAAAAAAGACATCTGCACTAGAATGTTTATAGCAGCACAATTCACAATTGCAAAGATGTGGAAACAACCCAAGTGCCCATCAATACATAAGTGGATTCATAAAATATGATATATGTATACCATGGGGTACTACTTAGACACAAAAAACAATTGTATGATGTAGCACCTATTGTATTATCCTGGATAGACCTGGAGCCCATTCTACTAAGTGAAGTAGTACAAGAATGGAAAAATAAGCACCACATGTACTCACCATCAAATTTGTACTCACCATCAAACTTATTAATCAACACTTATGTTCACATATGGTAGTAACATTCATTGGGTGTTGGGGAGGGGGGAGCGGGGAGGAGGGTATGGGTATATTCACACCTAATGGTTGCATTGTGCACTGTCTGGAGGCTGGAAATGCTTGAAGCTCTTACTCAGGTGGGGAAAAGGCAATACATGTAACTTAAACATTTGTACCCCTCTAATATGCTGAAATTTAAAAAAAGGAAGAAATAGGAATACCATAAAATACAAAAAGCTCAATAAGTTAAAATAATCTTTTAAAAGATATTTCCAATTTTTATACATATATGAGTGTAAATCTTTTAGACTATAGTTTTCATAAAGAAAAACAATCACAATATAGAATTTATAATTTACAGCATATATTTGTAAAGCAAGTTACGGTCACTAAGAGCACAAAGGGTAGAAACTGAAACCTGACAGTAGATTGTCAAAGAATTCTTACAGTTTTTCAAGGATAGTATTTTAGAGGTAGAATCTGATGAGTTAAGGATGCATATTTTAATCTACACAGTAATTACTAATGCACAAAGATATGCAGAGGCATAACTGAAAAATCAATAGGGGTGATAGAATACTAAAACAAAATTTGATGAGTTACTACCCTGAAAAGAAAGATAGGAAAGGAGAAAGGAGGGGAAAAAAAGGCAGGGAGAGAGCAAATAGAATTAAATCCCAAAGATAATAGACTTAAATAAAAACATATCAATAATTACAGTACACCTGTAATCCTAGCACTCTGCAAGGCCGAGGCGGGCGGATTGCTTGAGGTCAGGAGTTCAAAACCAGCCTGAGCAAGAGCGAGACCCCATACCTACTATAAATAGAAAGAAATTAATTGGCCAACTAATATATATAGAGAGAGAGAGAGAGAAAAAAAAAATTAGCTGGGCATGGTGGCGCATGCCTGTAGTCCCAGCTACTCGGGAGGCTGAGGCAGAAGGATTGCTTGAGCCCAGGAGTTTGAGGTTGCTGTGAGCTAGGCTGATGCCACGGCACTCACTCTAGCCTGGGCAACAAAGCGAGACTCTGTGTCAAAAAACAAAATTACAATAAATATAAACAGACTGAAGAACACAATTAAAAAGCACAGATTGCCAGACTAATTGAATCATTGTTTAAAAAGTTAGGTAAAAAGGCAAGACCTAGCTATATGCTATTTAGAAGAAACACACTTTATGAACATTCAGACACAACAGGTTACAAGTAAAAGGATGGAGAAAAATATTCCATGATGTACGCACTAAGCAAAAGACACTAGCCATAGTTGGGATTGCTATATTAGTAAAATGTAACTGAAAATTCAGAGTTTGGAAAGATTTCTTCCAGTTGTGATGATCAGGGAAAGCTTCAAGGATGTATCATTGGAAGAATGGGTAAAATTTAAACCACAATGATAATAGAGACTGAGGAAACATCATGAGCAAAACCTCAGGACTGGGCGTAGGAAAATCATGGGTCTAAGGAAAGCTCAATGTTTTATTCTGGGTGAAAGGGAAGATGGTGATGTCATTATAGAAAGGGGAAAATCATAAAAGACAAATTAGGGAAGGAGAAAAGCAGTGATTCTGTTCTGTATCTATTGAATTTGACATAATAGTAGAATTTAAATGTGATTAGGTCCAGCCAAAACAGAAAATATAGTCCTCCAATTCAGGATTAATGGATTTCAGAGCTACTCACACAGAAAAAGATGTTTAAAACCATGAAAATTCTATAAAAAGGGAGTATATAGAGAGTATATGTAGAAAAATTCCTGGGAGAATTTCTATAATAAGGATATTATATAATTGTAGCCAGAAAACATAAAGGTTCAAATTTGCAGTTAAAGGAACAGAGCATGGAGGGAAAAAAAAAGTCCATTCAGAATTCTGGAAATACTTCTGGTTTCCAGAAAGATGATGTTATCAAATTTGTCAAATGCTACAAAGAATAGTGAGTGGTTGAGAAAAGGCTATCAATTGAGTTACCCGTAAATACATATGAGTGACTTTTGATAATTTCGTTCCAATGGAGAGGTAGGGGTAAAGACTAAGTTGTTAGAATTTAAAAATTAGATCAAGGAAAAGAGGAATGCACTTTCAAAAAGCTGGCGAAAAAGAAACTTGAGACATAAGAAAAGTGGAAGAAAGATTTGCTTTGTTGCGGTTTATAGAATAACAGTGTCTTAGGCAGAGGATGAGAGATTGTAGTTCCAAGATAAAATGTTATAATCGATAAGAATAGGTCTCAGGGTAGACAGGAGAAGATGGGATCAAGAGCTGAATTGGAGGTGTTAGCCTCTAAGGAAAGGAAAGAAAGAAGAAATAGATGAAGTTAAAGAAACACGTTTGTAGAGAAGAAGTAAGGAGTTGATGGAGTTCACAGAGATGAACTTAGTGTTCCAAGTAAGAGGCAAAGTGATCTTCAGAGAATGAAGAGATCTGGATTCTGGGAAGCAGAATAGTGAAAAATTCTGGGATGAGGCACTGTGGGAATGTAACAGTGATTCAATCAGAGAAAAATACTCACTGACTAATGGAAAAGACCCAGTTAAGAGAAGCTGCAAAAAATGTTGACGGAATTAAATTATCTTTTTTCAGTATGTTCTTTAGGAGCAACAGGTGGCATGAAAACAGAAACAATTTAAGCTGACAGCATGGTCGTGTTTGGGGAAATAAAACTTGGTAAATGTGCATGTTTTAGAATCAACCTGCTTTTAACCATGACTAATTGGAAATTACACCTTGCACAGAACGAGATGAAAATCAGAAGGAACCACATTTATGATTTCTGCCCACCAGAAATAAAAATAGATTCTAGATGGGTAAATTCACAATTAGTATAGACCAAGTAAAATGGAAAAAGGAGTCACTCCCTGAAAGATTGAAGCTTCTATAGAAGGGTATTATTTGAGGCAAAATATTTTTACTCTATTCTTCTACATTAACTTATGCCAATAGTATAATGACATTTATCAAAATAACCAAATAGTTATTTATCTTTCTTTTTTTTTATTATTCGTGTAGCAGGTTCTAACAAACTGAAAAGTGACTTTAAAAGTATTTAGGAAATTCAAGACCTAAGAGAAAGTACAAAGCATAAGCAATAATTTTCAAGACATCCAAAAAGTTCCTTACTATTTTTTACATGTTTATTTATTTGAAAGGTTAATTAAATGCACGTTTTTAGTTAAAAAAATTCTTTTTACTTTGAAAATAGTGAATTAAAATCCCACATGAAACGCGTGAGCCAAATCTAGTATTTACCAAGCATATAAGCAAAATAAATGGCCTGGATCATAAATGAAGACATTCATGTCACACTGTCACAAGGTTTCCTTTGGAAGGAAAAGTTAGAAGAAAACAAGCAAACACAGAGGCTGTAAGACATACACAGGGCAGACGACTGAAAGGGATGTGGGAGAAAATTAATACCAGAAAAAGGCTAAGATGTTCTATATTATATTTTCCAAAGTTTCCCCCATGCTCTAAATCTGTGGCTGAACTTCAGTTGAACCCACAGCAAGCTCCATATTCGGAGGTTTTGAACATCTTACTTCTAAGCTGTGCTCTAGGGAAGTGCAAACCCCCAGCCACTGCTGAAAAGAAAGCACACCTCCTTGAGTCTGAATGGAGACAAGCGAACTTACTTTATTTTTCCTTAATTTTATTACTACGACTGTCAGTCTGAAACTTCCAAGGAAAGCCGAGCAATCTCCAACTTATGGTTATTGCCACTGTGCCAACTGCCAAGGTTTTCCTGTTTGGCCTATTTCTCCAGTGTTTTCAGATAGACGGGGAGACGGGGTGGAGAGGAAGACGAGACAGAGCTTTGGCAGAACCGGCCTTTAGCTCAGGTGCAGTCCGTAGCTTTCTGAGACAGGGACTATCAGGTGAGGCATCGGCAGTGGAAGGGCGGCCTCAGGGGTTATGTGAGGGCGAAGAGTCTTGTCTACAAGGGGCTTTGCCAGGTTAGCAAATTCCTGAAAAGTGCAATCAAAGGAAGGTAAAGCGGAAGTGGACAAGCCTGAAGTTTCTGCAGAGCAAAGGATTAGCTCCACAGTTTTCCTGTAACAGTTCAGATAATATTTCGGTGATGTGGCACTACTTTTCTAACATCAGGGTAAAAGACTTTTTATTTTTTTTAAGTTAAGCACTAAATCTGCGTAAGTGCCATATTAGTGTGTGTGTGTGGGGGGGGGGCAGTGAAATGACCTTACACACAAAAGTCTGTTGGGGCCCATCACCATTTTGCTTTTGTCCTTTTAGTTTCCTGGGAAAGTTGATTTAGGCTGGTTATAGGCAGAGGCACTTGAACACTTTAGGGGAAGCTTTCGTATATGTGTATTTCTTTTAACTTGAATCTACTAACTTTTCACATGTTTTCAATCATTTCGCTGGCCACTATTAGAATTGTCATATGACTTTCCACGCAGCTTCTTTTTCTTTTTGTTAATGTCCTTCTCTGTCAGGAACACCTCATGCTCAGTGTTCTAGGCCCGCTCTGGGTAGCACAAAGAAAAGTGGATACTTAAAACCCTTTTTCCTAATCAGTGTGTATGACCTGTTATCCATTTATTTGTTGTTACAGAGTAAAATAAATAGTCATAATATCACCATTAAAGCAACAGAGAAAAAAAGAATAAGGACCAAGAATAGAGGTTGGTTTGGTGGAGAATCTTAAGGGTGGTATTGATAAGAGAGAAACGGACATAATTTTTTCAGATAACCTAGACTAGGAAACTTATTTCAAATAGCTTCAAATATTTCTTGATGATCTTCCTGATAGGTCAGGCAAAAAGGAAACTACAGTGAAATATGCAACTAATAGAGAGTTTATATAAGGAAGTATGAAAATTGGTCAGAAGGGAAAAATATTCTTGGTGCTAATATTATTGCATGAATATTAATGAAAAAGATATTGAAAACTAAAATGGAAGTCATAACTAGCAGTTTTACAAAAGATCAGAAACACTCCACATTTGTTCATTTCTTTTATTCATCCTGAAATAAATACTAAGTGATAATTTATAGTGTGGAAGCACAGTTGTATAATGCTATGTACAGGGGAGTTAATGGAACATAATCCAAGCATGCAGCTTTTCAGAGACTTGCTGAGAAATAGAAGTTAGTAAGAAATGTTTCGAAGGGGCCATAGCTCCCTTGGAAAATCTGATAATGTTGTGGCCATCCCCTCAGAAAAAAGTGCACATGTATACAGAATTGTGGATATGATTCTCATTGATTGGTGGACTCCCTAAAACCCATTAGCCCCCGGATGTGAGCTAGCTACTGGACCTTTAACCACAGCCAATTTTTTTTTCTTCAAATTGATGATTCTTTGCTTTTGCTTAAGAAGCCATTTGGCACCATTTAAATACCCCAAAAGTACTGAATTGAAACATGCAGGAATTTATAAAATACACTACCTCTGGCATCAGGGTGATCTTAAAGTATTGCATTGCCTATTATATCTATTGTCTTGGCCAAGTATTAATAGCTCCTCTTTTACTCTCTGAAGCAGCAGTTCTCAACCATTTTGGCACCGGTTACTGGTTTCGTGGAAGACAATTTTTCCATGGAACAGGGGTTGGGGTGTGGTTTCAGGATTATTTAAGCGCATTACATTTATTGTGCAGTCAAGCCTCTCTGTATGTGCAGCCGCTCCCCAGCTTTAGCATCCCCGCCTCAGCTCCCCCTCAGATCATCAGGCATTAGATTCTCATAAGGAGCGTGCAACCTAGATAGCTCACATGCACAGTTTACAGCAGCGTTCATGCTCCTATGAGAATCTAATGCCACCGCTGATCTGACAGGAGGCGGAGCTTATGTGGTGATGGGAGTGATGGGCAGCGGCTATAAATACAGCCAAAGCTTCCCTCATTCACCCACTGCTCACCTCCTGCTTTGCGGCTGGTCATTTCCTAACAGGCTACAGACTGGTACCAGCCCAGGGGTTAGGGACTGCAGCTCTAAAGTGGTCCTGTTTAGTTTAGTCAATTCATTATATAGCCACCCTGTCTCTGATCTCCTTTGAAAGTCACCAATTAATAAAATATAAGCAATCAAAAGATGAAACATCAACAATAAGAAAACCTCAAAAATATATAGGCTGTGACTAAGAGAGTGGCAATCAGTCCATTTAAATGTAGAAGGCAAAATAACTAAAGAAATTGTAGAGAATGGAGCACAAAAGGAGTGCACTTTGTCAAATAAAAATACTTTAATATCAAAATTGGCAGGGCAAAGAGAGGTGCAAGAAAATAACAATACTAAATTTCTCACCTTTCATGTCAGTCAATTAAAGCAGTGTAAAATTAAAATATGGAATTTTCCCCCAAATCCTTTAATAATTTATCTTTGTTTTTTGACTTCAGTGGATCTTTTAAAAATTAATTTTTTAGTGAAGATATATTTTTCTAAAGTTCAGCAAAATCACTATTTTCACTTTGGTTATTTTTGGCAAATTCAAGTAAAATTAAATATAATATCTTCATTAAAATAACTTGCATGCAATGATCTCACTTCTATGAAAAAATGTGCATGTCTATTTATATATGTCCATGTACATAAAGAGATGTCTGGAATGATATTCACTAACATCAAATTAAGGGGAGTCTGGGGTATTTTTTATGCTAATTTTATACTTTCCTAATGGCTTGAATTCTTATAATGAATTTATATCATTTTTATAAGAATAATGTAGTAATAAAGTAATAAAAAAAGAATATCAGCTCTAGAGTCAAAACTTAAGCTGGGTCAGGTAATAAAATCAGTCCTAAAGATAAAATCAAGTGTAGCTAAATTACCTTATGAAAATTCCTTAAATAACTCATAAAAGATATTCAAAGAATTATGTATATAATAAAGTTTAGTATTATAATGAATTAATAGTTGGAATCAGAATTAATATTAGGAATGAATACAGCTTTGCATAGCATAAAACGCACAATACTGTAACATAGTAAGAAATGCACATTTGTTCTCTGCCCCCAGTTCCTGACATTGAGCTCCCCAAACCCTTGTAAATTCCTGAATGATAGGAGCGATAGGAGTTTTCTTTGGTTATATTTGGTCTTAGTCCTTGCTTCCTGAAACAGGAGCCCCTAAGACCCTTGGAATCTCTGGGAGTGTATGCTAATGAATGACTGGTGGCTGGAGTTCCTAGACAGCTTCAGGATGGGGGCTGGTTGCCATAGACACCAAGGCATGATCAGAGCTTTGGAAGTTTCGGCCCTACCCTCTGACCTATGAGGAAGGGAGAGGGACTGGGGAGTCAGTTAATCACCATGGCCAATATTTAATCAATCAACCACCCCTATGTAATGAGGCCTCCATAAAGACTCTAAATGAAGGGGTTTTAAAGAGTTTCTAGGTTGGTAAACACATCAAGGTGCTGGGGGGGGGGGGTTTCACCCAGAGAGGGTATGGAAGCTCCATGCCATTCCCACCCTCGTACCATGCCCTATATACCTTTTCATCTGGTTGTTCATCTGTATCCTTTATAATAAACCAGTAACATAAATAGTATAGCAAAGTGTTTCCCTGTGTTTTGTGAGCCCTTATAGAAAATTATCAAACATGAATAGGGGGTCATGGGAAACCTCAATTTTTAGCCAAGGTGGACAGAAGTATGAGTAACCTGAGAACCCAATAGTCGTGATTGGCTTCTGAAGTAGGGGCTTTCTTACAGGACTAAGCCCTCAACCTGTGGGGTCTGCACTAACTCCAGGTAATTTGTGTCAGGATTGAATTACAGGACACTGGTTGTCTAGAGAGTTAGAGAACTGGTTGTTAGTGTGGGGAAAAAACCCCACACATATGGAGTCAGAAGTGTTGTGAATAGAAAAAAGTTTTCTTTAAAATGCAAAGTGAAAATATGTACAGTATTTTAAATTACATTATTACAGTAATACTATTTTATTTTGCTGTTTATAGTTGAATACACATAGGTTAAATGCTTATATGATGCATCTTAATTTAAGTCCTACATTCTACTCCATTGCTTTAAAAGGCAGTAACAATGGCCTACAAAAATAATCTGAGGACAGGATTTAGCATGAGACCATTTCTACCATAAGATAATCCTAAATACAGTTCTACATATTTTAATTTTTAAACATAGGCTGTTTCCCTGGCCTGGTTTCATTAGTCAAGAAATGAACTCACAAATGACTAAATGGGGCTGCACGCTGTTAGCCATCTTAAGTGGCAGCCAAAAGGATAATTTAGTAGATGGATCGACCAAGACCATCCCTTGGGTCCTGTATTGCTCATTCTAACTGGACAGACAAACCACTATATAATTGTCAGCTCCTCAACTATCTCCCTTCCCCCTGCACTTCACTCTGTTTTTTGCACACTTGGCCTGTCTGACATGATTTCAGTAATTTTTGTGGTTCTCCATGGTTACATAATAAAGTCCAAACACTTCATGCTGAATTCAGTCATGACCAACCTTAGCCCCAAGAAACAGGTCTTCCAGCCACATCAAACTCAATCCTATCCCCCAAGCTGGAGGCCAAAGTCCCCAACTTTGCTGCCTCCATGCCTTCATCCATCTGCTGCCTTCGATACTATGCATTTAATTGCACATAGCACCTTCCCTGTGCCTGACCCTTAGCTCTCCTTAGTAATGGAGATGCACATATATGTTAAATTATGAGGCAAAATGTGTAAGTGCCATGACTTGGGGACACAGTGCCATAGGAGCCTGAAGTGTGAAGAAAGGGAAGAGTTTTGACCAGAAGCCAACAAAGCAGATGATATTTGATGTGGGTTTATTGAATAGATAGAACTCCCTCAAACAAACTGCTGAACAACCTTTTCAACAACTGTTCACTAGTACCATGGTATGTTAACAGGAAAGCTTTAAAGTCCATAATGAAAAGTCTGGTTAGAGAAAGTGTATGAGTGACAATCTGTCCGTTCAATGAAGGGTTGAATCATGGGTGGTCAGACCTGAAGAAAGTAGTCAAAGGTTGGCAACTTTTCCAAGTGTCCCTCCCCACTGCACGTAGGTCCTGATCCCAGACTCAATCCTCCTACCTGGAGCTGGCCGTGTGTCAATAGTAGAACAGAGATTTGACAGATAGTACTAGAATGGTAAGAGAGCTGCATCAGCCAACTTGGGGTGTTGTGTTGTTGTAGAAGGCAGGGACAAAACAATGAAAGAACATGATGAAAAGTGTTTTGGGATTGTGTTGAGCCCTGAATGGAAGAATAAGGACTTCATACCCTTGAGACAATATCAGATTAAGAAATGTGCCAGATGGGACAATTTATAATTTTTATATGCTAAAACATCTTAATTATCCTATATTGGAGACATACAGACTCGTTCTGCTTGTTCTAAAGTAGAAAACACTCTGAAGTCATAATAAAAGCATGAATGCAACTGGAAATATCCGTGAATAGATCAACAAAGTGTAATATAGCCATTCGATTGGCTACTACTCAGCAATGACAGCAAAAAAAGAATGACTGCTACTTGACGAAACTCAGAATCATTATGCTGAAAGAAGCCAGACACAGAAGAGTACATACTGCATGATTCCATTTATACAAAATCCAAACTAATGTATATTGGTCAAAAATAAAATAAGTGTCTGGAGGTAGAAGGCAGGGTAAAGGAATCTAAGGAATTTTGGGGGTGGTGAAAATGTTCTGTATCTAGATTATGGTGGTGATATCACAGGTATATAAAACCATCAAAACTCACTGGATTGTACAAGTTTAAGAGGTACAGTTTATTGCTTGTAAATTATCTCAATACAGCAGATTAAAAAACACTCATGTAGACATAGTTTAGAGTATTTTTGCATTGTCATGCTCATACAATATAGTTAGTTCAAAGTACGTACTGTCAAACAAATTCTAAAATCAATTAATATATTTTAGAGTGATTTTTGCCAGAAACTGAAATATTTTTTAATAATCTAGAATCCAAACCCTTTAATTTGTCTCCCAAGAAGTTCTCCAGTTCAAAAACACATAATGCATAACCACAAAAGAAAACAAGAAAAATACCTACAGAACATAAGAAAATATTTTATTAGCTCTTTTTTTTTTCAGGCATTAAATATTTTTTGCCAGAGAAAGGGCTCTAGGAAGCAACTCCATTCACATAAAATTTCATCAGGAAAAGTCTAATTCTAGAGTGTCAGGACCTGAGCCCTGCAGCCAGGATGCACAACATAAAAGCAGGATTCTTCTGGGCCCATATGCAGGGCATCTTGTCTGTATGAAACATAACTGACCGTTTCTCATCTTCCCTATGAGGATCTTCAAAGTCCATTAGTGTGTAAGCATGTGCAAGTGCACATGTGTGCACAAAAACCATGTAAGTTCAGTTAGTCACCATCTCAGGTGATTTTAGGGATACTGAAAGGTTCCCCAGGCCTCTAACTAGATATTCCTTTATATTTTTCTTGCCGTTTCCATGGTCTACTCTTCAGGCTACAAACATCTTCTCTAGGGTGATTCAGCTCAGGAAGAAGGAGAAGGCCGAGAACTTGGGCTCTAGAAGGTCACAAGAACAATTACCCACCTGCTACCAGGGAATAGAGGAAGCCGCCTGCACTCACGTATTGGAAAGCTGTAGCTTGCTAGATTTGTTTGTTGTTATTGAAACAGTTGACCTGTTCTCTTTGATGAGGCCATTTTAGTGAGGCTTTGCCAAAGCAACCACATCAAAATGTAAGAAATGTCTTTTTTATTACTGAATAGGTATGTAAATTAAATGCCTAGCTCCTTCCCTCGGGTAACATGCTTCATACATTACTTGGAAATATTTTTTTCTCATGCAGAAAGTTTAATGATTATGTTTTTAACGATGGGGTCTCACTGTATCACCCAGGTTGGTCTCAAGCTCCTGGGCTCAAGTGATCCTCCCACCTCAGCCTCCTGGGGTAGACGGGACTACAGACTCACTCCTTTGTGCCCGGCTTGTAGTCTTATTTACGTTTGTAACATCCTTGCATCAAATCAGCCACAGCAGTCATACTCCCTGTGTTCATTTGAGGTCGTGCATTAACCTAGGCGGCGAAGAGAACTCGGGGAACCCAGAGATGAGGGAGTATCCTGAGAGGGAAAGAGCCCGTTAGCCTGAACCATGATTGTGAGCAAATTAGAACAAGGCACTCCTACCTTCAGACACTTTCCAATCATACGGTTGTAAGCATTAATCTGTAGTGATACAAAGTCACAGCATGTAAAAGAAAAAAAAAAGGTGACCATGGAAGAGACAGACGTGACAATCCTTACGCCAATCTCCCGACTGGCCGAGAGCTGGCCCTGGGTGTCGTTGTGCACTTTGTCTCTCAGAGGCAGGGTGACGGGTAACCGCACAGTGTGGCTAGTCTTTAAATAGCTGGGTTGAAAATAAGATATTTTTCAATCTCACAAAAGCCAATAAAGCAATGGGATTCTAAATACTGGTACTGCGTTGCCCCGTGAGACACCTGCTGGCAACAGCTGGGGCTGATCCCGGCGCAGCGCGCTGGGCGGAGGCGCGTCTGGAGGGCAGCGCTGGCCGGGAGTGGCCCATGTGACTGCAGCCCCGCGCTGCTGCTCAGAAGGGCTTTCCGATCCCAGGCGACATGCAGGCGCTGTGCTCGTGCGGAACCAGGGACTGGCCCTTGGCAATGACCATACGCCACCCACTGCCTTTATTTGCAAAATATTTTTTTCCTTTTTTCTAAGCTCTGTCTCTGGGGGAGTATCAGGGTGACAGACCCCTAGGTGGCAGGTGCAGAGCAAGTTCCACCTGGAATTAGTCAAGAAGCAGGGGTAGGATGAAAAGGGGACCAGGTGAGTGGAAAAAGCATTTTCTTGACTTCTCTGCCCACTGACATGCTTGAACACGGACAGATTAGTCTCGAAAACCACTTTCCAGACATGGAATCCCTCTACAACTCTGGACTTTTTGTGGCCCTTTAAAATTCTCAGGTTTGTCTTCTTAGGTGTGGGATTCAGAAAAATGGCCTCATTGTTCTGGAGTCTGCAAATGGCGGCTGGTAGCTGGCGTGAGTCACCCTGTGTTCAGGCATGAAGTGTGTGTGCCCTGGTCCCTGCATACGGTGAGTGTCACAGGACTCCGGATGCCTCCAGCACTCACAGCTGTCTTCTCACAACCCAGGCTGTCCCCTTCCCAGCGTCTCACCCCGACTACCCCATGGTACTGCCGCCCCCTTGGCTTCACACTCTGGATCTCAGACTGTAAACTGATGGGCCAGCAGCCATTTCAGCCAACAGGCATGTTTTATTTGGCCAGCACAAACCTTCTTAAAAGTCTTAAATGTGAATGTCTTTAGCTGGGACTTGCTGTCCAGGATACTACAGGCTCCACCCCTCCCTGTTGTTCCCTATGCTGCCTGCTCTGCTCCCGGAAGTGTTTGAGCTTGTGACTCTGAGCTGTCTATTTTCCCAGCTCCTCTCTTCACTCATCTCCCTGATAAAAGGCATTGCCTTATATCCCTTATATCTCATTTCTGGGAAATGGGCTGACTTCATAGTTAATTTGCATTAATGCACCAATAGCTAAAAGGAGTGAGTTACTTATCTAGGGAATCTTTGCCTCATGGTTGGGATGGCCTACAAAGGCAGTGCTTTAATTCCAAGGGCTGAATCCCTGCCTGTAAAATTACAAAACGTGCCAGGTAGTAGGGGAGGTATTTTACAGCCAAGAAACAGCAGTGACTCGCTAAAGATGATCACACCGCAGATTCCCTGCTTTCTTTGAAGTTAAGCATGATGGCAATGACAACAGAAGCTGACGGGCAGCTTGAAGCCCAGCCTCATGCAAAAGCAGCTCTTACATTAAAGCGTGAGACTGATTTCCAAGATCACATGCACGCAGTAACCCAGGGTAACCTTGCGGTCCTTTACTCTCTGGAGGGTTCTTGCATTCCCCACCAGCAGCTGGCCCCCAGGCTGTCAAAAGCAGGGCCAGGGTCTGAGGGAATTATGTGTTCGTGTAGCTGTTTGAACAGGTGTCATTCCATCAACGAGTGTTTCTCTTTTTGCATGATAAAATTAAACCAAGAATTTGGGCCTTAGCTTCTGTTTTAGATTTTCCACACTCCTGATCCTTTCCACTAGGCTACATAATTGAGACGTGCATGGTAAGTGCACAGGGCATAGCATGGAATGCAGTTTGGATGGGGAAATAAGAGGAAAAGTCCCCCTATACTGATGAAAAAGAGTAAAACCTCTTTTATAAATTCTTGTGTATATTGCATGATTTAAAATGTTTGATCAAGTAGCATAATAGCAGTTAACACCCAGCATTCACCAAATAGGCTCTCTGCTAGGCACTTCACACGTTTTATCTCATTTATCTTTATAATAATCCTCTGGGCAACACTCACTGCCCTCATTTTACAAACCAGGAAACTGAGGCGCACAGCCATTCACAAGTGGAAAAGCTGGTTTTCACTGCAGACAGCCTTCTGACCCAGCCTGTCACCACACTGCCGCAGCCGAGAGCACAGGGCGGGGTTGACACGTGAGGGACTGTCACGCTCCGTCCCAGGTCCTTTGCAGGCGTTCTCTCGCTTCAATGTCTCATGGTGGGGAAACTGAGGTTTGGGGAGGGGAAGTAACTTGCTCAAATATGTGATTTCATTATGCATCTGTGATGTGAACCCAGGTCTGGCTGGTTCCAGCAGCTTCTAGAAACATGGGGGGCCAGTGGGGCAACGTGCTCTGCCTTCCATGCCCACGGAGCAGCCAGTGGATGGGATCTGGACAAACAGCAAAGCTCCTGCTTCTGCTCTCCCAACTGCCTCAGAAGTCCACTCCTTTGAGCGGAACATCGCTTCTCCCCAGGTCCTCTTTCAGAACGCAAGTATTCGAGACGTTTTTTCTTGGAAGGTATTTATCAGATTCTCTGCCTCCAACACTCTCACGCCGTGGGGGTGAGCAAGGCGATCAGCACACGAGGCCGCACCACCAAACACTCATTTCCCAAAATCAGGAATTTTGCCTTCAGCCATTTAAAACACAATTTCAGCTAAATTAACGGAGCCTAAATGTATACAATTAAGTCCCTATTCCCTCAGGCATGTCCTACACATGCAGACAAAATATAAATAGCATTTTAATATATAGGAATAACTGCATGGTGCAGTCTCAAACCTCAACAATTGCAAAGTTTGATTGTCCAGAAACCACTGGTATTTCACATTTACTTCTGGTGTTTCCAAACAATTCTACCCAAATGTCACATCTGGAAGGATCGTTGTTTGAAATTAAATTGTTTTTGGAAATCACTGGATGCCACGTAAAGGAATTTTCCAATTTAGCCTGTCTATTGGCCAACTATAAGAGCGTCTGTTACTTGTGATTTGGAGTTTTGTTTTGCTCCTTTTAACAATAAGAAAAACTTGCCATTCATTTGGAAATGCTGTTAGTATTAAATATCTTCATGTACTTGATTTTTAAAAAGAACTACTGGCATTTTAAATATATGCTTGACATTTTTACTTATTTAATTGTTCATCCTGAGATACAAGCCTGAAAAATATAGGTCAAATAACTAATTCCAAATTAGAGCCTATGTTTTTGAAAGGAATACAGTTTCCTATTTGAAGTTGTTTTTTCTTTTCACATTTGAGATAAATTTTTTTTTCCTGATACCTTAGAAGAACATTGGTTGGAAGGTAAAGTATTTGAGGTATTGATTAAATCTCTCACCAAATTCTTACCAGAAATAACTTTCCTTGAAGAAAATGGATGGAGGGTGTTCCTGCCGTTTGGTGTCTGTGCTCCCTTTTGGCAAGAGGCCTGCCCCTCGTGATCAGATGGCTTCCAGGTCACAGGATAAAGTGAAGCAACAAGGGAGTGGTGGAGGAAAGACAGAAAAAGCCCATAAACTGAGCAGACATTCACTTTGTCCTGCTGCTGTGATTAGAGAGATAACAGGAAAGCACAGACTCTCTTTGACCTGAACTTGGAAGTTGGGTTGTTTCCAGGGCCTGATCTCTCCATGCCATCTGACATGCTATAGACACCCAAGCAAGGGAATGGCCAAGGAAAGGAGTTTTCCAATAAATATCTCCTTGGATAGACTGTAAAGAATGCTAACTCTGAAACTTTTTTTTTTTTTCATTTCCTATCAGAGTTGTTGACCCTAATCCCTCCTCCCCTTGCTCTCTACCCTCTGCCTCCAGTTTCCTGAGCTTTAAATTGGGACTAGAGATGCCTTAAGTTTTCACCATTTCTGCTTGCAAGCAGTCTGGGATGTGAGAGCTGCTTGGGGGACTTTAAAGATGGGGCCAGAGCAGGTGCTTGGATTGGGAATATTGGAAACGTGTTGCGTTCCTGGATTTGCTTGGCCCTTGTTCAAGTTACAGGTCAGTTCTTTCTACATAAGACAATTTCATAGAGGTAGTAAATGTTAGAAGGACACAAGAGACATAAGGGAGAGTAGCATTACATAATATAAAGAAAGAGAAAGAGATGGTGTCCTAAAGTAAAATTCTCTCAATTCTCCATCTATTTATAAAGATGATCTTGTGTCTCCCACATTAAGCAGTGAGATTCTGTTCATGAGACAATCACTTCCATTTCAACAAGGTCTCCTTCCAGGCTGTGTTGTGCTCCCTTTGGTAGAGTTCTAAGAACTTTGAGAGAGATTGCAGTTGTTGGCCTTGGAATGTGGATTTGTAAGAGCCATGTGTATCCATTCAGTCATTACATGAAGATTTACTCGCACCTATCAGTCGGAAATGTGGATGTCTGTGTGTTTGGGGCTGGAAGCAAGAAGATGAGGGTGACAGGGAGAAGCAGACTTAAGAAGACACAGGGCATCGTTTAAGCTAGAATAACTTTTTGAGAGTAGGACCATGTTACAGTTTTGGCTCATTTTAGGACTAAATAATTTTTGAGTTTATAACATGTGATCCTCTCCTCTCACACAAGTTACAATCGATACCCTTCTTTCTAGAGACGCAGAGAGTCACACGTCGGAGCCCCAGTGCAAAGAACACCTATTTTTGCTTCAGGCTTTGGGCTCTTGGAGAAGTAGCTGAATCTAACCTGGTCTCCCTATCCACCAACGTGTGACATATAAGTTGTGGCTAGTTTCTTTTAATAATGACGTTAGAATGTAATTTGTACAGGTGAGTATTATCCTTTAAATTTTTATGTTAGAAATTTACACATCAATTTCATTTATGATACCATTTCTTTAAAATTCATAACTCCTCAACTCTCAACACCCACGTAGCAATATATGTGCACAGATCCCTTTGGATTGGCTTCTAGAACCAACAGTGTAAAAGAGAACTGGTGCTTTTACCTTAATGTCGTGCTTCGTAGAGCTGTGAGCCATGGGGTCACAGAACGCTGCCTTGATATGCGGGCATGGTTGGCTCCAAGGAAAGATGAAGAACTGGCACAAAGCTGGACATTTGTAGTCCAGCTGTCAGCATCATCAAGGGCCAGTTTGTGAGGTCGAAGCTGGTTTTCATGACATCAGCACAGCTGAGGAAGTGAACTAGGGCCACTAGAGATGATTAAAAGGGTGAGAACCTACAGTACGATCTCACCAAATGTTTTATTTACCACCTCCAAAGAATTTCAAGTCATTTTCATGGTTGGGGATCATAGAGGCAAATGGTTCTCGGAGCCTTATTCTTGATTTCAGCAACTCAGTTGAACAGATGGCACGAAGAGACAAAGGATTAAGAAGGCTCCTAAAATTAACTTCTTTTCTCTCTCTTTATCCCTCACTCTTTCTCATCTGGCAGGATCCATAAGCTCGCCTGATATTTCATGGAGAAAATATAAGATACAAGCTAACAGACTGTAGCTCCGTCCCCACCCCCCGCCAGCATGTCACGTTGCCTTCATCTGCATCCGGCGTCCTCCGGAAACAAAGCAGCGCCCTCCTATCAAAGCCCCCCACACGGGGGACCCCATGCCCTGGTGTCTGTTTCTCCTCCAGGTTTTCACTGTCCCTGATCACCTTTCTCGCCTCTTCAACCTCCTCCTCTCCACGGAGTCATTATCCTAAGCATTCAAACATAATTTAAAAGCTCCCATGTTTGAAAGAAGCCTCTCTTAACCTCTATTTCTATTTCTCTTCTAGTTCTCAAAGCCATACTTCTCAAAACATACCGTGTCTTTATCACTCGTACCCTCTGCAACCGCCACCAGCACACTGTGTTGTCCCCAAGCTCAGCAACTGCACCCACATTGCCAGAGTAAGTGGATATTTTTCGTCCCCATTCTACTCAACCTCTGAGCATTGCACTGTTTTCTGTACTCTTCTTTCTGACATTTTCTCTGATCTCAGATTTTATGGCATCATCCTCTGCAGCTGTTTCTCCCGCGTCTCCATGCATTCATTCTCCAGCTTCTTCTCTTCTAGCCCCTAGATAGTACAATGTCTCAGGGCTCGGCCCTGGGACTGTTATTCCAACCCAGGATTCATTCTGATCACATTAAATATATGTTAATAATGCACAAAAGTATATCCCAGCTCAGTCCTCTCCTCTGAGTTCCAGACTCATATATCCGGCTTAACATACATAAACATCCCAAAGCGTTTTAAATTTGATATGTTCAAAATGAAACTATAGCTCTTAATCCCCCAAAGCCTATCCTTCCTCAAGTCTTTCTCACCTTAGAAAATGGCACAATTATTGTAGTTGCTCGAGCTAGAAATCTGAAAGTCATCCTTGATCATCTTGCTCACCCTTCCACCTCTCTATCATTCCCATTGCACCTTACCTCCATCTCTGCCACCAACACTGAAGGCCAAGGCATAATCAGCTCTCACCTGGGTTCTTGCAATGGCCAAGCGACTGATGTCTCTGTGTCCACAGAGTGGCTGCACAAAGCTATGCTACCTCTTCAGCCTCATTGTCGCCCTCCCTCATTAGGCTCTGGCTCCATGTGGACTTTTTAGCTCCATTATAAGATCTTTCTTACCTCAGGGCCTTCACACGTGCTGCCCGTGACCTGAATGTCTCCTCCTCCAGTCATTCCCTTCCCACAGCTGTACTCTTGGGTAATGTTTTCACACCTTTCATGTCTTAGTTGAACCGTCTTCCTTTAAGAAGTTTTCCCTAACCAACACCCTTAATGTCTATCTCCCACCATTATACAATGTCATATCATAATTTACAATTGTATATATATTTTTAAATTTCATATAATTTCCTCAATAGGACTAAAAACTCCATGAAATCAAGAACTAAGTCTACATTTTTTGTGACTGTATATTTAGGACTTAGTCCAATGCCTAACAATAAATACTGATGAATGAATAAACTTCTTTCTTTGCTATTTGTCTTATTCAGCACTCACAGCTTGGCAGGGTAGCCAACCCGTTTGTACACCACTCCTAGGTCTTTCTCATGGTGATATGAAAAGTCTGAGTATCTGGAATTAGACAGACCTGGCTCTGACATCTACTTGTGAACCGACTATGTGACTTTGGGAAAATTGCTTAATTCAGTCTCCCAACCTGGAAAGTGAGAAAAGAGTATCTATCATATTACGAAGATTAAAATAAGATTATGTATCAAGAGTTCTGATCATAAACTGCTATGATCAGTTTGAATGATGGTGTCCCCTCCAAATTCATGGGCTGTGGCTTTCAGAAATTAATTATGTTATGAGGGCTCCACTCTCATGAGTGGGATTAACACCCTTATAAAAGGGCTTGAGGTAACAAAAGGGAGGACCTTCTTATTCTTCCATTTTTCTCTGCCATGTGAAGACATAACATTTCTCTCTTCTGGAGGATGCAGCTAAAGAGTGCCATATTGGAAGCAGGCAATAGCCGTCACCAGACACTAATCCTGCTGGTGTCTTGATCTTGGACTTCACAACCTCCAGAATTGTGAGAAATAAATTTCTGTTCTTTATAAATTACCCAGTCTCAGGTATTTTGTTATAGCAGCACAAACAGACTAAGACATAAAGGTACTTAATAAAAGTTAGTTCCCTTTCTTTTGTAACTCCTTCTAAACTCCAAAATTTTCTTACCCAACAGATATACATGCACACATACAGAGTCTGAAACTGTGAGAATATCCATCCTGCCCTTCTGCATCTTTCTGACTGTGACCTTCCCACTGCCTTTAAGATACTTAGCTAGGGAGCAGCATTTATAACATTACATCAAATACATAATTGTAACGCTAAGGATCTGGAGTTTGTATTATAAGGGCACCTTCTCAAATATATCTGACGATAGCACAACGAGGAGGAAGGCAATGCTATATTCGATCGTGTAGAGGCATTACTTTAAAAGAAAACACCAGATGGCAGCACCAGATGCTGGAGATGTGTCTGACGGGGCTTTAGCTCAAACCCGATCATCAAAGATGCCAAAAGTTGCTTAAAACTACATTCAGAGAGACAATCATTTATAGATAAGATCATTTCCCTTAAGAAAAATAATACCTATTTTGCAATATAGGAGTGTTTCACATGATACAAGCAAAATCATATGAAAACAACCTCAAGGATTACCTAACTAATAAAAGGTTATTAGACTAAGTCTTCATCTTGGTTTGCAGTTATAGTTAATTAACTCTGTCAGGCTCTGTGTTCCCATGAGCCTGAAAGAGCCTGAAGCTAAAAGAATGAGTTGCTATCAGCTTTTAGAAAAGGGCGATATTTTTACCAAATATTAAATGCAAACGTCAAAAGTTATTCATTCATATTAAAATAAGGAGCAATAATGACTTCATTATATTCCTCAGCATAATTTAGAAAGTCACTTGCTAAAGTAGATATCAAAGGATCTCATTAAATGGATGCAATATTAAAATTTAAAACAACAATCTGTGGTTTTTCCCCATTACACATCAAAATTTCATCATAAATTAACACCACGTTTGAAATCTTGCTAAATAGGATAGTCCTCGGCAAGGCTGTTCTTTTAGAGGAAAGTCAGAGTGTGATGCTGCTCGTTACAGCACAAACCGGGAGAGCAGCAGTCCCGGGACCATCCTATCTTTTAAATAAAAATTCACACTGAGGATATGTCATTTATTCCTCTTAAATCCTGCTTAGTGTCCTTCACAACATTCCTGTGAGATCAGGAAGAGTGAATCTGGCACATATTTCGAATGAGGAACAATGCGACAATTCAAGCCAATGCAGTGGTTAGAGGACAACGCAAAATGCCCCCTGAGACCGTGGAGCAGGACTTGTCTGACTGGTGTCTGTGCTCAGATTTGGTTGAAGGACCACAGGAGCACCTGTGTCACAAAGGAACTGAGCCAATCTAGGTTGGAGCCTCATTCCAAGGGAAAGGCAACTCGCTCTGCCAGTGAAACAGCTCCTGTCCCCCAACCAGAGTGAACTGTTTTCCTAGTATTATGATCGTGATTCTGAAAATACTTCCCTCACCTGACTTCACTACAAGCTTGAATCCCTTGAGAACATCAGGCATGATAGCTGGTTCTAATCTGAGGTCAGATCAAGGAGTCCAGAGGGAAATCATCTGGATTGTGAAAAGGAATGTATGCGCGTCACAGGCAGCCAAAAGGCAGCTGTCACAGACAGAAGAAATTCTGAAATCTAATAATGTAGAGGGTAGCATTCTTTATGGAAAATGAGTGATTCATAGCACTGTCTAAAATTTAAATGATACAAGGAAAGGAAAACATTGACAGAATCAAATAGTAACTAAAAAGGAGAACTACGCTAGGGAGGAAAGGCTCTCTGCTGCCGGCACTGCGGAAGGCAAACGCCTTCCCTAGGGAAGGGACAAAGCCCACTGCTTTGAAAGATCTTAAGCCTCTCTGAAGCCTAGGAGTTTTCTCCATTTTTATTAACCCAAACATGTTGTAAGTCTGGCAGCTAAAGGGACCCTATCTTGGATGACCTTCCTATGCCCTTCCCTGAAGCCTGTGTGGTCCCCAAACGGGCCAGCACGCATCTGACAGCGGTGGGGCCAGTTTCCCACAGACGCGTGCGTTCTCCGGCCTGCAAGCAGGGTTTGGAGCGCTCTGACACAGCCATGGCCTCTAGATGGCCTCCCCCTACTCTGACCTAAATGCACAAGTCATGCAGGGGCCACGGCTCTCCCCTCCTGACACTCTCCCCTCCAGACGACCGGGTGAGTCAGGAAGGTGTCTTCTTGGGACGCTGTGGGCCCAGGCCAGCCTCTTCTAGCAGTCGTGACGGACTGAGAACATGCTGTGCCCAGCCTGCTGGCTCCACTCTGGAGCACAAAGTATGTGTTACAACAACAAGCACAAGAATCCCGACCACACTCTTCCCTATCTCCAGATCTGTAATGAGAACGTTTGAAGTAAATGCATACAATCAAGAAACAGGGCTGCAAGTCAGAACGCTAGCGGAGTTTCTGATCTGTGGCCCTGAGACACACATTCTTTTGCTCTCTGAATCCAGACCCCACACGTTCTGGAAGGAAAGCAACAGTCAGAAGATGGGAAAAACAGATCATGTTTACGAGACCAGCTTGAAGACCATGCCACACTGAGGAGTTTGGTTTTTCATATGGCAAAGAAACTAGCGTTTTTTTCTTCATCGTTCATTGGAAAACTTGCCCAGCATCTGTTAGTCTGACTCTTCGGCTTTAGAATCATTGTCTTGGAATCTCCTAAACCAGTAAGACCATAATCATTTTATTTTAAACATAGACCTTGAGAAAAAGGTCTAGACAGTTCCCAAAGTACTAAAATAAAAAAGTAAGAAATAACAATGGAATTAAAAATAAAGGATGTACCCTCCCCCACCAGTCCCTCTGTTTCATCTTTTACAAATGCTGTATAATCTTAGTTTTCCTAAGAGTTCATTTAAAGTATTCCTGCAGGCTGGGTGTTTCAAGTAGCAAGCCAGGAAGAAAAGACTTTTACCACTTCCTATTTCTCATGATTTGATATTCTGCAAGGTTGACACAAACAGTGCATCCGGTAACTGGCTTTATGGCAGGAAAAAGAGCCTGGACCATGCCCTATTTTGCAGGTAGCCACCCTCATAAGCATCCCTCCACAATCATGATTGATGAAGAAACTTCAGATGAAAGCCCAACAAATCTTTACCATACAACCTGGGGACCCTGGGATCATGCTTTTTTAGAATGGCCCAAGAGGGAGGTCAGAGCCCTATGATCAGCCCTAACACAGGGCACAGAACAGCAGTGGGATTAAGCACTTCCCAGAACCATCAACATAAATCTAGTTGCTGGGGTTAATTTCCTATTACTATAATCATATAAGTGTTAATAGAAAACATGCTGTATTTACAGAGCATGTGCATTTCTGAAAGTGCTCCAGTATTTAATTGTTGCTAAAGTCATTTGGGGTCTTTGACACAGATTCTATTTTAGTAAGATAAACTCAGCATGACCCAGCATTGCCAAAAATGAATTCCTAAGGTAGATGACTAAAATAAACCAGCAATAAATATTGGCTGTTGGAATGGGAACTATATCTCTGTAATGTAGACACAGCTTTAATGACTCATTTTCAAATTACAGTCTCTCCCAGGGATTACTGGTATGAAGGATCAGGGAAAAAAGTAGTCCATCTCTCTTTCTTTTAGGGAGCAAATTGAAGAGGAACATGAACCCATCAGGCAAGGTTGTTCTGATATCTATTTTGCCAAGAGAGCTATAGCTCCTAGAGTCCAACGGAGAGTCAACCTGCACAAGCTACACTAAAGCAGAAATAGGGCATTGAAAGAAAAGACCCTAGGGGCTGAGGCTGCTGATTATGGGAAGAGTTTTCTCTCACTCCCTGGAGGCAGAAGGTACTACCAGATCCACCTAATGCATCTCACGTGGCGTGAATTACCTTGTCAGCTACACTGGGTTCTGCCATGGTCCTCTGCTGCTGGGGATTAGTGGGCTCCTTTAGGCTACCTTTACTCTCTAAGGTCAAATTCTGATCTCTTGGCCCACGAGCTTGAGCTTTACAACTTCTCTGATGTACCAGGAGGCGGTCTGGGGCGAAGGTCCGGCCACAATTCAGGCAGGGTACAAGCTGAACTGGACTTGCTCCCTCTTGGCTCAACTGTCCAGCTGGAAGGGGCTGAGGCTTCTGTGGGAGTGGCCGGCGGAGCTCTCTGGGGAGCTGGTCATTTTCTATTTTCCACTTCTCCAGGCATTTGGGCTCATGAATAGGAAGAGACAGGGTGCCAAATTCTCTACCACAAATGTAGCAGATAAGAGTCCGAGGTCGGGCTGAGATTCCACCAGAAACTTTCTTGAGACCAGTGAGACCATCAGACCTGTTGGGGTTTGGAGCTCTGGGATCCTCACCCTTTGGCTTGCAGCTTCTCTGGTGCACGAGAAGACGGTCTGGCAGGAATGTGCGGCCACAGGAGTCGCAGGGCAGGAGCTGGGCCTGGGCGCTCTGAAACGCGGCCTCATTCGCTGCCTCAAGACTGTAGGCCCCACCGCCGCCGAGAGGCTGTGGCTTGGAGGGTTCTGGCCTCCTCAGGTGCTTGGGCAACTTGCTGTTCTCAATACGCCACTTCTCCAAGCACTGGGGCTCGTGGATGGCGAGTGACTGGGACCCAAATTCTCGGCCACAGATATAGCACACCCGGAATCCAGGCCTGCGAGACGGGATCACAGGGGGGCTCGGCTGGCTTCCCGACATGCTTCTCCCACCTGCCCGTGTCGACAGTACCACAGTCCCAGGTCTACTCTTCTGAGCGTTCGTCTTTATTTTTTCACCAGGAATGGCATGCTCTGTTTCTGGCAAAAAGCTAGAATAGGAGTCACTAGATAGGATAGCTTGGTTGATAAGGAAGGTGGGTTCTTTAGAATGGTGAAAAGTTTGTTGTAATTTATTGGAAACTCTCTTCTCCTTTCCTCTTTCCATGAACAAAGAAGTCTTTCTCCAGTGCCTGCTCTGACTTCAGGTCAGACTCATTTTGGGCTTTTGCTTAGAGCGAAGGTTAGCGAGGTTGGCTGTCCTGGCGCTCACGCTGCTGCCAGTACCTCAGTCCCAAAGACCGTGACTCAGAGCTCCATTGCAGGCAGCAGTCTGGAATGCTGGAAAGTCCCCATTGAGCCTCAGATGCCTCCAAAATCTGTGGGGGAGAGGGGGAGACACAAATCAAGAACTTTTTTATGTGTAAACACACACACACACACAGACACACACACACACCACCTTAGACTGAAAGCTAATAAAGGGCATAAAGGGCAGTGGGTTGTGTTTTTGACCTTGTATCCCCTTAGGCTGGCATTGTAACCAGCACCATAGGATTTGTTCAGTACACTTTGAAATAAATAGGAAGAAATTCTCCGCCATGAACTGCGTCGTTACCACAACAAAAGTAGTGTTCTGTGCAAAGAAAAACTGACAATTACAGCACAACATAGACACAGATGGCAGAAACCAACAGGCCAGGGTAGGGAGACCAAAGAAGAAGAAACAAAAAACTGAAAACTAGATTAACAAAATCAGTAGGTCATACGAGAAGACCTCCTGAAGCCCACAGAAACTTCCACCACCTCAGGGATTCTTAACTTTTTAGTTCCATGGATGCCTTAGACAGTTCTGTGAAGCCTATGGACTTCATCTCAGAACAAATGTTTCTTAAAGCAAAGAATAAAATTTTTAATATTACAAGTCATTGGAATAATTCATCAAATATTTTTGAGTTGTGATATACATTTTAATTGAGATATAGTTGTCTCACAGACGAGCTCCCATGGACCTGAAACTAAGAACACCTGCAGAAGAAGTAATCTGGTGCAATAGTGAATATTATTAACATAAGGTTTATCAGGAAAACCCTCAGAGGGGTATACCTCACCATGTATCCACTTTTCTTTATTATGGGAAGGGGATATTAATAAAGTGTGGGCTGGGCACGGTGGCTCACGCCAGTAATCCTAGCACTCTGGGAGGCCGAGGCAGGAGGATTGCTTGAGGTCAGGAGCTCGAAACCAGCCTGAGCAAGAGCGAGACCCCATACCTACTATAAATAGATAGAAGTTAATTGGCCAACTAATATATATAGAAAAAATTAGCTGGGCATGGTGGCGCATGCCTGTAGTCCCAGCTACTCGGGAGGCTGAGGCAGGAGGATCACTTGAGCCCAGGAGATTGAGGTTGCTGTGAGCTAGGCTGACACCATGGCACTCACTCTAGTCTGGGCAACAAAGCAAGACTCTGTCTAAAATAAATAAATAAATAAATAAAGTGTGGCCATGATTCTCAAGCAAACAATGCCACCTAGGCCTACACCCATGAGTATCTGCAAATCTTCCATGGAATAAAGATGCTCAGTCAGATGTTACTTAATGCTCTTTGTTTTAGGCATCATACTTACTTTCTTGTTGTGTATATATATATATATATATATCTTCCAAATATTTTTATAAAAACAAGGCCCCTGGATTTTCCAAACAAACCAGAAGAGAGGGCTGATAATAACCCTTTATGGGAGAAGCCTAAGTTTTTATCTTGGGAAATATCATGGGTAAATTTTACCAAGGGTCTATAATCTAACTCCAAAAATGATTGTTGTCAGAAGCCTCAAGACCTTATTCATTCCCTGAAGGATGACCCAGATCAGGGTCAGAGACTCTAGAGCACCCATCCTCAATCACAGAAGGAGCAAGCCCTACCCGATGTGAGGTTGGGCCCTGAACACCATGCAGACACTCAAGTTCAGGCTGGACAAGGATGGCGGTGCTGGTAATATGGAAACGTGGGGCATTGGGTGTGACAAGGGACAAAAAGAGCTGGAAGACCTGTGCCCAGTTCCTGTACTTTGGTGCCAAGAAAGTTCTGAATCTTTGCCATGAAGAGTATCGAATCAGGTCTGGCATGGAGAAGGAAGTTATTCTTCATTTTGACAGATCCTAAGACAGTAATATTAACACATGTGGCAAAAGTATGTGTTGGCCCCAGAATGGCCAGCACAGAAAATGAAGCTTAGAGAAATTTATCGCTTGATCAGCACCATCCAAAAGAGAAAGTAGGTCTAGGAAACACAGGAATAGGGTAAAAATATTTCATTAGGTTTTTATCAGCCCATTGGCAGAATAACCCCCAAACTACTCTGCTTCATCGGCTCTGAATCCTTGTTCACAAAGGACCTTTAGGGTTTCATTTTCCTGGATACCAAGAGGTTGCACACTCACACTACTTAAGGTAACATTACAAAAATGAATGTGATCAAGTAAATTTCCTTGCCCTGAACACCCCTTTTCCTACATATGCATACACACACGCATGCGCACACACACACGTTGTCCCCAGCCGATTAGAATACTGAGAAAGCCTCATGTCTTGCCCGACAACTCCTCCATATCCCTTCTGATAAGAGAAGCAATGTTTATTGAATGCTAATTATATACCAGATATTGCACTAATTTTTATAAACATAATTTTAATTTTCAAGTGATTATGAAGCAGGTATTATTATTTCAATTTTATAAATAAAGAAACTATGACTCAGAAAAGAGAAGTCACTTGCCCAAGACAGTCCGTTTCGAAATGACAGGACTGGGAACCCTTTCCAGTTCTCTCTGGCTCCCATACTCGGCTCTTTCCATTATTCATTCTGCCTAAATTCCACCGGCAGAGCTTCTTCCCTTTAGTTTTCCTCCTCCTCTTAATGTACTATTCATATGCCTCCTGGGAAGGTGGGGAAGCTCCCACAGCCTCGGCTTGCTGTTAGGGGAAGGAGGAAGCGAAAGGGAGGAGGGAGGCAGGGCACAGAAGAGAAACCTCCGAGATGGAAAAAGCAGAAGAGGGACTGGATTACGGGCGGCAATGTTTCCCTTAAGTGACAGGGCCCTTTAAGTTTGCTATATGTAACTGGTTTTCTAGATGGAGGTTTTTCCTGAGTGATGCTCAATGCAGATCCTTTTTCTGATTTCACCAACATCTTAAGAAAAATAGAATGAGCTGGGGATAGGGATGAATGAGGGGCGTGGGGTTGGGTCAGCAACAAATGACGCATTTCGTCTGTCTTTACAACAGGCGCAGGGTGACGGAGGGCTGCCCACAGAGGCCAGGCGGCTCCGTCCTCGGTGATTAGGAAAGGATCTTGACCGCACGCAGACGTTTGTGTCCTGCAAGTATTCCCTCTGCAGCAAACAGGATGAAACATCATAAAACCTCATCTGAATCTCTACCTTTTCTTTCTTCTACCATCCCCTTCCTCCTGCAATGTCCTCTTGAAATTATTTGCTTATTGTGAGTAAAGGTATCAAAGTATGAGAGATGAGGTAGCTGGAAGCTAGTGAAATTTGGGGGAACGAAAGTGTCTAATGGAGAAATATATGATGTTTCCGCTGTGATTCTGCCTAGGCAATGTGCCATGGCACAGCATGGTCAGCTGCTCTACCTGTAAGTTAGTTCTAAAAGCAAAAGTGCTGGAAAATACTAAATGCATATACTTAAATCACTTAAGGAATTGGCCTGTCACCCAGACACGTCATAAAGCAATGTTGCTAGTCTATAAAGAGAACGACTTTGCAAAGCCAGACGGCTTCACCCAACCATCTCTGGAGAAATGTTCACTCTCTTGGCCTGAATTATTCACTTTGACCATATTTGCACATAGGACATGTAAAGAATGTCTTGGAAGGCATCACATTTTATCAATATGATGCCTTTTTCCCATCCCCTTTGGGGTTCATGGGAAGGGAGAGACAAAGTCATAAGGATGAATGTAAGAACCATCACAAAGATGGAAACCCAGGACCCCTCTTGGCATTAGAAGGTGTTTCTCTAAAAGAGACGAGGAAGAACACAACCAAAAGTATGGTTAAATCTTTTAAAAAATAATTTAGTCCTTTGAAACAAAATATAAATGGTCCATGACGTGACCTCTTCCCTGTTAATATAGAACCCACATTCTTTAAATGGACAAAAATATAAATAAGGAAGATGGAGTTGGGGCTGATGCTGGCTGTGAGCAAAATTCCAAAATAGCAGAGTTTTGTCTTCAAGGTCCTGCATCCACTCAAGGTCCCCACTCAGCGGCCTCCACTCCCCCAGCCTGGTTTCCTCATGTACTCTCCGGTCTTTCTCCCCTAAGAAATCTCATGTCAGAAAGGAGCTTATGGATTTGTTCACATCAAGGATTATGACTGATGAGGTAATATCCTTCCCAGAGTCTGGCGGAGGGAGTTGGTTCTCTACCAGTACCCATTCTGCCCAACCCCCTCAAATTAACAGAGTACCAATTTTTACCTGGACACATGATTTCCCCAGTTAAAAGTCTATAAGCTCCTTTGTAGCTAGTGGAAGTATTGTGTGGAACTTGTAAGAGGATCACAGTCTGCTTCTCTTCCTTTCTTTCATACTGATGCTTAGAATATAGATGTGATGGCTGGAGCTCTAGCAGCCATATTAGAACAGATTAATCTGCGTAACCCTTGATATGACAGACCAGAGATTTGAATGGACTTGGGTCCCTGATAATGTTGGAGCCACAATCTGAGCCCTGGAGTGCTTTCCTTGGACTTTTATTCACATAAGAGAAAAAAATGTTTATTTGTATTTTAGCCACTTTTTAAGGGCCTCTTACTCACATGAAAACCTAATGCAAATTGAGATATATCTATATTTTAATAGTGGTCATTGGTTTAGCACAAATTAATTCTAATAGTGATATTTCAAATTTTGGGATCTTTTTTGATTAGAGAATTTTTTTTGAGGTAGTATGTGTTTTGAGGAAAATTTGACTTATTAAATATACACTTTTTCCTGAAAATCAGAGATAAAAAACTTGAGGCCAGGCCTGGTAGCCCATGCCTGTAATACCAGCACTTTTGGAGACCAAGGTAGGAGGCTAGAAGTTCAAGACCAGCCTGGGCAACATAGGGAGACCCAGTCTCTAACAAAAAAATTAAAAATTAACCAGGCATGGTAGCATGCACCTATATAGTCCTACCTACTCTGGAGGCTGAGGCAGGAGGACCACTTTTGCCCAGGAATTTGAGGCTACAGTGAGCTATTAAGATGCCACTTCACTCCAGCCTGCGCAACAGAGCATCTCTTTAAAAAAAAACAAAAAACCTATATATACGGAACCAATGGCTCTTAAGAAATTGATTCACAATACTTCTTTTCCTAGATATTTTATTTTTAGAAAAAATTTTAATGATATATTTTTCATATAGAAAATGAAAACCTATTTTTTCTATGAGCTATGAGATATTAATGTTGTGCTGTTTTAACTTATTGTCTCTATACTCCCAACGTTTTTTTCTATAACCAGCTGGTATATGATGCTGGTACTGGGACTTCGCATAGTTCAATTCTTCTTTGCCAGTTGGCTCTGCGTTATGCTTTGCTAGCAAGGGTGCTGGAAGGAGCACGCAGCATTGGGGAGGAAGAGGGACTTACTCCTTTTCAAAGCACCAACCCAGGAACACCGCTTGCCCCTGCAGCAGCAGTTCCTTCCTGTAGCAGCAGCTGAACCCAGCTGAACCCAGCTGAACTACAACTTTTCTAACATCTGTAAAGCCAGACTAACTGGCCCTCCCCCCCAAAATGACACTACCTCCGATCTATGCCACCTCCGTGGAGATCTGGTTTTCAACTCCATAGGGGACTTAGCCTAAGTTTTTAAGTTTTAATAATTCAAACCGATATATAACAACCCTCAGGATACAAGTAATAAAAATCTGATATTCAAGCTCCGTATTACTTATTACAACGAATATAAATGCAAATGAATTCTTTCAAAATACCTTGGCAAATAGTAAGACGCATGTCTTAACATTTAACCCTCACCTCATTCAGACCAGTGAAAACACATTTTAGTGTTTTGTATGCCATCGTCGTGTTTCCAGAGCTAGAAAGTGTTGCTCTTCCATTTGCCACTAACTGAGCAAAATAATAAGGGGAAACCTGCCATTTCACATATGTTTATATTTTCTTAAGTTTTATATGACACCTCTTCCCCTGCTGACCACCCAGCCATAAGGTTGCCACTGCCTCGCAGGAAGTCAAAGTAAAGCGACCCTACTCGCAGGCCGAAGATGACCAGGAGTGCTGAGGGGAGTGACCAGCTCACTCGGACAGGTTCCGGGGCCCTCCTGGCGGCAGCCCTGCAGTCCTCAGTAAGTCTGCTGTGAGCGGAAGGGAGAGGCCGAGCCAGAGAGAGCACCTGGGACATGGACGCAGTATGGTTTAAGAAATACAGGAAGAGCATTTGAAAGGTAAAAAGTGGAAACACTTCCACAAAAGTCGTTTAGACTGAGGCATGGCTTCGAGGGAATCTATTGTTCTTTCATTTTCATTCAATCTAACTGTCAGTCGTGGTCATGATGGTCTATGGTGTTTGAAAAGGTATGAAAACAAAAAATGGGAGAAACGCACTCTACGCTTCTAAGCAGAGCACTCTGCAAGGACATTTTACATTGTCAAGGCTTATGATATCACCCTGTGAAAGCTATTGTTACATCAAAAAGACTATAATTTTCACTCTATATTGAGTATCCAAATCACAGAGTACCCAAGAGTCATGAGAGCCACACAGGTATGACTATATAATTGTAATGCTGACATTTGGTGGAAAACTGGCTATGGAAACCATTAGTATGATCACACTAGAGGCCTATAATGTACAGAAATTCAAAGGATAAGCAAAAATCCCCAGCAGAACAAAAACACAAACAAAGAAAAAAACCTGGGGAATTCAGGCAGTTTGATATATTTTCTCACATTTTAGATAATTCTACTCCAATAAAATAGCTCTATACCAATAGATGTTTGTCAAGACTTTAAAGTCGCCTCAAGGGCACATCTGGTCCACAGATACGTTCTCTTTAGTCTGCAAAGAGTTAAAAATGTTTGACTTCATCGCCATTGTTTTAGAATTGAGAGGTGTAACATAAAATAAGGATTGGGGCTTTATCTTGAAAAGGCGGAAGATCTGGCCAAACAGAGCCCACATTCCCACGTGGCAACATCCAACTGAGCAAGGCTGTGCCTGTAGGTCAGACGGCCCGTCTCCACTCTTCCGAATCTTCTCGCCAGCCTGCTTCACTAAGTTTTGGTTCATGCTGCAGCTTCAAGGGCATTTCAGTCTGTGACCGTTCGCAACTCTTGCTTGAAAGTGTCCTTTCCTTCATTTTCTCCTTAATTAAATATTTGAAAAATCACTTCAAGGAACTGGGAATCCCAGACCTTTAGAAACTAGGAATTTTTTTATTTTTTATTTATTTATTTTTTTGAGACAGAGTCTCGCTTTGTTGCCCAGGCTAGAGTGAGTGCCTTGGCGTCAGCCTAGCTCACAGCAGCCTCAATCTCCTGGGCTCAAGCAATCCTGCTGCCTCAGCCTCCCGAGTAGCTGGGACTACAGGCATGTGCCACCATGCCTGGCTAACTTTTTCTATATATATTAGTTGAACAATTAATTTCTTTCTATTTATAGTAGAGACGGGGTCTCGCTCTTGCTCAGATTGGTTTCGAACTCCTGACCTTGAGCAATCCGCCCACCTTGGCCTCCCAGAGAGCTAGGATTACAGGCGTGAGCCACTGCTCCCAGCAGAAACTAGGAATTTAAATGAAGTATTTTCTATAGGCTTTAATTACTAAAAACAGAGCATATTTATTAGTAAACATTTAGAAAAGAATCTTCCTAATGAAAGTAGATTGGGGCTGAAATGTTTGGTTCTAGGAGGGAGGAAAAAATCCAAAGAGAAAAGAGAGAATTAGAGACCTAAGAAAAATTTTCATAAGTTATTGGAGGCTCATAGGAGTTGATATATACAATTTCACAGAGAAAAAAATATCAAGCATCTCAATGTTTAGAATAGCTACAGGTGGGAAATAGAAGAAAAAAATAGAAAAAAGGAAAATACAGACCAAAAAATGTATTTCGTGGATCATCTAAACTCTTTAGAGGCATTCCTATAATTATTGTTATTATTTAATTATCATATTATTAAATAATTATTATAATTGTTAATTATCAATTGATGTAACATGAACTACTCTTCTATTTAAACCAGTGGACCTTGCTTTACTAGTAAAAGACTAGATGAAGACTGTTGGATGTCTTATGTTATATTACCAGTATAAAGAAAGAATCAGTCAATAACAAGAACTATAAACAAGCTATTAGCAATATAGACTATTGTTGGACTTTAAAAATTTGGTCTGGAAATACTTCATGAGAAAATTATGCTTCCTTGTGGGGATTACAGAATTTGGTGCACTGTTTCTTTCTGCCAAGTTGACCATTCTGTTAAGAAGTACCTATAAACGAGCCCCAAATGTTTAAGAACAGTATAGTAATTTCTTCTCAACAAAGAATGAGATCTATATCCATCAAGTGTCTAATGATGATGTATTATGATTAAAAAATTGGGGGAAAAATACAGATACCCATGTTTTAGTATTTAAATTTAAAAAACTACAGCTAGATGCACGTGCGCAGCAGCCCCAGCGAGTGGTACACTTGCAAAGGGTGCCCACCCTTCCACACTCTTGATTTTCGGTACCTGGGCGCAGTACCTTCGGGACAGACTTCCAAGCCACAGGGGGGCGGTATCAGAAGTGCAATCACTGAACCAGTGTGTCCAGGTGGAAACAAACACAATGAAGAATACGACTGCCCTTGAAGGGAGCTTTCTGGCCAGGATAGATTGGCATAAAAGAGATGGCCCCTCTGTATCCCGGGGGAACCTTTCAGCCACATCTCCCGCCCACCCTACAACAGTCTCAACGTTGTGTCTCAGTTTTATCCACCTCCAGGAGGCCGGTGCCTCCCGGAGCCTGGCGAACACTTAAATTGATCATCATTACCGTTCATTACTGACATCAACACCTCTGTTAATAATGCTCTCTCCACCCGAAGCTGTTTCTGAAGAAAATTCCTGGGAAGGGAGTCAAAAACCGCAGTGGCCATAAGCAGTCTGAGTTTCTGCTGTGTGCATGAATGAATGCGCCTCTATTTTCTGATCCGCTCACCATGACTTCCCTGCAGCTGACTCCGGAGACATGGTAGTTTATACACACCCACGCGCGAAGGCGGTTTCCGAACATGGGCTTTTTGTTGCTGTTTTCCCCACATCTCTCAACCTTCTGTGTAAACAAGTCATCAAAAAGCTATTGTCATTCCATTTGACATCACTGGATCTTGTAAACAAGACACTCTTTCACAGGCCACAAGGTTAGAGCTCACCGATGAATCAGAACCCTCAGTACTCCAACTTTTTATTTATCAGAAAAAGCCTACATAAGATATCCCCTGCTGGAGAAAACCACTAGAATGGGTCTCCCGGTGTCTAGGAGAAACTTGTTCATTCTCTGTGTCCCCCAAGCCCAACAAAACATGCAATGTGGTGACAATTCTTTACTTGAAAACCTCCTTAGCTTACAGTTTAAACGTTCTGTGGCTTAAAATTTACCGACAGCCTCCTTCCTATTGCATGCTCAATAGCTATCTCGTAGCAAGGAAGTCGTGAGAGTATCGACTGCTTTGTCCTGTTTTCTTTTAGTAAACAAAAGGAAGATCCATGTGTGTATTTTAAGTCACACATATGACTGGAAAGATTGGGATATCTGACTGGAAGAATTTAATTTAAAATCAACTTTGTGGATGCTGATTTTTCCTATCTTTCTTTTGTTTTCAACAGGCTCTTTTCCCACCTTCTGTGTTCTATTTCACTTTGTTTCATTGTTTTCATTGTCCGTCTCCACTTTAAGTCTACGGCAAATAAGGACAAGATGCCATTAGGAAGAAAGTGAAGACTATAGCATCCCGTGGAGTCTGGGTTTTCCATTTGGTTGGAGGGATAAAGGCAATGCCAACCAGCTCACTGCTAGAAAACTGTGTCTTATATTTTATCTCCATTATATTCTGGAAAAAGCAGGATTAGAGGTGATGGGCACAGTCAAATCACATAAGTCCTCAAATGTGGACAACTTTTTCTCCAGGCAGTAAGAGAGAAACAGCAGCAGAAACTTTGAAATGTAAGAGGGGCTCAATTAGCCATTACTAACATTAAACATGGAGGAAGGGAGCTATGAGTCAAAGAATGTGGCAATGCTCTAGAAGCCAGGAAGAGCAAGAACACATTCTCCTGTAGCACTTCCAAAAAAAAAAAAAAAAAAATCAGCCTTGCTGGACACCCTAATTTTACTCCAGCAAGACCCATGTTGGACTTCATTTATGGAATTATAAGATAATAACTTTGTGTTGTTTTAAGCCACTAATTTCATGGTAGTTTGCCACAGTGGTAATAGAATACTAAAATACCCCAAGAGAAGGAAATCACCTTTGTAAATGTAGCCTCTGACAGAGGTTGCTCAGCTAGTTTTGGCCACACCATGCCCTGGAATCTTAATAGTTGGGGCAAGATTGCCTGTCTGATTAGAAACACCACCACGGAAGACTCCATCCCACTGGCCTTGCCGAGATGCTCGTGCCTCTAGAATGAGAATTACAATACAATTCATCCCGCAGTAACAAAACCACAACTGTTCACATAACATTATATGGTGGGCTCCAGTATCTCTGTCCAGCTCCAGTGAGAATACTCAACCAGAATTGGCTGAGGAAATAATCCTGTTAGATTTTGCATCCTCCTCCAAGGGGCCAGCATATCTTTTCTGCTCACACTTGGAGCTTGTTCTCTCTCCTTTTTTCTACTTGTATATATCCTTTGTTTCACATCTGCATATTTATATCAGAGACAGTCTTCATTAGCTGTTTTCTTCAGAAACTTCACCTAAATACATACTACCCCAGACCAACTGATTCCATTTCTTGTTAATGAGAATGCTGTATGCATAACAAAGTGTCACTTTTCTTCCTTAACTGTGTTCTCAGGACCACAATCAGCCATCTTTAACAACTGGAGGTGGGAGTCTAAACCCTTTCTGGGCGGAAAGAATTATTTCCAGCTTGGATTCTGAGCACATTTCCATTTTGTAGAGTCATTTCCTATATGAAGTCCCAGAATAAGATGAATCCTTCAATGTGCTATGCCAGGACACTTTCTGTGTGGCCCTCTTAAATGACCCTGGCATCACTAGTTCATGGGCATTACTGTTTATTCAGCTCACGCCCAACGTGTATGCACTACATAAACATGAGCAAGACAAAGATGGGATTTGGAATACACTGTAAAAATAGCATAAGAACATTGGAGATATTGCCTGTAATGCCCAGAAAGTAGATTTCAATTTAATACATGGATGAGACTGAGTATTTTTATCTATTGTTGAATAGATTTAGAGATTTGGAACTTCTCCACAGGTAGAAGAGGGTCACACAAGGGCAAATTATTGCATTAACACAGTGTAGCTGTCCCCCAAATGGGACATCCCTTACTGTTTTCATGCCTGTAATCTTCCTCATGAAGAAAGACATGCACAGTCATTCGGATTTAATTGCAGTTTACATTTTCCTAGGTGTATTTCATCCTGTTTGGTTTTATCACATCATGATCCTTTCAAATGTATCTTGCCACCCAGATGTTAAGAACTAATGTTACTACTATTTTTTTAGGCCTGATGATGACCTTATAAATTGTATTTTTAATTGAAGTTTTTAGTGAGATAATTGTAGATTCACATGCAGTTGAAAGAAATAAGACACAATTCTTTGTACACTTGCCCAGTTTTGGTAACATTTTGCAAACCTATAGTGTAATATCTCAACCAGGATATTGAAAAATTGTGGGACTTGGTTTGTGGCAGGAGGGATAGATGTATGTGTGATGTATGTGGGTTTGTCAGGGAGGACTGTGTGTATACATATGAGAAAATGGGAATGTGTGTGAGTGGATGGGTGTGGGTGTGTAATTAGGCATGAGTAGAAGGGTATGAGTGTGTGCATAAAGATGGGCATGAACGGAGGAGTGTGTTTGTGTGTGGGTGTGTAGATGAAATGAGTTGATGAGTCCTTGTGGATGGGTGTGAGTGAATGGGTGAGATTATGAAGATGTGTATTAGTGTGTGTAGGTGAGCATGAGTGTGTGGACAGGTATGAATGGACGGTTGTGGTGGTGTGAGTGTATAGATGGGTGTGTGTGTGTAGATGAGTGTGAATTATTGGATATAATATGCATATGGATGTAAGTAGATATGTATGTGTAGATGGATGTGAGACACTGAGGATGTGTGGACAGATACGAGTAGATGGGTGTGAGCGCCTAGGTATGTGTGAATGTAAAGATGGGTGTGAATGAATGGGTATGAGTTTGTAGATATGAATGGCTGTATGGGTATGAGATATGAGTAAAATAAGAGGGGGGAAAGAATGATGAATAACTGATCTAAGTAACTGGGAAGATGAATTGTAAATAAGTCATAAAAAGCCTTTCAGCTAATCTTGAAAATTTTTATTTCCCTGTGGGAAATGGGAAACTTAAGACCATAGATAACCAATCTGGAGAACTTTAATATTTAACATTTAAGGACTATCCACACTGAATTCTAACTGGAGGAAAGAAAATAAAGTAATAAAAAGTAAAATAAATAATTTAATATATAAAAATTTAAATAAAATAGAAAATAAATAAATTAAAAAAAGGACTAGACAAAGAAAGTTCTTCTGTTTCTTAAATACATTGCAGAATTTCCTTTAAAAAGCAAACTTTTACTAAGGAAACAGATTGCTCTGATTTACAAAAATGTAATTTGCCCTAACTTCTTGAGACTATGTGTACTACACAAAGTCAGATGTGTATTGTATGTTTCTTCCAATATCGAAATGTTTAACATTGGTTCAAACAGTTACCTTTATGTCTCATCTTAAGTTACTAGTAGCTGATATATGTCTAAATATTTTTGTTTAAAATTTTGACAAATATTTCTGGACTAGAAAGTGTGCTTCTGCTATGGAATTTTGCTTCATTTAGACAGAGCTTAAAGGATGAATGAATTTATTTTTAGTGGTATCTTCCTTTTTAATGCCAAACCAATTCTCTATTCCTTTTTCTGTGTGAAATGAGATCATTTCACTCAGGTCTTAATTTTGATTAAACTATCACATCTGGGGGAGGAAAGTCCAAGGTCAAGCAAATTGTAAAATACACTGATAAGGTCTATTCTAAGTAAAAACAGAAAAAGTAACTTACAGCAAAGAATCAAGTAACTACTTTGCTAATCCCCACCTCAAAGTTATTTTTGCATATCTTCCTATAAACTCAGACCTAGGTTCAAACCCAAGCTCCAAATGTCTATTGCTATGGAATCATGAGTGATATATAGAATTTCTCTCTGCCTAGTTTCACCATTTGTTTAGTGGGATGATAATGTTCACGTTGCAGGATTACTGTGATGATTAAAAAGTAAGATAAAATGCTGAGCACACTGGTAGGTGGTAAGTATGATATCATAATGGTTATTGTATGGTTTTAAAATCTGTCTTCTTCCATATATTTTCATAAATAATCTCTCAGGCTGGAAAATTGAATTAGGAGGCTAACTAAGATTCTTGAAATTATTCTTCCTTTTACTAAAATATTCTGAGAATTCCAAAGTTTACATTCTCTAGCTAATTCAAATCACATTTCATTCAGATTTTTTTAAAGAGATGTTTTAACCTCTAGTTCTGGAAAGGAAAGAAATGAAAAGTTATGAGAAATAGGAGTATATTTTCCAGAATTACCACATCAGCATGAAATATTTTAATCATGCTGGTTGCCATACACACAGCCCCTGCTAAGGCAAACTGCCTGACCTGGTGCGGTGGGCCTAGGTGGTCACGCTCTGGAGCACATTAGTCACCCCCTGATCCCTGGCTGGAGCTGATTGGAACAGAGCTGGGCAATGACAACAGTTTGGCTCACACAGCCTAACTGTGCACAGGCCTCTTTCTCCACCCTTCTAAAAAGGGAAGCAGGGTGGGGTCTCCAGCTCTGCTCAGATTTCTGAAACAATTGAAGAAAGAGACCTTAATGAGGATAAGGCCAAAAAACCAAATGGGGGTGATTATTAACACTCTACTCAGCAGAAATAAAAATAACTTGGTTGAGAGGTTCCTTTGACTTTCCCTCTAGAATTCTGAAATTTTGTGAAAAACGACTTATTATGTTGGTGTCTGGACCAGAGAACAAAGTCCATTCAACTCTTGGCTAGGAATTCCCCTAGAACAGGTAGTCCCTGTGCTGCCTGAGGCCTGGTTGTCAGAAACCCCAGGCTTCCATGCACGCGTGTCCTTGTAACAAATGCCCCACTGTCTGGGGATACTTGGGCCAGGCAAGAAGGCCCTGGCTGGAACTGGGATATCTGTAATAATTAATCTAGCCCAGGATGCTGCCTCAGGTAATGGAGCCCAGAACAGATATTTTGTGACGTCATTTTTTTAAATCACCAGCAACACTTATTCATTACAGATATTTCCAAATAACCCAATTCTTCCACCCATGAGTTAACAGGCTAATTATTATATTATGTTTACTCTATCTGTGAGGATTGTGTGTCACCACAAATAAAGAAAACACCACTCCAGTCACTTAAAGAAATAGAGGAATATTTTTGTCAGAGTAAGAAGTCTGGAGATAATCAGCTCAGCAATACCAACGCTTCAGCGACCGGCTCGGCCTTTCCCGCACGACAGCAATGCCTGCGTTACAGAGACAGCATGATTTAATGATGTCCACTCTTTCTGCTCCTGTCATACAGAGCAGATGGGCCTCTCCCGGCGTCTTAGGCAGGTTCGCGCCGCCATAACGGAACAGCACATCCGGGGAGTCTGTAAAGAACAGTCTCGCTGCTCACCGCTCCGCGGGCCGGCAGCGCACGAGGAAGGCGCCGCGCGGGTCCGGTGAGCGCCGCCCTGCGGCAGCCCCGCGTGGCGCAGGTGGAAGGGCGAGCCAGCTGCTGCTTGGGGCGGGAAGCCCTCTTTAAGGACCTTAATCCCAATAATTCCATTAATGGGAAAAGCCCTCATGGCCTAGTCACCTCTTCAAACCTAGTTTTAATACTACAACATTGGCAACACCTGAATTTCATAGAGAATTAATGGAGGGGACAAAAACATTCAAACTGTAGCACCCAGGGCCCCCAATACGAGGGTCTAGCGGGGCTCTTCACTAGTGGGCGTTTTCTGTGGCGGTTTGTGGCTAGCCCAGCTACAGCTGCACTTTTCAGACAATTCGATCAACCTAGGGTCATGCATGGGACACCACGGGCATCACGATCACCCTCTCCTTTCACTCTCCTCCTTTACTTTTCTTGGCCATTCATGCCCCGAAGTCCTATCTACAAAGACTAAATGGCAATCCACTAAATGACGGATATGACAAATAACTCCTAAGCTGCCTTAAAAGAGTTTTCCTTCTCTATCTAGAGAAATAATTAGTTCACCCTGGACCACAGGATGGGAATGTGCAGATGAGACGTACTTAGTGGTGTCCTCATTTGCTTTCAGTGGACTTTGACAATTTTTAATATGTTACTTTTGTTCAGTCACTGCTCTTTCTTACCAGAAGGGTTGTAAGCTGGTTTTCATTTACTTGTCCATACCATCAGGTTCCTTGTTTTCTAATTTTTCAAATACCAGGACCTTATAATACCATGATTATATGGAAAAATACATATAATAGGATAATATCTCAAGCCATTATGGAATCAATATTTGAAAATACATACATTTAGGATCTATCCTATAAATATCATGTGGAAGAATGACAATTTTAGGCCACAAATCTTGATCCTTTTTAGTTAATTATAAGTGCATAGTTACAAAATTAACAATGAAATAAATTCAGTTACATTAAAGGTTATTAAATTATTAGTGAGTGACAATAAGACTTGTTTTATTTAAGCAAGGAATGAACACTGTTCATTTAAGCAATTTTAGCTAAAACAGCATTCCTGTACTACTTCTCCTGGGAATCTCTGTTGAAAACTTTATTTGGAAACTTCCTATCACCCATAAGGGCCCCAATAGTTAAAATAATCAAACTCCACTTGACATGTTGTTTTACACGGGAAATAGGTTAACTGAAGAGGAAAATGTGGTTTTAATTTTTGTCAACTGAAATGTCATGTATTTCATGTATAAGATAGTTCAGTTGGAACTGAACAGATAAACCAATCCCAGATTTACCTTATATTGCACAATAATTCAGTGTTTTTGAAAGGAAATGCCATGAACTGATTCAAGTAACAATAGTAATTAGTTCTTTATTATGCATTTATGGTTTTTAAATGAACCATAATGTAAATAGTCTTTCACAAAATAAATATATGCATTTCCACCCTTTCAATGAATATATATACATATATATTTGATTGTTAAGAAATTGGAATTTTATTAGTTTTATTTTTATTTACTTATTTTAAAAACAAGGTCTTATTGTGTCACCCATGCCGGAGTGCAGTGGTGTGATCACAGCTCACTTATAACCCTGAGCTTCTGGGCTCAAGTGATCTCACCTTAGCCTCCCAAGTAGCTGAGACTACCAGCATGTGCCACCACGCTCAGCTAATTTTAATTTTTCTGTAGAGACAGGGTCTCACTATGTTGCCCAGGCTGGTCTTGAACTCCTGGCCTCAACTGACCCTCTCACCTCAGCTTCCCAAAGTGCTGGAATTACAGGCATGAGCCACTGCATGTGGCCTGGCTATATTTATTATCAACTCACTGAGCACTCTGCTTCATACACATTAGTACACACACACACACACACACACACACACACACACACCCTTACACATCTCTCTCCACATTCCTTTCTAGGTCAAGGAAATATATAGATAATCATGGTTATAATCTTCATTTAGTAATTAATCCATGCCAGAATGCCAGTCCATCTAACACTTACTTGGTCATGATATGCTGGATTGTAACTAGGTCAAATGGTACTAGTAAGTAAAATTGTTGGCTGAGAGTCTAACTGAAAATTGAGTTTTGGGGTTTTCCCAGTTGCTTATTTCTTCTGTCTCCAGTCCTCACTACTTACCATTTTGTCCTTTGTTCACTTAACAGCAATTTTACTGAAATAACCTTGTGATCATATCCCTGAGCTCGGGAGAAGTCCCACTGGTGGGGAGGCCAGGCTGAGGAGGTCATGAGGTGGTGTTCCTTTGTCCCAGCTCCCCAGCAACCCAGCGAGAGTTTCCATCTTGGGCTTGCAGGATCAGGGAGGAGAAAGCAAGAGAAAAGTAAAGGGCGCCAAGAGACACTGTAAAAAATATTTAGCATGTTTTTATTTCCTATATAATTGCTTATTAATCATTTGGCAGAAAAGAAAACATCTTATCCTGCTCTAGTCATCTGTCATCTTCTTATACTTTCCTTCTGCTCCCCTTCTTCCTGTTTTTTTCTGCTTTTTGCATCTTACTACATCTCCTTTCCCGTATTCTTTCATTCCTGTCTCCATTCTACCTTTTCAATACTGGATAACCTCTTGTGACATTACATTAATTCATATAGAAGCACTGCCACGTGTCGTGTGAAGTAGCTGGTTATTCCTTCTGGGTGTTTTGGCTGCACTCATAAGCCTACTGCAGGGCAGGTGAGGGGGTGTCTCACCACCTCAGGCTGTGTCAACCTGTGGGTGAATAAACACTTCTACTATCACCCCTGCTAGTCTATCTTTCTCAGAGCAATCATATTCAACTCCTTAGATCACGATCAGAACTCCAGTCTCCCCTGACTAAACGCTCATGGTTGCCCCACTACTCTCAGAATAAAGACCAAACTCTTGACCTTGAAGGTCCTCCGTAACCCATCACCTCCCTGAGTCTCTGCCTCAGTATCCTTTTACTCTCTTCTTTCTGAGCTCTGCTTCATCCATGTTCACCTCTCAGTTCCTCAAACAAGCCAAACTCTTTCTCATGCTGGGGCAGGCTGGGGTGGGTGGAACGGGGAAGAGGCTTTGCACGTGCTCTTCCCATTGCCCGAGCCTCCCTGCAGTTTTTTGCTTGGCTTTCTCCTTTCACCCTTCAGGTCTGTGTTTAAATATCATCAATTCAGAGAGGTCTTTCCTGACTACTTTTTCTCAAATAATTTCCCTCTCTCTCTCTCAAACACAAACCACACACACACACACACACACACACACATACACACACACACACACACACACACACACACATACACTGGCCCATACACGGGCGTACATGTAACTGCTGTCACCGCCACCATCACAGTCATGTTCGGTGAGGTCACCATTTTTCCTCACAGCACTTAGCATGCATATTTTTGTTTTGTGTATTTGTTTGCATATGTGATATTTATTCCTTCACTTGGATGTAAGCCCCGAGACAACAGAGACTTATTTGCTGTCCACATAGCTGTATCCTCCACGTCCAGCCCAGTGCCAGGCACACTGTAGGTGCTAACAAAATGTGCTGAACATTGACTGAGCTGAGTGAGATGAACTTGATTTTATATTCAATTTTTGAACAAAACTCAAGTTTATTATTTAAATAGAGGAACAGAAAACATAAGATGACTTTTGGAAAGGAAGGTTTAACAGCCAGTTTTGCAGTTTTCTCAAGTCTTAGGCATACCTGACTATTTAACTCTTGTTCATTCTTCTACATAATACTAACTCAAAGAATTAGTATTATAATAGCATAACATATAGCTTTAGAAGTGTAAGTGCACTGAATCTAAGATATATGAGAATCCAGCCTGGGACTGTGGACTGGACCAAGCACTGCACCTCATGGTAAAGGTTAATTGTCAAGTAAAAAGCAGTCACAACAGGTGGCAGGAGTTCCCCAGAGAGCTAGACAGGCACACACCAAGGGCAGCTGCATGGCCAAGGGGTGCTGCATGAATAGGCAGAAAGCTGAAGGAGAGTCAGGGAGTTTGGCTTTCCTGAGCTAAGTGTATTCATACATTGTCCTTCTTGACCATATGAGTTCTGAGTGCTCATGACTCAAAATTTAATTCTCCTTGGAAGGCATATCTCTTCTGAACAAGAGCCTGAAAGTACCAGAAACTCAGAGGAAGAACAGTTTTAAGGCCACAGGCTTTTAAATATCATTGTATGATTTTTGGAAGGTATTTCATCAGAATTCCTTGAACATTAGAAAAAGGCTAACAAACCATGGCCCACAGGCCAAATGTGACCAGCTGTCCATTTCTTTTTATAAATAAAGTTTTATTGGAACACAGCCACACTTAATCATTTATGTATTAGTGTTTGACCAATTTTTTCCTACAATAGCAGAATATATGACCTAAAAGGCCTAAAACTACTTACTATCTGGACACAGATAAGAAAAAATTCTAACCCTTGCACTATAACTTACAAGTGAGACTTCATTTTAACAGTGAAACACCTAATTATTAGTCAATGTGAATTTATAAAACAGCACTCAACACAACCAGAATCCTACCAAGTTTTGCTTGTACAGAATTCCATCAGGCTTCTCTTACTGTCTCCTCTCAAACAAATGCTTGGCTGCATTATACCCTGCACATGCTATTTGCTGTTTGTTGTCACTTTTAGCCTGTTAACAATTTACCTCCTTTACATTCTCCCTTTCTGTTGTGCCCAACACAGTGCGTCCCTATTGCCACACTTGTGTGCTGTGATATTTAGAAAATGCTTCTCTATGTTTATAAGACTCCACAGGAAACATCACTGCTCCCTCAGGAAGGGTTTCTGGAACTGTTCACATTCTCCACCATTTACAACTTACTTCTAGAATTGCATATGCTCTTGAAAATGTATCATTCACCAGAATCTGAGAAAATGACTTAACACAAATTACATATTCATTTAAATTATGTAGACTCAGAAAAAAAAGAAAAAGCCACAGTAAGGTCTAGTTTGTGTAATAATAAATTTCTCTTAGAAATAATATATAAGATTCAAATTCTTAAATAATCTGGAAAATGTAACTGACAGAAATGATACATTTTCAGGCTCAAAAGAAATGGATATTTTATGGCAGTAATAGCAAAATTTGGAAAGGCTGGGAAATATTTCTCCCAGCCTTAGTAAACATTTGAGTATTGATCATTTCTATCAATTCATAGGAATATGTGAAGACAGTTAATCTGATGTTTATTTTACCAGGTATAGATTTTTTGTGTAATTGTGAGAAATACATTATTAAATAGGCAGCAGGTTAGATGTCATACATAATGTTTTCTTGCAGAAATTGTGAACAAATAAATATTCTCCTCTTCTTTTCCCATCTCTAGAACAGTGCCTGGAATACAGCAGACACTCAAATTATCAAATGAATGAATAAATGAAAATTAAGTTCAAGTCACATTCACATGAGTTTGAAAAATATATTTTTTACTGGGATTATGATTCTTGAATAAATTCATAACTATATTTTTGGCTTTTGCTTATTACAAATCATTTAAAATCGGGTTACTGGCTAGGGAAATATCTGAGCAACATGCAGGAATGAATGCCCAACCTGATTCTAATTCTTGTGTATAGTTCCACTGGCAAGCTGTCCTGGACGATCTTAACTTTCATATTTATTTTGAATGGCTGCTTAAATACCTACAAGCCAAGATAAGTTGGCTTATTAAAATTAATGATGCCAATAAGGATAGACAAATAGATCCATGTAACAAAACAGAAAGTCCAAAAATATACGGTCAATTCATATAGGTGGTCAATTCATTGTTGACAAAGATGTTAAGACAATTTAATGAAGACAGGAAAATATTTTTCCAAAATGATAGTGAAACAGGCACATACATATAGGGAGAAAATTAATATCAATTCCCTACTTTCACCACACACAAAAATTAACTCAAGACAGATCATAGAACTAAATATAAAGCAAAAACTATAAAGCTTCTAGAAGAAAGCAAAGGAAAATATTTTCAAAGATTTAATAAATAACACAAAAACATTAAATAAAAAAGAAAAATATAATGAATTATACTTCCTCTAAGTTAGAAACTTCTGCTCATTATAAACACTATTAAGAAATTAAAAGATAAGCTACAGATTAGGAAGCATTATTAGTTGTTAGTCATCAGGAAAATGCAAATAAAAATTACAGACATACCACCAGACACGCACATTAGAAGGCCTAAATTTAAAATACTGCCCATAAACTGGAAGACATGGAAACACTGGAACTGTCATACATGCCTGGTGGGAATGTGAAATGTGAGAACCACTTTGGAAAACCGTTTAGTAGTTTCTCATACAGTTAAACCTATACCTACTCAAATGGTATTGGCATTCTAAATAATTACCTAAGAGAAATGAGAGTATATGTCCATAACAAGTCACATACAAATGTTTACAGAAGCTTTACTCATAGTAGTGAAAAATTGGAAACAACCCAAATATACATCAACAAATAAATGGATTAAAAATAATGGCATATCTGTACAATAGACTATTGCTCCATAATAACAATGAACAAACTATTGATATACATAACATGGATCCCTCTGAAAACATGATGCTCAAAAATTCAGGTACAAAAGAGAATAAACTGAATCATTCCATTTATATGAAACCCTAGAATAGGCAAACTAATCTGTAATGATGGAAAGTACATCAATGATTACTTGGTGGGTAGGTGAGTAGGTGGAGAATTGACTAAAAAGTTCAATGGATGGGTTCTTACATTGATACCATTGGTGGTTACATGAATGTAATCATTTGTCAAAACTCATCATATTATATGCTTAAAATGGGTGCATTTTATTGTGTGTGGATTATATATCAGTAAAGAAGATATAAAATGGGAAATATTTTAAATGGACAAAAGATGTGAACAGATCATTAAAAAGAGATACAAATCTCCAACAAGCCCATGTAAAAGTGCTCAACTTCATTAGTCATCAGGGAAATGCATATTATGATCCTAGTGACATATCATTTCCTACTCATTATAAATATCTACCATATTATCCATCAATTTCACTCCTAGTTCTGAATTCAGAATAAATGAAAACATAAGACTTATGCAGATTTGTTTTAGATTCTACATATAAACGAGATCATAAGTTTTTATCTTTCTATTTCTGGCTTATTTCACTTAGCATAATATCCTCCAGGTTCATCCAGCTTGTTGGAAATGGCAGAATTTTTTTTTATTTTTAAGGTTTAATAATATTCCATTTTTTGTATATACCACATTTTCTTTATCCATTCATCTATCAATGGACACTTAAGTCATTTCCATTACCTTGGCTATTGCAAATAATGCTGTAACGTACAAGGTAATGCAGATATTTCTTTGACACACTGATTTCATTTCCTTCGGATATATACTCAGAAGTGGGGTTGCTGGATCATTTGATAGTTCTATGTTTAACTTTTGAGGAAACTTGATTCTGTTTTCCATAATGGCTGTACCAATTTATCTTCCCATCAACAGTGTACAAGGGTTCTCTTTTCTCCTCATCCTTGCCAACACTTGTTATCATTCATCTTTTTGATAATAACCATTCTAACAGGTGTGGTTTTTGTTTGCACATACTATAGTGATGTTGAACATCTTTTCACATACCTGTTGGCCATTTGAGTAGAATGGGAGTAGAATTTGAGTAGAAGGGGCTGGAGGATGGGAGTATGATGGGAAGATATTGGTCCAAAGGTATAAACTGTCAGCCATGAGATGAATAAGTACTAACAACCTAATGTACAGCATGGTGTCTATAGTTAATAATAATGTATTTTATACTTTAAATTTGCTAATATAGTAGAATTCAAGTGTTTTCATACCAAAAATAAAAGGTAACTATGTAAGGTGATGAATATTTTAATTAGGTTGACTGTGGTAACATTTCACAATGTATATATACATATATCAAAGCATCTCATTGTGCACGCTAAATAAATACAATTTTTATTTGTCAATCATACCTAAATACTTAAATGGAAAAAATTTAAAATAAAAAATATTGGTGGAAAAAAGACTTGTGCAAGTTTATAGCCACTTTAGTTATAGAAGATCCAAACTAGAAACAAACCAAATACCAATCAATAGAATAGATAAACAAATGTGAAATAATCAGGTAATGCAATTATACTTACCTGTGAAAAGAGATGAACTACAGATATACAAAGCAACATGGAAAAATTTGAAAAACATTCTGCTGAGTCTATTCAGATATAAGAATATGCATTGTATGATTCTATTCACAAAGTTTATGAATGGCTAAACTACTCTTTGGTGATAGAAATCAGAATTACAGTTACCAATGGAGGGAAGACTGGCTGGAAAGGAAGTGAGGACACTGTGGAGTGATAAAAATGTCCTATACCCTGACTGAGGTGATAGTTACATGGTATACATCTATTAAACTCATTGATTTTAGAAACTTGAATTTAAGAACTCTAAATTGATTACATTTTACTCCTTGTAGATTTTATCCCAATTATTAAAACAAACAACCAAAAAAAAAAAAAAATACCTAGCCAAGTCAATTGAGTAATTATAGTCTTTAATCGCCCCTTTTTTTCATGGATAATCTGGTTAATAAATACATAATGAATTAATGTTAAAAACCTACTTTATCTACTTTTCTTTGAAGAAAATTATTTTAAAAATCATCCCTTTACATGGAAATTGATTATCTTTTAGCTATTAGAACATTTAATTCATAGTTCACTCATCATTGCCAGCATCATCCAATGATGTAAAATGATATTTACTACTTTTCTTAGTAGTACTTGAGGTTTTTTACTGAAGGACTCATTATTTTTCCTTGGATTTATTTTCTATAGCAAGGAAATATTTACTGCATACCAGTGAGAAGGAAGTAGAAGAGACCAAAAATATGTAAAATAAGCAGTCGTTATTAGTTGAAAGGAAAGACTTGAGATTTAAGAGTTACCAGACAGGCTGACTTCTGGAGCCCCCCTCTCTTGGGGCCCCAGAACCTCGTCCACAAGAAAAGAAAAAACAAAAAAAACAAAAACAAAAACAAACAAACAAAAAAAAGAGTTACCAGACAAAAGAGCATACCTTCTGGGAGCCTTATCTTGTATCATTTGTTCCGTTCTTTGCCTTTCTATTTTAATCATGGCATTCTGAGTGCGTCTGAGCATTGAAGAAGGGGGCTGGTGGAAACAGGGGCAGAACAGCTGGAAGCTCCAAGATTCACATCCCCTCTTGCAGGTGTTGGTATTCGTATATGAAGCTGCTGGGTAACAGGAACCTCAGCCTTTGTCGCCTGGATGTATCCTGGCAACCTGTCAACAAAAGGGACCAGACTGAGTTGGCTAGTAACTGACTGGGAAAATCCAAAACAAGGGGAGAAGGAACTCAGAAACAGACAGCAAAAATAGACATGGACCTCCGCTGTTTTTTAAACTGATTCCAGGAATTTTACCAATGGACTGAGTATCCAACAAGGAGAGGCAGGTTAATTGAAGTTGCAAGGCTCTTTTGATGTGGAAACTCAACTATTTTTTAAGGAAGAAAAGAATATTTACTGATTATCTTACTGATCTTTTCTAGGGACTTTCGAAGTTATCATCTAAATGGAAGAGTTTGGTCTCTTCTAAAACAGGGAGATGAATATTCTTCCTGATTCTCAAAGAGTGTTCTATACTTTGGTCTAAAATGTAAGAAACTACAAGATATAGACTCTAAGCTTCGTTTATTTTTCTAACGTGTCCTAAGATATAGAAAACACTTTTTAAAACTAAGGTCAACATTTAAAAATATATCTGAAATAATAACTTTTTACACTTCATATTTAAAAATACTCTGGGATATTAAGATAATGGTGGTACAATAAAATACTCTGCAAGAGTTAAAATTACGAGATGAAAGAGTTTATTAACATGGGAAAAGTTTCACAATATATTGCTAAATGAAAAATAGAAGCTACAAAACAGAACAAGTAGTATGATCTCATTAACTCGGTGTGTATGTGAATGCACACACACCATTAACTCAGTGGACACATACCAAATGTTAACAGCGGTTACATACAGGTGGTGAGATTAAGGAATATTTTATCGGGTGTTCCTTGGAGTTAAGGGTCAAAAAAACTCATACAACCTCTAATATTTCAAGACCCAGATAATGGAGTTGGGATTGTTAATTCTGCTGAAGTGACTTCAGAGCACACAGTCTGGAGATCCCACTGTACAACAAAGTTCCACATCCTAACCTGCTATAGTGCTCTAAAGATGAACAGATACATCCTCTACGGAGACTTAAAGATATCTCAATTATGCTATCACATAAAATAGTTCTAATTTTCTCCTGAAATCATTTAAAAGACACCATATAAAATAATAATGCATGCCTAAAATGATGTCAGGGACTAAACCGAGACGGGGGGCATGACAACTCAGTTTTACCTGTGAACTTTTACTGACCGTTGTGTCCCTGTGCAGCACACTTCTCGCTTTACTCAAACTGCCTGCACTGCTGAACTTATTGTGAGCTAAACGCGATATTTAAGAAATTGCCCAGTAAATAAACAAGCACTACCCCCAACGCACACACGAAGTCCAGCGGCAGAGCAGACCGGAAGCGCTGACCTACGACAGGCGCACGACCCCAGGCAAACATCGCGAGAACTGGTATTTCCACGGTGAAACGCGGCCAAGAGTTCTCTCTCCCAGCCGAGGCGACTGCTCTGAGGAGGCCCAAGGATAACAGGGCTCGCAGCCGCAGGGAGCCGGGGGCTAATGGTGCGTTCCCAGCCGTCTCTCCCTGGTGCGCTGCCGGTCGCCAGCTGCTTTTCTGCGTTGCCCAAGCCGCTTCTGAAACCGGCTGGAGAGGACCCTCCATTTGCTCCCAGATTCTGGACTCTTTTGAAATTCATGGGCTTGTCGTTTCAGCCTAAATTGAACTTCCTGGTGTTCAGATGTATTTCGTCTTGGCAGAACAGGCCTTCCTACGTGCTCTCCTCTCTCTCTTCTTTTAAAGAAACCCAAACTTTTAAGCTGCTTATGTTTAAACACACACACACACACACACACACACACACTCGGGCGGCATCTTGGACATCAAATAGCTCTTACAACACACAACCTTTTGATGATTTAAGTGTAAATGAAGCAGAAACATATGGATTCGATTTCCCATAAATCACACACGGTCCTAAAAAATCAAGGGGGAATGTACTTGGCATGATGTATTCTATCTGGTTGAACCCAAAACATCTGAAGAATACTTAGAGGCTAATGAATCCAAAATATTTACCCATCCCTATTTATAACCTTGCGGGGAGGGAAGCCCTTGATTTATGGCGACAGCTAAACTGCTCACATCTGTTGAGTAGGCAACGAGCAACCAGCATGAGCTTCAAAGATAACAGCATCTTTCTTCTGTTCCGGCTCCAGGCAGTCAACTCTGCCTCGGATCAAAGACATCGAAGCTCTTACTCTAGCTGGTCTGGTTTGCTCTTGCTTGAGCTTTTCTCACCTAAAACAATTGAGAGTTATTTCAAGTTATGTGATTTCCAGTTATGCTTTTGTCACTGAGGGATGATGCCAGCCTCCACCAATAATCCAGATCTGACCCCTTGTGGCAGTAGCCCCACCACAAGGAATTCTGGCTTGTTTTTCCTTCATAAAATCACAGCTGTGGTGCCTGTCCCTGACTTTTTCATTAAAGGAGTAATCATGGTGATTTTTATGGAGCAGGAGGAATGCTTCTGCTTGCTGGTGTCTCTGACCATCCACACGTCTCTTCATTGGAAGCAAAGCCTGAATCCTCGCAAACTACTGATAATCATTTTGAGTTTATTTAAACTTGGCAGGGACTACATTCTGTGTGCAAGGATTTTTTTTTTTTTTTTTTTTTACTGGCAGCAGCAGGAATCCAAACAGGATGTTTGTGAAGTCTGGCAAAATGGGTTCACTGGGCGCCTTGTTCTCTTCTACCCAATTATTTTTTACTTCATACTTATCGCCTAACTCAGAAACAGCCAGTGCCAGCCACATGAAATCTGTTATCTCATCCTTTAACAATCCACAAGGTTAGGCATTAGTATCCTTGCTTGACAGGTAAGGAAACTGGGGCTCAGGGGCATTAAGCCACTTGCCCCTGATGGCAAGGCTAATCCAAAGCAAATCTGGATGGACATGTAGGTCTTTCTGCTACCCAACAACGTTCCTTGCACTGCATTCTGCAAGATCTTGCTTCCAGATTGCAATATCAAATAGTAGGACCTCAAAAAAGAGAGTCATTTTCTAAATATGCCTTTTGTCACATGAACAGCTTTTGCATAAATTGAGCTTTATATACTGTACTGTATTGAATTTAAAAATGTGTAAATGTATGGCTAAGTAGTACTCCATGGTATACATATACCACATCTTTTAATCCACTCATGAATTATTTGGCACTTAAGTTGATTACACATCTTTGCAATTGTGAATTGTGCTGCGATAAACATTCGAGTGAAGTTGTCTTTTTGATAAAATGACTTCTTTTCCTTTGGGTAGATATCCAGTAGTGGGATTGCTGGATCTACATTTATTTCTTTGAGGAATCTCCATACTGTCTAATATTTTGAAAAAAAAAAAGGTCTAAATTTAAAACATTGCATAGTGTTTTCTGTGGTAGATTAGAAATAATGAGGAGGGGATACACTTTAAAGATGAACTTTTAAGAATTTTTAAAAAGTGATTGCATATCACTTAACTCCAGTGAGAATGGCCCTTATCAAAAAGCTCCAAATAATAAATGTTGACGTGGATGCAGAGAGATGGGAACACTCACACACTGCTGGTAGGACTGCAAACTAGTACAACCTCTGTGGAAAGTAATATGGAGATGCCTCAAAGAGATACAAGTAGATATACCATTTGATCCAGCAATCCCATTACTGGGCATCTACCCAAAGGAAAAAAAGACATTCTATAAAAAAGACATCTGCACTAGACTGTTTACAGCAGCACAGTTCACAACTGCAAAGATGTGGAAAAAATCTAAGTGCCCATCAATGCATGAGTGGATTCATAAAATGTGGTATATGTATATCATGGAGTACTATTCAGCTATAAGAAACAATGAGAGCTGGAGCCCATTCTACTAAGTGAAGTATCCCAAGAATGGAAAAACAAGGACCACATGCACTCCCCCTCAAATTGGTACTAATTGATCAACACCTATGTGCACATATGATAGTAACATTCATCGAGTGTCGGGCAGGTGGGGGGGGGTGGATATATTCACACCTAACGGGTGTGGTGGGCACTGTCTGGGGGATGGACACACTTGAAGCTCTGACTCAGGTAGGGCAAAGGCAGTATATGTAACCTAAACATTTGTACCCCTGTAATATCCTGAAATTAAAAAGTAAACAATAAAAAAATAAAAAAAATTGATTGTATTTGATGCCTCAGAGTCCTGCCCACCAGATCTTAAAACCTCAAGGAGTCCTTGCCCTGAGGCAGGGTTTCCCAAATTTATTATTGCCCCTCCTCCACCAAGACTCTTTAGGTTTATTTTCCTAATCCTCCCCCACCCACAACAAATTTTAATACCACAGATTTACCTTATATGGGTTTATGTACTGAGGCCTTTTGGTGGGCCACAGAGCAACGTAGTATCTAAGATCATGTCATCCCCCAAACCAATTTCCACTGCGCCCATGGGGAATGCATGCCGAGGGAGATACATCCAAATGTCTGACAAAGTTGTAGGCCTCAGGTGATCTCATGGTAAAGTGGATGTGCAGAAAAGTGGTCAGGAGGACATAGACACCATGGTATCCCTTCCCAAATCGCCAAAACATTACAGTCAGTTTTCCCTTAACTGTATTCAAGAGAAAAACGGACTTGTTTGAAAAGGGGCAATAAATGTATTATATTTTCAATGCATTTGAGTGGTTTTATCATAAAACTACAACTCTTGCAGTTGAAGTGAACTTCAAAGTATTAATAGCATCTAGTCCAGCCAACTGTCTTCAGGCAAAAAGATATTTTTGGTCTGACTTTTTCAAATTGATGAGGCGTTTAAGCAGAGGACCTTCAGTTATTTGTTTATGTGGCACAGATTTAAATTCAGATTCCAATTTAAAAAAAAGTCAAAGGACTTCCTTGCTTTACCTATAGGATAATAAAAATATTGCCAGGGCAGATAGAGGGCTTTTTTTCTTTTGATCTTCCCTTCCCGTGGACAGGAACTGTTTCTTCAGTATTATATGTAGTGTTCCACTAATAATAAAATATTTTGTGTATGCTGTGTCATAAAACCTCCTGTTCCGAGGGCCCAAGACTCTAGGTTTGCAGTGTTTGCTGTGAGTCTGGGCAGCACATCACAGCCCTGGCTCTCCTGGCCGCCCTGGCTCAGTTCTCCCTCCTCCTCCTCCTCCTCCTCCTCTCCCCCCAATCTTCCTGCACCCCCACAGCAGGTCTGAGCACAGTGCTGAACACAGGTGCTCCGTGCATGTTTTTCCACTATGCTGGACACCTTTCTTGTTAAAAGAGATAATAGTGACCAGTTGGGTAGAATAAGACTAGAGTTACAAGATGTTAAGGCCAGGTTAGCACTTAGTTCAAGTTTTGTTCTTAATATAATGTAAACGTTTTGAAATAATTTTGCTTCTTTGTGGAGATTTGAGATTTGGCAGAAGTCCAAAACTTTTTGGCATGTGAACAATAAATATTCTAATAAATACTTAATCACTAGTTTATTACGCAAAGATTTCTAAAGCTGGTTTAAATTAGAGGGTTCATGGTTGATAACTAATATTTTACTTTTGCATGTGCATTTTTGTGAAGGGCATTTAAACTCCTTAATTGAAGACAGTAAGTAATAAGGAAATTCTTTCTTATTCTCATTCTTTCCACCAGTTCAGAGAGAGAGATGTTTCTTCTCCCGGCTAAGCTGCTTCCACAGTGAGCCCCTTCTTTCTAGCACCTTTAATTTTCACGTCCTTTCTAGCACCTTTAATTTCTCCTATTCCACTGGCTTCTCTCTTTCAACTTTTAAACAAACAGGGGTCCTTTGTCATAAAAAACAAAACAAAACAGCAACAAAAAACCCTGCATTTGCTGTGTGTTGTGACTCTCTTCTAGAGTAAGAGTGATTTAAATCACTGGCTCTATTCTCCTCATATCTTTCTTCATTTTTACTCACCTCTCTACCCCATCATGTGGGTACTATCCCCCTCTTTCACTGAAGCATGTTCTTAGAACATCATTGATGTCTTCTCAATCAGCTCAGCCAAGAGTTTTCCCTGGTTTCCGTCACCCACAATGACTTTGATATGTTTAGCTGTTGCCCTCCCATCCTCCCCTAACCACCCATTGATGTTAGAGAGAAAAGTACAGATTGCTCAGACTGACTTCAAGACCTGATAAATATGAATATAATCCATCCAAGAAGTAGAGAGTCCAAAACCTAAGTCTCAGCCATAGGTCGTAGCATGGAAGCTGTTTGTCACCACTACGAGTGAGCAGAGGGAGAGACGACAGCTCGTTCATAGGGAGCACCGTATTCTGAGACCTAGAGAGAAAGAAAGAAGAAAGTTCATTCTCGTTGTATACCAAGTCTTGTGTCAGGCAATTTTCTGTTGGGATTTCCCTTTGCTATGGAGGGTGGAGTTTTCTGTCTCTCCTCACTTCTTAATTTCTGCAGATCTTTAGGACTGTAGAAACTTGGTTAGAGTAATAACACATGACAGTTTTACCGAAGAGATGGTCAGTATCAGCAAGACTGGTTTGTTTGCCTTGGAGAGGCTCTCCTTGAACCCTGAAAGCCTTCAGCTGACTCACGTGGGGACTTGTGCCATGTGCCCCTTACCCTTGCTGATGACCTGCTAAGGCCAGATTGAGGGCACATGGTGAGGGATGAGGATCCCAGGAAAATTCAACATTTTCCACACACCCACCCATATGAACCAAAACGAAACTTGATGGGAAAATGTTCTCTGGATCAGTGGTTCTCAACTTCTGGTAATTCCTCCACCTCCAGGGATATTTCACAATGTCTAGAGACATTTTTGGTTATCACAAAGGGCTTGAAGGGGAATGCTCATAGTGAGTAGAGGCCAAGGATGCTGCTAAAGCTCCTGAAAATCCCAACTCAGCCCTCCCTAAAAAGAATTATCTGGTCCCAAATGCTAGTGGTACTAAGGTCTACCTTGTTGCTCTGGTCTCTCTGTGTATAAAATGGGCTATGAGTTATGATGCTTTTTTTCTAGAATAGGCTGAGTCAACAGGCTCTTTCCAGACTCATGGTGCATAACTAAGAGGTTCCATCACAAATAAAGCAGCAGGGCCAGAGAGTCTCAGCAGCTTACTCATATTTCTATAGCTAATAAGTGAGGACGTCTTCAAGACTGCACACAGCCCCTGCCTGACTCACCTCATGGCCCATGCTCTTTCCCACGTCACCTCCCCCAAGTAGCTGAGCTGCAGACATCCAGTTGTACATGACTAAGGGCAGAATCATTTCTGCAGTGCAAAAATTAGCTAGAGAAAGTGCAAGGACAGAGAACTGAGACCAAGTCTTCCCCATGAAAACTTTAATGGAATTAGAGTGGGCAAGAAGCTAGGAGCTGTATGATGTGTAGGCAAATGCTGACCCCGAGGCAAATGCAGCCCAGAACCATTATAGGAAAATAGGAAGACAAGGTCTAGTCCTGTTAGTCCAGGGCAGTTGCACCAAAATCTGCTCCTAGATAAAACAAAGACTGGCAGAGGCTCTTGTGAAGTGATGATCCCAGACAGGTGAACTTGGTTGTAACCAGACTCTATCCTAGCATATGCCCCATTTGTTATGTATCCTCTGGGCGTTGGCTCACTCAGCTCTCCTGACCTCCCGGCTTCCAGCCCCAGCAACTTCTTCCTCTCCTCCTTCTCCCCTAAAGTTGCTTCTTGGAGTGCCTGTTCAATAAACTACCAGTGAATTTTGAACTTTTTGGCTAGTTAGATAATGCTTATGCTTTATATTGTTAGTATTAACAGTATATTATGGCTCCAACATCAGACTCAGAATGGAGAATTTTATTTCTGTTATGGTAGGGTCACCGCTTTGAGAAACATTGGCTATTTTTGCAGTTAAACTCTATTTTACCTTATTTTAGAAAAGAGGCATCTGGTCTAGAGGGAGAAAATTATCTACCCAATGAAAGTAGAGCCAATGAAGATATGGTTTTGCCCACTTTATTATTATATATTTATATTTTCTGGAATGGGCAATATGTGTGTGTATATATGCACACACATACATATGTATACATACATATATATATATATATATACACACACACACACACAATACAAAATTAAAAAATAAAAATGTAAATTCTCTTTCCATCCTGATTCACCAGGTTCCCACTCCAGGACCCTACCACAGCAGCAACTTCTTTTTTTTTTTAACCAATGTTTTGTGTATCCTTCCAGAAAAATCTCTGCATTTACAGATGTGTATCTATGTGTGAATATTGACTCCTGATCTGCAGGCCAGGGCCCTTTCCATCCTCTATGTGGCCACCATAGCTTCTGTTGCTCAAGACAACTCATGACAAAACAGATGACACATTTGTGCTGCTGAAGGAAAACTTAGTGACTCAGAGAGACACAAATTGTTCCATGCACCTTTCATCCTCATTACCAGGTAGCTTTGCCAAGGTCAAGTGGTGACATTCTGATTTACCACTCAACCGAATGAATACAACTCACATTTGATGAGGTTCTGAAATTCAAATACCAAAAACAAAACAAAAAAATATTTTCCTAAGGTTTCCGGTTTCGTAATCAAATTTGCCTTTTTACTTTGTTGAGAATATTATTTTCCTTTTAGTTCAAATGAATGCAATCTATGTGGAAAACTGAAAACAAGATTCCTCCTCATCACCAATTAATCACCAAATCTTCAAATTTAAGAGCAGGTTCCACCACATTACTGAAATGTTCAGATAGCATCTCAGGAAAAAGGACCCCAGGGACCTGGCTGTTTTCTCTGACCAGATTAGGCTGAGCCCAAATCAGTCTCCAAGTATGAAATGCAAATTGGGCTCACCGTGGCTCTGCCATTTACAAGCACCTGTATTCAAATAAACCAGGAATACATTTCTCTTGGCTCTTATAGAGCCCTTTAAATAGACTCCAGCCCTCCTAAGGTTTTTGTCCGGGTTGCCTGAAAGTGGACAATTTTCCCAAGTTTGCTTTGGCACCCATGGCATGAATTTTTATTGAAAGTCCCGGTTGTTTTAGTGGGCGCCAGTTTGCCAGCAGTTCTCTGTGGGGGCCTCCCAGCCAATTCAATGAGAACTATGTGCACTTAAAACATGCCAAGTGATATAAGGAGTACCCTGTCCCCAACTCTTTGCTCTCTTTTGTATGACTGTCTCCTCTTTCAATTTAAGGACACACTACTGAATGTGTCTGCCCACTTCCAAAGTCAAATAGCTGTTTCTAAATTGAAAACTATTCTACTTTTTCCCTGCAAACATGCCTGTTTCTCTGATGTTAGATCCAATTTATTCTATTACATCACATCGAATTGGTAAGGTGACAATGAGATAGGTTCACCAGGATCATATATTTTCCATGAATGAAACAAAATAAGGATTTGATTGGGAAAAGGTGGGAATATAGCCCAAGACTGATTCTCAAAACAGCCTTTAATAACCAGTGGAAAAGATCACTTGTTCAGGAGGCTTGTAAATAAGTGTGCAGATGCATTTACACCACCACATGTAAACCATCATGTAATCACAGGAAGTCAAACCAAGATTGGCTTAAATTGGAGTTTACAAGGTCCTTGCTCCAAGATTAAGAAGTGTCCCACGTTTTTCCTTTATTATTTTTTCTATATGCCATTTCCCTTGTGTTTTATTATTTTGTATGATTGGAAAACTTTTTACAATTTTACTTTATGAAACACTTAAAAAGACTTAGTTTATTAATGGCTCAACCATGAAACAGCAGAATTCTCAGTTTTAAAACTAGACCAAAATTCTCTAAGCCAGTTATTTCTTATTTCATGTTCATATTATTTCATATAAATATAAACAATTTTCTTAGTAAGTTTTTCAATAAGGCCAGAAAACTAATGCATAGCAGAGAAAAAAAAATGTACTTGAGAACAAATTTTATTAGCTGTTCTAGTGGAAAAAAAATGTTTCATACCAACCAAAACTGAAAAGAAACCTGTTATTTTACATTCTTCACCTTCCCTTCAATTATACCAGCTTTAATGTTTTTTCTTTGAATTCCCTTGGGTCAGACAGTACTCTTAAGCCTCAAGATTATAAAAACAAGAAATCTTTCCAAAATCACATGGGTAAAGTCTCAACCTGCTGTTAAAAATACTACTGATGAGGCCAGCGGTTCATTCTCTGGGCAGCTTTTACAGGCTATGTGAACTCAGAGAGTCACGGTGGACAACCCTGAACCATAGGGAGCATGGCATTCTGTACCACCCTGTCCCCAGAAAAATACTGTGGCCGACTTTGGGAATTGTCTACCCAACAGCCATTCCCTACCTCATTTGCCCTTTCCTATTTCCACTAAAGAGGCTGAAAAAGGAAGGTTACTTACCCCGTCTCCCTTCCACCTGGGGATAGCCCTGTTACCAAGCTCTGGCTAAAAAGACACAGGACAACGTCTATCAGAGTAGTGCTTTTCAAGCTTTACCGTGTATAGGAATCACCTGGGCGATGTTGTTAAAGTGCAGAATCTGAATAGGCAATCACAGTAGGGCCTGGGACATTGCATTTTAATAAATTCGCAGATGATGGATGATGCTGTGGCCTGAGGACCACAATTTGAGTAGCAAAGTATTAAAGGGCTTCTGGAAAGGATTTTCCTCCTTGGTTTGCACAGAGGCGTTGGAGGAGAAAGCTGCCTCTCGTCCTCCCCTTCAGCTTCCTGCTTTTGAATAGGATTGAAGATGGGTGTGAATATGGGGCTGTGTCAACTGTCTTATATCCAACAGGGCTGGAAGCCAACATGCTGAGAATAGCAGAGTAGAAGAATAGAGTGTGTCTAGGTCTTTGATGATGTCATTATGTCACTGAAGTCAACTAATCTTGGGACCATTTACTTCTAGACTTCTTGTTTTAATGGGATAATAAATATCATTATGCTTTAAGGCACTGCTTGTCATGTTTTCTATTATATTCAACTAAACAGTTCTTATCTTATTACAGGAACTAAGCTGATCCATTCAGAACTAGGTTTATAATCCATTAGCCCAGAGGCAAATTCTTCAGGTCAATAGCCTACAGAGAGTCACTGGGCCTGGGGGATGGTGATTGTATGGCTATAGGTCTTCTAGGAACAGAGAACATACATTCATGTGTTGCTGGAAGAAAAATTCATTCTTAGGATTATGGCAATTTGCTTTGTAACACCTGGCACAGGAGTGGGGGAAAGGGCAATGGAGAGATGCCAAAGATTTTGAAGTATTTCTTCTATTTTCTTATTTTTCTAATTAAACTATTCTGAGAAATGAGAAAATAAGTGATTTCCCATGGGTAAGCTCATAAAGTGAAGTTAGCTGTTGAAACTTATTGGCATCCAAAGGCATCTTTTGACATTTAATACTGAGGATATGAGTTGCAGAATTACAGGGAATTAACTAACACGTATGATTTTGGAAAGGCGTAACACTTGCTTCTCCTAATATTAATATTAAATGAACACAAGGTGAAAGTAACTTTGTCAACAAAAGCATTCTGAATTTCTTTGCTTTATCTTAAGTATATTTTATCCCCCTAAACTCTGCTGTTTTCAGTTCTGTCTAAATCTTTGGTAGTTTTCTTTCTACCATATCAATTTTTTCACTGTATTAGTTAGGTTACAATCTTACCTACTATGAAAAACAACTGTAGCTTAAATTTAATATGAATTTATTTATACCCCATTTAATAGTCTGAGTGTAAACAGTCCAAGTCAATGATGCTTAATGGTGTCAGGTCCTCACAATTATACATTTTCTACTGGCTACTGAATGGGCATGGTTTAAAGCAACGTCCATTTGTCACCATCTTCCATAGGCTAGTACTCCCACCTGGAAGAGACACATCACTTTCCTTTCCTTCCCATTGGCCAAAGGTGGGGAATGACAATAACAACCACATGCTCAGGAGGAGATCAGAATATGTCTAAAGGGCCAAATAACTATCAAAGTACTTGCAAATGCTATATGATACAACTGGAAATTCTAATTATAATGATTGCTAGAACCAAATCAAAATTAAAGACTCCACCTAATTTTGATGCCAACAACTGCATTAATCACTATCCTCCACACCTATTGCAGTTCTTCATGACGTCATCAGGTGTAAGATGTGCCTACTAATGCATGTTGTAATAGCCAAAGAGTTTAAAGGAAACCAGTAATCTGTCGACTTATATTACATTGAGAAATTTTCCATGCAACAAAAAGATATATCGCATTTTGGGCTGTGCATGGTGGCTCATGCCTGTAATCCTAGCACTCTGGGAGGCTGAGGCTGCGGGATTGCTTGAGCTCAGGAGTTTGATATCAGCCTGACCAACAACAAGACCCCCCTCTCTATTTTTTAAAAAAAGAAAAAAAATTTAAAAAGTATCACATTTGATGTTCAAAAAGGTTATGTTTCAAGGGTATTTTCCATTTTCCTATAGAATAATTACTGTGGACAGAAGTAAGACTAAGAAAAATTGTGAAAAGGTTCTGATTTGGAGCCATTTTATGATTTTTTAGAGGTAAAACCTCCATTCTACTCTCTATCTCTGCTTTCCAACTCTTCCACGAGTCTAATTTCCATACCTAAATTTTCACTTTCCAAGGAGGAACCCTTATTAAGGACCATTTCTCTCTCAAAAATTATAAGCAAAACTTTACTATGGTTTGTTCTTTAAGGACACAGCTCTTTGCTAGGTCCCTTGCTAAGATAAATGAAAAAATAATTTATTAGAAAATGTTCATGGCTGAAACAAATTGAATATGTAATTATCCCCACTAATAAATTCAAAAATTAACAAGGACTTTCAATACCTTAAACTAAAGGAGAAACAATAAGAATTTCAGTATTTAGGAGAAAGAGTTATGAGAGATCTCTCTGAACAGAGCTGTCCTTGGAGATTTTCCTCACATCACTCCATAGACCTTGAAATGATAGTTACAAACATGAATAATATATCTTTTTTATTATCTTGCTATTAAAATAACATAAATTAATCATCAGATGCTAGTGAGGATGCCATTTAATTGACCACTTAATATATTGGCTTGTATTGGAGCGGGATGACTTTTGTTGAAAAGAAAGCTTGGATTATCAACTAAATGGATAAATCAAGGATTGTTGCATGAAACATGATTGCTAATGAATGTTAGGCAAAATGCAAAAGAAACATTCAGTGTTCCTATGCACAACCCCCTCTCCAAGCACTTACCTTCTTTAAGTTTCTCATATATACATATGCTATCTTACTTTCATATCTCATTAGCTCTTCCAGAAATGCACTCACTCACCTTTCCCAATCTCACTCTACAGTTTTGCTGATCAGGTCTTCATTTGTTAGGATTTATTTATTTAAATGTTATTTCCTCCAGGAAGCCATTCAAGGCTCTAGTAGTAGAAGGCTCAGTTCCCCCTATGTGTTTCCATAGGAACTCTACTTCCCCAGAGTAATGGTCACTCTGTAGACTCATCTGTACCACCCATAACAAGGAGAACTCCATCAAGACAGAGATGGGGGCTCCCTCGGTCCTGTGATCTGAATGTCTGTGCTCCCCTCAAATTCATATGCCGAAACCCTAACCCCTAAGGTGTTAGGAGGTGGATCCTTTTGAGAGGTGATTAGGCCATGAGGACAGATCTCCTGTGAATGTGACCAGTGCCCTTACAGAACAGGCACGAGGAGCTTGCTTGCCTCTTCTACCGCGTGAGGACACAGTGAAAGTCAGTAGTCTGCAGTCCGAAAGAGGACCCCCCACCAGAACCAAAGCATGCTGGCACCCGACCTTGGACTTCCTAGCCTCAGAACTGTAAGAAATAAACTTCTGTTTTTAAAAGTTACCCAGTTTGTGGTATTTTGTTATAGCATCCTGAATGAACTAAGACACTTGGTCACTGTTGCCTTCTTAGTATGTCCGGAATAGAATCTGCCATAGTGCTCAGAAAGCACATTTTGAATAAATTAATATATTTAACATTATAGAAAATTGTCTCTTTCTAATCTACTTATTGGTTGTACATTTGCCTGATGTTGGAGTTTCAAAATTTAACTAATGTAGGAAAGTAATAATAAATAGATATAGAGAGATACACTCTACTGGATATACATTTAGGTCGATGAGTGGGTTATCTAGAAATATATAAGTAGTCTCATTATTAGATAAAATAAAATATATAAAAAGCTATAAGCACAAAGATGCTCCTATCAGTCTTGTTTATCAAACTCAAATATCAGTTCTCTTTCAAATGTTCACCGATAGGGGAGTGTTTAGATTAATGATAGTGTAACGCCCAAATGAAATAACATGTAGCCATTGAAAGGATGATTATAAGAAAGAAGGGTTCAGGAGACTATGTCACAATATGGAAAAACTTTATAATAAAATGTTAATCGATTACAAAGTAAGATACTAAGTTGGGTGGACATCATTATAACTATGTGAAAAACATGCACATGGAAAGAAATAATGATTATATTTAATTGGTGGATTATGGTTATTCTTTCTTTAGTCTATATTTTTATTCACATTGTTATGTTACTTTTATAATTGAAGTAAGTAATAAAGATATTTGTGACTTTAAAGTTACAATTAATCTGCATTATGGATGACAAAACCAGAGTCTGCCTAACCATCATGATGGAAAGTTTGAAACATAAGAATGGAGACCAGTATTGACTGGATCAAAGTAGAGATTTCACCTAATGTGATGAATTAATGGAAAATAAATTGCTAGCCCAATAAGAAAATGTTTCTTTTGCAGAACTCTTTTTGCCAGACAGATCGCAGACAGCAGAACCAATTCACATGCAGGGTGGAAGGCACCGGGAAGGTGGCAATGCTGAGCACAACAGGAAGTGCTTCTGCATGTATAGTTCTTCTCTGGTCTTTGTAGATAGAAATGCTAAGTGTTTATGTGAAACATCTAAAGGAATGGGTGTCAAATGCAGGAGACGTGTAAAGGTAGAATAAGCAAATAGCCAAACAAGGAGTGTTTCAGAAAGAAAATATGTCAAGCCTTGGCTCAAAAGCAAACAATCTTTTCATGAAGGGAAGTGTTCACAGCATCTATTAAATGCATACTCAATCACAAGAATAAAACCCATCTATTTAAGATTAACATTTGTGAAAAACATTTTAAAGAAAGGAATGTAGAAGGCAAATACATACTGTAAAACAAAATCTACACTCTTGGGGTAAGGAAAACTTCCTCTAAAGGAATTGCAGTGCTCCAAAGCTTATCCTTTACACCAAATGAAACAGCAATTAGATGCATGACACCACAACAGCAGAAGCATGTTCTGTTCTTTGAGAGGAAAGAATATTAAGCTGAAAATCAAACAAATGATCCCTCAGTATAGAATGCCAAACTTCCTTGAATGCAACTGACCGAAGAAAAATTATATAGCTGGAGTGGATCCTAAATTTATAAATAGAAATGATACATCATGGGTTAGATAGACTAAATAATTTGGCTGCATTAGGAAGTTATTTGTCATGTACTTCAACACAGAATCAAGATCTACTAATTGATATTTGTATACTGGCATTAAATGAATATATAAGCATATGATTAAAAGGATGTATTTGAGAAAACAAGGGGGTAATAGAATACTCATAGCTAAACTGAAGGGGTTTTTTTCTCCATGGCTAAGTTTTGTGCACATGGACACAGACTATATTAGATATTTAGCAAGTGGAAAGAAAAAAAGCAAACTATTCTGTCTACTGAGAAAAACACTTTAATAGGTCTGTCTAGTTTGGAAGACATCACTTCTTAGTCCATATTGGATGGTCTGGAGCTGTTCTACACAATATAATAAGCACTAGCCACATATAGCTATTGAAATCTAAATGTAAACTAATTAAAATTAAATGTGACATTAAATTCATTTCGAGTCCTCAATAGTCACATGTGACTAGTGGCTACCATATTGTGTGGTGCAGATTATAGGTCATTTCCATCAACACAAAAAGTTCTGTTGGAGAGCACTGGTTTGGGTTAAGTTTGGGAGATAGAGAAACTAATTAACAGGGATCTTGAATTTGGGGTCCAATAAAATGTTGAAGAAGTGGCGAGGAGATCTGAACAAAGAGGAGAAAGTTGCAGTGTGGAGAGAAGGGACAGAGGACTGCCCTCCCAACTCAGTTTGCTTTCCATGGCCAGGATCTATAAGTAAAAATATTTGAACTTGTTTCCCATTGTGGTGGTGTATTGAATTGGCACTTTCCATCTGAAGAACCAGGGACCACCGCAGGCTGGGTTTTCCCTGGGAAGCCCAAGAGAACACAAGGGTGGAATCCCAGCACTAAGGCTATGGTCAGGCAAACATAAACTGGACAGGACTCAGGCAAGAGCCATAAGGACATCTTCTGGTATAAATAAGTCCCCTTGTGAGGGATGCCCTCTTCTTGGGTCAGAAAATTAGGCATTATGCCATCTGCCAGGTAAAAGAAGTATCCCTTGAAAGGCACACAGTAAATGCCCACATTATGGCCCCCTTCATTCCCCATAGGGAAGAGTTACTAGACGATCTGGTACTGGAACTTCCAATTTAGCTAGGGGCTCTCCAAACAACTCTCCTCCACACATAGCCACGGATCAGTGGTATTTAGGGGAGTATAAGTCAGGGTCACACTCAGTAGATGGAATGAAAAGTGGAGATTAGAAATTCAATAGAAGTGGGGGACCAGGAAAATAATAAGACACCCATCCCCAACTGGTTACTCCAACATAACCATAAGAAAGAATCCCCATAACCATAAGAAAGAGAGGTGTTTAAGCAACTTTTATTTAAACTAATAAAATTTGATTCTAGAATTACTTCAATTGACATGGGTTATGTATATGTGAAAAAAATTATAAATTACTATTCCTTTGTCTTTATTTCCTGAGAGGCAATAACCATTTTATTAGGCATTGAGATGGATAAAGAACCCAGATGCATTATGCTCTACTTATCCAGCTCAGAAAAAGCTTAAGTTAAAGAAGACCTAGAGATAATTTTTATGAGATGGAAATAACCTTGATTGCTAATGGGAAATTGATTGTGGAAGCTTCCTCTGACCATTATTTTATCTCTGCCTGTTCTTTGCTGTGTTTCAGAAATGTTGGGAACTGAGAGGCCTTCCTGCAGAGCCTACGTTCTGAGGAGGGTGCTCAGACTCAGAATGCGATGTCGCATTTATGTCATGAGATTTCTGGGTCAATACCAGGAAGGCCTTTAGCTTTGGGGGTGGGTGTGAGAGTAGCTGACTGATATTTTGTTTTTCAAAAACCAATAACATCACCATATTAAAGAAGAATTTGGTGTTTATTTGTATATATATTTTTAAAAAGTCTTTGGGTCAACTCTGCAAATAATAAAGACTTCCAAAATTAAAGGAACATCAAAATAACTATGGCATTTCCTTAGCTGAACATGATGGTTTCTTCAGAACGGATTTGTGCATAAACACTGAACATTTTCTTTGCCTCCAGTGACATCTGCGAACGAGTTTACTACTTGGGAAAAGGGGGAACTAATAACTGTGTCCAGACATGGGTGGGCACAGGTGCTTCAAAAAACAGTTTCACAAACACATCCCAGTTCCGACAAGTGGGCTATTTCTGACTGATCCCTTGAGACTTCCTGTCACACCGTGTTTGGCCTGAGCGAAGGGCAGCCCACTGGCAGGGCAGTCAGAACCACCGTCTAAAGGGCCTGACTTTACTGGCAGAGTGCATTCCCTGAACATACTGACTCTCCCCAGAGAGAACATCAGCCCAACGATTTATTAAAAGCAATTGTGTGTTTCCTTGGTCTAGCCAAACATTTGGTGCATGTTACACAACCCTCCAAGACCAAACTTCAGTCTGAATCCTTTGAAGCAAAGCTTTCCCTCACTAGCCTAAATTATAATGAACTTCTGATCTCCCAGAGCAACCATATTCTGGAATATTCGTTCATTGGGCAGTTAAGCATGTACTGCTTTGTGAGAAGTACCTCTTCCACTTGTAATGAATAGTTATTTAAATTTTTTATTTTATTTAACTTCTCTCATTTAAAGTTTTCGCAACTTACTCCTGTTAAATAAATTTATGGGAGGCCATCGTATTGGAATGAGCTCCTACATGAGGCCCCAGCAGACTAGACCAAACCAGCATGGAGTCACTCTTGCTTGGTGTCATGTAATCAAACTGAATTTACAAACAAGCCAGTTTTCCAAAAACACAGGAGATTTACAGCAATCAATCCAAAGACAACCAGTCACCCTAAGCTGGCATGGTAGGGAAGCCTCCTCTGCCTTAACCCTGTAAGGAAAGAAACCTTGAAAGGACCAAACACTTTTTGTTCCCCGTTTCTGTGTTGTTCAGCCTTTTCTACCTATAAAGCCTACTCCCTCTACTCTGCTCAGGGGAGTGGCTATTTTATAGAAGAAGATGCTGCCTGATTTGCAAATCACTAATAGAAGCCAATTATGTCTTTGCAACTCAATTTGTTGAAAATTTTGTTCTTTGACACCCCTAACTACACAAAAACTTCATAGTCTTTGATGGTAAAGACTGTTCTTTAAATTTATTTGGTTGTGAACAATATTAAGTATGATAGTTTATACCTAATAGACATTAATATTTTTTCTATTAGTTCAAAAATAGACTTTTAACATTGTAATTTAGAAATAAGCATAAACTCCTAATCCTTTATAAAATCATTGAGTATCAAAATGTCATTGTCTAGTAATTGTCTAGTAGTATCAGAGGAAGATAAATTAATTCTCTTTTTATTAAAATTGGGGATTGGTGGATGAAGAGGAAAGGCAGAACAGATAATCCATGCCACAGAAGTTCCAGAGTAATCATCTGATGTGCTAGCTGAAGGAAGTGATTGAATCAATCAACTACTCAAAAGTATACTGCCTATCTCTAGCATCACCAAGCTGAGAATCAGATGATCTTCTCTTCTTCCTAACTAACACCCATGTTTGGAGGCTGGTTATTTTATAACAGGGATATTGTTCTGGTCATGGACAAATATAGTATGTGGATTTTCCCCATAAGTGACACTTTTTATGCCCATATGGTGAATACATCAGCTAAAACATTTTCAACGTTTAGTAAGTCAATGGTTTTGTAATTCAGCGTTAGTAAACAAACTCTTCTTTAAATGACACCTTACTTGGAAGACTAGTGAGAAGTGAACACAACTTATGCTTGAATAATCCAAATAAAAAAAAAATGGCCTGGAGAATTGAAATTATGTGCCCTGTCCCAAAGACAGATAACTGTAAGAAGGAATTGGCCATGCTCAACCTTATCAAAAGACAGATTAAGAGAAAATGTATAAATAAAATATCTTCAATACATGTATAGTAAGAGGAGGGTTTTCTTTCCCCTCATCCTTGAAGGTGGGCAATGTGGGTGCTTTTATTAAACCAGAGGCAGCCTTTGTTGTTATTATGATGCATCGAACATGTATGTACATGAGAAACAATTATCACAGTCAAGATGGTGAACATATCCGTCACCTCTAAAAACATCCTCATGCTATCTCTCAGCTCCTGAACAGCAACCTGAACCTACCACCCCCAGATGAACACTAATAACCTTCTGACAGCACAGATTAGTTTTTATTTTCTAGAATTTTATATAATTAAAATCATGTATTAGGTACTCTCTTTTGTTTGACTTCTTTCACTCAGCATAATGTTTTAAGATTCAATCATGTTATTGTGTTCATAAGCAGTTCAGTTCTTTTCATTGCTGAGTAGTATGGCATTGTATGAATATACCAAAATATGTTAATCCATTCAACTGTTGGTAGATTTTTTGGTTGTTTCTAGTATTTGGATATTACCAATAAAGCTTCCATGAACATTTGTGTATCAGTCATTGTATAGGCATATGTTTCTATTTGTCTTGGGTAAATATGTTAGGGGTGGAAAAACAGGATTATACGGTAAGTGTATGTTTATCTTTTTAAGAAACTACCATATTGTATTCCAAAATGGTTTCCATTTTATATTGCTGTTATGAGATCTAAAGTTCCTCCATTTCCTTGCCAACATTTGATATGATCAGCTCTTTAATTCTAATCATGCTATTGGATGTTTAGTAGTTTCTCATTGTAATTTTGTTTGCATTTTTCTAGTGACTGGTGATCTTAAGCATCTGTTCCAGTGCTTATTTGCTATTCATAGATCTTTTTGGTGAACAGTCTGTTAAAGTATTTTTTCCATTTAAAAAATACCTGACTGTGTACTCATTATTGATTTTTGAGAGTTCTTTATATGTTTTGGACAAGCTCTTTACCATATACATGATTTTCAAGTATTTTTCCCAGTCTCTGATTTTTCTTCATTCTTTCAAAAGGGTCTTTTGAAGAGTAGACATTTTTAATTTTGATAAAGTACAATTTAACAATTTTTTGTGTGGATCCTGCTTTGGGTATTATGTCTAAGATATCTTTGCCTAAACCAACGTCAAAAAGATTTTCTCTGTGTTTTGTGATTTCTTCTAGACGTTTTATAGATTTTCTATTTGAGTGAAATTTTTTTATGTGGTATGAGACATGGATTGAAGTGAAAATCAATTTGTTCTAGCACCATTGGTTGAAAAGACTATCCTTTCTCTACCGAATCACCTTTGCATATTGTGGAAAATGAACTGACCATATATGAGTGGATCTATTTCTGGAATCTACTCTGTTCCTTTAGTCAATTTGTCTATCTTTAAACCATACTATACTGCTCTATTCACTGTAAGTGTATAAGTCATCAAATAAGGTAGTGTTGGCTTCTTAACTTAGTTCTTCTTTTTTAAAATTGTGATTATTTCAAGTCTTGTTCATTTCTGTGTGAATCATAGAATCAGCTCCTGGGTTTCTACAAAATAGCCTCCTGGGATTTTGTTTGGGATTGAGTGGCATCTTACAGATTATCAATCTAGAGAGAAGTGATATTTTAACAATATGTTAATGTATAAACATCCTCTGACCCATGAACAAGCCATGTCTTTCTATTCAAGACTTATTTAATATCTGTCAACAATGTTTTATAGCTTCCAGTATACAAGTCTTTCATATATTTTGCCAAATTTGTCCCTAAGTATTTCATATTACTTAAAAATATTGCAAACAATATTGTTTTTTACTTTAGATTGCTGATGATAGTTGCTAGTATATAGCAATACGATTCATTCCTGTATTGATTCAGTATCTTGCAGCCTTTGTTAAAGTCACATATTAATCCAACTAACATTTTTATAGATTCCAGTGGATTTTCTACTAAGACAATCATGTTGTCTGTGAATAAAACACAGCTTGTTTCTTCCCTTCCGTACTGGATGCCTTCATTATTTTTCTTACCTCATTGAACCGGCTAGCAGTGGTCCCCAACCTTTTTGGCACTAGGGACAATTTTCATGAAAGACAATTTTTCCGTGGATGGAGGTGGGTGGGGTGGGGGTGGAGGGGTGGAGGAGGAGCTCAGTGATATGATAATTGGGAAGTGGGTGGAAATACAGATGAAGCTTCGCTGGCTCCTCCTGCCTCTCACCTCCTGCTGTGTGGCCCTGAAGATAATTTTTCCATGGGTGGGTGGGATGGGGCTGGGTGGTGGAGCTCTGCAGCTGGTCTCTAAGAGGCCAGAGGTTAGGAATCTCAGTGCTAGAGATCAAATATTTCACCACTAAGTAAGATGTTAGCTGTAAGTATTTTTGTAGATCCCTTTATCAGGTTGAAGAAGTTTCCTTCTATATCTGGTGTGATAAGAGATTTGTTTTAGGTTTCGTTTTGTTTTGTTTTGTTTTTAATCAAGAATGGATATTTCTGCAAATGCCTTTTCTGTGTCTATTGAGTTGATCACATGTTGTTGACTTGTTTTGTAGACCCATACAATTTTGGGGTTTTCTCTGCCTTCTTTAGAATTGAGTATTTTTACGTTTCCAGTTTAAATCACTTTCTCTTTTTTTGGCTAATTATTAGCTATAATTTTTTGTTACTTTTTATTTTGTTATTTCAGTGGTTTTTTGCTTCAGGTTTACAGTATATGCCTTTTACTCATCACAGTTTAGTGTCAAGTGATATTATACTATTTTTAGTATACTTTAATAACCCTATAATAGTATACTTAATTTCTCTCCTCTGGCCTTTTACTATTGTTTTTGTTTATTTTTCGTATATATATATTATAAATTCCACAATACATTACTATTATTTTGTTTAAAAGTCATTATCTTTTAAATGGATTTAATTAATATATTTTTAAAAATCTTACATATTTTATCATGTATATTTGCACCTATTCTGGTGTTCTTCTTTTGTGCATATCTATATTTTCACTGCTATTCTTCTTCTTGCTGAAGGACTTCATTTAACATCTCATATAGTTCAGGTATGCTGATGATGAATTCCTTCAGCTTTTGTATGTCTTAGAAAGTTCTTATATCACTTTCCTTTTTTAGTAAATAAATCTTTCTTTTTTCTTTTTTTTCCTCTAGTTTTTTTTTTTTTTTTTTTTCCTGAGACAGAGTCTTGCTCTGTTGCCCAGGCTAGAGTGCAGTGGTGTCATCACAGCTCACTGTAATCTCAAACTCCTGAGTTCCAGCCATCCTCCTGCCTCAGTCTCCTAAGTAGCTGGGACTACAGGTGCACCCCACCATGCCCGGCTAATTTTTCTATTACTTGTAGAGATGAGGTCTCACTCTTTCTCAGGCTGGTCTCCAACTCCTGACGTCAAGCAATCCTCCCGCCTCAGCCTCCCACAGTGCTAGGATTACAGGTGTGAGCCACTGCACATGCCCAGCATCACTTTCATTTTTTGAAAACTATTTTGACCAGGTATAGAATTCTAAATTGACAGATTTTTTTTCTTTCAGTACTTCAAAGATGTTCCACTGTCTTCTCACTCGAATTGTTCTGCTAAGAAATCTGATATAATTTTTGCCTTTGTTCTTTTGTAAGTAATATTTCTGTTTTTCCTCTGACTCTTTTCAAAATTTTCTTTTTTACCACAAATTTTGCACAATTTTATTATGGTGCACCTTTGTGTAATTTTCCTCATCTTTCTTATGTTTAGGTTGGTTTATTGAGTTTCTTGGAACTGCAAGGTTATAATTTTCACAAAATTTTTTCTTACCTCCCCTCTCCTTCAGGGACTCCAATTATGTATATATTAGGCTGCTTGAAGTTTACTCATAGTTATTTTATTATTGATTTACATATTTTTAAATTTTTTTTCCCTGTTTTATTTTGGGCAGTTTCTGTTCCTAGGTCTTCAAGTTCAGTACTCTTTTCTCCTATAATATCTACTCTTCACTCCTTCTGGCTCTATCCTGGAGGAGCTTTGATAAGTCATTATTAGACCACCCAAGAAAGGGCATCAAGTGTCTTTTATTCCTCAGAGTAGAGTATATATAAGATGAAGGGACTTTTTCTTCTTGGTGTTGACCCATCTCTCAGGACGTAAGCTCTGTGTCACTATTGGGAAAACCATATGTCCTACATTGATTGGTACATTCCTAGTTAATATCTGCTAAATGGAGCTAATTATTAATATACTCCCTTTCATTCTTAAAAAAGCTCCAGGTTTATCATAAAGTATATAAGCTATTATTCTAAGAAAATCCAAGTCCTTGACTTTCTTTTATTAGCAATCCTCTCAATGTCCATAGTTTGATTCTCACATGAACTCAGGTTAGCTTCTCTACCAACCTATTTCCTTAGCCTTTCATGTTGTTGACTTTACAATATTGAAAAAATAAGTTTCCATATCTTTCAGGTGTATTCATATGTAGTTGAGAATTATTGAGATCATAATCACGAAATTGGAAGTGAAAGTGACCTTTGATGAGCAGAGAATGCAGCCTGTGAACTTAGCTCCAGAGACAGATGAGACATGTGGTTTGGCACATGCTGGAGTATATGGGTTGTTTTGAGAACCTGATAAAGAAGGGCATTTACATTTATTTTCCCTCTCCAAAGCTCTAAGAAGGATAACTGAATTCTTTTGAGAAAATCTTCACATTCACTTGATATTTATTCCTGCCAAAAGAGTCAGCTTGAATGAGAATATTTGTCTGAACTGGTATTGATGTTACCACAAAGGAGGGCTGGGCACCCTCAGGGTCATGGGTCTTATATGTCCCAAATCTCTTCTGATGCCAGATGAAAGGAAAAATTCCTTTAGAAATTTCTTATAGATTTGTATTTCTGTGTGAGTTTTGTTTACTTCTGACTATTTTTTCTTTAGGTGAAAATTCATTTCACAGTCTTTTATTTTCAGCTCACATACTCAAATACCAATAAGAAAAAGTATTCATGACTCACTCTGCTTTCAAACTGCATCTTTAACAGGAGTAGATATAATGTCACTGGCCACAGGGTCCTGGTAGGATTTAAAACCATAAAGCAATGAACAGGAAAACAAAAGGAAGTAAAGTTACATTTTAAAAGGCATAACTGTTAGTTTAGTGCAATATGTGAGTGGGCGTTCCTCATCATCGTGTTGGCCTCTTGGCCTCTGTAGTGGAGGGAGTGCTGGCTCACCAATGCTCTGTCAGTTTCTCTTTGGAAAGGACCCAATAAAATGGCTATCGCATTATATTAGGAAACCTGTCTGTGGCACTGTTTTCTTTTTGTCTGTACTTTAATGGGCAAAAAAGACAAAAAAAAAAGGATTATTAAAGCTACTTTATGTTTGACACTTGAGAGAGATGTATGGAATCAGGAAGGGGGAATGTTGAGAGTCAAGGGCCATGTTACCAGTCTTAAAACAAGGAGTTAATGTGAGTGGCAGCTCTCTCAGAATCCCCCAGCTATATCAAATATCAGTAGACTCTATCTTTTTTTTTTTTTAATTTCAGAGTATTATGGGGGTACAAACACTTTGGTTACATAAATTGCCTCTGCACCACTTGAAAAGCATGCCCATCCTCCAGACAGCATGCACTGTATCTGTTAGGTGTGGATTTACCCATGTCCTCCTCGCCCCTCCTGCCTGCCCAGCACCCTATAAATGTTACTTCCCATAGTGCACATGAGTATTGATCAATTAGTACCAATCTAATGGTGAGTACATGTGGTGTTTGTTTTTTCATTCTCATGATACTTCACTTCAATGAATGGGTTCCAACTCCATCCAGGATAACACAAGAGATAGTTCACTTTTTTATGGCTGAGTAGTACTTCTTGGTATACATATACCACATTTTATTAATCCATCCATGGATTGATGGGCACTTGGGTTGCTTCCACATCTTTGCATGTGAATTGTGCCGCTATAAACATTTGAGTATAGATGTCTTTTTTATAGAATATCTTTTTTTCCTTTGAGTAGATGCCCAGTAATGGAATTGCTAGATCAAACGGTAGTTCTACTTTAGCTCTTTGAGATATCTCCATACTCCTTTCCAGAGAGGTTCTTTGCAGTCCCACCAACAGTGTAAGAGTGTTCCTATCTCTCCTCATCCACACCAACATTTATTGTTTTGGGACTTTTTGATAAAAGCTGTTTTCATTGGAGTTAAGTAATATCTCATTGTGTTTTGATTTGCATTTCCCTGATGATTAGAGATGTTAATCATTTTTTCATCTGTTTCTTGGCCATTGGACTATCTTCTTTTGAAAAGTTTCTGTTCATATCCTTTGCCCACTTTCTAATGAGGTTGTTTGATTTTTTTCTTGCTGATTTTCCTGAATTCTATATAGATTCTAGTTATTAGCTCTTTATTGGATGTATAGCACTCAAATATTTTCTCCCATTCTGTAGGTTGTCTATTCATTCTAGTGATCGTTTGTTTGGCTGTGCAGAATCTTTTTAATTTGATCAGGTCTCATTTATTTATTTTTATTGTTGCTGTGAATGCTTTTGGGGTCTTCTTCATAAATTCTTTGCCTAGCCTGATGTCTATAAGAGTTTTTCCAATATTTCTTTAGAATTCTTATGGTTTCATGTCTTAGGTTTAAGTCTGTTATCCATTGTGTGTTGATTTGTGTGAGAGGTGAGAGGTGAGAATCCTGTTTCAGTCTTCTACATGTGGCTATCCAATTTAACCAAAGCAACCTTAAGCAAAAAGAAGAAATTGGGAGGCATCAATTCATCAGACTTCAAGCTATACTGCAAGGCTACAGTAACCAAAACAGCATGTCACTGGCACAAGAACAGAGACATAAACCATTGGAACAGGACTGAGAACTCAGATATAAAACCATCCTTATATAGCCATATTTGACAAAGTAGTCAAAAAGATACCCTGGGGAAAAGAGTCCCTAAACCCTATCTTTTGATGTTTTTATTACTCACTTTTTCAGTCACTCTTTAGCTCACCTAGAACTCAATTTCCCAGGGACTTTTTATTGGTACCACCAGGCTCAGAACAGGGAATGACTTTGGGCTGGTGTGTAGTTGGATAGGAACAACAGGGCTTGAGAAGGCAGTGGGAAGAAGGCAGACATATCACCTGGGAAGGATATGTGTAATGGGAATTTTAGTACTTTATGTGTTTTCTCTCACTGTAACCCAGTTTCCCCCACTTTTCCTTATTACTCTTCAGCAATTAAGGCTAGACCCAGAGTTTTACTGCCCCAGGGAAAAAGTAGTGGATAGATATCCCTTAGATCAAAAATACTACTTCTCAGATTTGAATCTAAAAGCAGACTTTTTTGAATCCTTCAAAAAACAATAGCATTAAAATCCAGAGCTTGTTGAAGCATAAAGTTTAAGAAAAATAAATTCTAAACTTTCCTTTATATATCAGGAACAAAGCATGAGAGTGTGTACGTAGATATTTATTATAAGCCACAGCAAAGAGAGGAATGAAAATCTGGTGTAAGGGAAGCCTCCATCTGACAAAAATAAAGATTTTTCCAATCACTGTGGAGCAGAGCCAAGAGAAGCTGAGAGTTGGGCAAGAGGTCTTATTGAAGTATCCTAGCTCCTCTCTCAGTGCCAAAGTCCCTAGGATGAGGAGAGGGAAGATACGAAACAGGGACCATTCAAGAGCATAGAAGTTAATGAACTACATCCACAGAGTCAGTCATAGACACTACATCCCTTAGCAAAGCCCCTGCCCAGTTTAGTGGTGGTGTATAAGCAGAAGGGCAATTGCTGGTGGAAAGGCCTTGAGCTATCTCACAGAATCCTACATTCTGCAGTGAGGTGGAAAAAGCAGGCAAAAGTTCTAGGGCTTCCCAGGTGGAGCACTGAAGTACAGGACAACCAGACCAAGGATGCCCATGGTCAGTGATCTGTGAATTCCAGCACGGTACCATAGCACCAGTCCAGACAAGACCAGCCCCAGCTCAGCAAGCACCTGCACAACCCTCCCAGTAAGAAGGCAAGATGAAGGCGTTTCAGCAAAGGCTGGTGAAGTCCAGAGGGTAGCATGTGGAAGAGATTGCCCTCCCCAAATGGTATAAAAGTACATTAGCTTCCCCTTATATCCAGATGCCAGTTTGGACAGAAAGCAAGGAAGTAAAAATCTCAAAAGTGAAAATTAACCCTAACAAGAAATTTAAACTCCAGGAGAATAATTTTACTTTTAATTGGCAGGTGCAATTATTTTTCTGTCATCAGCAGGAAAGATGAGATAAGTTTTAGGGAATAAAGAAAGTACATTTTGTTCAAGATTTGAATCCCAGTGTACACTTTTCAACCCCTCCCCCCCACACCACCACACATTCCTGTGTTAGCAGTCATCGCAGGCAGCATTCTCTAGTGAGTCCCTCAGGGTTGAGCAAATGCCTCCCGTCTCCCTGAGTCACATCCCAGAGCACCGGGTTTGCTCCTCTCTCTGAGCAAATGATCCTGCTGCAAAACAAGACTGTCCTGGAACAAGTAAATGCAGATCATGATGCTGTGTTGGTCCAAGTCACCTTCTCTTCCTTGGTCTCACAAGGGGAGGGCAAGAGAATTAGACGCTTGTTTTGACTCTTCTTCAAACATGGGTAGTGTGCATGAAAAGGAGACACAACGAAGGTTTATACAACTCCCTCATTCCATTCTATTAGTCTTATAAATTGTTGTATATATGATATTAAAAATAGCAAAAATAATACTTAATTTTTTAACTTCTAATTGGTTCTAATACTGACAAAATAAAAATCTTGATGCAATTCAGATAAAAATTAGTCTAAGCATTTATTTATTTAAAAAGTATACATACTTTTCACTTTTTATTTCACTTAACAATGTGTTTGTTCACCATTGTAAAAATGAATGTACATGTATTCACCAATCTTCTGATTTAAAACCAATAAGTCAGGTGATTCAATATATGCTGTTTTTTTAAAATACTGTTTCATCATGCATTATCTGTAATTTTTAAGTTTAATTTTTTAAGGTGGATTGAGATCATGAAGACACTTGTGAAGCGATCTGGGTGTAAAATCTTTCTAGAATAAGATGATTCCCCTCGCCCACAGTTTTTCACACCAATTGTCCATATGTAATTCAAAAGTAATTTTTAGTTACTCATCTCTCTCAAGTTTTTGAAAAGTTTTCAACTTAATTTTCACTGAAGAAATATTTTTTTCATTTTTTACTCATATTTTGTTGATTTATGTAACACTAATTTAGCTTATACCTTTAAAGTTATATGTACAACTCTCATAAACTGATTTGGGAAGAAACACAACTGACTATTGTTGGTCAACATGTGTCTCAACCACTAAGAGCTTGGCAGACTAGAGAAAAGATGCCAACCGGGAACATTCAGCAAGCCGTGGGCACCAGCCACCCTTCTGGAATGGGCAGTATTGATTAGGACAGAAAGTTGATGAACCGGTCAATAAGCTAGCAGAGTCTCTTACAAAACTATTCCTAACAAAGTCATATTGCAATACTCAAGCAATTTTTTACAATGCCCAACAGTAGCATTCTTTATCGTCAACAGAGTCAACTCAGTGCAGTGTTTGTATACTTGCTTTGTAGTTTTCAGTGCAAGCATTGTATATGTGATTTGTGATTATTGTCTTCATACAGGCTGAGCATCCTTAATCTGAAATTCTGAAATCCAAAACTTTTTGAGCACTGACGACTCCTCAAATTGAAAATTTCGCACATAATCACTTAAGGCAAACTTTGTTTCATGCACAAAAACATTAAAAATGTTATATAAAGCTACCATTAGGCTATGTGTATAAGGTGTATTTGAAACATAAAGGAATTTCATGTTTAGACTTGGGTCTCATCTGCAAGATATCTCATGTCTTCCAAAATCAGGAAAAAATCCAAAATTTGAAACACTTCTTGTCCCGAGCATTTTGGGTAAGAGATACTCAATCTATAATGTATGTATTTCCTACCTGGTCTTCTAGCTTTGAGATATTTGAGTAAATTCTGGGTTTTTTTAATGCACATAGGGAGGTCTTAGCCTGGCTTTTTATCCTGCTTTTCTGGATATTCCTAATTTTCCTGCCACTGTTTGTTCCCACCTACTCTGTGGATCAGTTCTATACCATGTTTAGAACGAGCAGTTTTCCCAAATGATTAACAATCAATAAAATAGGAGCACTGTGGTGGTTAATTTTATGTGTCAACTTGACTGGGCCTTGGAGTGCCCAGATATTTAGCTAAACATTATTTCTGGATGTCTTTGTGAGGGTGCTTCCAGATAAGATTACCATTTGGATCAGACTATGTAAAGCAATTGCCCTCCCCTGGGTGGATGGGCCTTATCTAATCTTTTGGAGGCCTGAATAGAACAAAAAATGGAGTAAGGGAGAATTTGCTCTCTCAGCCTGTTTTCAAGTTGGGACATTAGTTTTTTCCTGCATTTGGACTGGGACTTACACCGTTGGTTCTCTCTCTGTATATATGCACACATATATATATACACACAAACACACATACATATCCTACTTATTGGTTCTGCTTCTGTTTCTGTTTCTCTGGAGATCTTGACTAATACAGGCACCTATCAATCAGATTGAAGGCTGCCTAATCCTAGAAAACAGGCCATCCAGGCTCTACTCTGCTAAAGCTTAAACTTTAGTTGTCTGATCATGGCAAGGTCCCGGTGGACTAGGACCAAAGGAACACAGTCAGGAGGCTTAGAACAGTAGATATTTATCTACATATATCTTAATATTTTAGCAAGTACAGCTATGCCCATGTGTGTTGACTGCATATGAGCCAACAAACTACAAAATTTTCCTACAATTCTAAGGCATTTCCAGTGTGTGTATACACAAATTCATATACACACTACCTCAAAATTCATACACACATACCTCAAAAATTGCTTCTACTGCCATATCATGGTATAAGGAGTTGTAAAAAAACAAATTGATATGACTGTTTTAGTAAATAAAAATAATTGTTTTTAGATTTTTCCCTCACTAGAAGTCAAATATTAACAATTTCACCATGACAGTGGTGGTAACTAGAAATACTCTTACTTTTAATGGAAAATTATATTTAAAAGTGAAATGGTGTTATCTTTCCATTAATAGATTGGATCTAGTTAAATTACCAACACATTCTAAATTCAGTGGCACAAGTTCAAAGGGAAAAAAGGGAGATAGAGAAAGCTTTAAAATATCTCTCTGCTTTAGCTTAGTAAGCTGACCACACCAAAGTACTTTTTAGTGTGAAATGCCATTTTGGGTCATGTTTCTATTTCACTGGAAGTGTTCAATGCAAGACAATAATCTACCCTTTCTATAAAATTTTATTTTCTAATTAAAAATGTGCTTAAATTTATAGATAAATTGATATACTATCATGGATTTGCTTCAGATGAACCCATTCGAGGGGTGTAGGTGTAGGGAGTATAAATGAAATGAGAATAGTCATGTTGGATTTTTTTTTTTTTGAGACAGAGTCTTGCTCTTTTGTCCCAGCTAGAGTGCCATGGCATCATCATACCTCACTGCAACCTCAAACTCCAGGACTCAAGTAATCCTCCTGCCTCAGACTCCCAAATAGCTGGGACTACAGACACGTGCTACTATGCCCAGCTAATTTTTCTATTTTTTTGTAGAGATGGGATCTCACTCTTGCTCAGGCTGGTCTCAAACTCCTGAACTCAAGCTCCCAGAGTGCTAGAATTACAGGCGATAGCCACTATGCCTAGTGTGTTTGATAATTGTTGAAAGTGGTGGTGGGTATGTGGAACTCATTACATTATTCTCTCTACTTTTATATATGTTTGAAACTTTCCATAATATAAAGCTTTTTTTTCTGCTCAATTTTTAATTTTTACTTTAGGCATAATTATATTTCTGTTTATAATTTATTTTTAATTAAATTTAAAAGATCATTGACACAGTATGTATCCAATTAAAAATAAAATCAATCTTAAAATAATGAGCCCTTTCCCATAACCATTCCAGTCATTATTTACATTTACTCACAGTCGTCATCTTTATTGGAATTGAAGAAATTACCTTGGACTCATCATAACTGCATTAACAAAACTTAGAGTATTTCTATTCCATAATTCAGTCACCAAACGTTGAGTACCTCCTATGTATCAGGAACAGTGTGGTAGGATTATCTGTGTTGAGTGAATCTACATATATCCCCTCCAAATCTGAGTGGAGGAATTATCAAATCTGTGCTGGATTTTAGCTGTTTTCTTGTTTGGAAGATCAAGATGTACAACTTCCCTTATTAAGATGTTCTGAGTTTTGCTTTCTGGTAAGAAATGTACTATTTATAGGAATAACATATTTTTATTCTGAGTATTTATAAATGTATATATTTCTATAAATAGCCCATCATCAAAGTGGGATAGATCAATATGATAAATTAATTAATTTTTGGAACTGGCCTAGTATCTAACATATAAAGAAGGTAAAAATATTAATTGTAGAATGGCACATTTAAAAAATTCTTAAAACTTGGTGAGAGACTATTGCCAGGTCTGGAATTTGATTTTACCCTACTTACAAACTAATACGTTAGCCTTCGTGGTTTCCTGGATGCTAAAGAGGCAGTCGTCTGGACTGCATCACTATTGGCACAGCAAGCAGCGTGAGCACCCTCATATGACATCAGTTCTCCCTGCCCCCAAGTCCCACGAGATTGACTGAATATGCTTGGATGGATTGTAGACACACAGTGGGTTTGCATCGCAGCTAAACAACACTGAATCTGGGGAATCTACTGCTTTTATAGCAAACAGTAAGCAAGCCCGTTTTTGTTAGGGGGAATATGCTTACCTCGTCTCTCAGAAGAGATGGCAATTTTAAGTATATCCTAGACTAGAAACCCTAGCATAGGACATACACAGTCACTCCCAACTCTGATGTGCTAAACTCTGTGACCTGCGATTGTGTTTTCCTGTTGAAGCTATTAGGCATGAGAGTCCCTAACTCGATCACAGTTTTAAAACATGTATACCAAGATATAACTTTTCAGTAACAAATTTCTGGTTCTGAGACTCAATTCCACCTGATGCTGAGTACTTAAGGTAAATCGAGTCAGGCTCGGTGCTTTTATAGCTATTTCAGGTTTAATACTCAATTACATTGAGGCACCCACTTGTCTGGTGTTTGACACTCTGAGGGTCACACAAATGCTGCTGGGGTGGGAATGAGGATGGGTACAGGAGGAAGATGGCCACTTCCTGTCCACTCAGGTTCTGGGCTGTCTTCCTGTTTTACACGTCTTTCCTGTCACATGCAAACAGGCCCTTGGACCGACGGTGAAGTCATGAGGAAAAAGAGTACACTAGTTAACAAACAAGAGAACCCCACCACACAAGGCTCATCAAACCAAAAGTACCAATGTGAGGGAGATAAATAAGAGTCCAACTTTTGTAAAGTTAAAAGCCTCTGTCTTCAATTTTTTTTCCTCCTATATGAAGCCCAGCATGGCATATAGGTCCAGTTGGACATATGTCTCTTGGCAAAGCAGAATCTAGAAAGAATAAATTACTAAACATTACTCAAAATGACCAGGAGAGGGCATCTAGCACAAATGAATGAAATAACCCAGCCAACACAGGTTTTACTTAAAGATTCCTGTTTGGCTCTATTTCTACATTTTACAGTCCAATTTGTTTTATATGTCTCCTGCAAACTCTTTTTGATCTAAGGATAATTTTGATCACACATTTTTCTTGATAAAAATCCCCTACAATATAATATCCCAATGTGGCGAATATACTGATTTTTCCATACAGGGTGCAGGAACGAGTCAAATATACATATACAAATATGAAATAATTATAGAGTGAAGAATTTATCTTTGCAAACAACTTCCAAAATTAACACTTTAAAGGAATTAAAATATGTTTAAGTAATCTTTCAGAAGAGAGAAAACTCATATATTTATTGAAACTAATATATTTATTATTTCTTTTAAGGAAAGACTTCTGATTCTTTCTCTTTCCTCCAATTCCTATGCATGTGTTTAGTTTGGTTCAGATTGTAAGCCTGCTCAAACAATTCACCTTTGAACACTTTAAGGCATAGGAAAGACTATGACTCTGTCATAAAATGGAAAACTATATTTCCCAGAAAAAAAAAACCTCAAACTCTGTATTTCCTTTCTGGCCTAGCACAGACATAAACAACAATAAATTGGCCAACCATGTTCTTCAGGTATATAATTTTCTTTTTTCCTAAAGTGGACACTCCCTGGGAAAATACAAATAACTTCTAATTTCAAAGCCCTTCAACACAAAAATAAAGTAGGCCACCTTGACCAGAGTACAAAATAATCTTTTCCAAGAGGACTTGAATGGGCACTTCATTATCCAAGGGAAAAATACATACCAAGATTTTTTTTACTATTTTATTTTGTTTCATTTTCAAATACTTTTTATAACTATGAAAAAAACATATTGATGAATTGATTTTTCCAAAACAAAATCATCATGAATTTTAATTTTAGCCTGAAAGTGGTTTCCTAGCTCCAGTATTTTAGAGTGTAGCTAAGGGACTTGCTTGCAGGGTGTTGCCCAATGTTTTCAACTTTGGGGTAATATTTCCACTCACTAGGCATGAATTTTACACTTACAAAGTCACCTACAAATTCCAAACTGTTTCTGTCCTAATAGGACAGATTGTAGGGTAAAGAAATCTCTACAATCCAAACAGATTATGGTTTAACTTACATTATGGTAACTGTGACCAGCTTTAGTCCAGGAACCTGATTGCTTCCCATTTGAAGGAAGCACACTCTTGCTCTTGGCCGACACTTCACTTTCCATGTCATTAGTGATAATAATCAATACCATTATCAAGTGACTGCTATGTGCCATTATTCTCTTTGCTATCTTCCTAAATAGTTTTAGCTATTCCTGTTTTCCAGAAGAAAAGACTGAGGAGGCTGGGAGAAGTTAGGAAACCGTCCCTCAGTACAGGGCAATATATGGCAAAAGCAGAATTGTCACCAGCTGTGTCTGGCTCCTAAACCACTGCTGTCTCCACCTGACCTCACTACTTGTTCACATAAATTATTTTACCAAATAGAAACACAAATGCCATTTTCTTTTAATAGCCCTAGTACCTGCTTTCCTACTCTCTATTTTTCAGTTTAGGTCAGAAAGAAACTATCAAGCAAATCAATTTTTAGTGCCCCTAATAAGAATTCAGAAAGCAATATGAATGCTTACTATAAAAAAAAAAGCACACTTGAATTACTAAGGCTGAGTCATAGTATAATATATATTTTGAAAGAGATCTTGTTATTAAGAAAATATGGAATTTTTTCTATTAACATTTACTTACATATGTTGTTTTAATCTCAAGTAAAAATCTTGTTACATACAACACTTGATGATCTATTAATGAAGTTCTTGAGCCAGCAGATACAGTTATCTGTGATAAAACACAGATTGCAGGCAGTTTACGCAGTTTCTTCTGAAAGTCTGTCCATGGGCTGCATTCAGACTCCCATACAATTTTTACAACTCCTTTCATGCACTTCATTAAATTCAAACTAGGTGCCATAACGGACTTTAGAAATTCTAAGGCTTATTTTTAAAAGATTAGGTCCCTAAAATCTCAGAAGAGCATACAATTCTGCACAGTCACCTGAGAGCCTTCAGTGTCAAAATAACAGGCCAGGTTTTCCATGTGGTCACTGCCATTCCTTTTTATTTCCCCCCTCCCCACAGGAAATTTTTTTATTGACACATAATAACTGTCCATATGTGTGGGATACATGTGATAGTTTGATACATGCATACAGTGTGTAATGATAAAAATCAAAGTAATTAGCATATCTGTGGTGACATTTATCAAACATTTGTCATTTCTTTGTATTGAGAACATGCCAAACTTCCTCTTCTAACTATATTGAAATATACAATAAATTATTGATAACTATAGTCACCCTACTGCTATGGAACACTAGAATTTATTCCTTCTATCTAACTACATTTTTGTAGCCATTAAGCAACCTCTATTCAACACCACCCCTACCCTTCCCTGCCTCTGGTAACCTCTATTCTACTTTCTACCAGCATGATATCAACATATTTAGCTCTTACATATGAGTGAGAACATGGAATATGTGTCTTTCTTTGACTGACCGCCATTCCTTGACAGCAGTGTTCAAGAGCAGCTGAACCTTGGGGAAAAGCCCCAGAAGGTGAATAGATGGATGATAGAGTTCTGGGGGCTTCAAGCCATCTCAAACTCGTCCCTGTCTCTGGCTCCTTCCCTCTCGCCCTGGTGTGTAGCAGTCAGTCCCCGGCCTGGTCCATGTTTCTGAGGGAGTCAGGGCTGCTGTGTGGCAGAGTGCTGGTGTGTCCGAGCAGATGCAGGGGCCAGGCATTCCCTCCATGTCCCCACCTCCTTGTGGACCTGGATGAAGTCTTGGTCACCCAGCCAGGACCTGGTTCAAGGGCAGCCTAGCTGGTGGGGTTAGTGGGACCCTGCATTGCCTCTGACCAGTCAGTCTACTTGTTCTCTTCCCATGAGCTCTGCCAATGCCTTGAGAGGGAATCCACCACATCCTGTCCTGCCACAGCCCACTCAGCACTGCCTCTACACGGGGGTTGCCCTACGAGTGGCAGCAGGAGAGATAGCTGGCTGTGGGGATGTCCCCACTCCAGGTCACCAGAGCCACAGGGCCACCCTTGTCCTCACATCCTCCTTCCACCTGTGCCTGCTCAGCTCTGAGGCTTCGGACCTCTGGGGCCTCCAGCCTTCGCCTTTCAGTCGGTGATCGGTGAGCACGGCAGGAGTTCCAGCCCAGCTGCACTGACTGCCCCGGTGACTTTGGAAATCACATCACCTCTCTGAGACCGAGTTTCCTCAATTCTAAAACAAGAATAATGGTAGCTCTTACCTCCTTGGGTTGGTGTGTTACACGAGGGACTGCATGTGTAGTATTTAACACGGTGCTTGGCAAAGATAAGTTTTCAACCGACTTTTAGTTTAACCTCCTCCTAGTATTTCCTATTTAATTTTTTAAAATGCTTACTTTTGTTTTCCCAGTGATTAGCTATATGTGGCCTTCACATGGTCATAGGTGTTTGCATAGTTTTGGGTGCAGCAAACACATGAAAACCCTAACCTGCAAGAAGCATTTCTAAATAGATTATGAGTATAAATAGATTTGATATTTCTGATTGTTTAGAAAAATTGACCTCACTTTTTTTTAATCGACTTGACAACACTGACAAACATTTGTCAGTGTTAATCGACTTGACAAACATTTCATTTTTAAAATGAAATAAATAGCAACCTATTTACTAACTTAAAAAACTTAACTACTTTAAAATTTATTATTTTTGAAACAAAAAATAAAGGCAATTAAAGAATAACTATTATTTTTAGTTTCCTTTAAGAAATACACAAGTTATTTCTTTTATTGATTACCAGCTGGATTACATTGCAACAATACTGTTGCTAATATGATTAAGTATGGCGAAGATACCGACCCATGTTTCAGCACATGACATTACAGAGCACTGCAGCCCTGAGTGAGTCCTACACCCTGTCCGACTGAGCGGCATGGAACCTGGAAAAATGTGTCTCTTGGTGTTCTTCTTGCCTGTGACGCGCAAGCATTCCCGGCTCTCCATCACAAGCTATAATAAAAAATAAAACGAATCCCCACTGTGAGTGGCAGCTTGAAAGGCACTGAGGAATGACTGGACCCTGAGGGACCCACGGCAGATAGAACTGGCAAGATGTCATCTTTGAGAATCCTTTCAAGAACGCAATCCCATCTACTTGTTAAAATTGTGGGTTTTCTCATCCGGAAAGGAAAATAAAGTGAGATCCTAATCTTACTCTTCGTGCTGGAAAGAATGCCATATTTTTTTTTTACTACAACAATGGAAACCAGAAACATATTGAAAAGAAATTACGGGAGAATATTTTTGCACGCTCAAAGTAGGAAAGGCTTTCTTAAGTCTGTCAGAAAAGACAAGGATCTTTAAAAAAGATAAAAATAAAAGAATAAAGTCACTCACACAAACGTTAAGTAAAATTTAATTTCTTCCTAGAATAAAAGTACTATAAACAAATGAAAGCAATATTTGAACACACGAGAAAAAAGTTTATTCCATTAATATACAATTAACTACCATAAATCAAATTGAAAGGACTAGCGATCCAGGAGACCAAGGATATGAACACTTAACAGGTATGGGCATACAAATTACATTTACATTTAAGACTAGATGCTCAAAATGGCCCATCGCCTGTGGTTTGGTGGCTGCCGAGCCAGAGAGACCAAAAGCTCCCTTAGCAGCGGCCTGGCCATGTTTGCCAGAGGGCAGCTTTGGACTTGCCCGCCCGCTCTGCCATTGTCGGCCTTCATTGCACTGGTGCCTGCCTCCCATTGCCTCCGAAGAAAGGAGCCCTGGATTTGCATTCTGACATTGGCATCCGGCTGGGGGACGCTATGTGAGGGTGCCACACAGTGGGGCCTGCGCCTCTCGGTGTGGGGAGTTCTGAGGGAGTTCCCATTTGTTTGGGGTTGGATAAGCCCCAAATCATTCGAGAGAGTGAGAACTAACCCGGTTTGATTGGGCACTCCCAGGGCTTATTAGATGAAACTGCAGTTTGTTTGGAAACTCTTGAGCTTCTCTTCATATTGAGTGTTTATCTACACTGGTGTGTGGTATGTAAATGTGGAGCCTGTTAAGCTTCCTGAGTCTTATTTTTTTCTGCCTACTTGGAATTTGCTGTGAATGGAATGAGAAGCGTACACCAGGAGGTTAAAAGGAACCTCCACTGGTGGTTCCTCTTGCAGCAGGTTCTAAGGTTTGAGAGGTTAAAAGACACCTGTGTCTTAAGGTCTGGGAGATTAGAAGACACCTCTGTCCTAAGGTCTAGGAAATCAAAGACATCTCTGTCCATGAAGGCAACCTGGCCGATGCGATGCGGGGATGTCGCTGATGGGAAAGGAAAGAGAGGAACAGATGCATAACGAACACAAATTAATGAGAACTTCACAGGATCTCATGGCTACAGTTCTAGCTAAAACTATTGAAACTTTGTGTGCATGCATATGTGTTTAGATGTGCTTTATGTAAATACATGTATTATATGTTATGTCTACATGGTACCCAAATTGGCTTATAAAAAAATAATTTCTCATAAATTAAGTAAATCAGCCCAAAGGCTTTTCAAATTCACATGAATTTAGTAATCTTTGGTAAATAAATTTTTTTCCCTTTTTTTTTATTTCGGCATATTATGGGGGTACAGATTTTAAGGTTTCAATAAATGCCCATTTCCCCCCCTCCCCCCAGGTAAATAAACTTTTAAAAACAATTATTGGTAAAATAAAAACACAAATGTCTTCAAAATTGAGAACAAACATTTTTGCCTGGATTTAGTAGTCATTTTTATATTTGAGGGTGTCAGAGTTTAACATAAACTGTAAAACTATAAACCTTTGGTTCACACCTATAATTTTAGCACTCTGGGAGGCCGAGGAGGGAGAATCACTTGAGCTCAGGAGTTTGAGGCCAGCCTAAGCAAGAGGCAAGAGGACTGCTTGAGTCCAGGAGTTTGAGGTTGCAGTAAAGTACCATGGCACCACTGCACTCTAGCTGAGGTGATGAGGTGCCAGAGTGAGACTCTGTCTCCCCACCCAAGAAAAAGAAAAGAAAAGAAAACTATAAACCCAGCCCTAAAAATAATGAACTGTGTTTATGTGATTTTTGATAAGTTGATGTAATGAAAATAGCTGGATCTCCTGAGTTAATGGCAAAGTTACCCATGTGTTTATCTTTAAGTTTCTTGTTTAGGTAAAAAGTAAGCATGCCTAAACAAAAAAATAAGTGTCAGCATTAAAATAAATAAAACTCTTAAGTAAATAATAGCATAAAACGGAAACTTATGGTCAATGGTTTATAAAGCTATTTTGGTTTTGGTCTATTAAGTCTAATTATTAATGCAGTCTCTTCCATTGACTTCACTATCTGTGGAAAGGTACATACAAAATTTGTTTAAATCAAATTAGAGGCTTCCCTTAGGTCTGACTTATTCTAGATTTTTTCTGCGTACGAGTTGCAAGCCAGCCTGTTATGCATACACTGTATTGCAATAGCAAAGGCCTTTTGCCTAACAAAATTTAAAAAAAAATCCCTAAATAATTTTTGCACAGTAATTATTCTTAGAATCCAAAGAGAATCTCAAAACAATCTTATTCTTTGGAAGTATTACATGTACTCAAATTTACACTTAAGTAAATTTATATTATTTTAAAAATAGCTTGATTTTGATCGTTATGTAAAAATGTTATGGCTTTTTGTCATTATTTGAGATGCTAAGAATTGATGTTAGAGATATACTCAATCTATTGTTAGGTGATGTCATGTCATTAATTTTATTTTGAGATGTCGGCATATTAAAAGATGTGATTAGTTAACATCTTTAAGTAAGATGTGTTCTAAAACTTGTACTATATTTACAGAACTTGAAGATGTTACATTATTCAGAATAGCAAATCTTACTAGGATACTTATGTTGGTTATCTTTGTAAGTTTTTTAAGTTTTAAAGTAATAATTAAAACTATATTCTGTGATTGTTTCTTGGTCTATGTTTTAGGATAATTTGCCATAGCCCGTTTACAGGACGGAGGATGAACACAGAACACAAAACACAAATGCAGAACACAAAGACACACATACAGACGGTTGACTGGAGTAATAATACACCGGGTCAGTTTTATTTTTATACTCTAAAAAATTAAAGTTAGTTCCTTGTATGTAACCACCCAGGCATTTCAGCAATGGCCATAAATTCTGGAATGTGTAGCCTTAGGGAAGCAGATATCCCCTGGCTCACTATTTCCAGGCAGTTGCTCTAGGCGCTAGGCATAGATCACGGACCGAGATTAGCAAGGGTGGGCAAGGCAAGCCACAGGGGGCATTTCTCATCTCCAGCTTCTCTTAGGGTGATCCCCTAAGATCTTCGGCTGAACCCCGTCGTCTGTGCCTGGCTTAGGTCGTCCCTCCCTTGAGGGGTCTTGCCTGTCATTGTCTAACCAGCCATCTTATGGGGTGTACACAGCAATCACAGGAACAATGTGCTTATCGTGTGGCCTCCAGACCCCCGAATGCCATGGGGCAGGGCAGCTCTTGCTTATTTGCAACTCAGGTCCTTTGTTACGCCTCTAGGCAACAACCTTGTTTATCACAAGGACCTTGTCCGGAACACATTACTTTCAAACCCTCTGGGCAGAACATATTCATTACTCACTAACTTTAATTCTTAAACTAGGAAAATATATGTCAGTCCCCTACAATAATTTTCTTTCTCTTTTTCTCCAATTTTTGTTAAGAAAATATGTTTAGCTATTAAATTCATTTAGGCATTGAATGACTTTGCTGAGGGCACAATTATGTTGGCTGTATATCTCATAATTACAGGCTATAAAAATGATTAACAGAAAATGATTTGAAATGATAACTGGCATCTAAGTATTCTGCCTCCCAGCTGCACTCGTGCTAAAGTTATAGGTTTTCTTCACCCTGTTACTTTAAGAGGCTCCACCCTAAAGCCAATAATGGAATAAAGAAATGAGCTAAATTGAAAAGGCCACCTATCATGCTACATCAATCTACAGTTGGCTCTTTGTAAAAGAAATTTCTAAAACTCTACATTTGTAAGAGGACCTCCCACTCTGCACCTCAACCACTAAAAACTTCTAGGATATAAAAGACAATGGCTCGAAGTTTAGATAGCAAACCCTATCTTTGTTTGAGTCTAAGTTCTGTGCATTGAGATGTAAGTTTTCTACCTGGTTTTGTTAGGTAGTTAGCCAGGGATTCTAGGTCTCCTAGGGATGAATTGCCCCACCTGGGAAGAAGGACAAGGTTGGGCCCCAGGCGCCCATTGTGGTCCTGCCCCACTTTGATATCCTGCCCTGAGCTACTGCCATACAATGGGGAGGAGGGAGCACCCTAGGAATCTGCCAATCAGAACTTAGTGTGCTAACTATAAAAGAATGCAGAGGACTCTCTAGCCCACAGGACAAGTGGCATAGGTAACATAGAGTCTGGAAGTGACCTAGAACACCCTGCATGCATAGTAAGAATCAGGTCATGCAAATCCCTACTGTCCAATGGAAGTCGTTCCATATTGGCCTCTGAACCATGGGGGAGGTCTCAATCCCAGCACTATAAAGCAAGATGCAGACCATGACAGGGCCCTTATTTTGGACCCTTCCTTTTGCTTGCCCTTTGCTGTGACAATGAGTCTGGTCATCATCCGTTGAGTGTGTATCACACTCTGTAATCCTGTATCTTGCTCTTGCTCTATAATCCTACCTTTCTGTCCTCAATAAACGTCATTTTCATGCTTGCCTTACTTTCGTGTGTCAGGTTATTCTTCAACCGTGAGCATGCCAAGAACCAACATTTAAGACTGAAACCTGACAGTTACAAGTCTTTGGAAATGCAAATTTAGAGTTACCTAGCAATAATTGTTTAGGGCAGTAAAACAAGTAATCAAGAAATCACTTACCTAAAGTGGGGGAGAGAAACAATTTGAAAACTGGCAAATGAAAAAAAATCTTATAAATCTATAATATCTGCTTCTGACTGTGTGTCATAGTTTCAAGGTTCTTTTCTGTAATCCTAAAGTAAATTAAGTAGTAGATAGTCATAAAATACCTGAGTCATATCTAGAAACATAAGTTTAACTTCAACAGTTCATAATCAGCTATGGTCCAAGATTTGGTTCTTTAAGAAAAAGTCAGAGAAAGAACTGAAATACTTTTTTATGACTTTTTATTTAAAACATTACTGATTCTTTTTACTTTGTTTTCCCAGTGTCCAGACAAATATGAAGTAAATAGCAAAGTTTACCTGCTACCTCCAAAATTTAAAAACTATTCCATTGCCAATGTCCTGCTGCTAAAATTACAATCATCCTCCCTCTAGGCCCAGGGACTATCACAGAAGAGTGGGGGTTGTGAGAGTGTAAGGGCTGATTTCAAAGGATGGAATTAGTTCAGCCCCTCCAGATCAAGGAGGTACACACAGATGCCTAAACAGCTGGCAAAACAGGGACTTTGCCTTTTTGGCCCACAGTGCACAGGCATCCATCCCAACCATAATTTCCTGCTTCCCACAGACTTAAAAGAAAATTACAGAGAGGATATCAAGATATCTGGTGACAGAGCTAATGGGTAGGCCAACAGGTAATTGAACCACAAGCCCTACCCCCTGGGATTTATGCCCAGAAAAATAAATGAATTACACTAACTACACTGATTCATAAAGTTATTTGGAAAAACTTTACCTCTCAAAACAAGAAAATTCAATATGGACCAGAAATTGAGTAATTAAAAGCCATTTTACTGTCCAGGAAGGTAGACATCATGTACTGCTGGGGACTTCAGAGAATTGCCTATGGTAGACATGAAGGCCAAAAGAACAACCCAGCAATTGTCTGACCAGCTGGCCTTAATTCCCTTCCTCCAATTAGATTGTCAGGGAGGGGACTCCTATTTGTACAACAGTACCTTAGTAAATGATGTTTCCCCAGGGTCTAGGGAAATTGACAACACACTAGATCTGAGAGGGACAGGTGAACAGGAGTGGGAATAGTTGATGCACCATCTGAGTACATTTTTGTATGTGGGGTCAATGGGAAAAAAAAAACAAACAACTCCTTGGGCTTTGTATAACAGAGGGAATGGCCTGAAAAAGGGTAACATGTTTTATGAGCTGTCTCTTTAAACACTCCCCACACAATCTTTTTGGGAATTAAAACGTATATTCCTGCCTGAGGCCAGTAATCAGAGGGGCAGGGGAGTGTCCTTTGTTCATTGCACCACAAGAGATAGCTGAATGGAATTGTTCAGATGGAGGTCACAAGAGTGTCTTCACTAGAGATGGGGTTGATCAGCACCATCAACTATAGTTAAACAGCAATAGCCCCAAGATGAAAAATCCTTTTAAAAGCTCTGTATTTCTGCTTATAGATAAGACAATGGTACTTTAAGACATGAGTATGCCATTCTCATTTGCTGGCAAATTAATAAACTTCTCTTTCCTTCTCTTCAAACCACTTGTCTTCATTCTTCTGATGCAGCCTTAGGGACAAGTACTGAACTTTCAGTAACACTATGACTATCTAAGCAGCTGGACAATGAGGGACACTTGCTTGTTGGAAATCCATACCACCCACTTTTCAGTCCATACTAGGTCAAAAGCTGCCCACAAAACTAGCTTGCTAAACTGTTTTCCTGAGTGACTAGAGGAATTTTGGGTAGAAATTCCATCTTGCGGACACTGGGCCAATATTTCCTAGGAGGGATCCCAGAGAGGGATGGGTGCTCCTTTTGACATACTTTGCTGCATTAGTGGAGAAGGGGGTGACAACTCAACAACATGCACTAAAGAGTTTCAGTTACAAGTCCAACATTTTCACTCTTCCTCATACTCCAATTACATCCCATTTTAGCAGGAAGCAGCCAGACAGATCAATGTCCTGATTCTCCAAGAATGAGGAATGAACTAAAAAGAAGGGGGAGAATTATAACTGGCTCCATGAACAAATTTCAATGACGCCTATGTTTTTTATAATTTTCTCCCTTAACCAACTACTTGACCTTGTGAGTTGTTTCCCAGAAATGATAGATTTTCTGCAAGACAAAGGAGTTGAAATTCTGAAGGCCTCAGGGAAGACTTCCTGATGCCAGGACTCACCATTCCCCTAGATCTGCACCAAAGCACAGGACTCCTTCTGACAAAGCCCACCATCTCCATTACTTGAAAAGACTAATGAGACAGCTTCTCCCATTCTCCCAACAAGGCAAGACATCTGTCATACTAAAAAATTCCTTTCCCCTTTGGCCAAAAAAAAAAAAAAAAAAAAAGAAAAGAAAAAGAAATCACCCATAATAAAAGAAATGCAAGTTAAAACTATAACAAATATCCATTTCCAATTGTCAAATTGATAGAGATCAAAACATCTGACAATACCCTGAGTTGAGGAAGATACAAAAATTAGGTATTTCCATATGCTGTTGATGGGAGTGTAAACTGATATAATCCTTTTGGAGAGCAATTTATCAGTGACTAGCAAATTAAAAACACACATATCTTTTAATTTAAAAGTTCTATATTTTTTAAGTATAAGCTCAAAAGGATATTCATTGCAGCATTGCTTATAATAGCAAAAAATTGGAAAGAACATAAGAATATATAAGTAAGAATTTATATAGATAATGAACACTATAGAAAAACAGTAAGACCATTCTGCTTGTACTAATATGTACTGATCACCAAGACAGGTAGATGAATATAGAAAAAAAGCATAAAAGACAATGTTATAGTGTTATCTTTTTGTGTGTGTTTGGGGAATAAATATTTACATGTACTTGTATACTGATGTGTGTGTATCTATACATACACACAAAGAGAAGAATACACAAGAAATTGGTAGCAGACATCCAGGGGTTAACCAGTACCTGAGGAGCAGGGGTGAAAGGGAAATGTATTTTTCACTATTTATCCCTTTACTGCACCTTTTGATTTTTATACCATGTGCATGATTTACTTAGTTTTTTTTTTTAAATAGAGTCTTTGCAGTCAAACAATTCTGTAGCAAGTCCCATTTCTACCACTCTAGACAGATTTCTTAACCACTCATCCTTATAATGAGGATAATGCCCTAAGTGGAAAGTGCTTGCTGTTCTTTTTTTTATTATTATTTTATTTTTAATTTAAGCAGCAAATCTTGAACAAAAGCAATGGTTGCTTGTGATCGATTCTCAGGCGTTGTGCTGGTTTATGGGATACTTGGGGCAATGGCTTCCTAGATGACATGACAGTTGTTTCTGCCACCAGTATTTCTTTCCCTTCTTCTGGAAATTACATTCAGACACTCCTTTGGAGAACTACCATCTTCCCAATTCTCAAGTCACTTGTTTTGAGTGGACCTGTTGCTCTGTGCTGGGAGTCGACATGGAACCAAGACCTGGTCAATCAGAGTTCTGCATTGTTTGGTTATAGTGAGGTAGAAAGCAATAATTTTGCATGACTGTTTTCAACATGTCATGATCAGTGCTACTCTCTATTGCATCTCTTCCTGCCCAGACCCATATGTTGCTCACTGTTTGAGAGCAGATTTCATTTTCCATGTGGACCCCAACTCACAGGAAGTTCATTTCCTGCTAGCATCACAAGTGCCATTTTCAATAAGCCATTCCATTCTTCTAAGAGGTCAGCTGCTTCTGCACAATAAGGTAAATGCTAAGATCTACAGATTCTGGGAGCATTAGCACATCTCTATACTTAATTTTAGCAAAATTTTTAGTGGTTTGAAGTGCAAAGTGTTTTCCTTCCAAGTGTGGCTATATAATTGCTTCCCGCCCTGCCCTCCGCATCTGGGATAAGATTCCACTTGGGAGTCTGTCTAGAGGAAATGGTATAGATCCGGTGAAACACGGGGCAAATTAGCGTCCCAGGTAGGTAGTCCCATAGCATGGGGTAGAAGGAGCGACATCTGCTGGCATCGGAAGGTCAGTGAGTTTAGCTGGGAGGTAAGCAAAATTTTCCAAATCCTCCCAAGGATCACTTCTCCAATTTTCAGAGTCTTTTTCTCTCCCAAGCAATGCATTTTCATATGAGAAATCTGAAAGCTCTTTGAATTCAACCTATGTTGTAATTCAACAAGCCATAAGGTCCAACTCTGTGATTGATTTTTGGCTACATCAGCCCAGCAGCCACAAAAAGCAGATTCTTTTAAGACTAAATATTCCCTGGCTCTCTAACCACATTGAGTGGATAATTTAAAGTCCTGAATTTCTCATTTCTTTTTTTAATCTCTCCAGTGTAGTTTTCAGCAGCCAATTTATGCCTGTTCATCATGTCCTCATACTATGCCATGGCCCTTATCCTTCAGTCCATCAAAGCTGGGTTTTCTATTTCATTACAGGTGAATACAGGTGACAACTTTACTGCTTCACCACCAGCTGCCAAAAATTACAATTATCCCACCATTTAATGGGATCCTCACTTCCCTCCATCCCAAATAGGTTGAATACCTAACCTACGGCCTCAAACATTGTTATCAATCAGGATTCAGTTACAGATAACAGAAAACTCTATTTTAAGCAGAAGAGAATTTAAATCAGAGAATTAAGTCCTTATAAAATTATTGAAAGACATAGAGAATTGTAGTCTAGCCTGGCCTCCAATTCATCTTCCTGAAATAATTGCAGAAAGATTCTATAATATAGGCCTACAAGGGGGCTGCTATCTCAACCATATTTAGGAAAGTTGGGAATCTGGAAGCTGTCCTTGGAACTGTTGCTCCTACAACACATACTTTAGCTACAATCCAGGGATCTGGAAGGTGCAACTGTCAGTTGCAGAGCCATCCTGCTCCTCTAAGGCCCTGGACTATACCCTAGAACTACAAAGCTGCGGAATAGACCTAGGGCCTCTTCTGCAGGTGAAAATTCCAATTTCTGTACAGTCATGTTTATCAGAAAATCAGAAGAAACTGAAAAAAAAAGAACTCGTGTCTTACTTCAGTGTCAAATTTTGTGCATCCCATCTAATTGCAGAACCTAATTCTTGAATCCCGGCTTCAGGCAACTCTGACAGGTACAGATTTTAGCTTTTCCTCTGCAGTTTAGGAAGTCATGCAAGAAGAGCCACATCCCCCATAAAGCAAAATTCTAAAAGCTTGAAACAAATGACCTCATTTATTCTTGGATTTGTATTAGACGTGGTTCTTGGATGCTTCATATTTACAAAATGTTAATAAGCTAAATTTTGAGTCTAAAGCTTAAGCACAATTTTTTTCTCAGCTAACTTCCAATGAGTTGGGCCTATACTAGTGCTTGAGCTTCCTTCTCTATGTGGTCAAGGGCTAAATTCTAAGTAAAGCAAATTAACTTCTAGGGATTTGTGAACTGAAAGAGTTTAAAAACATTGCTTCAAATACGATAGCTGTAACAGCAGAATATTATCTGCTTGAGGGTAGTTTCTGTTTTGCTTTTTCTGTTTGCTTCTTAGAAAATGAACATATATCTCTTTTTATTTACATTAAAGGACAGAAAAGACAAATTATATATGATTAGGTACAGTAATTTCCTGAAATGATGAATATTAAAATGACTTATGTGCAAAGGCAAAATAGAGCAGATGAGTCCTGAGACACATAGAAGTCCCTAGACAGCAACTGGCCCACTTGCAAATAGACTGAAGTACCTGCAAACTCTCAGACAAGATCTGTACAGCCACATTTGATGGGTTAGTGTTTTAAAAATATGGGCTAATCTTTAACGGCATGGGTTCACTTAAATAGAGAAGAAATATGGATTAATCAAAGAAAAGAAAAACTTTATACTTCTAAAATTATTTATGTTGATGGTTTGTGTTTAAAAAGCAAAAATGAATTGAGTGCACATATGTTCAATGGATTGGTATAAAAGGAGGGGAGGAAACCAAAGTTATGGCAATCACTTTTAAACCTAATAAGAGTACAGCAGTGAAAAATCATTTAAAGTTTTTCCTTAATTTTTCTCTGCACTTGGGCACATCCTAGCACACACTTTGGAGAGGAACCAACCCATTCATGAATGATTTTTTAAAAATTAACTTTTGCAACTAGGGCATCCCATTTGCAATTTGTTTGCTAGCATATATAGTCTACATTTCTACAAATTGGTTTTATGTATTGCCATCTTAGAAAGAATAACAAGGAAACTCAATTTCAACTTAAATTCAGTGAGAGAAGAATGCCAAAGCTCAGATCTGGGCCCTGTGGCTGAGAACTGTGCCTGCTGTGTTGCTTGGTTGGGCAGCGATCCTGTGACTCTCTGATCCACAAATTTGCCCAGTTCTTCATACCTTTGTGGATATTTCCGGTACATGCGTGTTCTTAAATGACTGACATCTCCCCACCCCACACACAGACTTCTTAACGTGACTTGAGCATGGTTTTTGCACTTACATATTCAAAAGAGTGTAATTTAATAAATGGTTTATTACTATGGTATTCCAAAAACAAAACAAGCAAGAAGAGCAGGGGAAAAAAGAGACAAACAATTGGTTAGGAGAACAGGGGAACAAATAGCATAGGCTAATGAAATTCAGTGTTCAGTTTGAAGAAAACATACACCCTGTGTTTTTCGAATCTGGTGAGTGAATCCATCTATAAATCTCTTCTTCTAGCATACAGACTTGAACTAACTCATCAACTTTCCAACAGACTGGTGTCTCCACCCAGCTACTCATTCCAGAGTTATAGTTATTGAGTCAAATGCCTTGGCTATTGTAAGAAAATTCCACAAGTAACAATTACTATACTTGGCAGAAAGCCTGGTAATACCCAGCTAGAGCTTTATTTTTTTGTTGAATTAAAAATACATTTTTAAAATATTTTTCAGATTTATTGCTACTTAGGAAAGTGTATTATCAAAATATAAAATGAAGAAAGAACTAAAAGAAGCAATTTAAGCTAACATTATAACATTCCAAATCAATATACTATATAACTGCAATCTAAGTATAATTGAGTTCCTGCCCCCAAATGGCCTATTCTCAAATAGTAAATAAAAGCATTTGGAATCCTTACTAAGTCTCTTGGTGGGGGAAAATGCCTGAAAACAGACAGTGTATTGTTAATATAAGCCACATGACTTAACATTCTTTTTCTGGATAGTTTGCTTATTCCTGGTCTCGTCACAAAACTCTACTCAGTCCTTTAAAATGGGCCCCACTGCCACCCTTTCCTCTTACCTTCCTCTTTCCAGGGCTGTCACTTTGCCAAGGCCAGCTCCTTACCGACGGCTCTGGCTGCCTACGGTGACTTGCCCTGCTGTGCGCAGCGTCTGCCAAGTGTATTCTCATCCTATGTTTGGATTGTTTTTCTCATAAGAATTATCCTATCACCCAAACTCTGCATAGAAAATGAGGTCCAGCCAATAAGAATTTTTTTTCTCCTTGGAAGAAAACAAAGGCGTGAGGGAGGCCATGGATGTCTGGATATTAATATTATTTTTTCCATTACCCTTTTCCCCATTATTCTTTATGGACTTCTACCAAGAGCAGAATGCCATAGGTGTTTGGACAACCCACTCACCTCTCATCACATTCTAACATACTTTTCTTCTTTACCTAGGTCAGGCAGGCTTACAACCAGGTACTCTGGAAGGTGCCCCATGCCTATGTCTATCTAAGTTTCTCCTAGAAAATTGGAAAGACAATACAGTCGTCCCTCTGAATCCATGGGGGACTGGTTCCAGTATCTCCTTCAGATAAGAAAACCTGTGGGTGCTCAAGTCTCTGATATAAAATGGTATCGTATTTGTATAGAACCTATGCACATACTCTCATATACCTTGGATCATTTCCAGATACTTATAATACCTAATGCAATGTAAATGCTACATAAATAGTTGTTATACTGTATTGTTTAGAAAGTAATGACAAGAAAAATGCCTGCACGTGTTCAGTACAGATGCAATTTTTCTCCTGAACATTTTTGATCAGCACTTGACCAAACCCACAGACGGGAAACACAGAGAGCTGATTGTACATCACCATTAGGATTTCCGTCCCCACCTACCAAGGTCCTTATTTTCATAATGTGAGGATGGAGGTAATTTCACAGAGTTCTTTCTGTCACATGGGCAGTTGGTCACTAGATGACCTGCACCAGGGCAACAGAGGCAGTATGGTATAAGCCAAACAACTCGAGTGTTAGGGAACATGAATTAGTCCAGAAAAATTTTCCTCCCGTCCTGGGTACTGTAAAATGTAGGAAATTGACCAGCTGAAAAATTATACTGAAATTAAATAAGGAGCACAGTGCCCAACCTAAGCTCCTGGCAAAACGGGTCAGAAACCTCACTTTAGAGCACCCTACTTCAAGAGCCTGGGTCAGCCTTGCCTCAATCCTTAATCCTCAAGTCTCCCCAGAGCTGGAATGTAGGTTCCACACATTCGTAACGCTCCTGCAGGGCAGCTACACTCATCTCTTGGTCCACCTAAGCCCTGTTTAGCATTACTAAAAAAATCTGGGGAGAATATTGGGAGGTATTCCCAATATTCTGCAGTAAAGTTGAAGATTCCTTAATGTTTTCTCAAGCCTAAGACTGTTTAATAATTCTTCATTATCAATTCTTCCTTGATCAGGCAATTCTGAGCTGGAATCATACTACTATTGCTAATACTAATTAGCAATACTGGGATAATGCTAATCATCCCAGAGGATGACTCGTTTTAGTCTTTTGCTGTAGGAATACCAAAGCAGAGCTTCTACCCACTCACAGTGATGAACTTGACATATGAATTCCAGCAACTCTCCATTCTGCCACATGCTCGTTCTGAGTAAGCCCACTATGGAAAGGAAAATATGTTGTGGCTCTGAGCCCACCAGACCTACAGGAAACATTCTTTTCTGTCTCCAAGGAGTTCTACTAATGTAGTTTTAAGTCATTCACTGACCACACCTAAAATTCCATTTTTGAGGGTTCCTGGTGAGGCACCTCCCATAAATTTCTCAAATTCACAGTAGTAAGAAACCTCTATCAGTAAATCCCAAAACTGTCTGAGTTGAAGTCTCCCAGTGAAAGCCATATTCTGGGGATATGGAGTTCTTGGAAGGGGACTAGGGACATTAAACATATGATTATGTTTATCAAGATCTTTTTTTCTCCCAGGAATTATCATAAGAAATTGAGAAAAATTTAAAAAAAATGAAAGTCTGTTGAGAATGGATTAAAAACCATGCTATGATTCAATATCACATGTCAATATTTTAGACATTTTTAATAGATACCTCACACAGTGCTACATAAATTTAGGCCTATATCTAGAATATCCTGTCCTCAGAATGGCATTTTACTTCACTACAGCTCCATGACATTTCTCTGGCCTTTGGTATTATTCTAAAAACCATTGCCACTGTGTCAGGACCACTTCACACTTTATAACCATTTTGGTAATAGTTAGTAAGCATGGGGTAAATGTTTATTTCTAGAGATTATTATACTTTAGGCTCAAAGTCCCAAGAAGTGGTCCCTAAAACATAACCCAAACATAAGTTGGGCTCTGTACCAACCCAGCAGAATGTCAATTCAACAAATAATAGTCAATCATCCTAATAGTCATTAAGCAATTAGAAACTTTATTTAGTCTCCAAGAAAAATGCCAAAATAGAGAGCACATACTTAAGATGTAGCCATTCTTCTTTAAAAATCTTTTAGAAATATCTTCAGTATCAATCTTTGGCCAATATGAAATAAACATTGAATATTTAGGACAGATCTCCATTCTCTTACAACATGTTAGAGTCTAGCCTCTCAGAAATTATTAACAAGTTGGAGTTCCATTATGAAAAACTTTTCCTTTTAAAAAAAGATGATTATGTATAATGTAAGATATTGTAGCAGTGTTTTATCTAGTGGTCTCTTGGTATCATCAGGAAAATATATTATTTACTTCTAGAAAGAATCAACTTGTTAATATCCACTATTGATAAGGAAATGAGTGAATTGTGTCAACTTTGTTCTCACTGGTCACTTGTTTATATAGTTTATTCTTAGTACAGGGTAATAGCATAATAACAATGTGTTAATAAATAAAACAGTAACTTCTGTTTATATTCATTCTTTGTTCCTTTAGCTAGTTGTAGATGATTTTTTTTTGAAGCCTCTAAGGGGGCACTTAGGGGGGAAAAGCCTATTTGATTGTGTGTACAAGTGTTAACATAAACAAAATCTGTTATAGTAATTTGTGGATTTCCTCTGTGGTTTGCTTGAAAGATCACTAAATGATCACTAACACTTCACATATGAAAATATCGCCATTTGGACTGCAGCTGGAACTGCTCTTAGCTGGGGCCCTGTTATCTCCCAAACTAAGTCACAGCATTTTAAAGAGCCCTATCTCAGTGCTCATCCATGCATTCTGTCACATAAGCCTTGGAATTTAGTGTTAGGTCATCTGAAAGTATTTCTTCCCACCTCATTCACGGTTCACCATGCAGTCATTGTTGAGATGCCCAAAGACCATTCTCAACACAGGGCAGTTCATGAAATAACCCAGGGTCCTACGAGGATGTAAAAGATTGGTCAGTTAAATGAATTATTCAATTTATAAATGAAAATTTAAATGAGATAACCCTAAATCTATTTAGTCTACTTTAAAACTTCTTTGTTTACAATCAAGTTACCTTTAGCATTTTAAAATTAAGAAACATGTAGATTTTTTGGTGCGTGTAAATGTGAGGGCCTGACTAGAGCCAGATTGGTGTGGTCAAGCACTGGGCAATAGTCCCCATTCACCTCTGCCAAGACCCTGTCATTTTAATAAGATTAAGGTTTCAATTGCTTCAGCCCAAGACCTCTCTGGAGCAGAGGCTCTGCTATTCTGGTGAAATTATGCCCATTTCTCTCCCAAGTGAGTAAATACTTAAGTTCCCATGCTGAGAGAGCTGAAGTGACTTTTCACTTGGCACACTGATTTGGAGAGTATAATACATGTTTGTTGAAACCATGCTGGGCTGGGACAAAGCATTTTTATGATTACTACTTATTAACATGTATTAAGAACAGATATGGCACTTGGTCCGCACACAATATGTAAAAGAAGTCATCATTCCTATAGATGAGAATGAACAGCTTGGGTGAATAATATTATTGATGAAAACTATGTCCTTACAGAAATGACAGACATTGGAAGTGTAATTACAGGTGAGGCCAGCTTTCCAAAGAAGTCTAGAACGCTATGCATGTGCAAAAAGAGAAGGAGCTGACCTTGTCTCAGGGTTAAGGGAAAGTCTCCAGGAAGACATGCCATTTAAGCTGACACTAGAAGAATGAGATGGAGCTGGCTAGCGAAAGAGTAAAGAGCAGTTTATGCAAAGGGATGACAACATGTAAAGGCCCTGAGGAGGGGGGACAAGGCACTTTGGTCTGGAAAGTGCAATGAATAGCCCCAATGCAATGGAGGTAAGGCTTTGGGGAGGCGAGGGTGGCGGTGGTGGTGCAGAGTCTGCAGAACTAAGAGTAGGCAATAACAGGGCCCATTAGACCATAGTATGCACTTTTTACTTTACCCTAAGGTAATGAGATTCCCCTAAACTGTTTTGATGACAGAAATGGCATGGTCAGATTTAATTTTGCAGAAAGATCACTCCAGCTGCAGTATGGAGTATTTGAGTGGTGGGCATGGGTGAATGTGAGGAAGTTGGTTAGGAGGCCATTACCCACGAGAGAAATGGTTGGGGACTTGCACAGGGATGTTTGAAATGGAGATGAGGAGAAGTAGAAATGCCCAAGGAATATAAATGAGGTGCAATGGACCATATTTGGAAATGGATTGACTGTTGGGGTAAGAGACAGAGTGACCTCAGGGATGAGTCTCAGTTTTCTGGAATAGTGATCTGGGCTTATGGTTGCTAAGATAGAGAATGATAAAAGAGAATTTTGGTCCCCAAAACGAATAAGTTTGAACATGTTATGTTATGTATTAAGAGTTTTGGAATACACATACACACACACATACACATCTATGTATAAATGTATTATAATGTTTTATTGAAAAATATTTCCTTTTTATCTATTAAGTGAAGAATATTTTCATATGTACAAATACTTCTTCTGTCTTTTCCTATGAACCTCTGTTATTGATTCTGTAACAGGCTAAAAATATTTAAAAAGCAAATAAAATACTTTATACTTTCTCTTTATCTCTTCATTTTTTTTTATCCCTTCATTTTTTATGGGTCACCATAATGAAGAAGTATTAATCTTTTAGATTAAACAAGTGAATATTTTGGAAGTATCCAATTTTTTCTAATATTGTGAGTATGTGAAAAGAGTCATTTATGTTCTGTTCAATAGATATTTTGTGGTCAAAATCATTTTCACCAATAAATTGACCCACTCCAAATAGAATAAAATATATATCACATATATTATTTCTGATACAAAAATGTAGCTGAATGTGGCCATATGAGTGAGTCCAAGTGATAACAGCAGAAGAACCACTCATCTTACTCCCAGGACTGTGAAATAATAGTATGTGTATTATTTTAAGGCACTAAATTTTGGAGGGATGGTTTGTTATATAGTAGTACTTAATTAAAATGGGGCTTTTAAAAATCATTACCTTCTTTCTAAAAGTCTTCATGTAGAATCATTGCTTGCGCTCTTCTCTTATTTATATCCACCAGTTCTCTTTTCCAGTTTCTTATTATTATCCTCCTTAAATGTTGATGAAGAAAAGTTTTTAAAGAAGATATAGTCAATATATAAAATCAGTCATCTTTCTATAAACTAGCAAAAAACAAGAAAATTAAATTTAAACATTTTCATCTACAATAACCTTAAAACACATGACATACGTAGGAACAAATTTTATAAATAGAGATGCAAGCTTTCTACACTAAATATCATAAAAAAATAAAAAAAAACATTGCTGAAATAAATTAAAGAAGACCTGAATAAGTGGAGCAATATACCATGTTCATGCATAGGAATATTCATATTGTTAAAATGTAAATTATCTCCAAATAGATCTATAGATTCAACACAGCCTCAGTCAGAATTTCAAGAGTTTTAAAAATGGAAATCGACAGTCTAATTGTAAAATGTATATAGAAATGCAAAGGTCTGTCAGAGTACTAAACCAGTCAGAATACATTTGGAAAAAAACCTGAAGTTGGAGGACTCACATTACCTGACAAAGACTTACTACAAAGCTGAACCAATCAAGACAATATGGCTTGGGTATATTGATATGTAAACAGATCAGTGAAACAGAAATAGATCCACGCATGTAAGGTAAACTGATATCTGACAAGGGGGCCAAAGTACACCTTAAAGAAAAAATAATGTTTTCAACAAATAGCTCTGGATCCAGTGGATATTCATGTGGTAAAAAATAAACCTTAACTCCTACCCCTTATCATACACAAGAACATTCTGAAATTGATAAGAGACCTAAACATAAAGCTAAAATTTGAAAACTTCTAGAAGAAAATATTTGTGGCCTTAGGCTAGAAAATGATTTCTTAGAATACAAAGAATACTAACCATAAAAAAATTGATACTGGACTTTATCAAAATTATAAACTCTGTTCTTCAAAAGACATCATTAAGAAAATGAAAAAGTAAGCCCACAGACTGGGAGAAAATATTTGTAATGTATATGTCTCATATGAGTGTTATATCCAGAATGTATAGAAAATTTTTACATCTCGATAAGAATATAAAAAGAAATTGGGCAAAAGATTTGAATAGGTATTTCACAAATATGTAGCACATGGAAAAATGCTTACAGTCATTAAGGAAATGCTAATTAAAATGACAATGAGATACCACTTCATATCGAATGGCTAAAATGAAAAAGACTGAAATATCAGGAGTTGGGAAGAATGTGAAACAAGTGGAACTTTATATGTGGCTGCATGAATATAAAGACAATACAACTCCTCATAAAAAGACTTGCCGGTTTCTTATAAAATTAAACATTCTCCTACTCTAAAGATGCAGCAATTCTACCTCTAAGTATCTGCAAAAAAGAAGTGAAAACATGCATCCATAAAATAATTTGTAGGTGAATGCTTATAGCAGCTTTATTCATAATAGCCCCAATTTGGGGTGGGGGGAACCCAAAAAACAAGTGAAAAATAAACAAATCATGGTATGTTCTTAGCATGAAATACTCCTCATCAAGAAAAACAAATGCACCCTTGACTAAGCAATAACATGAATGAATCTTACGGACATGAAGCTGAGCAAAAGAATAGACATAAAAAGGAATCTGCTGTATAATTCCCACTTATCTGAAGTTTTGGAGCACATAAAGCTAATCTAGGTGGAACAAACAAATCATAACTGTGGTTAACTAGGGAAGGGTGAAGTGGGCTCAAGACTTTGTGGAAGAATGGAAATATTCTATATCTTGATTGTGGTGCTGGTTACAAAGGCATGTACATTTGTTAAAACACATTGAACTGTACACTTGAAAGTTGTACCTCTTATTTTCTGTAAATTATATCTCAATACTGTTGACTTAAAAAATATGCCTGCCCCAAAGTAACAAAACAGGCACCTTGAAAAGTAAAGAATGTCCCTTTTCCATGTTTATAGAAAATGTCTTTCTGCATGATTATCTGTATACAAATAGTCTTTGTCGACTTTCAAATTCTAGTGTCCAAGTACCAAGTAGTAACAACAATTACCATCTACTCAGTGCCAAATATAAGCCAGATTCTCTGCCATAGCCTTAACAAACATTTCATTCTCACAACAACCCTGCAAGATAGGTCTTATTATCTTAATTTTGGTGGAGAAACTCATGTCTCAGAATAGTTAAGTAATTCATCCAAGAACATACTGTTAGTAAATAACAGAGGTAAGAGATATCCAAGGACAGTCTATCTCCATCACCAACGTTCTTTCTACTACTTGTCACCTTCTCAGCTAACATGTATGTCACACTCATCCCAAAGCCATTTACCCATAGGCAGTAGGGTAACAGTTTTTGCTAGTCTAATAATTTGATTGGCATGGCGACATTCTCCTTGTCATGTAATGTCAAGTGATCTTTAATGACTCACTCAGCTTATTTTTTTCAAATAATTAAAGAAAGAAAAGTTAAAGAAATAATTATCCACTTCATGTAACAAGAGTTTTATATAGTGGCTTATAAAGGCTAGGTCTGGGTTCAAGATCCAACTCTGCCAAGTTTTCACTGTTGCTTAATCTTCCTAAGCTTCAGTTTCTTATCCATGAAATAAAAGTATTAAAACCACCTCACAAGGTTGCTGTGAGGATAAAATGAGGTAATACATTCAAGCAGTTTGCATAGCGCCAGGAACATAGTAAGTGACAAGAAACAAAAATGGTTATTATTAAAGAGAGGATAGGTACTGTCCTGTTAAAGAGAGTGATTACATTGCTTATTTTTTAAATTATTTCCTTCTCTAGTAGGCATCCATTTAGCAGTGTGAAAAGGCCCCGTGTATTCAGCTCAGTTTTTAAGACATTGGAGATTCCTTAGCCACAGATAATTTTGAGGCTGTATAAATTCGTTTAAGATTTCCACTTACTAATCATTTAATATTTTTGTTCAATGAATGCATTTAATATTTTCCAATGTGCCATTGTACTATAGACCTTTGTATTAACTATTTGCAAAACCTCATATAGACTATCAAGAAAAAGATACATCATTGGTAGACAAGCCTGCATTGTTCCCATAAGTAACCTAGAGTAGTGGTCAAAGAGCTGGTGCCATTATGTGACATATCGGAGACACAGTTCCCACAGACTGTAGCACAGGGCCTCAGTTTTTCTCTTTTTCTCTGCACCTTCTGAAAGAGATGACTGTGATCCATGAAACAGTTGAAATATAAAAAAAAAAAAGAAAATGAGTAGAAGCCAGAGAAGCCACGCTTACTGCAATGTAGTTACAGTGCTCACTGTAACTGACAGAGCCTGCTTTAAAGGACTCTCATAGCTCTGAGAGCCATAATATAAAAATATTTCATTCTTTGCTTAAGGTGCTCATAATCAAGAGGAATTGAGATGGTAAAATGAATAGTATTCTAATCATAACAGAAAAAGAACTATGATTCTCAAAGTTGGCCTCAAGTACAGTTGGGAAACATCAACATTTCCCTTCCACTCTGCCTTCACTCCAGACGTATATACAACTTGAAACGATCTGAAATCTACCATTTTATGGAGGAGAGAGGGAAAATAATTTAAACCTTATATCATTTACCATCTTGTTCCTCCAGGACCTCAGGAGAAGGAAGTGCATGTTGGCTTAAGTTAAAGCAGAGAAATGACTGTCGAATGGCAAGAGTGCAATCATTGCACGTGAAGGAGATGCCTTAGTGAAGCATAAATGCCCTCGTGACCTATATCCTGCCTTCTCAGAGGATCATGCCCAGGTTCTATTAAGTTAAATAACTTTTAGCATCTTCATACAGTAAAACTGAATCCAGAAATAGCTGCAGAGCTTGCCATAAGCAAAGATATGGGACTGGGAGCACACCTTGTTCTATCAATTAATTATACAAATGACCCTATTGTACCCCATAGCATGAAGAATGTTGCCTTTTTGTCATTGTACTGTCTATCAGGCCCAACTAAATCACTTGGACTTTCCTTGCAAGCAGTTTGGCCAACTGGCTGGCCACTCACTTTTGTGGTCAGTATAACCACATTGCTTTGAACTCTGATCCACTACACTTCAAAGATCCATTCTTCTATCATAACATCACCTCTTCTCATTTTTCCATTTTGTTATAGTGACTAACATTCTCTACTTAATCACATATGAACATGCATTAAAGACACCAGAGTGAAACACTTTTCCATTCCCTAGAGTTAAATTACACTTTTCCGTTCCCTAGGTGGCCCAAGAAAATGGGCAACCAAACCAGATATATTTAAAAGTTATTATTTCTGGAATTCTTCTACTCAGTTTGTTTACAGATGTTTTTTTCAGTTCAGTCTTGACATACAGACAAGTGTGTACTAACTGTCTACTTTTTATATTTGGGTGAATACCTGGAAGTGGTACGTGGCAGAAGGCAAGAGTGAGCAGTAGAGGGAACACAAGCACACTGTTAACTTTAAGGCTAACTTACTCCTCTCCTCATTTTACTCCACGTAAGAGGATTTCTGGTTCTTTATTTCACTGTTACTTCTCTTAATTACTTTTCAAAAGTGTCTTCAATGCCTCATTCAACTCTCAGTGTATTTCCCCTGTGTTAGATGTTATTCCTACCTCTTTTTTTCCCACTTATTTTCCCCTTACATAGCTCCAGCTTTTCATTTTATTTTATTCTCTGTGATGTTTGAAACTGCATGCCACCACAGCACTTACAAGCATTAGTCTATAACCAAAGAATAAGATTTGTATGAGTTTCCGGAGTTCCAAACAAACAAATTTATTCTTGAACCCAAGTCTTTTGACAATAGTGTTACTGTTCTGGCTTTGGTAATTCAGAGGCCCTTGTTTACTGTTTGGGCTTTCTGCATACTCTATTTTCCATTTATATGAAATATCCCATGAATGTAAATGCGTTTAATGAATAGCAGGAACATAGCCTTATGACAACTTTCATTTCTTGGTCAATGGGCTAGATATTGCAATTTAAAGATTTGACATCAATGGGCTAGAACCTCATAGAAAAAAATTAGTATCATTTTATTTATCTTCTTATGCTACACACTGCAGAATTGTCCACAAAAAAAAGTCTTATGGTCAAAAGTGAAAGCAGCTGTGGATCTTATCAAAGCCAAAAAACTGTATGTATCTTGATGTAGCTACAATCATTGTTATTATTATTATCATTATTTCAGTTTTGAGTGCTAAGGAACTGTGTTTTTTTTTTCCAATTTTGTAAATAATAATTTTGTGATTGAACAGATAGCACAATGTGTGGCTAGATACCACCTCCCACACGGCTTCCAAATACTTGGTATTGTCCCCAATGTGGTTGCCACATGTTTGTTTTTCAGCTGACTGAGTCTTAAGCCAGAGAGAGTTTAGAGGAAATGGAAGAGAGAAAAAAAGCAACGGAGCTTTTCATTAGGATGTGTGACAAAGGGTAATATTTTTCTCCCCTAAGTAGTATGTGTGTGTTTAAAAGAAAATAAATACTGCACATCATTACCGTTCTACTCATTTATATTCTGATAAGATATTTTTAAATCTGTTGAAGCAAATTGGAAAAAAAAAAGACTGACATCATTCAGTTATAAATTTTTAGTGATCACGTGTGCAAGTCACCATTATAATATACTGTACTCTAGAACACAAATGTGTTCAAGAAATGTTGTAAAACAAATAAATATATTTTGAATTTCACTGATGGGAAATACGTAAAAAGAGAAAATTGTAGTCTGCAGATTCAAACTTACACAAATTGCAACCAATGTTTTAATGTCCTACTAAAGGGATTATTCAGTTAAATATTAATAATCATAAAGGAGCATTATAATGAATGAATTAATAGCTGAAATAACGTGCATATTTATAAAAAAACAGATTTTTCGAACTAGGAAAGATGCTTTAGAAAGGATTTGGGTTAATCCTTGAATCGTACAGATAACTAAAAGCCAGAAAGAGTAAATCAGTTGCTCAGAGATACATAGCTTTTTTTTTTTTTTTTAAATAAGAGCACCAGGATTGCAAACAAGGACAAGGCCCAGCATAAACTTCCCATCCCCCCATTAGGGGCTGCTTTGGTCTGTCATTCTGACACTATGTCCCCCATACCAGAGGTCTTCCCTCAGAAACCTGTGGTCAAGTAATAGCAGTTTCAGGCTTCTCTCTTCTGGGAATAAGCTGTTCAGAGAGACATAAAGAGCCTTTTTCAGATGAGGGGTAATTACACTCTCTCCTTTCCTGCTTCTCCTATAATTTGGCCTGTCCATCCAAATTATATACACCTGCTTCTTTTTCACTCCATCTTCCTCAGTGGGTTTGGAGAAATTGAATACTTTAATTTTAAGCACTGCAGCAAGTCTGTAAAATGGCAGTTAGGGATGTCTTTTACCTTCATACAGACAGACATCGCTGTGGACTTACCATCAGTGGGATTTGCGCTTGAATGTTAACCTTCGTCCTATAAGCAACAGATTTGCTAACCCACTGACAAGATTCCATCTGACATCTCATCGTGACCAAGGGTGCTGTATGGTCATAGGTGGAGCAAATCCAACTTGACTCAAAAAGAACCAAACCCATTACCCTGGACTCAAAATCATGTGATCTGATTAGCTGACAGAACCAGCCACAAAGTCCTCAGTGTCAGTCAGGTGTTAGGTGGCAAACAACAGACGTGGACTCTGACCCTGTTAAGCCCCAAAGGAATGCATTGGAAAAATTGAAGGAAAAGCTGAAGAACCAGGTCTTGGAATATACTGGCCTAAAGAAACTGCGCAGGGCTCTGTGTAGCAAACCTAATGGACACTTTCTCTAGTAGTGGGAGAAGCAACTGCTCCTTCCTTCTGCTCACGGTTCAAATTCCAGTGAGATGGCTTGATTAGCCAAATCAAAATGTGGAGATTAAATTCAGAAAGCCAGAGAGTAACAGAGATAGGTAAACACTGAAGTATATCTAGATAAAAGTTCAATGATGAGATCAACAAAAAGGTTATTAAAATCTGGTTTTGAGACAGGCCAGTTAGGAGCATTTTTTTCTTTGGAATGTTTCCAGCACTGCCCAAACCCTGAGTGGTATGTGAATAACGGTCCATTAAGCGTCTCTTTCCAGTCAGCATAATCTACCTCCCACCCATTCTCCCGCTGGCCACGCCCTCTCCATTCTCTTCACCCAAATCTGAACTCCAAGGCTATTTCTTCAGCAACCCCTTTGTTTAGGTTGGAAGATAAACCAAACACTGCGTGATGCTTTACTGAATTTCAGTATTTGACAGCAGTGATTTAATTTTTTAAATGCAAAGTCACACCGCATTAGATGTAGAAGAGAAAAAGAAAAAAGTAAGATAAAGTGCTTATTTGAAGATGTCTTCTGGATGCTCTCTTAGCCAGACTGATTCTAGTCCCCTTTAATGAGACTTCCTGGTAGACCCTGGGGAGATGAGAGAGGGTTCTTCATTTCCACTCAAAGCACAAATCAGGCCGGCATTTTGAAAAGGAGACAGGTCTGTTCATCGCCTCAAGGTTAGCTGGCTTTGTTCCTTGTAAAATTTCACTTTTGGTTATTAAAATATTCACTGTAGGAAACATATTTGTAACCCATTTCTCATATTACCGACACACAGAAAAACAAAATGTGATATCCTGGGGTTTATTTGCTGAGGGCGCTTCCCATAAGAGCGAGCGAGTGTGCGCTGGGAAGCGTGTCGGGTTAACTCCTTTGTGGACCAGCGTTAGTCACAGTCGTCCCCCATCCACTCTCGCCCCTAGCGCCCCCACCTCCCACTTCCCGCCTCTCAAGGGCCGGTGACCTAATAGCATTTTTCTTCGTGCATATTTTGGCGTCGCCCCATGGCCTGGCTGCCTTCGCCTGTCTGAGTCTTTTGGAATTCCTGCATGTTCGCCCCAGATTAAGCCAGTGTGTCTCAGGATGTGTGTTCCGTTTCGTTCTTTCCCCTTAACGCCGCCTGTGCAACGTGTCTGGGGGGCCGGGACGGGGAGCGGGCCGGGAGGGGGAGGGGCGGCGGCGAGGAGCTGTCCGCCCCGCACGTTTCCAATCGCATTACGTGAACAAATAGCGGAGGGGCGGCCGGGCCAGAACGGCTTGTGTAACTTTGCAAACGTGCCAGAAAGTTTAAAATCTCTCCTCCTTCCTCCACTCCAGACACTGCCCGCTCGCTGGGACTGCCGCTGCGCTCCCGTCGCCTCCCAGGACTGGGAAAGGGGAGAGAGCCGGGCGCCACGTCCGAGCAGCCGCCTGGACAGGGCAGGGGCTGCAGCCCACCCCTGGCACCGCGTGGCGGGGACTCGGGCACCCGCGCTCTGCCCGCCTCCTCGGTGGAAGACTTCTCGCCCCTGCACGTGATCTGAGCCCCGTTTTCCTTTCCTCCGAGCCACGTCCTCCCCGCGCGGGGCGGTCCGGCCACGGGAGCGATGCGCCTCGCCTGGCCCGCGCTCCTGCTGGGGCCGCTGCAGCTCTGCGCGCTCGTGCGCTGCGCCCCGCCGGCCGCCGGCCCGCGGCAGCCCCCGCGCGAGCCGCCCGCAGCGCCGGGCGCCTGGCGCCAGCAGATCCAGTGGGAGAACAACGGGCAGGTGTTCAGCTTGCTGAGCCTGGGCTCGCAGTACCAGCCGCAGCGCCGCCGCGACCCGGGCGCCGCCGCCCCAGGCGCTGCCAGCGCCGCGGGCTCGCGGCCGCGCACGCCCATCCTGCTGCTCCGCGACAACCGCACCGCCGCGGCGCGCGCTCGGACCGCAGGCTCGTCGGGGCTGGCCGCCGGCCGGCCGAGGCCCGCCGGCCGCCACTGGTTCCCAGCCGGCCACTCGGCGCCTGGAGCCCGCGACGCTGGCGCCTCGGGCGCGGGCAACCGGACGGCGCCAGACGTCCCCGCGCTCAGTAACCTGCGGCCGCCCGGCCGCGTGGACGGCATGGTGGGCGACGACCCGTACAACCCCTACAAGTACACCGACGACAACCCCTATTACAACTACTACGACACGTACGAGAGGCCTCGGCCTGGGAACAGGTACCGGCCCGGATACGGCACCGGCTACTTCCAGTACGGTAAGCCCCCAGGTCCGCCAAGCACCCTGCACCTCGTCCCCAACTCTGTGGCTCCTCGACGTGGCTGCCTGGGCGCGGCGGGCCCTGGTCCTGGCAGAGCGGGTCCCTCCCCCCGCGCCTGCAGAGGCAGCTCTGGAATCCAGTGCAAACCGCGCGCCGGGCCCTCCTGCTTCCTTTTCACTTTGCTTCCCAGCGCGGGTGTCCCCAGTTCTCTTGCCACCCTCAGCCCCACCTTGCAGTCCCAGGGGGCGAGGGGCGAGGAGTAAGGCACCTGGAGGGGTCGGGAGCTGGAGTGGGGTGGGGGCACCGGGTTGTCTCACTGCTGCACCCGTTGCCTGCTGACGTTTAGGTCTCCCAGACCTGGTGCCTGACCCCTACTACATCCAGGCGTCCACGTACGTGCAGAAGATGTCCATGTACAACCTGAGGTGCGCCGCGGAGGAAAACTGCCTGGCCAGGTACGCGCGGGGAACTCTGCGGCCCGCTCCGCGGTTGCGGGGGCGCTCTGGTGCCTGGTTCTGCGCAGACAAGAGCTGGGAAGTGGGACAAGAGCTGGGAAGTGGGACATGACCTCCTGGGCATGCTGACCTGGCTGGGGAGTTAAACTTCTGAAGATTTCTGTGGGTTCTGACTCTCAAACTGCTGCACAAATCAGGGAGGTGGAACAAACCCTTATCCTGGAGACCAAGAGTCTCCTGGTGCTCTGTTCCCAAGATATTTAAGCTTTGGAGCCAATTATTTCAAGTAACTTTCTATAAAACAACCATACAGTAATTTTTTAAAGTTATTGTAATAGAAGAGCGTGTTAATACTCCCTTAAGAGATTGGGGGCAAATTTGCCATTGTAGCCTCATTGGTAAAGGTTAGGTTTCCTCTTTTGTTTGAGACCACAATTAACTGTTTTGGTATTGTTAATACTTCAGCCAGAATATGCCCATGAGCAAGAATTTGGTTTTCCATCAGTCCTAAAATAAAATAGAAGTTCTAGGATTGGGGTTCTCTTGAGTTTTCTGCTGGGAAACCAGCAGAGGGAGCAAAAGATGTTTTGATAGGTCTCATAAAAATTGTGAAGTGTAAATAAGGTCATCCATAGTATTTAACATATATTCACACAAAATATATTAGTAGGAACACAGGGGTGTGTATTTGTACATTTCTTCCACGCTGACCCTTTATAATCGTCAGGCTAAAGGAAGAGAAGAAATCCAAGATCGTTTTCATTCCTGAGTCTTGCATCACGCACACCGTTGCCCTCCCTCCCTATAATGTTATTACAGTAGTGCTGTTGTTTTAAAGATAGTCAAGTTGCAAAATAATTCATCTAAATCTGGGTGTCCTATTTTAGAGTTATTTCCCCACTTTCCATCTTAATGAAATATTCAAGAAGAAATATTTTGTAAAATTCAAACTTCTTAACAAGTATCTATGGGATTATTTTTTATTGAGGATAATTTGTACTGTGGTTTCACCCATTCATAGGATCAAACTTGAATCGATTTTAAATACAAAGTTTACTTCTCACATTTTTAGTGCTAATTTTATTATGTTTTCACTTTTAAGGTCTGTGGATTTCCATAGTTGCCATTCATTCCCTTATCCACCAAATATTCATCGAGCTCTGACTGTTCCAGGAGTGTTCTAGGAGCTTGAGATTCCGAAATAAACAAAATAAACCAATGTCCTGGCCTCTTGGAGCGGATAGTCTAGTTGGGGAAGGGGGATTGCCACTATTGTATAATGGAGAGGTTTCGTTTGTAGTTTTGTCTTTAGTTACTATTCTGTGAATATAAAAATGTTTCTGTTTTGAAAATCACAGTTCAGCATACAGGGGAGATGTCAGAGACTATGATTACAGGGTGCTGCTAAGATTTCCCCAAAGAGTGAAAAACCAAGGGACGTCAGATTTCTTGCCAAGCCGACCAAGATATTCCTGGGAGTGGCACAGTTGTCACCAGTAAGTAGACGGGTCTCCTGGGTACGTTTGAGTTATTTTTTCATTTTTCAGGTGATTTTTCATTTTTCAGGTATGGCAAACACAAGTGTTATTTCTTCCCTGCAGGGGGAACATTGTTACTATTTATGGGTAGACTTTTTCTCTATGTAATTTGACATAATTAAGGGAGTCTACTTTGACATAATCCATCAACTACTATATCCTGTTATCTTTTGGACTGGAAACTCCAAGTCCAGCTTATTAAAACTGTTTGTAGGTTACAGCAATACTTCAATATAAAATTTCCTCCAATATACTATAGGTAGGATTTCTAAAAACGTCTGTTGCAGCCAAGGTTATCTAGAGGTAGTTATCATTAAACAGCATTTAATAAAGACCGCACATTGCTATTAGAAGGATTTAGAGATCATTCTCAAAGAGAGATGTAAACAATATACTGTCTGACCTCAGGAGGACTGTCCTTATTTTAAAAGGTTTGTAGCAAACTCAGGTGGTCACTTGTTCTGCCCTATATTTAAAGATTTTCACATAAGGTAATTCTAACATTTGCCTTGGTAACTGTCCAGGTGTTTATTGTCAGGAAATCCTGATGTGTGGCCTTAAACTTTCTTTCTGAAATTCTCATTGTTTTTTTCCTTATGTGAGAAGATGAACAACTCAGCACCTTTGTTTTCGGAAATGACAAAAGTAAATATAATATGAGCCATCGAATTTGCTGATGAAATAGAAATGTTTTATTTCTAAATAAAAGTTCATACTATTTAAGTGATAAGGGTGGATAACACATGACATTATTTACCCTTTGCATTTTAGTAATGATTTTAAATATGTGAGAACTCAGTTTTTAAAAATCTCATAGAAACCTCTCAAGGATCATGTGCTTCCTCTTTTCTGGAATGAAACATCAGTAGTGGCAGCCAAGAGAAATATACCAGAGAGTATGTGGCAAGTTTCACTTAAGCACAAATAATTTATTTTCTACTTTTATTTAATATTCAAAGACAAAACAGGGTGTAATGGGAAAGCAAAACACTCAAATTAAATCTTTTTTCCTACTAGCAAAGTTAAAAGCTTGTAATTTTGATAGATTTATGTCCCTGGGAAAAAAATCTAGCATGAATCTCCCTTTATGAAAATAAAGTTGACCTCAATTTTCATGTGAAAGCAAAGTTGTGAGGCAATGGGGAAGTCATGTAATTCCTCATTGCTTTCTCTGTGTGTAACTGACCACCATCTTTTGTTGTGTGGGACATCAGACATTACCACAGTATGGATGAATTCAGCCACTATGACCTGCTTGATGCCAATACCCAGAGGAGAGTGGCTGAAGGTCACAAAGCAAGTTTCTGTCTTGAGGACACATCCTGTGACTATGGGTACCACAGACGATTTGCATGCACGGCACACACACAGGTATGTGGCACCTGAGGCCCAGGAACCCACGGGCCTCAGAGAGAAAACAAAGTAGGCTGGTAGTTTCTTTCCTCCCACCTCTCTTTTGTAAACTGTTGCATTTGGGGGGCCATATTATGAAGATGGACAATAGCTGGGCAAAGGCGAGCGATGGCTTGATGATCCAAATTACTTTTAAAGTATTTCCAGCAATACATATATCTCCCATTCACGATCCCAGAAGTTCAGTGTGAATCCTTGTTACGTTCTACAATGAAAAACAGAAGTTCACTCTCTAAACAAGTGTCAATAGTTTATGACATGGGCATTCATTCTGTATTCTTTAACTGGCTGGTCAGTAACTGTACAAAAGATACTTCTGTTTTTCTCACCTGAAAAACCATTCCTCTCTTCACCTGTGATGCTAAAAATAGAATAGTGGTTGGGGTTAACAAAAGGAGAGGAAATAAGTTTTTTAAAAAGGATTTTAAAAAGTTGTCTCTTTTAATAATGCAAATAAGAGCAGAAGGACACCATTTCTTTCTCCACACATGTATGTTTAAACCTACAGTATAATTGATGTCAGATGTCGTTTGGATGGATTTTTAAAAATAGTGCTGAACTAAGCAGTTTGTATGTCTTATAATTGGAAAATGTGTGTCAGTAAAAAAGCCATGTCAGTATTTCCATATGAAACCCTAATTTGTAAAAGGACATTATAATTTTACTCCAGCCCAAACCTTGGCAAGGAGCAGTGAATGTACACATCCCAGGGCGCAGAAGGATAAGCAGCTGGCATCTTGGGAAGCAAATTCCAGGGCTGTGGCAGGAAGCTTTTTGGTGACCTAAATGTTACCACTGCTTTTTTCTTTGAGCTTAGAACGTCATAGCAATTGGAGGGGATAAAGGTTAAATTCTGCATGCCTTGGGGCAGTACTTATTCTTTAAGGGAAAGAAAATGCAACCTACCCACATATTATACTCCTGTGGCTACGGAGATTCCCTTTTCATTCCATAATCTCCACGTTCCATACCACCACATGTGTAGGGTACCTGGAGTTTATTCTCCCCACTTTACAGAAAGAGGCACTCTGCACAGCTCACTCGGAAATATTTGAATCAGGGATTGTAGCACTTCCAGTTCCCCTATTTTTTGGGGTGACCTCATTTTATTTTATATGGTAGGTTTCTTGTTAATCATCCTATGAGCATGTCATATTGAACCATTATTCACCAGGTCTTGCATTATAAGTGATTTATGTATTTTTTTTTTTCTCTAGACCAGTGTCTCTTGAACATGGACTTCATTTAAAGGAAAAATATTCTCACAAACCCCCAATGTTGACTTAGATTAGTTTTATTATAATGCTGCTTAAATGTATTCAAGCATAAAACTAGGTATACCTTTTATATATTTGTAATTTTATATAACTCCTGTGTTCTTAGACAACAGATTTACATATTAAAAATATACAAAACTAAAAACAGTTGCATTAACCTTGTTAATGAAACAAACAATTGTGTTTTGATAAAAACCAAGTAGCTAATTTAGACAGTTTTGGCTGTCTACATTTAATCTTCTTTTATATTTTGACTTTGAATACATGAAATGCCTGCTTGCTAAATGGCCTTAGTAACTCCAGTTTTTTGTTTGCTAGTTCAAATAATCAATGCTCGTACTTAAATTCTGCCAGCTGAGTAATTCTAGAGTGCTAATTTTAGCATTCTTTAAAGCTCTTTTGTTCACTTGAAGGTAAGGTAAGCATTGTAGCATTATTTAAATCTGTCTTAAATAGGTATCTAATCCAATGAATCCTTTTACAATGTCACAAACTTAGTGTTAGTAGTAGTAAAAGTAATAGCTAACACTGTTGAGTATGTATTGTATACCAGAATCAGAATAATTTCCTGGAAACAGACCAAAAATTCTCCATTTTATGTTTACTACTCAACATACTGGTAATCAATGTGTGGACTAAGGCAGGAATTCAGGCAATAATAATGGATTATGGCTCTCACTGCTGTGACATGGGTCCTTTGGAGTGTGGCTTGTCTGTGCTATCAGGTGCTGTGTGATAGCACAATTCTACCCTACTCTGCCCAAATCAAACTACAGCTAAAACAGAAATGGAGCATGCAAAGGTGATTTTGCCATCTCTTTGGTGACCAAAGTGATCTTAAACACCAATGCAGTTTTGCGTACCGGAATTAAATGGCAGTATTGCATTAAAATGATTCTAGTATATACTTTTAAATTTGTTTTAGATTGCTATTAGAATAAAAATACAAGTTAAAACTTCTCATGCAGAACTAAGGGGATCAAGAATATACACACAGATTCCAATTTAAGTAAACTTTCCTGGTCTATAACACTTTTAAAGCAAGGACCCTAGTTTATTCACATTTTTCTCCTGCTAGCCTGCAGAAGGCACTCATTTACTTATTGACGTGAATATTTGAGCAAGTAGAGTGATGTGGCATTCATCAATTTAGCCATGCATTCATACCTTCAATTCAGCAGAATATTTCAGTGACTGTGTGAGAGAGAATAGTGTGGTAGTTAAGCACAGGGACTCTGAACCTTGATTGTCTAAACCAGGGGTCCTCAAACTTTTAAAACAGGGGGCCAGTTCACTGTCCCTCAGACTGTTGGAGGGCTGGAGTATAGTTTAAAAAAAACTATGAACAAATTCCTATGCACACTGCACATATCTTATTTTGAAGTAAAAAAACAAATGGGCAAAAACACCCGCTTGTGGCCTGCGGGCCGTAGTTTGAGGACGCCTGGTCTAAACTCAAACCAGCTTAGCCACTAACTAGCTATATATTCTTGGGTAAGTTATTTGACTTTAGTGTGATTCAGTTTCCTCATCTATGAAATAGAATAACAATACATCTGCCTCATGTAGTTGTGAATGTTGAATTTATATATGCAATGTGTTTTACATTGTTCCTGGAATAATACTGAATAAATGTTAGCTATTCAGAGATGCAACATAAACTCTACCCTTAGGGAGTGCACAGCTTCTAGTTAGATGTATTCTTATATAGTATTATTATAATGCAGAGCAAAAAAAAAAAAAAAGTTAAACACTATAAATCTATACGAAAAAGTATCATGGGCATTCAGAGTACAAGAAGGTAATTTCCAAAAGGGGAAATTGGGCAGGGTTTCCCTGAGAAGAGAATATTTGAGTTAAGTTAATTATTAAGTGGCCTTTATTCCTGAACTGGTAAAATTCTAGAATTTTGGTGGAGGCCTATTTTGTCCCTTAAGATTGCATTTATCACTGGTGACTTATGACACATTTAAGAAGTGAGGTGTACTACTACTTATATTAGTCCTATATCTTTTTTAGCTGGAGGTGCTATAAGACTGAGTAATATATACTTCTCAAGGGAGATGAAATATAACTATAGTTTTATGTCAAACTCTTGTAAGTACTAACTTAAAATTTAATTTGCAAATAACAGCATATTATTTAGCATAGTCTGACCATATATCATCGTTTTAAATTTTTTATTTTGTTTCTTTTAGGGCTTAAGTCCTGGCTGTTATGATACATATGGTGCAGACATAGACTGCCAGTGGATTGATATTACAGATGTACAACCTGGAAACTACATCCTAAAGGTAGAGATCTTTCAAAATACGTAATTTATTTCCATTGCAAATCAATAGGCCCTCTTCTCTGGATTCAAATGTTAAATAATCATGGTCTTGGAAATAATTATACATCCTCTATTTATAAATAATCTAATCTAGTCTAAATATTTCTTATTTTAAAGAACTTCGGGAGAAAACATGGAGTCTCCTTCTGTATCATCTCCAGGGTTTAACCACTTGCTTAACTTAAACTCCCTTCCCTGCTTGATTTAGATAAATCGGTTGTTAACAATTCCCTTGTTGTAGCCCTATAGAAATAGAAAGATACCAGTAAATACTGATGAACCCTTCAACACAAATGCCGTGTGTATTGCCTAGGTCAGTGTAAACCCCAGCTACCTGGTGCCTGAATCAGACTATACCAACAACGTTGTGCGCTGTGACATCCGCTACACAGGACATCATGCCTATGCTTCGGGCTGCACAATTTCACCGTGAGTCTCATTTGCTTAGCTAAGTGATTGTCTCCACAAAGAATGTCAGTTCATCACCAGGCATCATACATGACACGTGTCTATTTCTACTACCACTGCAGCTTCCTTGTAAATAGACCAGAGGCAGAAAACAGTATAAAGTCTATGCAATCACATAATTAGAGCTGATCTCTTCATCTTTTTTTTTTTTTTTGACAATACAAGGAGGGATGTACTAAGGTTTTTAGCATCCTAAAGCTTAGTCTTAAAAGAAGTCAGATAGATAGAAAACAGTGTTTTATCCAAAAAGCTGGCGTGAAGGCCCAGTATGTAAAATTGCTCAATATGCAGAGGAGGTGAGCTTTTAGGAGCCTGAGGGTTTGGTTTCCTGCCCCACAATCTGAAGAAGCTCTGAAGAAATTCCTAGAGTTCTTCTTAAAGTACATTTGGAAAATCACTGCCATAAAGTAAGCAACTGAAGAGATCAGATGCCCTGATCTGCACAAATCAAGGTTTCGTATATTTGAGCTCTAGAACCACGGGAACTAGGACAATACTGTGCAAAGGAAGGAGGTGTGCAGAGTTTCCTTTGTAATATTCCAACTCCTGAAATACTTCTTTGAGTGAAATCTCAGAGGAATCCCAGCATGTAAATATTAACAGGGAGGTGCTTTGACGAAAGTAACGAAGGAAAGTTGGGTAGAACGCCTGCTCGCCTGTGTGTCCTGCTCTGCCTCCTTAAGCACTGCCTGCTGCAGTGTGGCTGGGTGACAGAACGTGACTACACATGCCACCTGCCTTATACTCTTCCAACAGTGACAGCACCAGTGGCATGATGCTGAACATGCATCAGCTTTGCTTTCACACTGGAGAAACACCAGTGCCTCTGGGTCATGCAGAAAAGGGTATCAGAGCTACACTAGAAACTCATAATTAACAGAGATTCCCTGCATGACACAAACATCAGGAAAATGGTTTGCTGCACGTGAACGTGTAATTTGTGGGCTTTCCCAAGTCCATGCAAACCTGGTAGTGTGGGCTTTTCCCTGTGCCTGGGCTCCTGGTCCTTGGGGAGGAAAGGAGCTAAAACCAGCCCACCCTCGCTCCATTCACAGAGTCTTGCACTGTGGCTCGGGCTGCGTTCACCTCGGAGGGGCACCTAATCCTTATTCGCACGGGGGAGCAGAGCCTGTGCCTTACCAGTGTCATCACACCATTAGAGATAGAGGGAGATTATGGTAGCAAAGGGAGAGCAGTGAAACACTGTAATCAAACATATTTTTCTGAACATGCCCACAGCGGAGGAAACCTGGCTGGTTTTATGGCCTATATTGTGTGGAGTTGATTATAGAATAACTGAACACTCCCAGAACATCAATATAATTTAGCTAAGATAAGGTAATCTAAAATAAATAGATTCATTAATTTTGCATAATTTTTGTAATTCCTTAATTCATTCACTAATTCTCCATTCAATTATTCATTTGCACCCTCACTTTTGCACTCTGAGGTCCTAAACTAGGTATTACAGAATAATGCAAAGATAAGTATGACTCCTATTCTCTGTGTTGCTATAGCCTTATTAGCGTAATTTTAATTAATTACTAATGAATCTCTTTGTGTAATGTTTACCTCCTGCTCCATTCCACGGTGGCTGGGATCTAGTCTCTTGTCCACTGTCATACACCCGTTGCCAGGTGCAGGTCTGCCACTATGCAGACTCTCATTCACTCAACATGTAATTAATAGATATATTTCCTTCTCTCTCAAAGAATTTGGAATTGAGTAGAGGGGGTGGGATAACTGTAATAGAGATGCAATATTTACTCTATAAGGAGTAATATAAAATGTGGGGGGACCAGAAGGACCTCTGCCGTAGTAAGTCTGGTGACTACCAAGTGTGACTTACTGACCTCACACTGGAAACAGGTCTGAAGAGGCGACTCTGTTGTCACATAGAATATGTCTTGCTTTCCATCAGTAGAATCTACTGAATTGAATATTGCCAGATACTTAGAAAAAATAAAAATAGTTATGTTGCTTCATCAATATTATAACACTGCAATAGGGATTCCTGATGTGGTCACCCACATAGAGTGGATTTTGTTTTTGTTTTTTTTTTTTACCAGTTATTACTTTTTTTTTTTGAGACAGAGTCTTGCTTTGTTGCCCAGGCTAGAGTGAGTGCTGTGGCGTCAGCCTAGCTCACAGCAACCTCAAACTCCTGGGCTCAAGCAATCCTGCTGCCTCAGCCTCCCGAGTAGCTGGGACTACAGGTGTGGGCCACCATGCGCGGCTAAGTTTTTCTATATATATTAGTTGGCCAATTAATTTCTTTCTATTTATAGTAGAGACGGGGTCTTGCTCTTGCTCAGACTGGTTTCGAACTCCTGACCTCAAGCAATCTGCCTGCCTCGGCCTCCCAAAGTGCTAGGATTACAGGCGTGAGCCACCGCGCCCGGCCTACCTGTTATTACTGAGTATAACTAAATTTCAAGAGTTATTGAGGCAGAATTTTAATAAGCAATATTGATCAGATGAAAATATGAAAAAATGAAATTAACCATAGTTATTGATCATAATAAAATAATCATAAAAAGATCATATTTTGAGTGGAAATAACAGGGAAAGTGCAGAATGTTTGACTTGAGGGAAAAAGCTCACCATCAGGAGAAGAATGCTTGCCTCTCATGCTGACTTTTACTTTAGGCCTCCCTCACTAAGGGCAGAGTCCAGAGGAAGGAGAGATTTCTTTGGCCTGAGATTCAGGAATGACTTTGGAACAGCATTTGAATTGAGCCTTGGAGGCTGAGGAGCGTACAGGGGAGAGTTAGGGAAGGGCATGCTGGGAGGAGTCAACATCACGGGCAACTACGTGGCAGGAGGAAATTGCAGGGCATATTTGGAAAAGCAATTCTTCTAATTTGGCTTGAGCATTAAGTGTCGTGGAGTTAAGAGTTTGGCAAAAGGGATAGAAGAGTAAGTTGGGAACAGATCAAGAAAGCATTCAAGAGCAAGCTAAAGGCCAGGCATGGTGGCTCACACCTGTAATCCTAGCACTCTGAGAGGCCGAGACGGGAGGATTGCTTGAGCTCAGGAGTTCAAGACCAGCCTGAGCAAGAGCAAGACCCCATCTCTACTATAAATAGAGAGCAATTAGCCAAACAACTAAAAATAGAAAAAAGTAGCCGGGCACAGTGGTGGGTGCCTGTAGTCCCAGCTACCCAGGAGGCTGAGGCAGGAGGATCGCTTGAGCACAGGAGTTTGAGGTTGCTGTGAGCTAGGCTGACGCCACAGCACTCTAGTCCAGGCAACAGAGTGAGACTCTGTCTCAAAAAAAAAAAAAAAAAAAAAAAAAAAAAGAGCAAGCTAAAAAGTTTGAACTGGAGGCCATGGGAGTCTGAAGTTTCTTGAGTAGGGGTTATTATAACTTGCCTAAAGCCATGTGCTCAGTCTGGTGGCCACGTAAACAGCAGTCAGTGTGATTCCCTTGCTCCATGGAATGAACTCACCTGGTCAGGGCTGCTGGTTTCCTAAGTCCTGCTTTACTCTTCATTGTTGGAGAGGTTGTTTCTTTGACTCTAAATGTGAAGATTGTAGGCATCTGGTATCCACTGCCTGCTGTTGACATAGCCACTCTCTTCATGTCATTATTAAAATAAGGGACTAGTGGATAATTTCACAACACGACTCTTGTTTAGACGAAGGGAAATTATTACATAAAATTTTCAAAAGTTTAAATTTGTATACTGAACTTATTCATAATATTATCAGGATAATAACTCATTTTATTTTGTTTTCTTAATCTAGGTATTAGAAAGCAAGCCAAAACTCCTAATGGATAAATCAGTGCCTGGCGTTCTGAAGTGGGAAAAAATAGATTAACTTCAGTAGGATTTATGTATTTTGAAAAAGAGAACAGAAAACAACAAAGGAATTTTTGTTTGGAGTGTCTTATAACAAAGCACATAACTGGATTTTGAACATTTAAATCGGCATTATTTGGGAAATTTATAATACTTATTCATATTACTTTGGGAATTAACATAATGTGTCGATTCTATAGTTGCATATTTGACTCTTTCAAAGGAATCCAAGTTTTTTATGCTTCTTTTGAAATCATAGTGCAAAAGGGAAAATATTATTTCAATGAATGAGCCAAAATTACTTTGAACTGAGAATTTTCTAAAGTGTTGGAACTTCGGTGAAACATGATAATAATAAGCTTATATATGTCCTAGCATAGATTTAGAAATGATGCTCCTACTGTTTGAATAGATGTGGACACATTCGGTGCTGAGGAAAAAACAAACACACTCCCATTGGTGTCATGAAATATTACTCTATAGCAAAGACATGGCAATATATGTATTCAGATAGTTACATCCCTATATAAAATTATGTTTACATTCTTAAATTAGTAGGTAACTTTCTTTCTATCAAGCGTACAATTTTATTCTGACTTAAGTCAACTTTTGTTTTGGAACAAATTAAGTAATTGAGCTGCCCAATTCCTGTCTGGTATTTGTTGAGGATCCCCTCCACTCTTTTATTTTTCCTATGGGCAGAGATGTTGTGAGATTCTTAAAGTTACCATTCTGGGGACTGGTATGTGGAGGACAGCTAGGTAACTGGGAAGTCATTCTGATGACTTCAGAGATAATATGCACTTAAGCATATTAAAGTATTTATCAAAGATAAATTTCCTTGCTGACATAAAAATTATACAAACAAGTCCCCCAAACCACAACTGTCTCTCAAATAGTTAAAAAAAAGTCATGAGAAACATCTTAGGATTGTCTACATTTTTTTAATGTTCAGTGATTAAAAAGGAATGCTAACAATTTTAAATTATTCATAACAGATGACATACTGTGTGAGCAATACAGGAACATCATCCTAGGTTATTCAAGAGTCAGTCAGACGTGTGTTTTTGTGTGTGTCTAAAATGTAGGCCAATTAGCAAAGCATATGGCATTATATATACCTGAGGGGTTGGGGAATAAGGGGAAAAAAATACTTTCTGCAAAACCAAAGACTATGCTGCATAAGGAGACAGCTGTGATTTAATTTTAAACTGTGAAACCATGTGCCACAACAGAATTTGGAGAATTTCTCTTTTTCCTAAATTCAAAGGTGCAGAAAGAAATCAAATGACTCTTTTAATTTAGTGGTGCTTAAGCAGAATTTTTCCTACATTAACCAGTATTAAAATGTTAAGTAAGTTTTTGCCAGTGCCAGAACACGTTGGGTGGAATTTTAAAAAGTGTATTGGCACCCTGTATTCTATGTCATGGAGTTGTGAAGTCAACACCAATTACGTACGAATAGTCATTCCGCAGTCTCCGGGTGCCTAGCGTGGTCAGAGGGTAGACATGGACAGGCACCACGTAGCGGGCGCAGCGGTTCACGTGATCCTTATGCCAGGACGCGCTTACAGTAGAGAATTCAGAACGTTCCTTGAGCTACTATCTGAGCTGTAGAATAGCTTCTTTGATGTACCTCTTTGCCTTAAATTGCTTTTTAGTTTTAAGAGTGATCCTTTCCAATTGTAATCTTTTCTCATAGAGATATTTTAATATACTTGCTTTTTTATAAAACAAAACTACTGTCAGTATTAATACTGAGCCAGACTGGCATCTACAGATTTAAGATCTATCATTTCATTAAGACTCTTTCCCTTGTGTTAAAAACTAGCCAATATCATGGCCTTTGGATATACAGAAGCTACATTTACAGTCATTCATTGGGCCTTTTATCTGTCTATTCACCCATCATCTTTTGAGGGCCCACTAAGTGCCAGGTACTCACATGCTAGGCATTGGGAGATAAAATAAACAAAAAATACTGTCCTAACCTCAATAAAAATGTATTAAAAATGTCATGTTACCCATTAGGTTCACCTTATTTCATTTTTAAGAACTAAAAGTACGTGTCTATGAAATTTCAATTTTAAGCACTATTGTTTTTCTTGACCATATTTTATTTTAAAAAATAAGTTAAAAGTTAATAATTATATACATGTGTACATTTCTAATAATTAAAAATACTTTCAATCCCTGAAATGTCTGCATTTTAAATATAAAATTTACTATTTGGTTGATTTTGAAAAAAATTTTTTTTAATTAAGAAGCCAAAGATTCTTGCTCATTTCTTATGTAAACATTCCTCCCCCTCCCATCATCCCTAAACACACCCAAATAGCTCACAGGTATGGATTTAATACTCAATATTTTTGAATCTCAAGGGGTCTTTTTTCGGATTAACTGTCAAAACTCACAGATAATGATTAGCTGGTGAATGCTATCAATTAATAAAACTAAAGAACACAACCCAGTCTTACCAAACTTTAAGAAAATTTCTTAAATATGGGAAATAGAAATGATACAAAGAATGTTGAGAACTGAGAAGAGACTGGCTTTTACACTAAAAAAGACTGTGAGAAAATGTATTAAATAGATTAAATTACTACATTTAGTGCATGCCATATTAGTGGTCTCATAATGATTCAGACCACAGTCTGGATTAAAGATGTCTTGACTTTTGAGGTTAGGATTCAGTCTCCCAATAGTACCATAACATACATGAATACACAACTTGCCTATCTCCAGAAAATCTTTATATTTTTATATAATAATTTTATTTACAATTTCTATCATCTATTCACTAGGCATTACTTGTAGTAACAAATTATTCTTTTGCTCTTTGAAACTTCATAGGATTGTCACACTTATAAACATTCCCTATATTCAGATTCTATAAGAAATGCAATGCATTAAAATTTTCCTGGTATTGAGAGTAAATCTTTAGCAGATTACGTGAAAATATTAAATTCTGGGTCAGGTGATATTTTGTTATTAAAATAACTTGTTTTGATACTAACAGTATATTTACTGATAACAAAAATGTACCCCTTTTCCATATTTTTTGTTTTGAATTAAAATTCACAATCAATATATTCAATAAATAAATTAAGTTTCATTCCCAGCTATTGAAAGTCCTGGGCTACTTGTGAACAGAAGGCATTTCATTTATCCTTTAAGCTAAAATGGTGCTGAATTATTTCAACCTGAATGTAAACTGCATTAAGTCTTAGCTCATGGTATTTAAACATTTAATTAATATATAACTACTTGCTACAAAGTAACATGTCGTTTGGTATTATAATGGTTTTAATGAAGTTTTAGCTTTTCTCAAAATTTTTCAGGAATGCTTTTTGTAAAACATTTTTAAATTTTTTTGAGGAGCTATTTTAAATGCCTAGACACTGGCTTTATATTCTTCTTTGCATTCTTATATTCTTTTATTATATGTCTATGTTTGCAAGATTATATAAATGCCTTGAATAAATGATTTCAAGTGTCTGTAGTGGTCATTTGTTGTTATATAAATGATCTGAATTTCATTTTAGATCAAAACATTAAAGCTATGCATATGGTTGGTGGTTTTGCTTAATTGCCCTTTATATTAACACATTGTTTAATAAGATTACATGACTTGATAAAAATTTAAATGCTGTTTTCAAGTAGATACTATCATACATGAACTTTTGTCATCATTACCAGCTACTTCTAAAGACGCAGAGCAGGCACTGAAAGAACAATGCTTTAATTAGCATTTGCAAGGAATATATATTAATATACATATGCACACCCATACACACATTCATTTAGGAAATACATCCAACTTTAGCTACCAATTATTTACATAAAGGGAAGTGTTGCTGTCATAGTAATCCTTATTTACATGTGCACCAGATTAGCCTGGACGCTGGTAACCTGAGAGGACAAACAGGCCTCAAACTGTGGGCAAGTGTTTTCAGAGAACAATTTGCAAAATTAACCTACAAAAACAATTCATCCTTAAGGAGCTCTTGCAGGTCAAGTAGTTGTAGACTTGTGCCTGGCAATTTGCAGATTTGAACTGTAGAACCTAGTGATATTTGAACCCACCAGTTTTCTGCTGGCATCTCCTGCTCAAGGCAAAACATCTGAATATGCTTTTCTTATTAATGCAAATGATGATTTCTTTTGCCCCACCTGTGTTCAGTGTTTTAAGCAGTGTTCATTATCAGCTTATTAACCAAAGAGGGGGTGAGCAGATCTTCCCTTTTTGTCAGAAAACCTGCCTGCATTTATGTTACTCATTTATTAATATTTCTAATCTTTGTCACAGATATTAGTAGAGGATTAACATACAGATTGAATACATCACTTTCATCATAGTGATTTGCAGCTTCAATTTAAAGAGTCCTTGCACCATATTCCTTTTTGATTTGAATGAGCAAAATATCATTTATTTAGAATTAGGACAATATTGTTCCCCTACAGTATGTACTGAGGAATTCCAGTTTCATAAGATACTGTATTCAAAAAGAATCTCCTAGGAAAGCAAGTACAGGAAATTCCATCTCTATGGTAAAGTCACAATACATATTATCATATTCAAGATTCTGAGAAGCCCTGCAGGAAAGAAACCACTTTATCTTTGCTATCCAGTGTTTTTCAAATTTGTTTTGTCACAGGTTTTTTTTTTTTAATAGCACTTATCCTATTAAACCATTTTTGCCTGGAAAACTCTGGCACTTATTATCTTAAGTAATTTTCAATTCATAGGAATGAGATCATTTGTAAATTACTTAAAACAAATGTGGCAGGATTTGAGCTATAGACCAGAGGGATGACTGAAACCCACCAATTGACTGCCTGCTTTGTTTCCTAAAAACTACTGCTGGACATGGTTAAATAGTGAAGAATCATTTTGCTCTCTAAACCATGTTCTATTTTAGAAGGAAATATAGATCTTTCCTATTTGTCAGATTGGATTTGAATGCTTTTAGGTCTTCTTTTCAATAATCTTTTCACTCTCAAATTTTAGTTGTTTGTAACACTCAGGGTGAACCAACCATGTTCTTCTTGGTTCTTTTGTTTTGTATATTCAAAACTATCTTATGTTCTACATAATTGTGTAATTTAAATTTTAATTTAAGTTTTAATTTTTAATTTGTAAGTTTTAATTTGTAATTTAAGTTTTAAAGTTTAGTACTTTTCACAGTGGGCAGGGAAAAATGAAATTGGAAATGAATGGCTTAGAAGGATGTATGAATATACCTACAATTTGCTGCCAATAATTTATTGATTAACTATGGAAAACAAGAACCAACTTTGGAAAGAGAGAAAAATAGAACCACAAAACCACAAGAAGAACCATCAATACAATGACCAACAATACACTTGTGTCACTACTAGAAACAATATTTCTAGTTCTCAATTTCTTTAAATACCAAGTCACACCATGTTCATGACACAACTGTATATAATAGGGGCTAAGGGCAAATGTAATGAAAGCCTAAGAGAAAACTCCTTGGGAAAAAATCAAATAATGCTGGATCCTCATTGTATGTATCTTTAAATAAACTAATGCATAAATTCAGAGCCTGACAAATTTGGAGCCAATATTACCAATCAGTCATTTGCAAAATCATAAGTTACACTACTATTATACAGCAAACATTAAAATCAATCATTTTCAATAATTATAGTAACATATTTTAGAGGGATGAAATGAGGAAAAAAATTGTTTTAATACAATCTATAGTTGGGTTGCTGTTGGGGCTAGCTAAGATTTATAAATATAAAACAATTTGGTGGAGAAGATTAAGATGGCGGACAAGAAACACCGCCAGACAGAGTGTCTCTGCAGAAAAGACAGATCCTAGCAGCAATTAGAAGAAAGAAGCAAGAAGACAAGCATACATTGGACGAGGGTTGGAAGGAGGGGTACCTGAGACCACAGGAGACTCCACGGGAGGAGGTTGCAGAGGAGAACTGGAAGCAGAGACTTCTGGAGCAGCCTGGAGACAAGCAGCAAGGGTAGGTGGCGCAGTTAACTCTCCCTTCCCTTGCATCTGGGACTGCTGGTGGGCTTCCCAGCGGGTGGAGAGACCTGAGGACACCAGCCCAGAGACGGCCGCCGCCAGTGAGTGGTGAGCCAGTAGCAGACGTGGCACCAGGCTCCCAACTCCCGCAGGGCATCTACCTGTGCACAGACCCGAGCCGCGGGCGCCATATTGCCTCCTTCTCCCCTCCCCCAACCCTATCCACGGCTGCCCAGAGAGACAATGTAGACACCAGCTGGAGGCACCTCCAGGGAACGGGACCTTCCCTTTTGGGGCCCTACAGCTGACTGACGGGAACTCAGACTGTGAGCTCCCTACCCGCCAGCCCTCCCAGGTGCTGCTGGCACGGTGTTCCCAGGAGAACGGGGCAGACTCTGAGGCTGAGAGACATAGACCCAGCTTGGGCTCCCTGTGATTGAATTGGGACCAGAACTCCTCTCCCTGATGGGGATATAGTTTGAACTCTGGGGCCCAGAGGTCAGAAATGCAGACCAGATCCCGTGCACCCAGGTCTCCCATTGCCCGGGGCACAGAAGGGATATATGTGAAAGCCTGCTGAGGTGGGTGTGCCTTCAGGGGCAGATCAGCGTCCTAGAGGGCAACCCTCCTCCCAAAGGGAGGCTGTGTGCCCAGCCCAGGTGGCGTTCCTACGCAGGGAACCTCCCAGCTGGCATCACAGCCAGGGGAGGCCCGGTGGCATGAGGTCAGGCCTGCTGGCAGAGGCCCAGGAGTAGCTGTGAAGTTGGGGAGGGTGGAAAGAAGCAAGGCGTGCTCCAGACTGCAGGTCTCAGACAGCTCCACACACGTAGACTTTCTGACTGAGCGGGGCCATTCCAGCCCCTCCCTGACAGCTTTTCCTGGAAGCAGAGAACAGAACTTTGACCCCTGATAACCACATTGGTGGTGTCTGAGGGAAGGCTTACCCAACCCAGCTCTGCCCAGACTCACTTCCAGACTAGCCTTCACTAAGGGGTAGAAAAGCACACACCTGGAAGTCCCAGGGCCCCACCCACCACCTGAGGCACTAGAGGGCCTCTCTAGAGGAATAAGAGCTGGTTGCAGGACACAAAAAAACACAGCGTAGCCTGTTCCTCCAAGCAAACGCCACCTACTGACAGGGAGGACATTCTGCACACTCTTTTCACGGCACCTACTGACTCATCATACAGGGAGTGGTCAAATCTCACCCACAGACACCTACCAGCTCAGAAAGTAAACAAGGCCTGTGAATACCCAAACGAAAACCTAAAGGAAAGAAGCAGCAACTGATCGACATGAGAAGAAATCAGCGAAGGAACTCCAGAAATATGAAGAACCAAATAGAAACCACACCCGGAAAGAGGAGCAGCAGCTCTTTAGAAATGGCCACCAACCAAAATGACAGAAGAGGAATTTCGAATGTGGATCATAAGAAAATTTAACAACCTGCAAGAACAACTCCATAACCAACACAAAGAAACCACAAAAAGCCCCCAGGACCTAGAACAAAAATTCACTAAAGAAATCGATACAATGAAGAAAAGTTTAACTGAAGTTCTGGAAATGAAGAATCAATTCAGAGAACTACAAAATATAATGGAAAGTCTCAAGAACAGGGTAGATCCAACAGAAGAAAGAATCTCAGAGATTGAGGATAATACCTTCCAATTAAATAAATCAGTCACAGAGATAGATCAGAGAAACAAGAGAAAAGAACAAAGCCTACAAGAGATTATGGGATTATGTGAAGAATCCTAATGTGAAGATTATAGGGTTACTAGAAGGGGAAGCAGACAACACTTAAGGGTTGGACAAGCTATTTGAAGATATAATAGAGGAAAATTTCCCAGGCCTTGCTAAAAATCTTGATATATAAGTTAAAGAAGCTCAGAGGACCCCTGGGATATTCAATACAAACAGAAAGATGTGATGACATGCAGTCATTAGACTGACCAAAATATCAACTAAAGAGGCCCTTCTAAGAGCTGTAAGATGAAATAAGCAAGTAACATACAAGGAAAAGCCAATTCAAATAACAACAGACTTCTATACTGAGACTTTACAAGCAAGGAGAGACTGGGGCCCCATTCTCACTCTTCTGAAACAAAACAATGCCCAGCCTAGAATCTTATTCCCGGCAAAACTAATTTTTGTATATGAAGGAGAAATCAAGACATTCTCAGATAAGCAAAGACTGAGGGAATTCACCAAGACAAGACCAGCCCTTCAAAAAGTACTCAAAACAGGGTTACCCATGGATCAGCACAATAAACACTCACGAATATAAATCTACTCAAAGCTAAAGATCAAAGTCCAGATACTACAATGGCTCAAGGGAGAAAACAAAGCAACAAAGCTCAACCCAACATAATGAACAGAAATCTGCCCCACCTATCAGTTATCTCAATAAATGTTAATGGCTTGAACTCCCCACTCAAGAGACATAGGCTGACCAATGGATAAAAAAACATAAGTCAAGTATCTGCTGCCTTCAGGAAACACATCTAACCTGCAAGGATGCAATTAGACTAAAGGTAAAGGGGTGGAGAACGATATTTCAAGCAAATGGAAGCCAAAAGAAATCTGGCGTGGCAGTGCTGATTACATATAACTTAGTTTTTAAATCAACAAAAGTAATAAAAGACAAAGAATGTCACTATATAATGGTGAAGGGTACAGTTCAACAAGAAGACATAACAATCCTAAATAAATATGCACCCAACCTTGGTGCACCTAGATTCATAAATCAAACTCTACTGGATCTAAACAAATGGATAAACAACAACACCATAATAGTTGGAGACTTTAACACCCTACTGACAGCACAAGACAGATCCTCCAAACAGAAAATCAACAAAGAAATAATGGACTTAAACAGAACCCTAAAACAAACGGCCCTGACTGACATTTACAGGACATTCTACCCCAAAAGCACTGAATATACATTCTTCTCATCAGCTCATGGGTCATTCTCTAATATTGACAATATCCTAGGACACAAAGCACGTCTCAAACAATTTTAAAAAATAGAAATTATACCATGTATCTTTTCAGGCCACAATGGAATAAATGTAGAAATAAAGGGGCTTAATAGAGATACAAGATATAATTTATGAATACTACAAAAACCTCTATGCACACAAAGTGGAAAATGTGGAGGAAATGGACAATTTCTTAGAAACATACAGCCTGCCTAGGCTCAACCAGGAAGAAATAGAATTCCTGAATAGACCAATATCAAGTACTGAAATTGAAACAGCAATAAAAAACCTTCCTAAAAAGAAAAGTCCTAGACCAGATGGTTTCACGCCCAAATTTTACCACACCTACAAAGAAGAACTGGTGCCTATCCTGCAGATATTATTCCACAACATCGAGAAGGATGGAATCCTTCCCAACACATTTTATGAAGTGAACATAACCCTGATGCTCAAACCAGGAAAGGATGCAACAAAAAAAGAAAACTACAGACCAATATCCCTTATGAATATAGATGCAAAAATTCTCAACAAAATCCTAGCCAATGGAATCCAGGTGCTTGTCAAGAAAATAATTCATCACAACCAAGTGGGCTTCATCCCAGGGATGCAGGGATGGTTCAACATATGCAAATCTATAAATGTAATTCATCATATAAACAAAAGCAAAAACAAAGACCATATGATCTTCTCAATAGACACAGAGAAAGTATTTGACAAAATTCAACACCCTTTTATGGTAAGAATGCTCAACAAAATAGGCATAGACGGGGCTTACCTAAAAATGATACAAGCCATATATGACAAACCCACAGCCAATATCATACTGAATGGGGAAAAATTGAAAGCTTTCCCACTTAGAAGTGGAACAAGACAGGGTTGCCCACTATCTCCACCTCTCTTCAACATAGTGCTGGAAGTCCTCGCTACAGCAATCAGACAAGAGAGCAGAATTAAGGGTGTCCAAATGGGAGCAGAAGAGATCAAACTCTCACTCTTCGCTGATGACATGATATTATACCTAGAAAACCCCAAGGATTCAACCAAGAGACTCCTTGATCTGATAAATGAGTTTGGTAAAGTCTCAGGATACAAAATCAATACACAGAAATCAGAGGCATTCATATATGCCAACAACAGTAAAAGTGAGAACCAAATCAAAGGCTCAATTCCCTTCAAAATAGCAACAAAGAAAATAAAGTACCTTGGAATATACTTAACCAAGGAGGTAAAAGACCTCTACAAGGAGAACTATGGAATACTGAAGAAGGAAATAGCAGAGGACGTAAACAGATGGAAGGATATACCATACTCATGGGGCGGCAGAATCAACATTGTTAAAATGTCTATATTACCCAAAGTGACCTACAGAGTCAACACAATCCCTATCAAAATACCATCATCGTTTTTCACAGATATAGAAAAAATAATTTTATGCTTCATATGGAACCAGAGAAGACCCTGTATAGCAAAATCAATCCTAGGCAATAAAAACAAAATAGGAGGTATCAATTTACCAGACTTCAAACTATACTACAATGCTATAGTCATTAAAACAGCTTTTTACTGACACAAGAACAGTGGCATTGACCAGTGGAACAGAATGGAGAACCCAGATATAAAACCATCCTCATATAGCCAACTAATCTTGACAAAGCAGACAAAAACATACACTGGGGAAAAGAATCCTATTCAATAAATGGTGCTGGGAAAACTGGATAGCCACATGTAGAAGACCCACACCTTTCACCTCTCACAAAAACCAACTCATGCTGGGTAACAGACTTGAACCTTATGTGTGAAACTATTAGAATTCTAAAGGAAAATGTTGGAAATACTCTTCTAGACGTTGTCCTAGGCAAAGAATTTATGAAGAAGACCACAAAGGCAATCACAACAGCAACAAAAATGAACAAATGGGACCTGATGAAATCAAAAAGCTTCTGCACAGCCCAAGAAACTGTCAAGAGAGCAAACAGACAACCCACAGAATGGGAGAAAATTTTTGTAAGCTACACATATCATAAAGGGCTGATAACTAGAATCTATTTAGAATTCAGGAAAATCAGCAAGACAAAAATCAAACAACCCTATCAAAAAATGGGCAAAGGACACGAACAGAAAATTCTCAAAAGAAGACAGAATAATGGCCAACAAACATATGAAAAAATGTTCAACATCTCTACTCATCAGGGAAATGCAAATCAGAACCACAATGAGATATCACTTAACTCCAGTGAGAATGGCCTTTATCAAAAAGTCCCCAAACAACAAAAGCTGGTGTGGATGCGCAGAGAGAGGAACACTCCTACACTGCTGGTGGGACTGCAAACTAGTTCAACCTCTGTGGAAAGCAAGATGGAGATACCTCAAAGTGATACAAGCAGATCTACCATTTGATCCAGCAATTCCACTACTGGGCATCTACTCAAAAGATCAAAAGTCACTTTATGAAAAAGACACCTGCACTTGAATGTTTATAGCAGCACAATTCACAATTGCAAAGCTGTGGAAACAACCCAAGTGCCCATCAATTCATGAGTGGATTAATAAAATGTGGTATATGTATACCATGGAACACTACTCAGCTTTAAGAAACAATGGTGATATAGCACTTCTTGTATATTCCTGGATACAGCTGGAACCCATTCTACTAAGTGAAGTATCTCAAGAATGGAAAAACAAGCACCACATGTACGGTAATTGTGATCACTTGATTTTTTTTTGTTTTAGGACTCTGGTTTCTAGCAACAAGCATATGTTTTATACTTGCCTAATCAAAAGAGGAATTTATAGACTCATGCAACCAACGGACAAGGGTGGGGTTTGCTGCAGAAACAGATGAAACCAGGAAATCAAACACCATTGAGACCACATTCTCACTGTCTTGTCTTTTTTTCTTTGTGAATCCACTTAATTCTCTTAGTTTTGTTTCTTCACGAGGCTGGGACCCTTGTTGCCTGCAGATCTGGGTACACATCTACACAGCTTGTTGACAGAGAGAAAATGGCATTAACCTGTAGCTCCAGTTTGGAAAGTCCAGGGAAGGCATTCCCATCAGCTCAGTCTGCGATATGTGCCAGTCTTTGTCCCCATCATTGTAAATACTGCAACTGGTCCAGATTGAGTTGAGTGCTCTTCGTTTATTAATCACTGAAGTCAAAATGGTGGGGTCAGGTAAGAGAACAGCTGCTCCATCCAAATCACATGATTGCATTTTGGCTTATGTGTGGGTGCAAAGGGAGAATGGGGGAAAATAATTCCCCAGAAGAAGGGGATGAATTATTAGGGGTGTTGTCAGTGAAACGATTACTGGGGCCATCAGGCCACCATACTTATGGCCAGCAAAAAGATTAATAAAATCAACATCCATACAATCCAACTCAAAACCCTTCCTTCCAAGCTGATCACCTACCTGATTTCTATTAAAAGAACCCGTCTATTTTCATATCTCAGGGCTGACTTGTCCCCCAGAGAGAACTAATCCCACCTTCCTGTCCCCTCCCCTATTCACAGGTCTAAATAGCTTGCACACTTCCACCCCATCTTCTGTGTTTCATGAAGTCTTAGTAGGACATTTCAGGAGGGAAACTGATCCTTACAAGTGAGAGGAGATCCCAGTTCCTTCTTATTTAACCAGTCACATTAAAGTTCTAAAAAGGAGAGTCTATCCAAAGAGAAAAAGGGAAAAAAAAGAGAGAGAGTGAATCATTCTTTAAGCTTTTGCTCCTTCAATTGCTACCCCTTCCCACTGACCCCTCTACTATCCATCTACCCTGTTGTCTTTTACCGCCAATGAGAGACTCCCTCTGGAAGGGGTACATTAGGGTACATTGTACCCTTTTTCTTAGTTGTTTTTTAAAAGACAAGGTCTCACTCTGTCATGCAAACTAGAGTACAGTGATGTGATTTTAGCCCATTATAGCCTTGAACTCCTGTGCTCAAGTGATCCTCTCACCTCAGCCTCCCGAGTAGCTAGAACTACAGGCACATGGCATTGTGCCTAGCTGAGTTTTTGTAGAGACGGGATCTTGCTATGTTGCCCAGGCTGATCTTGAACTCCTGGCTGGGGTTACAGGTGCTAGCCCCAGGCCTACATTACACTCTTTCCTTTTATTAGTTACGGTGTACTATTAACACATTTATGGACCCTGTAGAGTGAGTACAATCCAATGATAGGGTAGTGGGGAAGGGAACTTCAGAGAATACAGGAAAATATCAGTGTTGTTTAAGAACTACAGGGGTAATGGGGTGCTTGGATGGCAGTAACAAGTTGTCAGCTATATGCCATGCGTCCGTCTCCCAGTGGTCTCTCTTGGTATTCTCGCCATTCCTTTTAGCCAGGATACAGAACGATTTATAATTCATGGATCCTTGCAGTTGGTGCTGCGGTGAGGTGGGAGTGGTGCACACGTGTGACAACTCATCCCAGAGGTTTCTAAACCGGAGTCCAAGAACGTCAGTAACTTCATTAAATTTGCCTTGCGGATCAGAGAGCTAAGGGGATGGGGTCAGAGGGATTGGATGGGAATCACACACACAGTGCAGCTTCTTCAATAACTTAGGCAACCTGCTGTCGGGAAAATAACCCATTTAGCCAAGATTTTCTCCAAGGCCGAGACTGACCAGAGATGCCTTTTAGTCCACAGGGAGTTACCCTGTTATTCTTTTGGAGTCTGAGAAGGCTTATCAGGAGCGAGGCCCCCAGAGCCTGTGTCCCCCTGCCCCCCACCATTTTCCCAGGGGAATACTTCTGAGGAAGAGATTTGGAAAAAGCCTGTGTATTCTCCTCTCCGCCCTCCGCATGATAGGGTTTCACAATTTAGCTACAGTGGTCCTTTGGGATTTTTTTTTCTCTCTCTCTCTCTCAATCACCAGGCCAGCAGGAATGCTTTAACCTCAAACACTGGTCTCATTTGAAATATCTAGAAAATCTAAGAGTTGGATTTGCCCCATCAGAATATTTTGACTCTTCACTCAAACTCAGCACTTCCCTCTGGGTTCACTGAGATCGTTTCGGTTGGTCATCAATAAAGAACATTCGTTTTGCTGAGGTGAGCACACTGCCGGTGCCTTGCACGCGTGGCTCACAGAATCACAAATGCACCACTGCTCTGAGGATTATCTAAAAATGTGAAATTAAACGTCCCTACAACATGAGAGGCCTAATTTCTACAAATGCAGTCTCATATGACATAGCAATGGCCAATTGTTTGAGGCGCTAGTTAAGGGGAGATGTGTTAGTTTTCGCGAGAGAGTTCAGTTATATAACAAGATGTATTAAATATTTAATGAGTCCTTATGACTTTCCAGACACAGGGCTTTATACACACACACACGTATTACGTTATTGCCCTCTTGCACCTTTGAAGAAGTTATCATTTTTCTCATTTTTACAGATGAGAAAGAGGCTCCAAGAAGCTAAGTTGCTGCTGAAGTTATGATGGTTACAAAGAAAACACAAGAAAATCAATGACATATCTTAGAAGTAACAAAAATCCAGCAAACTAATTGGCTACAAAAAATTTTCCTATGCTAGTAATAACCAGTTAGGAACTATACCTTTCAAAAGATTCCATTTATAATACATGTAGGAATAATCTTGACATAGGGCTCATGGGAAGAAAACCCAAAATATTTGTTGAAAAAATAGAAAAGCATACCATGTTATTCTATGGGAGGACTGAACGTTGTAAATATAATATATAATACTTTAACACATTAACTGCCAAGAGAGTTGTATTTAACTCACTCTAGTTTTGACCCCGGGGCATATATAAAATCTCACTTGGTGATGTTCTTATTGTTACAATTAATATTGACAATTTAACTCTAAAAACGTGAATTAAACGAATAGAAGTCAATAAATTTCAGTTTTCTAGTTAAATTTATCTTTAAATTACACTAAAAGATTTATTCTATGAAAATGTAATAAAACACTGTGGCCTCAATGAAAAGTTTCTGGGTTTTTTTTTGTGTGTGTGTGTGGCGGTCAATGTGTTAAATCAGGTTACCCCTCAATGCTATCAAAAAAGTGAAAGAGTAGCATTTTAATAAATGATTTGAGTATAAATTGATGTTATTTTTCATAAGAATAATTTGACAATATGTTTTAAGAACCTTAAATAGGGCTGGGCATAGTGGCTCACGCCTGTAATCCTAGCACTTTGGGAGGCTGAGGCCAGGAGTTTGAGACTAGCCTGGGCAACCTAGAGAGATCCCATCTCTACAAAAAGTTTTATAGTTTGAAGTTGCAGTAAACTATGACGACGCCACTGTACTCTATCCCAGGAAACAGAGAGAGACCTTGTCTTGAAAAAAAAAGGAAAACTTTTACTAGACTAGGCACAGTGCCTGGTGCCTGTGACAGCGGCGACTTGGGGGCTGAGGTGGGAGGATCACTTGAGCCCAGGAGTCTGAGGCTGCAGTGAGCTACGCGGTCCATCCTGGGAGACAGAGCGAGACCTTGTCTCTTAAAAAAAAAAAGAACATTAAGTAATGCTATAATTCCTTGGGCAATAATTACACTTTGAGGAACCTATCTTAAGGAAATAATCAAATACAGGCCATCCCCTGTGACAGACAAGATACGTCTTTAGGTCAGATTTGTACGTGACTCAGATCCCTGATGGACAGCGCATATGAGGTGATAATAATAACAATGCTATAATGGCTCATGCATGGTAATAATAATAGAGCGTCACACTGTAATAATACGAATACCCCTGTACTGTAATGATAAGTTACAGAAACATATAGAACATAAAAATAAACTCCTACAAAAAGTTTAGACAGGAGATAAGAGAAATTTCAAGGAAGAATACTAAAGGTCAACACTACCTAACGTTGCATCAATGTCTTGCTTACTGAAAGGAGCGTTTGTGAGGCAAGGAGGCAGCTGACACTGATTGGAATTTGATGATGGAGACGGTGCTGGAGAGACGGAACCGGTGCTGGGGAATCGGGATTAGATTCTGTTGCTGGAGGAGGGGAGCTGACCACTGAAGTCGGGTTCTTGAAAAAGGTACCTAGGGTTGTCTGCACACCTTTTCCTTCTGTTCATGGTAAATGGCCTTGTAGCAGCTGATGTTCTCCCTAACTGCACGGTAAGCCTGGGCAAACCACTCAGTGTTAGCGTCTTGCTCCTCAAGCTTAGCAAATCCTGCTGCAATGAGATGGCAGCCTTCTGCTCATTCTTTTGTCGTAAACTTTTTCAGCTCTGGATCCTCTGATTCTTCGTGTTCTTGTGTTTCTATCAGCTGCTTCTCCATCTGTCTATGAGATCAGCTGCTAGCGTAAAGGTGCTGCGCCGACTGACCATTTACACCGCCCTGCGTGTTTGTTTGCATGCGTGGAAGAAACTAGTTCCGAATTTTTAATTTAATTATTTAATTATAAATTTTCCTTATGGGGAGCCTTGGGAGCCCATTTGTAAGTATGGAATGTCCTGAGTCCGGTTGTAGGTTCCCAGAGGTTTGCCTGTACACTGATAAAGACTTATGAAGCCTTATCAAACCAGTTTACTCATTAGAAATAATCAGTATAAATAATTGTTAACTTTTGATCTAACTGTTAGAGGAATTACTGGGCATCCTTAAAAGATTCTGTTTTAAATTTGGTGATATAAGAAAATGCTCTGCTACAAAATAAAGATAGTAGTAGTATTCTAAATGTTTCTTTGCAAATGTTTTGAGTTCATTTGTGTCAGAAAAAAGACTCAAAGACATTGCAACAAAAGTTTAGTAGTGGTTAACTTTGAAGCCTTGGAAAATAAAAGATTTTATTCTCCTTCCTATTTTTTCTGCATATTCTGAATTTTCTCCAGAGATAGCACTCATTATTTTCCAATAGAAACTTTCAAACATATAAAAAATTAGAACCACACGTGGTGGCTCAAGCCTGTAATCCCAGCAGATCTCAAGGCTGAGATGGGAGGATTGCTTGAGGGCAGGAGTTTGAGACCAGCCTGGGCAACATAATGAATAACCCCCATGCCCAGAGAAATAAAAAAGAAAAATTAGCTGGGCATCGTGGTGAGCACGTATAGTCCCAGCTACTCAGAAGGCTGATGCAAGATTGCTTGAGTTCAGGAGTTCGAGGCTGCAGTGAGCTATGATTGTACCACTGCACTTCAGCCTGGGCAGCAGAGCAAAATCATGACTCTAAAAAAAAAAAAAAAAAAATTAGGAAGAATAATCTTGCGAACCTCCATGAATATATCACTCAGTACCAGCAGTTATAAGCCAATATTATTTATTTTGTTTCTTTACCACCTACTTCTCAAACTTCTTGCTCATTCTATTATTTTAAAGCAAATTCAAGATGCCATATAATTTTATCTAAAATATTAGGAATCTTTCTAATAGAACCACATAATTTTTCATCTAAAAAATTAACAGCTCCTTAATATCATCAAATATCTAGTTAGTATTTAAATTATGACACCAATTGTCTCATAATTTTCTTTTTTTAAAAAGTTGGATTGTTTAGGTCTGGCAGGGTGGCTCACACCTGTAATCCTAGCACTCTGGGAGGCGGAGGCAGGAGGATCGCTCAAGGTCAGGAGTTCAAAACCAGCCTGAGCAAGAGCGAGACCCCATCTCTACTAAAAATAGAAAGAAATTAATTGGCCAACTAAAAACTCATAGAAAAAATTAGCTGAGCATGGTGGCGCATGCCTGTAGCCCAGCTACTTGGGAGGCTGAGGCACGAGGATTGCTTGAGCCCAGCAGGTTGAGGTTGCTGTGACATAGCATTCTAGCCCAGGCAACATAGTGAGACTCTGTCTGAAAAAAAAATAAAAATAAAAAGTTGAATTGTTTGAATTAGGCTCAAACAAGGTTCACACATTGAATTTGGTTATTGTGTGTTTTAATTCTCTCGTTTTTTTTTTTTTTGTTTTTTTTTTGAGACAGAGTCTCACTTTGTTGCCCAGGCTAGAGTGAGGGCCGTGGCGTCAGCCTAGCTCACAGCAACCTCAGATTTCTGGGCTCAAGCGATCCTGCTGCCTCAGCCTCCCAAGTAGCTGGGACTACAGGCATGCGCCACCACACCCGGCTAATTTTTTCTATATATATTAGTTGCCCAATTAATTTCTTTGTCCTTATAGTAGAGACAGGGTCTCGCTCTTGCTCAGGCTGGTTTCGAACTCCTGACTTTGAGCAATCCTTCCTCCTCTGCCCCCCAGAGTGCTAGGATTACAGGTGTGAGCCACCCCGCCCAGCCTTAATTCTCTTTAAGATGTATATGTATATATTTTCCTTTTGCTTTTTTTTCTTTTTTTGCTATTAATGTGGAGGGGGGAATAGGCATTTTTTTTCACAGAGTTCTTCACATTCCGGATTTTGCTGTTGTGTCCCGTGGTATGTATAACACATTCTTCTGTTCCTTATACTTGCTATTAGCTTGAAGCTCTTACTCGAGGCGATTGGGGGGGGAGGCATGGGCAATATAAGTAACCTTAACACTTGTACCCCCATAATACGCTAAAATAAAAAAAAATACAGTACAAAAAAAAAGTCAGATCTAGAGGCTTGACCCCATATAGGTTGGTTTTGATTTGGGGGATCAAGAAGACTTGATAGATGATGCTGCAGTCTTCATAATCATATCATGAAGAAGCCAATGATGTCTCTGGCCGGCCATCTTTCTTCAAGTTAAGAATGATCGGTGGGCTCAATGTTGCCAGTGTGATCCAGCCACTATAAAATTCCCCATCAGATTTTCACCTAATCATTTTTGCAGACATTAATGATCCCTGCTAGATCCATTATCAAGATCAGTGATTTTTTTTTAAAGCACTGAGAGTATTCCATAATGGCATATATGCTTTTTCATTTGAACTGAACTATTTACTTCTTCCAGTAATGTACTTCATTAAATTAAATAACATTAATACAAAAATGATAACAGACCTTTTCTTTTTCCTTTTAGTAATGTGAGACAGTTTTGGAACTCCATGAAAGACATTCAAGGTGCTGTGCCCTTTCATGAGAAAACCCAAAACTTGTTTTCAGAGCTGTTTTTGTCATGTGCGTATGTATTTCCCCCCCATTATGGTCAAGTGTAATTTTAACCTTACACAAATGATCTGTTGATTTGGAATATCATGGGAAAACTTTGACCGAGAATATTTTTAAAGAGATTAGTTACTGGAAAGACAAGAAAGCTAAGGACATTTGGCAGTGTGGTTATATTACATGCTTTCCATAACATTCTTCTTCCTCAGATTTTTCAATTTTAAATTTGGTTTCTCAATTTCCTGTAACTAAATTTCAAGCACCCTAACTGACATTCAAGGCCCTCCTGTATCTGGTCCCAGTCGTCCACTTCACTGGTTTTATATCCTACTGTTTTTCATGCTTTCTGTCCTCTGGCCAAACTAGGCGACTATTTCCCTTAGACCTCCTGTCTCCCCAGGGGTCAGGAACCTGCCCTTGAACACACAGGGACTTTGCCTCTCCATCTCTGATGGTGCTTGTTTATTTTTTATAGATCCACATATATGCATATTCTCTTACTAGGCTTGTAATGGACAATGACCAGTCTAACAAGACAAGGTGTTTCTTGGCTAACAACTGTCTTGCTGTTTTATAAACAAAATTAGCACCCTAATTTCCTTTTGGGAAAATGTCTCCCCCATGGAATTGTTAATCATGGTGTTCTACAACAAGCAATAGGTCTCTCTAGGTCCCAAGCTAGATAAATTGATGCTTTCTCTCTAAAATTTTAACTATACACAAAGTAAGCTTTAAGTATGGAAAAGACTGATATTGGTTAGAAATGTTTATCTGGCAGCCAGATGAGTTTCTCAAGAATTAGTGGCCAATGCTTACTGAATACTTGTCGAAGAACCCTAATAGTGTGCTATGCATAGAATCCTATCTGCAAATGTGGCGGGGTCAGGCCTTAGTATTAATTTTGCTGTTTTCTAGGTATTTCCCACCCTTTCTTCTTTCTCATTTATACTAAGTCGGCCGTTTCTCTACTTTCAGTTTATAACTGCTCAAGAACATAGATTCAAAAAAAAAAAAAAAAACCTCAGCCCTAAATTGCCAGACAAGTTCTTATAGGCATACTTTGTAGGGCTCTTTTTCTTCTGTCCTTAAAAGAACAAATGCAAGTAAAACTGGGGAAAAGAGAGAGGGAAAAAGTAGCGTGGGCAGTCAAGACAGACAGAAAGAGGAAGGGCAAGAACTCTCAGAGGTTGAAGGAGCAGCGTGAAAGAGTCTCTGATTTTCCACGTAGGGGTGACCTGTCCTTCAGCAGTCTGGACACTGCCATGTCTTCTTGAAGAAAGGGGTGAGGGAACTTGGGTACTTGATGTGAAGATGAGGGTGTAAACAAAACAAAAGTGATACAGTTGGAACTGAATAAAATCAGTGGGCAATTTTCCTGTAAATGGGGCAGTGGTAGACTCAATTTTAATTTTATTTCTTCCTTTTATTGGTTTCATCTTTCAGAATAATGTTAAGTAAAAATGGCAGTAGAAGCCATTCTTGTATGTTTCTAACTCCCAATATTTCTTCATTAAATACCATATTGGCTACTTATCTAAGATATCCATTTTCATGTCGAGCAAAGTCATCCTTCTTTTCCTAGATTTTTAGGTACTTTGCTTAGAAATGGATAGATTTTAATAAATATCTCTTGGTTTTTTTATTGGGATGAAAAATATTTTTTATTGGTTTTACTGGAGTGATATATTTAATCAAATTAACTTCCTACAATTTAACTAACAATGGTGATGCTGAACAACTTTTAAAAATGTATAGAATTTGGTGTGCTGTATTATTTCTCATTTTCATATTTACATTTAGAGAGGATTGGGTTCCTCCCACCTCCACAGTCTTTGTTATGTTTCAGTATCAGAATTATCCTAGCCTCAGAAAAACATGGCTGCTATGCTCTGAATGTGTCCTCCCCAAATTTGTATGTGGAAATTCTACCCCACAAGGTAATGATGTTAGGAGGTGGGGGTTTTTGGGAGGTGATTATATCATGAGGGTGGAGCCCTCACAAATGGGATTAGTGCCCTTATAAAAGGGGTCTGAAGAAGCTTGTCTGCCCCTTCCACCGTGTGAGGACTCAGGGAGAAGGCACCATATGCAAGGAATGGGCCCTCACCAGACACTGAGTCTGCTAGAAACTTGGTCTTGGACTTCCCAGCCTCCAGAGCTGTGAGAAATAAATATTTGCTGTTTATAACCCACCCGATCTATGGTAAGATAATCGCAGTGCAAAAGAGTTGGTAAAAACACAGGCTATTCAAGTTCACATCCTAGTTTCACCACTTACTAGCTGTGTGCCTTTCAACAAGACACCTGACCCATAAAAATTTGGGTGATGCAACAGAATGTAAATGCTATATAAACCTTCAGAAGGTAGAAGTAGCATAACTAACAAATGATAGGAAAAGAAGTAAAAAGAAAGATCAGTTTGTTGTTTCTCCACATTTTATAGCTGAGGTCAAAATATGTAATTTAAAACACATAAATATACCCATCTGCCTATTAGATTTGTAAATAAAAGATAAAATATAAGAAAGATAATACTACCAACTAATATTTAATAGTGTAGGAAAGGAAGCTGAGAGGGAGAAGAAGAAATATATTTATTTAATCATCATTTGGAAAAGACAGTAAATAGATAACTGTCTAAAGAAGGGGTCAACAAATACCAACCATGAGCCAAATCAAGCACATCAACTGTAGGTAAAATTTATACAAACACAGCCACACCCATTTGTTCACATATTACCTATTGCTGCTTTTGTGCTATAATACCACAGTTGAGTACCTGCCACAGAGACCTAATAGCCTGCAAAATCTAGAATATTTACAACCTTGCCTGTTACTGAAAAAGTTTACTGGCACTTGTTCTAAAGCAATGGTGTATTATTGAGTATAGTATATAAAATTACAACTGTAAAGATAGCCTCTATTAAGAAATACAATTATTTAATATTATAAAAGAATCACTGACACACACAAAAGTTGCCTAAAAACCTTAACAATGTGATCAGTAGCAGATTTCTCAACAGAAACAGTCAAAAAACAATAAGGTATTTTCATAGTAATGGATGAAAATAATTATTAATGATGATTAGTTATACTTCTAGATTATCATTTGAGAATGAGACTAACATAAAAGCATTATTCTGGCAGACAAAAACTAAGAAGGTTACCACTAACAGACTGTCACTATATAATGTTGAAAAATATCTACTTAAGAAAGTAGATATTGATAGAAAAATTAATGAATAGAAATTAATGATAGAAAAATTAATGAATATAGAAACTGATAAACATGAGTAAATTTATGTACTCATAAATTAAGACTAACTATAAAGCAAGAATGATAACATCTAATTTTGGAGATAAAATTAAAAGTCAGAATTAAAATACTTGACACAAATGCATGCAAAATAAAAAAGCAATGAAAGAGTTCTGAGGCCAATATATAGTTTTGTAGGTCTGTGGAGTTACTGAGATTAATTTAGATTAAAAAAAAATATGTACTTTAAAGGTTAAGACCAAAAGAAATTCCCAAAAGGCAGAGAAGGAAAATTGGAAAAACATTTGAAAGGTAGAAAAAGAGAAAAACAGTAGCCTAGAAATCACAATCTATTATACTCTGTGGGGTATGGCTAAAAGAGTACACAAAGATAAGATGTATACCTTATTTAGACAAACCTTTAACTAATCTACAAAAAATATATAGTATAAAGCACAAATATGCAAAATAAGAAAAAAGAGTGAAGTATATCCCAAACTTGCAGAGGTAATTTTAAAAATCAAAACATTTTTTTGTTTAGCTCTGCAAATATACATATATATGTATATAACATAGATAAAATGGTTACTTTTTAAGAAAAATAGGAATTGAGTTTAGATGAAAATCTAAACAGATAAATTAGTAAAGAAAAAATAGAGAAAACTGTCAAAATGCAACAGAAAAATATTTTTTCAGAGTTATTCCACTAAATCTTTAAAGAACGAAAAGAGAAAGATCATATGGTCATTTTCATAAATACTTAAAAGGTATTGATAAAACTTGACATCTGTTTTTGATTCTTTCAAAATATACCTCAGTAAGAAGAATAGATCTTAATATCATAAAACATATCTATCTAAATCTAAGGTCAATGTCATTCCTAATGGGAATCACTATAAGCATTCCTGTTAACAAGAGGAACAGACAAGTAGGTCCACTTTCGATGCTATTATTTTATGTTTTACTAGAGGTACCATTCATTCTAATTAGGCAAGAAAAGAGTTACAAAAATTAGAAAGGAGAAGGTAAAATTGTTAATATCTTCAGATGATATAATTCTGAACCTATAAAAACACAAGAGAAAAAACTTAGTAACTATTACAAACAGAATTTTTCAAGGTGGCTGAAAAAATTATCAATATACAGAAGTTCATAACATTCATATATATCACCAAGAACCAATTAGAAGGTAAAATATCAGACCCCATTTACATGAACAAAATCAAATATTCTGTTTAGAAAAAAAATCCAACAAAGTCAAAGACGAATGATAAAATAGCAATTCTGTGCAAGTCATGGTAGGCAAAGGGCTAATTTTTTAAAACATATTTAGATCTCCTATAAACCAACAACAAAAAAGATCAAGGGCCCAAAGTAAACTTAATAAAAAAAAGCAGATCACAGAAATAAAAATACAAATGGCTATACTAGTTGCTATCAATTTATATTAATGACATTAAACTTCAAATGGGTCTCAAATGCTGTCCAATAATATCATTATTTTATTATTTCAATTACTCTACCATACTTTCCCCAGAGGACTGATTCATACCTTTTTCTCTATAATCTAATGTCTGTGTCCATCATCTTCTCTCCCACTCTCATTCTCCACTGCACCCTATTTCTCACCCAGATTATTCTAATAGCCTCCTATCTGGTCACTACAGCTATTCAGCCATATGAGTCATTGATAAACTGAAAAAACTTACACGTATATCCATGACTATTTGTAATAATTATATTTATTCAAATATTTATAGAATAATTTTTTTAAAAAAAGCAAATATTTAACTGAGTACATATTATCTACTAAGCACTGTACAAAATTGTGACATAGCAGAGAAAAAAACGGGCTCTTCTTTCACAGATCTTATATTCTAGATAGGGAAGGCTGCAAACCATATAAATTTATGTATGTCTGGAAATGAATGTCATAGAAGAAAAAGAAAAGAGGAGGGAATAACCATTTTCTAAGTGAGGTCAGAGAGCTTCTCTCTAACAAGATGGCATTTGAGCACAGACCCACAAATTGAGGGAGGGAGCCTTGCATGTATCAAAGTGGAGAACATAAATTTAAGCATTCAAGAAAGAATGTTTTATGTATAAATAATGCAAACATAATGCTTACAAATCTTTAAAATTTGGTAGAGTTTGACAATCTCCACTTTATCACAGGTGGTGCCTATGTTGACAAAGTGTAGAACAGGTTCACACCTATGCCAGATATGAGCTAGGTTGGTGGTAGTTGGTGTGAATGAAGGCTGTGAACTTCTGTCCAGATAGAGAGAGCTAAGCTAACCATTGAGTATTCATACCATGTTTGGTTTAAAAATAAACACAAATAAACCTCCTCCCTTCATTGACCCTCTAAGTCTTGGCTGTCTTTACTGAAAAACATCCTTTTAATTTTATCCTGAAAACAACATGGAGAATGACTTTCTTTCAAAACAAGTTTTCCCTTGAAGAGAAACACATGTTCAAAGTACAAACAACATTCCAGTACCCAGATTAAAAGCTACTTAATTTCTGCAGGATGATCTCATACTTAGGCTACTGAACATGTTTAAGTAAATATCATTTGTTCTACAATTCTATAATATAGGCCCAATTAACAGGAGCAAACCCATCATTTTATGCAACTAATTGAAGAATAACAAAGAGAAGATGAGACACATTTGAAACATGAATACTTCCCAGGTTACAAATAAATTCTAATAGTAATCAAAAGTAATGACCCAGTATAATTTTTAAAAATAAAGAGTGACAAGCTGATTTTAACATTTATTTGCAAAGAAAAGGAATAAGAATAGCCAAGAAAATTTGAGGGAGCTCGTCTCTTCTTTCTCATCTAGTCTGGTCCCCTCTTCCTTATCTGGTCTCAGCTCCTCTTCCTCATCTGATCTGGTCTCTTCCTTGTCAGGTCTGGTCTCCTCTTCCTCGTCCAATCTGGTCTGGTCCAGTCTCATCTCCCCCTTTTCCCCTCACCTCCTCTCCCTTTCCTTAGGGTCTTGCTCTGTTGCCCAGCTAGAAGTGCAGTGGTGTCACCACAGCTCCATAACTCACTGTAACTTCATACTCCTGGGCTCAAGTGTTCCTCCTGCCTTGGCTTCCTGAGTAGCTGGGACTATAGGCCCATGCCATGATGCCAGGTTGATTATTTTTAGTAGGGATGGGGTCTCGCTCTTGCTCAGGCTAGCCTAGAACTCCTGACCTCAAGCAATCCTCCTGACTCAGCTTCCTGAAGTGCTAGGATTACAGGCATGAGCCCCCATGCCTGGCCAAATTTCCTTTATAAATAAAGGAAAGTTTCCAACTAAAAAAACCAAAAAGAGCAAAAATAAAAAACAAACAAACAGAAAAACCCAGAAAATGAATGAAAATAATTTACTGTCCTTCAGTAGGGAACCAAAAGATTAAATCCTGTATGTAATATAATGGGATATACTGCAGCCATATGAAAAAATGACTATCATTTTTATACAGTCATATGATCTGAGTTCTATGATATATGCCAAAAAGACACAGTATAGAAGAGTGTATATTTTTTTCCAATCATCTACATAGGAAGGAAGTCAAAATGGAGGAGACAGGATTGGAGGCATGGCTTTACCTAAATACCTCGTTATAAAGTTTATAATTTGCAACATTTTGATAGTACATAACCAAATGCACATGAAATTGAATCAGAAAGTAAAAAGGTTTTAAAAATTAAAACTGATGAAATTAACTCTCAAGATTAATTTAAAATCTACTTTTCTGTCTAAGTCAGTTAAGAGCATATTATATTTTTCTGTTCAAATTTAGAGAAATATATTTGAGGGAAATATTTAACTTCAAAGAATTCTTAAAACTCATTCAGCCTTCTTATTTTATAAGCAATACTGGTGTAATTACATTGAAACAAATTCATTTATAATTGGATAAAGCAAAAAGTGACGCAATTGACTTTTTTTGAACCACAATTTTCTCTATAAGAGAAAATAAATGTAAGCATAAAATAAAATAGATTAGGTAAAAATCTGATGGAAGTAAATGTGAATTGAAAATACATCAAGAACTCAGACATTTGTTTTGTTTCTAAAATACATTTTTTTACCTATTCTGTTCCCTGCAAAGGCCACGAAGTACTGGCAACTGACTGACATGTGGATTGTGGGTACTTCATCTATCTTTCACCGCTATAAAGAGCAGCTTCTTGGAGCAATAGCTGTGGAAGAAAACATGGAAGATTAGCTGAAACATCTTGTGTCAGAATACAAAGAAAAATGGGTTACATTAAATGAAAGCAGGGACAATAAAAACTCTAGGTCCAATGAAAAATAATTTGTGTACTCTAAAGAAAATATTTTCATGAAGAATGTTGAATATATGAGTGGTATCTTTATACAAAACTTCAGTTCAACTGAGCAAAAGTGAAACTCAAGACACTAGGCAACTGGCCTTAAATCGAGGGCTAGCCTCTGCCATTATTACCACAATGGCCACCAGCACTGAGTCCATCAGAGCCAGGCCCTTGTACCCCTGGGCATGATGGTGGGGTACCTTTCCAAAGCCAAGGTTATTACCAAAACATATGTTGTCCGGGAAACAGGGTTGGAGAACAATGAGGTGATCTCTTTTCTTTTCTTTCTGAAGTATCTTATTTATTTCTTCTACATGGTTCTTCCTACATTTCTAGTACATTTCTTCTACATTTCTGCTTCCTTTTATACATTTTACAAAAATAAAAACATTGTGCATAAAAAGAAAAACAAAGAAAATTTTTTGGGGAAAAAGATTTATTGGCAAACCAGGTTAACTGAATACAATATAAAACTATAAAAATTTAAAATGTAATATTGAATCAGATAAAGAGATAAGCAAAGAGAGAGTCTGGGGACATTCCCATGATTATACAGTGACATTTCAAATAAGTAAAGAAAGGATGACCTAACCAATCAAAAATAGCATTATAACAATATTCATTTTGGAAAAAATAGAAGAGGTCCTAACCATATATCATATATGTATTAGAAACTCTTAACTCTAACTACAATAACAAATATCCCCCACCCCCCAATCTCAGTGCCTCAACCTAATATTGCTAATACTCACTTATTTCTTGCTCATGTAAAGTTCTGTAGATGGCTGGATAGGGTTGGGAGGATCTGCTCTATCCAATCATTCAGGAACTCTGGCAAATAGAAACTTCACCATGTTCAATCTCTATCTTAAAGGTTTCCCAGGATGTTAATGTCTAATTGTGAAGCAAGGGAAGAATTGTGGAAGATTTCCTGGAAAAGTTTGTGGGGCAGGTGAAAATCACGTTATCATTTTTACCCATATTCCACTGGCCAACATTTGTTTAATTGCAAACCAGCTCGAAGTCCAAGATCTCTAAAGGATGCATGGTTCTTTTATCAGTTCTGGACATGGCTACCTGAGGTCCAGTGGCTCCTGCACTAAAAACACAAGTTACAGATGTCTCTCCACTGCCACCAGGCAAACGTACTAGGGTGAGCAAGGACAGAAGATTTATAATAAAAACTGCCATCTAGTAAAGGGAACATGGGAGACATAGAGAAAGTAGAAGTCTGTCATGATTATCATATCCCTCTGGCAGGCATTTTAAAGTCCTCTATCTGGAAATGAAGGCATTTCCTTGATTTCAGTTTTGCTATCTGGAAGGAACTACTTGTTCACTAGATCCAACCTCTTTGAGGCACTCCTTTGTCCATTATCACCCTAAGTTACATTTGAAATAAATGATGGAGGGTGTACCATTTTGGGGGGTCTTTATAGTTTTTGTAATGTGCCTCTTCCCTGAGTAAGTCTGGGAGCCCCAAAATATTTTTAATGGTAGAACATTCAAAGGTTGTTGAAGTCCAGTTTTGCAATTTCTTTGGCATTAAAAATAAGCAAAAGATTATAGTTGTTGAAAGAAAGGTATCCATTCAATTACAAATGATAATAGCCTCTCCCAAAGTTCTTTTCTAAATATAAGTCTCAAGCCTAACTTATAGTTTTCCTTTGGCCCTATGCCTTAAGGCTATAATGTTTGGCAGGAAATTCCACACTCTTGCTCAGTTCTATGATGGAACCAGAAGTCTTCCTAGACCTTTGGACACAATCTCTTATTATTTGGGACAGGAAATGGTGGGGTTTCCACTCTTTTGTCTTTCATTTTTGTTTTGCTTGCAAACTAGCAACTAATTGCCACAGCCCATACCTTTTTCTTCTATCGCCTTGAAAAATGCAGACATTACCAACCAACACTCTACCAACATTCTATTTTCCAATCTCTTTCGCTAGAGATATAAGGACAGTAAGGCATGTGATCTACCTTCCAAGAAATTGCAAATGACCATTTTTACAATTGCTTTGTCACTGTATGACAGGAATTTCCCGTTTTTTTTAGCTCTGGATGGTAATTTTCATCCTGATTCTCTGCTTAACCATGTATATTGTGCTTTTTTTGTTTGTTTCACAACAGCATCTTTCTAGCCCTAATTTCTACATCAGAATAGTGCTACCTGAACTCAAAAATTTTTTCAAATTCTCATCGGCTTAACACAACATATGTTTGCTTGATGATCACTTGATTCAAATGGCTTGTGTGGAAGGAAGAGTTTCACAGTTATTTAGGATGATAGTTTTTCTTTCATCTTAAAAAGAAGGTATCTAATGTGTCCATGGGAGTTGGTGTTTAGCTGAGGGATAAAAGAAGAGTGAGAGATATATATGAGATTTTATGAGCTAGACCTGGAAATGATTTATATAGTTTTCACCCATTTTCTACTTACAAATTAAGCAATTAAATAATTATTAAGTCAGATGACCCAAACATAACATCAGAGGCGTTGAGACATACAGATTAGTTGTACACTAATTGATTTGATTAAGCAGTGTGCCAATCTCTGCCAGAATGCACAGGGGCAAATTCCAGATGGATTAAGAGCTAAATTTAAACAGGCCGGGCACGGTGGCTCACGCCTGTAATCCTAGCACTCTGGGAGGCTGAGCAGGGTGGATCGCTCAAGGTCAGGAGTTCGAAATCAGCCTGAGCAAGACCCCATCTCTACTATAAATAGAAGAAATTCATTGGCCAACTAAAAATACATAGAAAAAATTAGCCGGGCATGGTGGCCCATGCCTGTAGTCCTAGCTACTCGGGAGGCTGAGGCAGAAGGATGGCTTGAGCCCAGGAGTTTGAGGTTGCTGTGAGCTAGGCTGATGCCATGGCACTCTAGCCCAGGTGACAGAGTGAGACTCTGTCTCAAAAAAATAAAAAACCTCACATAAACCTATTAAAGTACTAGAGGAGAAAAACATAGTAGAATTACTTGAGGCTGTCATGAACTCTACAGGGCATGGGAGTTTATCCTACTTGCAGGCTAATAAGTTAGCTTGCCACAGTTTCATGGACACTTACAGAAGACATGAGATCCTGGAGCAGAGACAAAGAATTTCATTACTCATGGCAAAAGCAATAGCCAGAGCATGAGCACGATGTTTGTGCCACTTCCCCATTGCCTTGGGGGTTCCTATGATTAGGACAAGGCTCAATGATTCAGTAGAAAAACTCATAGGAGTCAGAAAATGCTGTAATACTCATAGTTAGGGTTTATTACAGTGAAAGGATACAGATTATAATCAACAAAGGGAAAAGGCACATGGGGGAAGTCTAGGAGAAAACAGGTGAAAGTTTCCAAGTGTCTTCTCCCAGCGGAGTTAGATGGACACACTCCCAGTAATGATGTGGTGACAACATGTACTAAATGCTGCCAACCAGGAAAGCTCACCTGAGCCTGGGTGCTCAAGGTTTTTATAGGAAGTCAGGCACATAGGCACGAATAGCTTACGTAAATAACCTCAGCTACTCACACTTCAGCTTCTCAGAGCAGAGAAATGTTTGCCATAAATCGCATTGTCAACATAAGCTCTCTGAACAAATTGGTACCATGTGGCCCAAAGGTTCAGAGGTCATTCCCAGGAGCTAGCCAGTAGCCACTCCTAAAGACAAGCGTTTGTCAGCACGGGCTTGATTCTCCCAGCAGTGATGTGTGACAGCCTGTGCAAGTATTGCTGACCAGGATTCTCTCCTGAGCTTTAGTATCTATGGTTTTTATTGGGGAGTCAGTCACATGGCATGGATCATCTGTATGGCTGACCTCAGCTACTCAGACTCCAGTCCCCCAGAGCACAGATAGGCACTCACCACGAATCACTTTGCTAGATAAAACTATCTGATTAAAATGGTGTCAGATGGCCCAAAGGCCTTTCATGTACCAAAACATTCATATCTGGTAGAATTGTTAATTCAGTGCTCATTTCCTAGGAGCTGACCAAGGACCAGTCCAAAAGATGGCATCTTTTGGTAATGTACATAGTCTGAGCAACCCAGGTCTGCTGAGTTAACCCTGTCCTGTATACCCAGGTTCTCCCAAGTCCTATGGGGTCAATGCAAAGGACCATTGTTGGATACTTGTAGATTGCATTGTAGGAAAGGAACACTGAGGAAAGGAACACTGGCTGGTTTTTGTCCTGGGAGAATGTTACTCATCCCTCAAGGTTGCTTAGTGCAAACACAACCTTGAAAATGACCTGGGGTAAAGAGCAAACAGGGCCTTGCATTTTTGGCACACTTAGCAAGAACCTGCAGGAATGCTCAAGGCTTTTATGACAGACTGCCTTTTCCAACAAGGGGAGGCTCTCTTAGGTAAGATATAAAGCACAGATGGAAAACTGAAGTGACTGATGCACTTGATTACATAAAAACACTTCTATAGCATAAGAGATCATAAACATGAAACAGGGCATAGAATCTAGGAAGCTGGAAAGATCATTACTCCCACTCTAAAAATTCTAACTGGATAAATTACAAAATCATAACTTTTCTTGAACCCACTAGAGAGACGAGGTGGAGGGAAAACCAGGCAGCTAGAGATCTAGGGAAACACAGGCACTACCCAGGAGGGACAAGATGTGAGCACTGGCTCACTTGTCACAGAGCACAGAAAGATGACAGGGTTGTCAATGAGGTAACAAGTATTTGGCTAAACTTTTCAATGAATTGCTACAGCTGAGTGTGGGCTAATTTGGGACTATGAAGCCCTGGGAGCTGCAGACTGAGGGGAGTTTGCATCCACTCCCAGGCTCATAGAGATGCGCCTACACTGGGCACCCAGGGAAAAGGAGACAGAACAGAGATAAGAGAAAACGTCCCTTGAAGGTGCAGGCCTGAAAGAGGAGGGGCTACTGCTGCAGGAAAGATACAAATCTCCCCAGGACATTTCTTCCCTACTTAAAAAACAAAAACGGCTTAAGCCACCGGAAGGACCTCAAATGCTGTCATCAGGTGGGACACAGGTGAAGATTCGCTGTGGCTGGTGGAAGGGTAAAACAAAAACCAAAACCCTGTATCCCTGGCCTAGACTGTTAGATAGACCTCCCAACAGGGAGAGGAGCAAGAGACTCCCAAAAATGATTCACCAGAGATACAATAAATGGTTTAGCTGTCACAAGGAAGAGGGCAGGATCCCTGAGAAAGCCACAATCCCGAGATCCAGCCACAATTCTTTAAGGATCAAAACCACAGAAAAACTTTTATATACCAAGAGCTTAAAAAATTCTTTCCATGAGTAAAATCTGCTAGAAAATAAACTTAATCTAAATAAATAAATGGGAAAATTTAGCATTTAATATAATTGCAAATCTAAGATTAAAATTAAGGTGGGGACAGGATAGAAATATAGTATTTTATGTGATAGTATTCTGTGTTATGTGCCGTATGTTCTGATGAATGAAAAACAATGCAACTAAAATGGGAGGAGAAAAGAGATGGAGAGAGGAAAGTAGAATAAACTCATTAACTGCTATTTAGGCAACAAGTGAAAGTTAAAGGATGTCATTAAAGAGGGACGATATAGATTCTAAATAAAAATAAAATAGGAGGCCGGGCGTGGTGGCCACGCCTGTAATCCTAGCTCTCTGGGAGGCCGAGGCGGGCGGATTGTTTGAGGTCAGGAGTTTGAAACCAACCTGAGCAAGAGCGAGACCCCGCCTCTGCTATAAATAGAAAGAAATTAATTGCCCAACTAACATATATAGAAAAAATTAGCTGGGCATGGTGGCGCATGCCTGTAGTCCCAGCTACTCCAAAGGCTGAGGCAGCAGGATTGCTTGAGCCCAGGAGTTTGAGGTTGCTGTGAGCTAGGCTGACGCCACGGCACTCTAGCTGGGGCAACAGAGTGAGACTCTGTCTCAAAAAATAAAATAAAATAAAATAAAATAAAATAAAATAAAATAAAATAGGGGGTACCTGGCTTTAAAAAAGGTATAAGCACAAAGATAACCACCACAATAGAAATGTAAACCTTCCTAAATACCAAATTTAAGATTGAATTTAAAAAAACCACATTCATCTTAATAAAAGTGAAAGGGCTTAATATACTTATTAAATTGAAAAGATTTTCATTTTGGTTCATTAGGTACCAATTATACACTCTATTCAAGAGATACACCTAAAACAGAATGATTCAGAAAGGCTAAAAATAGAAGAATAGTCAAAGATATTCCAGGCAAATGGAAACAATAAGAAAGCAGAGACAGCAATACTGACAGTAGATAAATTAGCAAGCAAACCATAGTAGGGAAAGATTTTCTAACTATTACTGTTAATCCATTTGCAAAAATGAAATAAAAGGAAATAAAAAGAGAAAACTGATACACATGACTACATGGCAGAAATAAATGGCAGAAAATAAACAACATGATAGAAAAATAAATATCAAATCAAAAGACAACTGACAAATTGAGAACAATGTTTGCAATACATTTAACAGATAAAGGGCTAGTATCCTTAATATGTAAAGAAATCTTAAAAGATTAGGGAAAAAAAGAAAAAAACCTCACCAATGAAAAAAATAGGCAAAAGATGTGAAGAAACAATTCACAAAAATTGGTATAAAGATTAAAAAATATTCACCTATACCAATAATAAGAGAAATGCATTGTCAAATTACACTGAGGTAACATTTCTCATTCATTCTAGTGTCAAAAACCAAAATGTAAAACACCATATTTTGTTGGAGAGGTTGGGGGAATAAGCCTCTCTCATATACTATGGTGGAAATACAAACAGGTATAACTTTCATGGGGAGGATTTTGGGATTTTGACAATTTTTAATAAAACTTCATATGCATTTGCCTTCTGACACAACATCCTCACTTCTAGGAATTTCCTCCAAAGACATACTTCCAACAATATGAAAATATGTATTTTTTTCATGTCTTCTTTGCAATATTGTTTATAATTGTAAAACATGGAAAATAATTTATATACCCAGACATAAAGGAATGTTTAAATAAATTTTTATACATTTACTCAATGGAATACTACAAATTTTTTTAAAATGAGGGAGATCTCAATGAATAAATTTGCAGTGATTACCAGGATATATTTTTAAATGAAAAGAGCAAAGTTCACTTAAACACCTAGAAAATGCTGATTTTTGTGTAAGAAAGAAGGAGAAATTAGAAAACAGACATATCTTTGCTCATCTGTGCAAACAGAAACAGAGGAAGGCGTTACCAGGGATTAATGAGATTGATTAACTATAGCAGAGTGGGTGGGAATGGGGTATAGAAAACAGACACAGTGGGAAGGGGGAGTTGCCACTCCTCTGAGCATACTGTTTCATATAGCGCTGACCATGGAACAGTGTTAATGTTTCACACATATACAAAAGAAGAAAATAAACAAAACTACCAAGGATGGAGGAAATATTCAAATAAAGTATCACCAGAAACATATGAACTACTAGTAATTCAAATGAATTACTACATATTTTCAAGGGAGGAGGGGAAAAAATACTTAACTGGGGAACTTTTTATTATTTTTTAAATTGAGATATAATTCACATACCATAATACACTTTACAGTTCACAGTTCAGTAGATGTTGTATATGCACAAGGTTGTACAACCAACACTACTGTTCAATCCCAGAACACATTAATCTTTCCAAAAAGGGAATGACAGACCCATTTGGAGACACTCACTATCCTCCCTCTCCCAGCTCCTAGCAATCACTAATCTACTTTCAGTCCCCATGGGTTTATCTATTTAGGACATTAGCATGTAAGTGGAATTGTACTTTGTGTTTGGCTCTTTTCAAAAGTTAGCATGATGTTCTCAAGGCTCATCCATGTTGTAGTGTGTATTAAAACTTCTTTCCTTTTTATGCCTGAATAATAAGCATGTATTTAATCACACTTTGTTTACCCATCATCAGTTGATGGACATTTGGGTTGTTTTCTCTTTTTAGCTATTATGAATAATGCTACTATGAGCATTCATGTTTGAGTTTTTATGTGAACATGTTTTCAATTCTCTTGGGTATAGACAGCTATGAGTGGAAATTCTGGGTCATGAGACGCCCATTATGCCTATGTTGGTACATTCGATAGTGTCCCACAAGTCTCTGAGAATCTGTTCATTCTTTTTTCCTGTTCCTAAAACTGGATAATCTCAATTGACCTTTCAGTTCCCAAATCTTTTATCTGCCTACTCATATCTACTGTTGAGACGTTCTGTTGAATCTTCCATTTTAGTAATTGTACTTTTCAACTCCAGAATTTTTTTGGATGTTCTTCATAATTTCTATCTCAATATTGGTATCCTCTATTTGCTATGACATTGTTTTCAGACTTTCTTTTAGCTCACTAGACAGTTTCTTTTGGTTCCTTGAACATATTTTAAATATCTAATGTCTTTGTTAAGTCCAGAGTCTGGGCTTCCTCAGAGAGTTTCTACTGATAGCTTTTTTTCGCTGCGAATGCATGGGTCATACTTTGTTTTCGTGCATGTCTCATAATTTTGTTGAAAATTGGACATTTTAAATAATATAATGCTGCAACTCTGTAAATCAGATTCTCCTTCTTCCCTGGGGTTTGTTGTTAGTTTATTTAGTAACTTTTCTGAACTACTTTTGTGAAGTCTATATTCTTTGTTGTGTATGGCCATGGAAGGCTCTGATTCATTTAGCTTAGCAGTGAGCTAATAATTGGACAGAGAGGCCCTTAAATACTTGGAATCAATACTTCTCTTTGCTGAGGGGCTCTGTGTTGGGGCACACCTTCAACACTTGATCACCTAGTCTTCATTTGTTACTTGTGCAGCGCCTCAAGGTCAGCCAGAGATGAGAGTTTAGGGCCCTCTTAGCTTTTTCCTGAGCGTGTGCACAGCTCAAAGATTGTGCTGGCTCTCCTTGATTCCGAGAAATCATGTCAGAACTTAACAAAGTCCCTATGAATATTAAATCCTCCAGATTTCCTTTTAAGCTTTTTAACTTATTGTTCACCCCTACTGTTATATTCATCGCCTAAGGCAGCCTTGAAGCAATCTCATGGAAAAGGCTTATCACACAGGGCAAGCTCCGACTCAGGGCAGATAAAGTCAGCCTTCCCAGTGGGGTTTTCCAGTGAACCATCACACAGGTCAAATAATGACAGTCTTCAGGGAATGTGTCTTTGAAGAAACTCCAACCCGGTTCTGAACTTCCTCCAGTGGCTGCCAGGGTGCTGGTTTGCACTGATTGTGGGTTATTGGTTTTCAAGGCCACCATGGACTGGGAAGTAGAGAATGGGAATAGGGCAAGTTAAGATCTCACAGTGATCACTGCTTTTGTCAAGATTCAGGATTCAGGCATTTTTCTTGAAAAAATACTCCCTGGATTGCGGCAAGCCTTTGGTTAATTCCAGAGTTCTGAAAAAGTTGTTTCTGACAGTTTGGATAGATTTATTGCTTTTATGGAGAGAACAATTTTTGCATGTCCTTACCCCACCATTTTAGCTGTTATTACCCTAGTTAACTTCCAAACATAGTTTTAAAACCATATGCCCTCTGGCTAAAGAAAAAAACCCTCTAAACAAACACTGAACTTTGACTAGTAGACTTCTGTTTTACAGAGGCATCACTTAGCAATTCTGAAACTAACTTCTGTGTATTTTAGGCAAATACATAGATATATTGTGGATAATGGGAACCAACTTTCTCATTACTAAAGAAATGATTTATATATATATTGCAAGGACACAGGAGATAGCTTGAGGAGGCCCCTGCTGGCCTCACAATTTGAGCATCAAAATAAATAATGAAGGACTTCTACTTTTGACCACTATGAATTATCAGGGATTTGTCCTTCCACATTAAATAAAACTGGACAGAATGTACAAAACAACAGTTTTTGGACAATGGACAATAGATGAGACAGGATAGCAATATCTGAAAGAAAAATAAATGAGTGCTTAAGTATACCAGCTCACTGCCTTAAGAGTTTCCAAACTAGAATGCGAGAGGAAGAAATCTCAAAAGAGCTCAGTGGCCTTATTGAATTGAAGAAATAGACTTCAGAGTTCAAGCAGGCTAATGTGATTTGAATTTGTGAGGCAAAATACGAGAGAGGAAGGAGACATACAGAAAGTGCTCTGGAAATCAGTAGAAGGGTCCCCTCAAGTCTTTGGTAGAAGACTGATCTGTGCAATGTGTATGAAGAATTTATCAAGGCCAGGGGAAAAACACTTGACAGAAAGGAGTAACTGGAACTATATCTTACATAAGCCCCAGGTAGTCTGTGTTCTTACCAGCCACAACAGAAAGATTTCCTAATAGACAAAGTATCAGGTAGAGTTCTTAGAATGGTAATGCCTCAGTAGTGAGGCCAAATGAACCTCAAACCAGGATTTCTCAGCCTCAACACTGATGACCTTTTGGGGTGGAAAATTCCTTGTTTTGTGTACTGTAGAAAATTTAGTAGCACCCCTGGATTTCATCTGCTAGATGTAGGGCCACTTGCCCTTGTGACAACTCAAAATATCTCCAGACATTGCCAAAGGCCTCCTAGGGGGAAAATGTCCTAAGCTGAACCAATCAGGGGTGGCGAAGCTGTGGCCTTGGGGCCACATGTGGCCTTCTAGATCCTTGAGTTTGGTCTTTTGACTGAATCCAAATTTTACAGAACAAATCCTTTTAATAAACGGACAAGTGCCCCAATCTCACAGTTTGGTAAACACTTGGTAGCCACAGAGACATTTTTCTTTCACTTTTTTCATCACTCTGAAAATAATGTCAAAAGAAAAAAGAAAAAAAGTACAAAAACAAATTTTTCATTCAACATAGCCAAAATAATTTCCTTTCTGTATACTCTCTTGAATTTCATTGTTCTAGTTATCTAAATTCTTACATTTTTGAAATAAAATGACTCTTGAGAGCTTGTGAATTCAGGCTAACCAGATGGCCTTCCTTGCCACTGACAACACAGGAAACATGAAATTTATTAGCATTATTTAGTTAAACAAGAGTCTTTAATTTCTCCCAAAGTAGCAAAAGTGAAACATTTGAAAGGATTTTTAAAATCCTGTTTTCCTTTTAAATAACAGTACTGTGGTGTATAAAGCAATCCCTTCAGTGAGTCATCTCATAACCTCTCTGCTTAGCGATTGGCAGAAATGCTCTTTCAATCCTACCTCCTTCAGAGTTTGTTCTTCTAAATTGTAATCTATGACTTCTAAAAAAAGTCAAGAGTACATGGTCAAATGAATAAGTAGATTATACTTCTTTATTTAATAGAAGTATTTATATACAGTGATATAAAATTGATTTTTGGTTGTCTTGTTGCATTTAAACAATTTGCCCAAGTAACTGAAATATACATAAGAAATCTGAAACTATCTTGGAAAACTATTTTAGAATAGTCAAAAAGTACATGATCACAGTTATTGAAAGCATAATAAAAATTAGCATTTATTTATATTGTTTTAACAAAAGTGATGTATTTAAAATAGTTATAATTTCCTCATATTTGTCCATTATTTTAAATATATATCAACATTTATTTCCAAGGCAAAAACCACAGCTGAACCAGTAAAATATACTTCATGACAAGCATAAATGAGAAAATCTAAGATCACCATAATCCCAAAATTCTTTTATAGAGGAAACATTCTGGGGGATATTATTAAAAATCAATTTAAGTACATACTTGATTTGTGAAAGGCTTATGTAAACATAATTTAAACTCATTTAGAAAATGAAAGACAAAAATAAATATTCTATAACCCCTCTAAAGAAACTTATTCAAACACAAGTTTAAATAATAAGCTGATTTACAAAAAAGGAAAATAAGTTTTAGTTGAAGAATTTCACAAAAGGAGATACTAATCAATCATCAAATGTAATTTTTTTCCCCTGAAACACAGCAATTTTAGATTGCTGCTCTTTTCGCCTTCTGCTTGCTTCCCATGAAGGATGAAGAGGCTGTTGCAATTGCTGTTTTGTACTTTTAAGTCCTCTTTGTGCATTCTTATTAAGCGGATTCTTGATTTGAGGTTCAGTTTGAGGAAAATCTGGGAAGAGAAAGCAAAAATAATAAAAACTAACTACATACCTAAAGAGTATATAGCAGGACAAGAGAAACATATTTCACCTTCAAACCAATATTAAAGAAAGAAATTTTGTTTACTTAAATGGAGTATTTCACAATTTAAAATTCCAAACAGGAACAGCTTGAAGTTGAAAATTTATACATGAGTAGACAACTTTGGGACACATACTTTCTAACCCTTGTAAATACATGTTTATTGAGTACCTCCCAATATATGCTGTGCTGCCTTATTTACAATGACATAAAGAGAGAAATCACAGTCCAGCTGACATAGAAAGCCAAAAATGGGGATATCATATTTTCAAAGGAACATCATTGGTGTATTAAATCTGCACATGGAACAGATGTAGCCAGAAAATTCATATCTTAGCTAAGACACTGGGTCTGACAATGCTGATGGGATGTATTTATGTTTAAAGGGCTTGTAATTGATTCCACTCCCTTCTGTTATTGAACCAAAAGTTGTTATTACAAGGCAAATTACTAAGCTTACTCAAAAATAAGACAAAGTTCTTTTTTTGTTATTATAACATTATTCTCCAAATATGAAGGTGGAAACTTATTTTCTAGTTTTACTATGAGGTACTTTACATAATTTAGAACAAAAAGTACTCTTTGGGGAAGACATACTAGCATGAAAATACATGAATTAATGCACATTTTGGATGTTTACAGAGTTTAGTTGATGGGCTAAAAAAAATTTTTGGAGGAAAAATATTTCATCTAGATTAATCAGTCCTAGGGATGTATAATTTCTCCATTTCAAGTTAAACATTATTATCAAAAGCTTTTAAAAGGCCTCTAAAAAGCAAATGTCATAATGTATTACAAGTTAGTGTACAATTTGGGATAACATTTCCAAAATATCATATAAACAGAAATCAAAACATCCTGAATCTTGTGCAAATCACATGTGCTCTAGAAACCTGTTGTAATATTCAAAGGTGGCTCTAGTGATAAAAAATTTACTTAAACTGTTTAATAAACTGAGATTTCAATAAGGCAGCATTTCTAAACATATTATGTTATGAAAATTAAAGTTGTAAATAAACATAAATATTTTACATATACAAGCTAAGAAAAAAAATCCTTTTACTTGGATCTCATTGGGAAAATGTGGGAGGGAGTGTCTTATAGTTATTCTATATTTGTGAATATATGGTAAATGAGGTATATTGCCACATTTTTGCCAAACCCTATTTTCTTTTCCTTTTGGCATACAACCAGAATATAGTTCCCATTGCCACTGCAGTTAGGTGAGGCCATATCACTAACTGAGTTATGCCCAAGAAAATGTTAGTAAAAGTCCAGACCATAAAAACCTGAATTCAATCTTCTGTTATTTCTCTCTCTATCTCTAATGAATGAAGACAATTCCTAGGATCTAGAGAGAGGAGGCACAAGATGGAATGAGACTACGAGAAGCACACAGACTGATAGATGAGAAGTAAACCACTAAGATTTGGTAGTTATTTGTTATAGCAGGTAACACTATGAAAAATGCTGAAATTGGTACTCTGAAGTAGAGTACCACCATTATAACATAATTTGGCACTGGCTTAGTGGTTTGGTGGTAGGGGGTGAGGAAATGGATAAATGAGATTGGGATGTGAGCTACCTATGTACTAAACAAAGAGGTAAAACTGTTGCCAGTGATAATTTTGGAAGCAGGTTATATGCTCAGGAAATCTGCAGTACCAAGTTAAGTGGCTGTAAAAAATAAAAAAGATTAGTATACTGTTGGCTGTCCTTGACAGAGTTCTAAAAATAGGGAACTGAGAGAACTGAGAGTCTAGATAATTGAGAACTTAAGGTTTAGAAAAGCATATGGCCCCCAAACAGTAAGCTATATGAGATAAAAAAGATTTTTTTTTTTTTTTTTTTTTTGAGACAAGGTCTAGCTCAGTTTCCCAGGTTGGAGTGCAGTGGTGTAATCATAGCTCACTGTAAACTCTGACTCCTGGGCTCAAGTGATCCTGCCACCTCAGCCTCCTGAGTAGCTAGGACTGCAGTATAGGCACATCCACCACACCTGGCTAAATTTTTAAATTTTTTGAAGGAGATGAATTTTTGCTATGTTGCCCAAGCTGGACTAAAATTGCCTTCCTGGCAACTGATCAGAGATTCAGTCATGGAACAGAGATAAGATGAAAGGTATACCTTTCTCATCCAAACCTGGCAAGTCTCAATACAGCAGACATTAAACAAGAGTGGAGTTGGGGAAAACAAAAGACAACACAAACAAACATAAATAAGGCAAGTTTGAGAACTAGCTCTAGGAAAGAATATTTAGTGTAGTTACTAGCTCATAGATGTGCTGATGGGAATAAAGAGGTCAGAAATCCACCTGGTTCTTGAGGTAATGTATAGTGAAAGAAATCACAAGCCTGGGCTAGAAAAAAACCTTGGACTTTGAACAATCTTTAGGATCTTATATTTGTACCAGTGATTTGGGGCAAGATCAAAAGAGATCATACTAAATACCCACTGCAGATGTGGCCATGGAACAAAGACCTTCCCAAGTGAGGGACCATCTTTTTAGTACCAAAGTCTCCAAAACTTTGGGGAGTCCCACCTAAGAGATCTGATGGAGAGTACTTCATCAACTCCCAATAATCCTGGTCTTTGAGCTGGATGCAGTGACTGGAAGTGACTTTAGGTGGGCTTGTCTATGTGTAACAGGAAATAAATGTGCAATGGGCATTCGGTGATAGAAAGGATGGTCAGTGGCAGAAAATCCCTTTTCCTCCTAGATACATAGACCGCATTTCTTGGCTTTTTGTGGCTAGATGGGATTATGTTACTGAATTCTGGGCAATGAAATGTAAGCTGAACTGACTTTGGACACTTCTAGGTCTGGCTCATGAACACTTCCTGCAAAATTCTCCAGGTACTCCATTCCCTTCTATTGGCAAATGGAAACTATTTGGAACCTGGAGGAGGAAGGAGCCAACAGATAGAAGGAACCTGATCCTTGAATGTGGACAGAGAGCCTCTCTGCTGCTTCACAGTGGATTGTGATGTGAGTGAGAAATAAATTTTTATTTCGTTAAGACAGTGAAAGACTAGGATAGTATAAGAAGTCAGCCTACCCAAATATATTAAAGTTTGATGTGTTATGAATTAACCTGGAAATACTGTGATTTTGCTCTTAACCCAGAAAATAATACACTTGGTTACCGAATGCTTAAATGGCATGGTACTGAGTAATTAAGATATAATTTACATAATAACTTAGTTAAAAATATATTGATTTAATTCAAGAAAAAATAGACATATTTTTTTCTGATAAATTTTGTTTATATCTTTCCCTCAGTGGGACTCAAGGAAAAAAACCCAATAAAAATAAAAAATTGTATTCCTAATTATAAGATGTTCTATTTCCATTTCTTTGGGTACAAATTCATTTAGGCTATCAAGCAACTATAATTTTTCATCCTTCCATTCTGGCAAAACATAGCTCAATTGCATATGAAGGTCAGGCAGTCATCAATACTTACCTAGGGATTTGCTTTTTGGAGCCTGTTCTCTGTAATTTCTAAAAGAAAAAAAATATCACTGTTACTTTTAAAAGATAAATAAATACTCTTAAGATAACATAATAAAACTCATTCAAAGGACTGTCACCCTCCCTCATCCCACCAACAATCAATAAAATAATTATGAAACCCTTGGTTTTTAGATACATCAAAGGTTCACTCTGGTATTCCTATAGCCGCATGAGGTATTTTTCTCTCACCACACTTACAGAGATTTCTATTCATAACTGAAAAATATCCTATCTTGGTTACCTTGTCTCTACTCTTGGGGATTATCTAGATAAAGAATTACTAAAGTTTTCTCCCAGGGAGAATGAGTCACGTGTAACAAAAATTAAGATTTACATTTTATAAGGAGGAGGAAGGATAGTGGTGTGTTATTTTCAAACAAGGATAAAAATGTAGTCTCTGTAGGCAGGTTTGGGAGATATAAGGAATAATTTAATTACTTCAAGGCTCCAAAGACGCTTTTAGGTCTTTTCTACAACTTTTTGGGAAAATTTCTACATCACATTTTTCTATTCCATTAAATACCATCCCTGACTTACAAATATACAGAAAAATAGATTATTGAAGAAAACAGCTATTATTAGAGAAATTAGCTAACTATGATCTTTACTTTAAAATGTGAAGATGTCCTCTTTCAGATTAGAATTACAAATGAAGTTAAACTTATTGATTTATAATTTATCATTTATTATCACAGAACAGCTATGAAAAGTGGTGGTTAACAAGGATGGAGACAGCAACACACCAAATAGAAAGCAGCTTGGGAAAACTCAGTGTTAGGGCTAGGATTAGACAGGAAAATGATTGATGTTTACTATAATGATCTTGGGTCATCAAGAAAAAATATCATATTCTTTTCAGAGAGTTCTGTTTGAAAAGAGAGATGTGTGAAACATTTTCAAAAGGTTTTCATCAAAAACTAACCTAAAGTTTCAAAACTTTGATAATTGAAACAATAAAACAAATTAACTAGGCATATTATTTGGCTATAACATCACATTTTCTAATGAAGATGGATCAATGTGGCATTGCCACATGCATGTTTATATATATTATCCCATTATAAACTTGGAGAGAGGGAGAAGTCTAAAATGGGATGAGTTATACAAATTAGAATCATGGATGGGAGATAGTCTCTTCCCCTACATAAGAAATGTAGATTTTTCATATCTTTTTTAAAAAGTAAGAATTAATTAATTATTTCAGAATAAGAAAATATTCTTACCTTCTAGAGTCTTTAGATCCAGATAAAGAGTGGAAAAACACTGATTCTAACCTCCTGGCTTCTGTACTTGGCTTGTTTTTGTCATTTTTTATATTCCAATGAGTTTCATGTGTATCTTCTTTGGGTAACACTTTTTGAAGGGGTTTTTGTTCCTTATCTGAAGAATGACAATTACTTTCCTTCTTTCGTGTTCGCCTGACTTTTCCAATGAAGAAATCATCACCACTATCACTATCCTCAGACATGGAAGATTGTTTGTAAAACCTTTCTTCTGTGCTATCATCAAAATACTCCTTCTCCTCTTCAGATAATTCTTCTTCATCATCACTGTTACCACAAAGCAAGCTATCAGATCTTTTCTGTTCTTTAGTTTTACTTGGTGTTTTCATTTTGGCGTAAGCAACTATCTTCTGGGGTTCAGAGGGAACTATAGAATCCCTTCCTGAAGGCTTTGATGGAGAATTTGTAATGTTCACTGCTTTTGGTTCATTTTCCATTTTGGTCATTTTTTCCTTTGAATTATTTATTGGTTTCTTTGGCAGGATTTTGGCTCCTTTCACTTTTTGCTCATTGATAATAGTTCCTTGATGCTGTAACTTACTTGCATCATCACTTGAACACAAAGTGTCCTTATAGTGATTTTCTTCTGAAGCAGTCTTTGATGAATCAACTTCAGTAACATACTGTCTTGCATCTTTAAAAGCTTGAACAGCAGCTGCATGAAAAGATAGTACATGACTTGTTTTAGCATTGAAACATATAAACTACCACTGTTTTGGTATAGTATTTTAAAAATTATTTGGAAACATTTAAGAGGGCAACTGGAACTTATACTAAATATGTATAATAGCTTTGAAATCACAATGAAATCTTCTGACTTCTTAAAAACCAACATTATGAGACATGCTGAGATGTATCTATTTTAAATGAAAAGAAAATTATCCTTTCCTCATGTCTTAGAGTTATGAAGAACAGTAAAAAGTCACCAAATACAAATAAAACAGCAACTTTCATTTCTGTAATAATGTATAGAATATAAATTATGCTTTTAGACATAATAATATCATCTAATCTTTGACAAAAGCATTTAATCTATAAATATATTTCATAATATACATATATAAATGAAAATTATTTGGCTAAATGACAAAAACAAAAGTAACATAAGCTACAGAACTATTTAGAAAACTGTATTACCTTTATAATGTATGTATTGTATATAAAATATATATCAATATATTAGAATTTAGGAAACAATACAGATTTAGTTTTTCTTCACACATCAGCAAATTCCATAATTTCAGGCACCTTTCTACATTTGTAAATATCTGAAAGAAATTTACATTTATAATATAAAAAATCCTGAAGAACTATAAAATATTTAAGATAAATGAATAGCCATTATCCAAAATGATATATACAAATGCATTAAGTACATAGCTACTTTTAATATTAAAAGTCATTTAATTTATACCTTTTAGCACATCTATTTTTTTCTTCAGAAGAGGGTGTACTGCTAGTCTGGCAACTGCTCTCTCAGTTGCAGTAGAATCTGGCTGCAAATTGAAAAAAATAAATGGAAATAAAATAAACACAAATAACTTGGCACTATTGGAAGTGAATAAAATAAAATCTATCAAAATCTTTTAAAATTTAAGTTACAGAACAGAATTTGTTAATATTCTCATTAGATAAGTTATTAATATAATTCACACTAAAGATAAAGATGTTGCTGATAAAAGTATTATTGCCTTTGGACAATTAAAATGATCTTATAATCAATTAATAAATATTCTTTGTAAACTTAATATATTTCCAGAACTGTGTTAGGTATCATGTATGATATTTTTACAAAAGTAGCATAGCTTCTGCATTCAAAGTACTTAAGTGACATCATTAAGACCAAATTAATAAGAATCAAATAGCCTTAGTGCTAGGCTAGGTTATATAGACAATTTATGACTACTCTAATGTATTAAGTCCTATTTAATGGAGACCTAGAAAGTATCTAATGCTATATATTTATATTTTGAATGTGTAACTATCATTGCTATATTCTCGGGACCTAACACAGTGCTTGGATTATAGCCAAAACTTTATAAACATTTGATGGTGACCAAAGGGGAACAGATTATATATAATATTTAATGTATTTATGATTTTGGAAACTTCATAAAGCAGGCTAATTGTTTTAAATGCTGCATGTAGGCTGACACTTCTAAATTTCTACCTCTGGTTTCAACTTGAGCTGTAGACTCATATATCCAATCACTTACTTGACATCTATTTGACATAAAATAGATAAATAAAACAATTCTTTTATTTTCCTCTCAAAGCTGCTTCTCCTATAGTCTTTCCCATCTTATTGTATGTAATTTCAATTCTTCTGTTTGCTCAGTCCTAAAACTCTAAGGATTTTTCCACCATATTTCCCTTTCCTTCACATCTCATAATAAATCCCTCAGTAAATTCTATGGTTCCATCTGCAATATATCCAGAACCAGTTACCATTTCTCACCATTTTTACCCTTAACAACTTTAACCAAATTACCAATACCTCTCACCTGGACCAATAGAATAGGCTCATAGCTGGTCACTACCTTTTGCATTTTCCACACAGCAGTCACAGTGATGTTTAAAAATGTAATCAGACCATGCTATTTACACATCTGTTCTTCTTTAAGCTTTATTGCCTCTGATGTTTAGGTCATTCCACTGCAATCTCTTCTCTACCTGGAACCCTCTACTCCTAAATACATACATTGATTGATCATCTCACTATATTCATGTTTCTGTACCAATGTCATCTCAACTAGCACGACATTTCCCATCACTCTTTATTTACTTCACATCACTTAATAATGCATGCCAGTGACTGTATGTATCTCACTGCTGTAGATTCAGTGCCTAGAATAAGTAGGTACTAACTGATAAGTAATAGGAGGCACCCAATACAAATTTCATGAAGCAATTACAACAGTAATTCTGAGGTCAAAAAACTATAGAGCACCTAATCTTTCTAAAATTCTGAAGGAAAATAATTTTCAACCTAGAGAAGAAAAAAAACCTTTCAGATATGCTATTTTTTTTTTTTTTAAGTTACATCCCTTGTACCTTTCTGCCTCCAAAGCTACTAGCTTCACTAAGATGAAGGATACAAATAATGAGAAAGGCATGTGAGATACAAGAAACAAGACACTCAGGCAAAAGGAATTCCCACAATGATGGTAACAGGAGACTTAGGTTTAGAATATCAGGTATGCTGAACATCTTGAGAGGACATTTTAATAATTGGTGGAGAGCTCAGTGCAACATTAGAGATAAGACAGAAAACTAACAAAATACAATAATTACAAAGTATAGAAAACAGAAATATTATGCAGAAGAAGGAAAGTAATACTATGTGACTTTTAGTCACAATAACAATCACTAAATGTCCATTTAATCTTTTTTTTTTTTTTTTCAAGAGATAGGTCGTGCTCTGTCACTTAGGCTGGAGTGCAGGGGCACAATCATAGCTCACTGTAGCCTCAAACTCTTGAGCTTAAGTGATCATCCTGCCTCAGCCTTTTGAGTGGCTAGGACAGGAGTGGAGAACCTGTGGCCTTAAGATCTCATGTGGCCCTTCTACGTAATTAAGTGTGACCTTTGGACTGTATCCAACTTTTATGGAACAAATCCTTTTATTTTTATTAATATATTTTTGTTCATCTTTTATATTTATATTTTATTTTAAAAATGAATGTATTTAAAACATCAAAGAATAAAAAAAGTTTCAACAAAACAAACCATCCCAGATTGACCAGCACAATTCAGTGCACTGTGTTTCTGTTTAAAGAGGAATTTGTGAATAGCTGCACAGTTCGACAGTATTTTTTAATTCTGTCTGCTTAACAGTCCATCATGTCAAAGAAGACCAAAAGAATGCTGAAGAAAACACATTTTTTAATGAGGATTTGGAATTGCATTATTATCTTGTTTCTGCTAAAGAAAAGATGATTTGCTTGTTTTGTGATACTGCAATATCAACATTAAAGAAATTCAATGCTCATCAGAATTATAACACTCATAAGGACCACAAACATTTTAAATTAGAGGGAGAGGCGTGAAAGTTTGTAGTGCAGAAATTCAAAGATGAAAAGCAAAAGCAAAGACAATTCTTTCAAGCAGCAACAAAACCTGGAAATAATGCCACTGAAACAACTTATAAAGTAGCTTATATACTCAGGGAAAGAGGGAAGACTTTCAGTGATGTAGAAATTGTGAAAGAATGCATTGTTGAAGCTGTGGGATGCTTAGATCCTGATAACATTTCAAAGTACAAACAATTACCTGTTTCAAGGAGAACCATAACTGACTGGCAGCATGAACTAGCCTTCAACTTAACAGAACAACTTTCATGTAACACTTCAAAAGGAAAACACACAGTATTCAACTGCTTTGGATGATCTGACTCAGTGCAAGTTTTATAGTAACACTTCATTCCAGTCATAACAGAATATTTTCTTTGCTACGAAGAATTACTCGCTTTGGGCACTCTTGTGAACAAAACATGGGGAATAAATATCTTCAACAACTTTTAAGATAAATGTCGTGAAGTTGGACTGCATTTCATAAATTTACCGAGTGTACGTACAGATGGTGCACCTTTCATGACAGGAAAACATAACAGATCTGGATGCTCACATTTCTTTTCTCGTATCCTGCATCAGCAAAATCTGTGTGCCAAAGCTACTATTTTAAGTGACACTTTGCAACAAGTTGTAAGTATTGTTAACTATATTCATGCAAATAATCAGTTTCATAACATTCATAAAGTTGAATGATGAGGTATTCAATGTGGATTTGCCACATCATTCTAAAGTATGTTGGCTATCACAGGGACAGGTGTGATATTTTATCTCTGCGAGAAGAGACAGTTAAATTTTATGAAGAACAGGATCAGCAATGTGAATTATTGAAAGATGATTTCTATAGGAATGCAGCATTTCTGTGTGATACTATGTCAAATCAAAATAACTTTAATATTTCTTTGCAAGGTAAAACTAAGTCTATTTATGATATGTGGCAAAATCCAACCATTTCAAAAAAGCTATCTTTTTTCAAAACACTTCTTCAAAAGGAAATTTTGGATGAAGTTTTTCTCCAGTTAGCAAAGGTCACTGATGAGCAGGATGATGTATGTGAACCATCTGAAGAATATGTAGCTGTTATAGACCTATTAATCGGAGAATACAATGAAAGGTTCACTGTCTTTGAGAATCATGACATCACACTCAAATTAGCATTTCAGCCTCATCTAAGGTGATATCACCAAGGCACCTGATGAACTATAGATGGAATTGATTGACCTATGTAGATGATATTTTAAAGTCATTGTTTGATGCTAAGAAAGATCCAATTGAAATATGGAAAACTGTAATAGTTTTCATGCCTTTAGCCACATGCCCCCAAAATGCTTTCTTGCTTTTCAACCACTTCTTGCTATGAATCTACATTCTCCTACCTAACTCAAATCAAGATGCCCTTAAGATCGCAAATGACTGGTACCCATCTAGCGGATCAACTGAAACTGCAGACCTCCATGCTACAACCAAATATTCAAATGTTTTTCCATCAAAAAGCTGACACAACAAAGTCATTAAAAGGTTAGTTAACTTTAAAATTAACAAATGCATTTTTTGAAATTATTAAGTACACAATAGTTAGATTTTTATAAAACAACGCAATAATTTTTAAGTATATGTAATTGAAGTTTCTTGAATGCAGCCTTATTTGATTACAACTAAATTAATGTGGTCTTCCAACAGGAAAAGGTTCCCCCCACCTCTGAGCTAGGACTATAGGCCACACCACCACAACTGGCTATTTTAAAATGTTTTATAGAGATGGGGTACTGCTAGGTTGTCCAGGCTGGTCTGCAACTCCTGGCCTCAAGCAATCCTCCTGCCTTAGCCTCCCAAAGTGCTTAGATTATAGGCATGAGCCACCATGTCCAACCCTAAACTCAATTTGACTCAAGTATGTGAGGATGGAGGAGATAAGGATATGACTTAGAGGCTAGAGGAGGAAAGAGATCTAAATCCTTATTTACCACAGCATGAAGTTAACAGCTAGTACTTAAATGACAGAGACAACACAGTACTAATGTAAACATATTGATAAGGGAGTAAATTCTGTAAGAATGAACTAAAGTTGAAAGCAGGGAAGGAATAATAGAGGACTGCCATTTCCACACAAAAAAATCTTATAATGGTATTTGATTTTCAACACTAGGGATTGGCAAACTGGTCCATTGGCCAGTTTCAGCCTGCAGTCTGTTTTTGTTTTAAAAATAAAGTTTTATGGGAACACAGCCAAACTCATTCATTTATATACTGTGTATGGCTGCACTCATGCCATAATGGCAGAGCCAAGTAGTTGTGACACAGACTTTATGTCTTGCAAAGCTTAAAATGTAACTATCTGTACCTTTACAGAAAAAGAGTGATGCCTGCTCTAAATTACATATGAGTAGAATTCTTGGTGGGGAAAAACTAAAAAATTAGGAATAACGAAAAAAATTTTTAGTAGGCCCATAATGTTTACAAATTTAGTTTAACACAAAAATATTGCCACGACAGATTTTTGTTGCCAAACCAAGGCAACGGGTTATAGCACTAACTGTAACTATAGCACTAACTGGAACTATAGCACTTCCATAATGGTGGCAGAATTTGAGAATCTGTCTCAGTTAGAAATAATTTGGTATTCAACGCAGAAGTATGTGATTAATCCTCAGGATTAGCCCCAGAAGATCTATATGTAAAAACAATGACAACAAAAACAATTAGTCTTGACAAATGTTACACACTACCCAGGACACTGCCCTTCAGGGTTACAAGGGAAAAAAAGATACTCCAGAAGCACATATTTATCTTTAACTGCTTCTTTTATAGTGTATTTGCCCCTTGTAGCTACTAAAAATTCACTTCAAAGGTAATATCCAACATATGAAATCTGCATTTGTAAAACAGATAAATTAGAAATTGTTCTTATCACATGAATAATCTCATGTATTTCAGGTAAGAAATGCTGATAATCCTAACCAGATTTTAACTAAAGTGTATTCATATATAATTGTTCATACACAATTGTTCAAAATCAAAGCAGGAATTTGGAAATTGCTGTTGGATACTATCGTTTTCAAATTCCTCCTGTGACAACTTGCTACAATCTTCGCTGAACTAGGCATTTCTTTCCAGACCTAGTGTATTCTTCCATCTTAGTTTTAAAAAAGTTTTACAAGACCAATGGTAATACTTGCATGCTTAGGGTCGACTCCGGGTAAATATTATACTATTTTGTTAAGAACTAATTTATCATTGAATTTATTTAGCTATGCTATTTCTCTGCCCTGGAAGGTATCACAGAGTAACTTTAGTAACCTTTAGTAACCTGATTTAGTAACTAGCTTTAGTAACCTGATTTCAGAAAATTATATTTTTTAAAAAGGCTCTAGAATAAGACTTACAAGTCTACAATTACTTATCAACCCAATGAATAAAGTTCTTCTTCTAATTTGTTATACATGCCTTCTTCTATAATTGTGTTTTTATGTTGCAGTATTTGTGGAGGACTTAATCTGGGGAGATATGAGGTTAAAAAGTGAGACTGATTTGAAAAGGGCCATTGTGTTGCATAATCCCAGGGTGTCACAGTGCAGCTGTCAGATTGGAGCTCTGCAGCCATACACAGCAGTGGTGAGTTCAAAGAAGACTATACAAGCTTGAGTCTACATCATATGCAGATATATATATATATATATTGAGTTGTTATGTAGAATTGTGTATACTGGAACTTTGGGTTCTGTAATTATATGCAATTCATGTTTTTAAAGAAAAATAAGTTAATGCTATCATCAAATAAAAATTATATATTATAAACTTCAAATTTTACCAGAACTTAAGGGGAAATAGACCAAAGATTTTATCAATCAATTAGACTAACAGTCTAGACCTGACCTCAAGATTACCTAGCTAGTTGGGAATAGCTAGAACTCAAAATCAGGTTTCTGAATTCAGTTTAGAGTTCTTAACAAATTTTATTCTAAAATATTTGTAATAACTTTCTCATTTCATGACCCAACTTCAGATGTTTTTTACATTACAAATTGTATAAAGCCACCTTCAAATCTTTTTGAAAAGAAATGAAATATTAAAAAAAGAGGCTTATGAAACAAGTGGGCTCAGATTCATTCTTTTGGTAGTATTCCAGAACACTATATTGAGATAATGTCTGCATCTTGCTTATTACTGCACCAGGTTAAAAACCCACAAGAATGAGTAAGGCAACCTCTGTCCCAAGAGACTTTAATTTCTTTTTCACTCCTTATTTCTCTTCTGCTTATCTTCCATCCTCACTTATTTTTCCATCCCTTTATATTTACTGAGCTCTTACTATGTGAAGGCACCATTTTACACAGGAAGACATAAAGATCATCTTTCGAGTCTCACAATGTTGCTCTAATTTAAAAGGCTAAGACAAATTCACAAATGACTAATTCAAGGCAGAATGTGATAAACTTCATAGAAAAGATAGAAAATGTTACGGAGATTTATACAAGGAATACAAATATAGTGATACATCTCAAATAAACTTATTTTGAAGCTTAAAAGTCTACCAAGTTGTCTATGAACAAATAGTTTTCACACCTGCATGAAAAAGTCTTCACAATATTAGGAGGTATGAAGGAAACCACAGCTTTCCTTATTTAAAGTTGACACAATGTTTGCCACAGAAAATTCTCAGGAAACTGTGGTTTCCACACACCTCCAGTTTCTTCCATTTCAAATAAATTAAATAAAAAAGGGAAAATATCTCATCTTTTAATGAAAAAATTTTATTTTGGCATATGGGTATTTATTCTGAACACAAAAGCATTTACTGTTCAATTGTGAAAAGGATTTTGAGGAGGTACCTCTGAAAGTAAACAATGATCTAAAAATAAAGAAGATCTTTTATATGCAATGTTAATCCTCTGAAATGCTGAAAACAAACTGACTGTAAATGAACTAGTAGAGGTAGAATGTTAAGAGCAGTACATTTATTATTAATTATACTTAATTTCAATTTGAGGTCTTATCTAATGATGTAAATTCATAAATTAATATATATTTATTAAAAACATTTAGCGAAATAATACGTAAATTCATTTAACTAGATTATAAGAATTATGGCAAAGTAGGCATGGATATTTAGGAGGTGATAAAAACCATTTTCAAGCCACAATTATATTATCATATGTAAACTCAACTAAGATTTTTAAATTATATGCTGGAAGTAGATAAATGAAGTATTTTCCATACGAGGGAGAAAGAACTATACTCTCTTCTGTTCTGCCTACTCCAAGTTCCTATGTTAGATGAAATAAAAAAAAACAAAACAACAAAACTGGGCATATATGAATACAGTTTTATGTGGAGATTAAAAAAGTTTGATGACAAATTTAATACATACACATAAAATGTTTTGTGAACACTACTGTGAGGCATACACAAATAAACATAAATTTTAAATGTTAATAGAAATCTTAATCATTCAAGCTAACCATTTCTCAGTCAACTGGAGAAAGTAATAGCTTTGTGGTATTTGAAGCTATTATCACTCCTTTTTTGCTTGAAACGAGGGAAGACTCCATCAATGCTCAATTTCCTCTAAATCACTGGGTCTGCTTTTAGGGTACAATGGTGTTTATCTCCAGTTAAAGCTTACATTAAATCCCAATTACACCCCTCCCTGGGTTGTATTTCCAGGAGTGGATCAATCTTTAAATTTATTGGTCTCACAACAGAATATATATGTCCTATAGTCAATTAAAGAAAAACAACCACATAAAAATAAAGTAGAACAAAAAAAAAAAAAAGGAAAAGAAAAATAACACTGAACTCCATGTACTTATAATGAATTGTAGGCAAGCAGAGGCCAAAATGAACTTCTAATAGGAAAAGCAGTTACAAACAATCTTCCCTTTCAATACTGCAAAGTTCTAGGAGTCAATAACATGACAGGAATAAATAAATGCTGGAGAAAATCAAAAGGGTAGAAACTAATGTAAAAATGTTTTGTAGTAGTGATACAATTTAATTAACCAGTTTTTATAACATTTATCACTATCTTACTGGTCGTTGGATATTATAATTTGGTATTGGTAGTGGTGTTAGTGGGAAGGAAGGGAGTGGAAGGAGAAGATGAAGCTGAGTGCCAGGAGAGAACCGTAGAATAGCTGAAGAGGCCAGGATCGGGTATTTCACATTGGCACTCAGTTTCTAGAAGAAAAGTGGAAAAGGTTGAGGATATATAAAATAGAAAGCAAAAGCTCCAAAGACAAGCTTGGTCCAGTATATCCTCCCTTGAGAGATTATGAGAATTATTACTACCATTATTGCAGATCATGGACCACTTCCATCAACTTGACTTGCCTGAAAGAATGGTAAATGGACAAGAAATAGGTAAGGCAATCCTTTCAGGACTGCGATCATCTACATTATTACAAACAGAAAGAAGCACATACACAAGCACTCTCATTTTAACCATGTGTGGCTACCTATTCAGAAAGCTAGAACAGAGAACTATGAATGTATCTGTCCATCCACTCATTTGAAGAAAGAACAGAATGCTTCCTGTGAGTCTTAAAGAACTCTTACAAATCATTAAGAAAATAAACTAAAGATTTGGAAAAAGATAGGAACAGAAACTTCACAAAAGAGGTATGCAAATTACCAAAATCAGTAATATCAACTTCAATTATTAATAGAATGCTCATACATTGCAGATGGGGGTATAAATTGGTATATCTACTTTGGAAAACTATTGTTTAACTACTGAGTTAAGCATATACATGATACTATGATAAAATAAGAAATATATATTTGGTCTTTGCCCTGGTTCCTGGCCAGAGCTCCTAAATCTCATGTAATTTCCTAAGTGGTAAGAGTGATAAAGGTGAAAGGGAAGCATTTATTGTTATAACATTTGTTTTTTTTCCCCCAGTAACTGAAATGTCATATTCCATAACCAAGCAACTCCACTTTTAGGTATATGCCCAAGAGGATGTTAGTGCCCCAAAAGACATGTATAAGATTGTTTATAGGGATGTATGTCAGCAAGATGGCAAAATAAGACTCTCCAGTGATCATTCCTCTTTATAAACACCCGTTTGAACAACTATCCACATGCGAAAATACATTCATAAGAGCTAACAATATCAGATGAAAGATTATAGCACATGGATATAGTACAGAAATAAGATGCATTGAAGAGGGTAGAAAAGATAATTTTATATTATCCATGTTACTCCTCCCCAAACCCGAGGCAGCAGAGCATGGAGAGAGATACCTTCTGTGTGGGGGAAAAAGGGGCAGTGAGCACCAGACTTTGCCTGGGAGCCCTAAACAGGGCTTACCTCAGTTAAATCCAGCATCAGAAAGGCCCCCATAACTCCAGACTCCAAACTGGTACCCAAGGAATGAGCCTCCCTCCAAGCCTAGCTCAGCACCAGGCTGGATCCTGCAGCCTCAGGCTCTAGGCCAGCACAGCAGATTGTATTCTGGGTTGCCCCAATGCCAGGCCAACTTTAGTGGTCCCATCTTCTGGACTCCCCTTAGCAGGGGCTGACTTCCATGACCTCAGAATCCTGGTCATCCCCCGTGGTCCCAGACTGCATGCAGGCTGGTACATCTGGACTGAACCTCCAAGGCCACCCTGGTACCAGGCAGGATCCTATAGCCCCAGGCTCCAGGACTACTCCTGTGTAACCAGGTTCTGGATCAGCCCTTGAAGTTCCAGGATCCAGGGTCAGCTGTCACACACCTAGCTTTTAGGCCAGCACTTGCATACCCAGCTTTCAGGCCAATACAAGCAAATAGAGGCTCCAGGTTGGTCTCCACAGTCCCAGGTTCCAGGCTAGCCTCAGGCTAGTACTGACAAGCCTAAGCTCCAAACTGCCTCCATGGACCAAAGCTCCATGCCGGCCCCACCACCAGGCTCGGCTGTGGGGCACCAGGCTCCAGAGGACACAGAGTCCAGGCCTACTCCAGCAGACTCGGATCCAAGCTTGTCCCAGCAGATCCCAGTGTTAGGCTGAACCCTATGGACTCAAGCCTCAGACTTACCCCAGGGGACTCAGGTTATAGCACCATCCCTATAGACCCAATCAACAGGTCCAACACCACAGATCCAGGCACCAGGCCAGCCACCTGCTGACCTAGTCACCAAACCAGCTTGCCCAAGAATTCCAGCAGCAACCTTGCCCTCAGATCATGCCAGATGATCTGCCCAGAATCTGGATGGACTGAATAGAGAAGGGCTTTTCTAGACAAAGCCAGTACAAAAAAACTGAAATAAGTACTTTTTCAGATATGTGGAAATCAATGCAAGGAAACAAGAGAGACATAAAAGACAAAACCACAACCAAAAGAACATAGTAATATCCCAGAAGCTGACTCCAAAGTAATGAAGATACAGGAACTACCTGAAAAAGAATTCAAAATAATTGTTTTAAGAAAGTGTAGTGAACTTCAAGAAAATACACACAAATACTTCAATAATATCATAAAACAATAAAAGGGTAAAATGAAAAAATTAACAAAAAGTTTGGAATTAAACATTAAAAAAACAAAAACAAAAGCAAAACCAGAAATTCTAGAAGTAAAAAATACAATGAACAAAATGAAAATGAAATAGAGAGCATCAACAGCAGAAGTGGTCAAGCTGAAGAAAGAATCTGTTAAGTTGAAGACAGGTTATTTGATATATAGAGTCAGAGGAGGAGAAAAAAATACAAGGAAAGAATAAAACGGGATTTATAGAATAGCATCAAAACAGCAAATGTTTGAGTTACAAGAGTTTGTGAAGGAGAAAAGGAAAACACAGGGGTAGAAGACTTATTTAAAAAAATAAGAGCAGAAAACTTTCCAAATTTGGGGAAAAATATAAATATCCAGGAACAGATAGTCAGAGGTCTGTAATCAGATTCAATTCAAACAATACTATATTAAGACATGTAACCAAACTGTCAAAAAATAAAGGACAGAGAAAGGATGCTTAAAGCAGCAAGAAAAAAGAAGCAAATAACATATTAAGGGAGTTCCAATAAGAATAGCAGCAAATACCTCAGCAGAGACCTTACAGGTCAAGAGAGAGTGGGATGCTATATTCAAAGTGTTGATGAAAAAATCTGCCAAATGAGAATGCTGTACCTGGCAAAATTGTCCTTCAGAAATTAAGGAGAAATAAAGACTTTCCCAGACAAACAAAAGCTAAGGGATTTCATCACCACCAGGCCTTTCTTACAAGAAATGCTAAAGGTAATTCTTCAAGCTAAAAGAAAAGGACACTAATTAGTAACACCAAAACATATTAAAGTATAACACTCACTGTTGTAAAAGCACACGGTCAACTTTAGAATTTCCTAATATTGTAATGGTGGTGTGCAAATCACTAATATCTTTAATATGAGGATCAAAAAGATAAAACTACTAAAATATTAATGGCCACTGCAATTTGTAAAGGGATATGATATAAAAAGATGTAAGTTAAAACCTCAAAAATTTAAAATGTGGGGGAAGAAATAAAAGTATGGAGTTTATAAAAATGATCAAAATTAAATTACTGTCAGCTTAAAATAGGCTGATATAATATGTTTTATGTAAGCTTTCACAAAATAAAAACCTTTAGTAGATACACAAAAGATAAAAGATAAGGAATGAAAGCATGTCACTAGAGAAAAATCACTTAATCACAAATAAAGACAGTAAGAGGAAGAAAGGAATAAAGGATCTAATAAAACAACCAAATAAGAATTAACAAAAAGTCAGTAGACAGTAGTAGTACATACATAGCAATAATTACCTTGAATGTAAATGGTTTAAATTCTCCAATCAAAACACAGTGGTTCAAAGGATAAAACAAATAGCCTACTATAGGCTGCCTAAAATAGACTTACTTCATCTGTAAGGACACATGGACTGAAAGTGAAGAAATGGAAAAAGATATTCCATGCAAATGGAAAGAAGACAGCAGAAGTTAGCTATACTTATATAAAATAAAGTTTAAGTCAAAAACTATAAAATGAGACAAAGAAGGTCATTATATAGGGGTCATTACAAAAAGTCAATTCATCAAGTAACAATTATACATATACATGCATTCAATACTGACGCATCTAAATAGATAACAAATATTACGATGTTAAGGGAGAGTTAGACTGTTACACAATTATAGTAAGGGACTTCAATACTTCTCTTTCAGCAATGAACAGATCATCCAAACAGAAAATCAACAAGGAAATATCATGTACAGTTTAGACCATATGGACTTAACAGACATATACAGAACATTCCGTCGAACAGCAGCAGAATATACATTTTTCTCAAGTACACATAGAACATTCTCAAGGATAGATGATATGTTAGGCTACAAAACAAGTCTTAACAAATTTACAAAAACTGAAATCACATCAAGTATCTTTTCTGTCCAAAATGGTATAAAACTAACTCACAGAAGAAAGTTTTGGAAAATTCACAAATAGAGGAAAGATTAAACAACGTGCTCCTGAATAATCAGTGTGGCAATGAAGAAATTAAAAGAGAAATTAAAAAGTATCTTTGAGGCGAATGACAGGAACACCACATAACAAACTTTAAGAGACACAGAAAAGCAGTTCAAGAAGAAAGTTTATAGCAATAAACGCCTACATCAAAAAAGAAAGATCTCAAACAACCTAATGTTACATCTCAACGAATTAGAAAAACAAAAACAAACTAAGCCCAAAGTTAACAGGAGGAAAAGGAGAAAGATCAGAGTAGAAATAAGTGAAAAAGAGAGATTAGAAAAATAATAGAAAAGATAAACAGAACTTAAGAGTTAGTTTTTTTAAAAGATAAAATTGACAAACCTTTAACTAGACTAATAAAAAAAGAGAGAAGATGCAAATAAACAAAATAAGAAATGAAAGAGGAGACATTACAACTGTTACTACAGAAATACCAAGGATCATAAAAGACTACTATGATGAATTGTAGGCTAATAAATTGGAAAACACAGACAAAATGGATAAATTCTTAAACACATACAACACACAAGGATTGCATCACAAAGAAACAGAAAATCTGAACAGATCAATAATGCTTGAATTGATAACATAATAAAAAGTCTCCCATCAGACACCTGATGGATATACTGATGAATTCTACCAAACTTTTAAAGAACTAATACCAATCCTTCTCAAACGCTTCTAAAAAATTAAATAAGAGGGGATACCTCCAAACTTATTTTACAAGGCCTTGATCCCAAAGCCAGACAGGGATATCACACAAAAACAAAACTACAGGCTAATATCTGTGAAAAGCGTACACACAAAAATCCTCATATATACAAAAACTAAATTTGCTATGAAACAGAATAGAGAGCTCACAAATAAATCTATGCATTTACAGCCAACCGCTTTTTGACAAAAGTGCTAACAATATACAATGGGGAAAGAACAGTCTCTTCAATAAATGGTATTGGGACAACTGGATAAATGACGTTTCATACATTGGAAAGTTAAACAGAGGTTGTAAATGAAAGAAGACATTCTAAATAACTGATTTTATATAATATTAGCTAATATTAGCGTTCCAAAGTGAAAACATTTTGTGAGATTGGGGTAGAGCGGGATCTAGACACAGGACATTTTATTTTGGATATTTTCAAGTTCGAGTCGGATAATAAATACTGCTGTGTTTTACTGTTAAAATTTAAATGGAAACATAGCATTATTAGGAAACTAAAAATAAATTGCTTCTCAAACTCTCCAGAAATTAAACATTATTGAAATACTTTTAGAATTTAGCAACTAGGAAGGTCAGAAGAATTTATTCTTGTAAAAATCTTGAACTGTTATGTTTTTCCCTGTCGAGACAGAACATATACTGTGCCTTGCAATAAAATGCTTTAAAATTTAACATGTCTAATATCAATTATTCGTAGAAGTGAGTACTAATCTACGTAAATGTAGGATCAGAGTACTTTTTCCCCTTAAGACAGAAGAAAAACCTTACATATCATCCAATTCAAAGACCTCTTTCATCTTTTGCATTTTCCTTGAAACATATTGAACATTTGAGACTCTAATATTCAACAACTTCTCATATTCCTGGTGAAGGCAATAATAATCACTGCCATGAACTATAATGATGTAAGTGAATTGCTAATTTTCCCTTAGGTAACTTAGAGGGGAAGAAAAGTTAGCACTAGGCAGTATCTGCTCCAAGTATTCTTTTACAATACACATTTCTAAATCTAAATATTCTCCCCTCTAGGCTAAATATATTCAAAACATTAAATAAAAGCCAATAGCAAGAATTTGCTTTTTGTAGTTATACTATATTTAAAAATTCAAAAAGAGTGGTCTCATTATGTGGATTCTAAAATAATCCTGAATAAAAAAAACCAAAAAAACAAAAAAAACCACCTAGGAAAACCTAGTATTTTGTCACAACTAATGATGAATAGTGAGGTTATAGAGAAAAATGAATAAGATTCAAATCCAGATCAAAAGCCTGCTGAAATAGTGAAACCTTCAGAAGATATGGATTGATATTCTAGCCTGATTAACTTGCCTGTATTAATGTGGACAAGCTTATCTCTCTGAGCTTTAGTTTCCTACACTGTACAATGGGGAAAATAATTCTCTTCCACCTGACACCCCTCCACTAAAGTTGAGAATATGAATACTCTAGCACTGAATATGCTTTAATAAATGATTCCATTTTAAAGATAAATCAGTATGTGGTATAAGAATGACCAAGTATTTTCATATCTTTTTTCTTACACACACCTTATAGTTATTAAGATACAAGTTATCAGCTTTTTTTCTAGAATATAAACTCTTTGCAAGCAAGATTAATATCTCTTGTTTTTCTACTGCTGTTAGCAATGCTTGGGTCTGTGGAGCTGGTAGTCTCGTACCCTGTCCTCAAGAGACTACCAGCTCCACAGACCCAAGCTGATTGGCAGGCACATATATTGCATCATTCTCCCCTTTACCTCCCCTACCTGCAGCTGCCGAGTGAGACAATTTAGCCACCACTTGGAGGCATCCACAGGGAACAGGACCTTTCCTTTTGGGGCTCTGAAGTGGACTGTGTGAGCCGCCTACCCGTTGGCCCTCCCCAGTGCTGACTGCTTGGTGATTCCACCAGAGCAGGGGAAACCCCAAGACAGGGAGACATTGATCCAGCTTGGGCACCCTGTGGGTAACTTGAGAATAGCATTCTTCTCCCTGTGGGATTAGGGATTGATCTCCAGGACCTGGGGACAGGCCTGCAGGCCAGATCCTGTACACCCAGGTCTCTATCGCATTGACCAGGGACACAGAAAGGATATTTGTGAACTAGTCTACTGAGGTGTGTGTGCCTTCAGGGACAGATCAGAGTGGGTCCTAGCTGCAGTGAGCTCAAGGAGCAACCCTCCTCCTATAGAAACACTCAACTCTACTCTACACAAGGTCATGGAAATTAAATAACCTGCTGCTCAATGATTATTGGGTTAAAGAGGAAATTAAGATAGAAATCAAAAGATTCTTTGAACTAAATGATAAAGGAGACAGCAGTTATCAAAATCTGTGGGACACAGCTAAAGCAGTCCTGAGAGAAAAATTGATATCTATAAATGCCTACATACAAACAACAGGTCACAAATCAACAATCTAATGAATCATCGCAAAGGACTGGAAAAGGATGAGCAAACCAATCCCAAACCCAGCAGAAGAAAAGGAATAACAAAGATCAGAGCAGAACTAAATGAAATCGTTAACAAAAAAACTATATGGAAGATTAATAAAACAGAAAGTTGGTTCTTTGAAAAAGTAAACAAAATTGACATGCCTCTTGCTAGATAAATGAGAAGCAGAAAATAAAAGTCATTTTATACTAATAGTAACTGGCCTCTTAAAAGTTTCCTCTTCAAGAAAAAAATGCGATAAGAAAAATGTAAGCAATATAAATAAGGAACTTTTCATAAAACAATTATAATTCATTATAGATACCTTTTTACAGATTTTTTCAAAGTTGATATCATCACCAAGAGCAGATTTAGTCACTATATCAGGTTTTAATTCCTGTAAAAGAATAAAATAAATTAATTTTAGTTATGAGTCCGATTTTAAATTGTCATTATTATTGAGTTAAATTCCTATATTAAGTGCCAAAAAACAGTCCAAAACCCAATATTCATTAAAAAAAAGCCAATGATGTCTTTTTGGTGGGTCCAGCACAGGTATTTTCCACTATAGCTTCATGAAACCTGGTCAATTGATTACAGTGGATGTCTACTGCAACCAACTGAATGAAACAATGAGGATGCTTGCAATTAAGCAGCCGAGATTGGGCAACAGAGACAGGCCAATCCTCTTGCAAGATAACGTTTGACCACATGTTGCACAAACAACACTGCTCAAACTACAGCAGCTGGACTTGGAAACTCTCTGTCATCCACTGTATCACCAGACCTTGCACCAACTGACTCCCACTTTTTCCAGGCTTTGGATGACTTCTTACAAGGAAAAATATTCAATTCTCAACAAGCTGTGAAAAATGGCCTTTCGTGATTTCAACGCCATTCACTCTCCAGGCTTCTTTGCTGTTGGCATTAACAAGCTACCACTGAGAAGGCAAAACTGTGTTGATAGTTTAAGACTGTACTGCTTCTTGTCTGAGATATAAAAAACTTTTGATTCAAAATCGGACATTTCATATTTAATGACCTAATACTAGCCAAACTGGTTTTTCTAACCAGTAACTCCAAGGCCCTTATGTCACCATCCTGAATACAGAAAGAGAAAGACTTTCAGTCTGACATTCAAATCCTTTCATTATCTAGCCTCAATGTATCTTTCTGTTCTCATTTTATAATGCACTGTTTTTAGGAGTCTTATACTCCATGAATTCAGTTTTACATAAAATCCCCTGAATAAATTTTGTATTCCAACCTCAATATCTTTGGTAAACTATATACTTTTTAAAATTTTTGTCTTTACAATACCTTTCTCCAACTGGACACTTACCCTTCCTACTCCCTTTCCTTCAATAAAAATCTGTCCATGTTTCACGTCTTGGTTTCTAAATACCACAAACATGAAGTAGAGCTTCTTACAAAAATGATTACAGATATGAGGAGGAAAAGTATAAGTCCTGCACAGTTTCTTATACCAGAAAAGGAAGGATTAATTTTAAAGGGGTTCAAATTTGGGGTCTCAAAAATGTCATACGCCATAAGCTGGCTTAAAGGGGCTACCACTGGCCAAATTTGGGTATCAAGAAGAATATGGACAGTAATGAATCATAACCATGTATTGTTCAAACTTGGACCCATGTCAAAATAAAATAAAGCACTATTAATTAATATGCTGGGACATGTGATGAATAATAATACAGTCCCAGGGAAATTTGGTCAGATGATCACCCTAATTATAACACTTAGCAATACCTGCTTATCTCCAAAGGCTCTCTATTTTCTCTTAATCTCATCTCATTCGCTTTTGTCCCAATTACTCCAGTCTCATATTCTTTTAAGTCCCCAGTGATCTCCGCAGTGCTAAATTTAATGAACAGGTATTTCCTCTTAGTCAGCAGCATCTGACTTTTCCCCTTCTTGGCCTATCATTAACTTCTGATAAGTTAATTCTTCCTTTCCCCTTGATGTACTTTCTTCATTTGACGTACAGGACCCATATTCTTGGTTATTCTTTCTTATTTTCCTTTGCTTTTAATAGTTCTTTCTCTTCTAACTTAAGAACGGAGCAGGACTCTCTTGGTATTCTTCCTCTACTATTACTATTACCTAACACTACCTTAGTGATTTTATTTAGTTTCATGATGAAATATCATATGTTTGTATGTGTGTGTATATGTGGAAAATTTCCCCAAATCTCTATATCTAGCCCAGATCATTCCTCTGAACTGCAAACTTAATGTATCCAACTACTTCACATCATCACTCCTAATCTTTCCTACTCTCATCTATTTCTTACATAGTACATTACCTACTAACATGGTATATAATTATATATTAAATTGTCTCCCCAAACCTCCCCCACACAAAAAAAATACAAAAGATAGGTATCTTTGTCTACTGTTTTCCTCAGGTGTATCCTAAGTGCTTAGAAAAGTACATGGCATTTGGTAAATGTTCAATAAATACTTATTGAAAAAAATAGATAATGAAGTGATTTTTACTTGCTTAAAGCATTATACATTGTTATACTGAATACCTCAGCTATCTCAGTATTGGGTATAACATAAATGAGACCTGTCACTAAATACTGCCCCTGTTCAGGCACTATGGCAGAGTACATTTCATAACTATGTCTTTCATTCAAGCTTATTATTTTTTAATAAATAAGAACACATCATTAATCTTTATTCTATTAATGTGATTAACATCACATCAATCTTTATTCTTGTCCATGTTGAGATCTGAATCTATTAATAAATCACTATACCTACTAACAAATATTTTATGTAGACAAACTAGTAAAACAATCTAAAAATTTTATATTTCTTGATTCTACAGATACTTCCTTTACAATTAAAATAAAAAACCAAAACCCAAAATAAAACAATAAAGCAGTATAAAATTAAGTTTCACCTCCCACAACCTGTAAAGTTCTACTTAGCTTTTAAGACTCATCTTCCTACTACAGGAAGCCTTTCTTAAATCCTCTCAAGCAGTACTAAGTGTCCTTCCTTGATGGTGTCTATCAGTGTTTTGACACATCACATTGAAGCTCTCTGTTCGTATGTTCATCTCTCTCATTAGACCGTAAGCTTTTCAAGAACAGGCACCATATTAATTTCTGTATTTCTATAAATTAGCAGTGTAATATGGCACACAAAGTATAGATATAATTTTGCTGAGCTGAAATAAAGTGCTTTGGTCATGAGGATGGTTCTGAGATGATATTATAAAAGTGTGTGAACTTTCCTGGCAAAGTACAGACCAAATAATATCAGGTAAAACTTTTGGTTTTTTTGGCCAGCTTGGTGGCTCACACCTGTAATCCTAGCACTCTGAGAGGTTGAGGAGGAAGGACTGCTTGAGCCCAGGAGTTTGAGGTTGCAGTAAGCTATGATGATGCCACTATACTCTACCCAGGGCGACAGAATGAGATTCTGTCTCAAGAAAACAAACAAAAAACACAACCTTTTGTTTTTTTTAATTCTACAGTACTAACTGAAATAAAAAGAACTACTGCTTCTGATCTAAGTCACAATGCAGCCTGGGCAATCATGATGGATTGTGGGGTATAGAAGATCTCCCAAAGATCTCTGTTCTGGATCTCTATGTCACTGAATAGTTTTGGCATAACTTCAAAATGGTGTTGAAGGCAATGGCTATCTTAAATAATATTTCATCTAGTTATTTATATGGAATAAAAGACTAGAGAAATTTAAGTTCTTAAAAAATTTATTCAAAGAATACTGTGCTAGGAATGTTGATACTGTATATTTTATTTAATCACCACAACAAATAAGTCAAACAGGAATTATTTCTGGTTTTAAGATAAAGAAACAAACTCAAGGGCACACAATTAGTTCGTGGTACAAATGCAGTATCAGTACAACTTGTTCAAATTTCAGGAAATGTGACACAAGTCACAGGCTTTATTCTTTGCTTTTGTAATGACATCCTTCTACATATTAAAAGTCATCAACACATTGCTGATTTTACTTCAATAAACTCATTGATATTTAATTCAAATTCTTAAACATGAAATGAAAAACGTGCTAATATCAAAGTCTCAAGTGTTATAATTAGATGGAATGTAAGAAAAATTGAAAAATTCACAAACAACTTTGATAGAGGTTTATCTTCATTTCGATTAGAAAAAATTGAAGGGCATTTTGCTATAACCTCTTAAAAACCTCTATAAAGACATGCACATTAATATTTCAAACATGTTACTGAGAGCCTTTTATGTGCAGAACACCAGGAATTGTGTAAAAGGCAATCAAAACAGAGTTTAATGTTCGAAATAATATGCAAATAAACTGATATAGTCACACAAAAATGTATTAATAATAACAGACTGTTAAAAACTGATTAAGTACTATATCAAGATGAAGTAAGCAGAGTAATTTCTGTTTAGTGTGGTAGTCTTCAATGGTGTGAACACAAAAAAGATAACTAAATTACTGGGGGAGCTTACTCCAATTGCACAAAACTCCCATCCATTATGATATATGCCCCCAGGCATGAATCCTCATACACATATTCCCATTTTCCTCAACGAAACCACTGTCAGTAAAGGCTGTGGCTGTGACAATGATTTACTCTGGTTTTGTAAGAATATGTGTGAGGTGGTGGAAAATGCTGCCCTGTTATCAGATAAAACTACAGAAATTTAAGAAACAAGAATGTACAAAGTATATGTATGGGATATAATGTTGACTATAGTCTGTGGACAGAAATAAGAATGTGAGATATAGCTGCTCAGGAAGGGGTGCCAACTGATGAAAAAAGCTTTTAATATTCATGAAGAATTAGACTTCATCTGGCAGATAATAGGAAGCTAATTGAGGTTCCTGAACAGGAGAGTGATATAATGAAGAAAGTTTACTACTAAGAAATTTTACTAGTGTCAGGTTTTTGCTGGCAGCCAGTTAAAGAATTACTGAATGTCTACAAATAGTACTGTCTCACTTTAGTTCCAAGTTGAATTTCATGTCAAAAGTTGGATTTTCATATTCTGAAATCTAAACTGAATGCATTTTTCAACTATAAATTATTTCATTAATATGTGAAAATAATTATTTCAGTGTGCAAAAGCTAAAAAAACAAACATAATTCAAGTCCAAACATTTGCATTTCATTTAAAAATGGATATTAATTAAGCATAGACATTTAGCAAATAATTTAGTCAAATGAAGCTCCAAAACCTTTATACTATATAGTCCTATTTCTCACAGTAGAAATATCTTTTAGAAAATAGGGCAAAGTAGCTTACTTAACTCAAATAATTAAACATGATTGCATTTTTTATGCCACATAAAAACATCTAAATTGTTCTTGGCATATAAAATTACTTGCTTCTGTCAGGTTCAAAGAGGTAGGCAGAGAAAATGAGATTCAGCAATTACGTCAGTCAGAAGATTCTATGCAGAACACTTTTGCATTCTAAGGAATGAGTCAGAGTAGACAGACTTTTTCATTCTGGAGATTCCCTTCTTATAAAATGGCTAGCCTTGGGGAGAAAAGTTCATTGTTTTAAAGTAGAATTCATACATGAGTTTTAAAAAGGCCTAATTTTGTAGAAAAGTTAAAAGGAGTAAATATGTTATTTAAAACTACTTTTTTAATATGTCTTTTCAGGATAGCATGTTAATAATAAAAATAATGGGGATGAGAAATATGTCTTATTTGTTATTATGGTACATATAAAATAAAGAGTGCAAAATTACGGCTTGATATGAACTACTTATATTAGCATATTTGTTCTTAGAAGTTTTTATCTACATCCTTTTGCAAGTTTAGCTTTCCTTGCTCAATGACAAAAAGTTAAAGAAAAAACAAATAAACAAAATTGTAAACTTAATAAACAATTACCAAAGCCCATAACCCATTTTTCCCTCAATAGTGAATCACTCAGGAAATTCATTAAAAAGCTTTAGGGAAATTGCATTAGGACTGAGGAAATCTTTCCCTATAAGTTTGGAATCATAGCTAAGATGCAGGGATATATTAAAAGAGATACAGGGATGTACTAAAAAGGATACAAGGAAATGTTAAAAGAAAGTGGTCTTTAAGTAAAAGAATAAGACATAGTCTTTCAAAACCTGTAGGAACTCAAGCTATTTGTTATTACAAATTCTAATTCAAAGTAGTTTCTTTAGAATCTTTCAGTTACCAGTAATCTTTTCTAAGGGCTCATATGATTAATAAAATCCATAGTTCCTTCTTAATTATATACCCATGTATTAATAGTCCAACAAGCCTACATCAAATTTATTTAAAACATAGTGCCAAATTTGGAAAGAAATGATATTATTTGAAACCTAACCACTGCTACTAATTCTTGGTCCCAACACAATTGATTATTTTGATATTTAGCTTCCAGATATTATTTCTAAATGTTTAATACACATACAAAATCCTTTATGCATAACCATGTACTATCTTTAGAAAGGCCCAACTATTCCAATTATACCAAATTATAAACATACCTTATTTTTTACAACAGTTAATGATATATTTCATTATTATTTTCACTTTTGAATTAAAGTGGTACTTATAATGCAAAAGCACATCAATATTTTATAATACCTAACTATTCCTGATAAAATTTTATATTTAATAATTAATATAAGTAAGAAAGGTTAGTAGATTGTTAAAAACATGGGCTATGAAATTAGACAGATTTGGACTAAATCCTAGCTTTGCCAATGCTCTAATAGTGTGACTTTGGGCAAAGCAATTAACCCTTAAACTACCAGTTTCCACACCAGTAAAAAGGGGATTAGAGATAATATATGTAGGCTCTAGCAAAGAGCCTAGCACAATAATTAGTAAGTAAAATTATTACTCTGTTTACAAGCCATGCTCTTATATACAAAGTTGAGCTGCCTAGTGCTATAAATAATATATAAGTCTAAGATGTAAAGTCTGTTGCATAAAACAGTATCCTTGCTATTTAATTGGAATTCAATTAAAGAACATCGAGGGAATCACAATGAGTAAGATTAATATTTGTGATTAAATTGTCACTTTTTCCAAGAAGCCTTCACTGATTACTAGGTAGAAGTAAACTTTTGTTCTTTTAAAATTTTCAAGGCATCTGTTATAACTTAATCTTGTTTTTACAATTGTGCATACCAGCTCCTTCTGTGATTTTGCTCAAAAATCCAAAACTTTTTGAGTGCCAACATGACACTTACAGAAAATGCTCATTGAACCATTTTGAATTCTGAATTTTTGGATTTGTGATGCTTAGTTGGTAAGCATTATATAATATGATAACATCTGAAAAAATGTGAAATCCAAAATACTTCTGGTCCCAAGCATCTCAGATAAGGGATGTTCAACCTAGACTGTGCGATTTGGCAGAACAAGAACAATGAATTACATGGTACACCACCGTCCAAAAAGATGGGCTTAATAAATTTCTGCTTAATATATAAAAGGAATTAAGTCAGTAAGCCATTGCCCGCTCTAGTTATCTGCCTCCAATCTTTTTCCTTCTAATCAATACCCTAGTCTGCTTTCAGCTTTATCTTTCTAGAAAATACATATTACTCAAAATACATTTGATATGTTCACATTTTCTAAAAGGCTTTAAAATGTAACCTCCCTTACTATTTACCACTATCTTTTAATCTTTTATTTATCTATTCATTCCATGTTCCAATTATGACATTAATTCACTGAAGAAGTGCATGCTGAGTGTTTACACTACAATTAATGCACTAAGCACCAAGACAGAAAGACCACATCCCATTCTCAAAGAAAGAGATAGGAAAAGAAATAATTACAGTTCAACATGCTACGTACTATAAGAGATATACAGAGTACTGAGCAGCCCTTCCAAATCGAGCCATGTATTTACAGACTTGTATACTTTTTTTTTTACTGTGCTCTATTTATCTAGAATGCCTGCCTCCATGCAGAATCATATTTATTCTTCAAGTTGCAACTCAATGTCCCCTACTCTGTGAAGCCTTCCTAAATCATATAAGGAATTAAATTAAATTAATTGATCCCTTGTCCACGTTACAATTCAGATTTTAACATTCATATAGTAGATACTATAGGAAGACTCATATGCTTGTTTCCAAAAGAACAGTACATTGTTCAACAGGAAGAATAGAAATCTATTCATCTATATATGTAGCAGGTTGTAAATTAAAGTGTACTTAACTAGTCTGAGTATATAACATGGAATTTATAATAGCTGTTTTGGAAATTCCTAATCTTTTTCATTTGTATTTTTTCTTTTTCTTTTATGGTTATAGATTTTATAAGTAATAACAAGATATACAATCATTAATAAACTGGGATGTTATCTTGTGACAGGCGGAACAACTGTTATTAATTAAGTCCCACCAAAACCTGTTAATTTCTATTTCAACATACTGAGTTTCAACAGAAATCAGGAATTAAAAAAGTGAGCATTTCTCTCCCTATTCTACTCATATGTAAAATTGATATATCTTGTAAAGGATTTGGTTAGGCCTCATAGAGGAAAAAGGGAGAATAAAAGTGAACTGCACAGGTTCACTGTAAACTGCTAAGAAGCATTCCCAATGGAATTATTTATAGTTCTTAGAAGACTACATAACTTACATAATTTAGTGTCAAGTAGAAAATGGAATAAAATTCTTCATGTTAAAGAAAAAAATAGAACATTATTCAGTTTTCCTTGTTATCACAAAATATTAATTATTAGAGAAGCCAAGACACTAATATTAGTTCTAACATATAGAAAAAACAAAAACACATGGTTTCAATTAAAATAGAAATCTAATAACATAAGATATGTTCAAGTTAATGAGTATAAATGCTTGAAAATCTCCATTTAACCCCAAATTGAGGTGACATCTAGTTGAAAAGAAAATCCCATTTTGTAAGTCTAGTTATTTACTGATCTTATTGCTGCTTTTCTCTAGGGTCCTTTGTCTCCCATTGTGTTTCCAACAAAACATGTTGTAATATTTACCTCTTTTTCTCAAGCACCACATTATTTCAGACTGGAATTATGATCGTTGTACTGGTTGTCCAAAATTTTTGAATTAATAGTTTAAAAGTACTTTGGATACTTTCAGTTATTAGGAAATGTTCTGCCAAGGTTTAAGTTCAAATTTCCAGAATTACAAAACTTAAAAAATGAAATCAAAACAAAACAAAAATAAATAAACATTTTTAAAAAATAGTTCATGTGACACTTCTTTCTTACTTCCTATTCCTAAATCTTGCTTACACACTCAGTAGCCTTTGAAGTAGGCTTATTCAGATGAAGAATTTCAGAATCAGTTATTTATTAAAAAATTAGCTGTATATTATGACTCAGTAAATGGTAATAGCATTTTCATCACTTTTGCCAACAAAAGCCAGCAACTTGTTCTTTGCTTTCAAATAGAAGCAAGCAGGTTCAAAAACAGAGGACAGATACCACTTTTATTTTCCACATCTTCTCTTATTTAGAAGACAAGAATATTATAAGGCCATCACAGACTTGATATAAAATCTTTATATCAGTATGACCTACAATGAAAATCATGACTCCTAAATACTAAAAATGCAACAGTGTTAAGGGTTTCAGGAATATGACCTACTGAAAATACTGACTTAAAGCTGTTAGAAACCACATGCCAGAAAGCAAACTGGGATTTCAATGTGATGATGTGTTTCTAAATGCTGTTGTATGAATACGAGGAGAGCAGTATATACTGATCTTTTAAAATACCACCATGATTTCTTGTTTATCATTTCAAAGGTCACATATTGAGTACAGAAGGCTATTAAATCAGGGCATCTTGCTCCACTTTAAGAAGCAAGAAAAGTTCTGCTTCTTAAAAATTAAATTTGAAGTTATATGGCCTTAGGGCACTGGCTAAGGTAACTCTGTAAAATGAAGAGCCTTTTTATTCTTCTGTTTCTGATACTTAACATTAAAAACAACAACAACAAAAAAGCCTTTGGTTACAGAATCTTCTTAGTAACAGTTCAGTAGTATTCTACTTATCTTTAGAGACTTAGCACAACCACAATACCGGAAACATGACAACATATGTAAAGAAAAGTACATTCAAAGGCATTCAGTCAGCTAGCCTGATAGCATCCACTATGTACCAGACACATTACTAGATGTTGGGGACAATGCATTGAGTAAAACAAACCATTTACTTGAGACAAATTCTAAGTAGTAGGAGTGGCATTAGACTGTTACACAATATAAGGGCAGAAATGTACACAAGGTAAAAGGTGCTATATATATAAAGTAGGTGGTGTTAAGCGATTCTTCTTGGGTAAGAATAATGGTGCAAGGGGAAGTTTTCTAGAGTTCTTAAATAGTAACATAAAAATTAGGTGTTAAAGAACAATAAGTCTTTGCAGGGGAGAGATGTCCTATGTTTAAAAAGCTTCATCATAGGCAAAAAGGCATGAAATCGATTTGTATGTTTGAAATCAGTCTAGCTGGCACAAAAAGTCCAGGGTAGGTAGAAAACATAAGAGCAACAGAAAAGTAGCTAGAGTATAGATCACAAAGGGTCTCATATTTCACATAGCAAAGAAAGAATCCTAATTAGGCCTGTAATTTAGAAAGGTCACTGGGGTTACAGTGCAGGATGTGATTTGAAGGAGGTAAAACCAGAGGCAGGAAGTCTGTTATGATCTGAATATGGTTTGTCCCCAAAAAAACTCAAGTTGAGGGTTGGTCTCCAGTGTAGCGGTACTAAGAGGTGGTGGGACCTATAAGAGACATCTAGATCATGAGGGATCCTTCCTCACGAAGGAATGAACGCAGTCTCTCGGGAGTTCTCACTCTAGTGGGAAGAGTAATTAGTTAACACAAAAGTGGGTTGTCATAAAGTGAGGCTGCTCCTGTGTCTGGTCCCTCTTTGTACCCACCTGCTCCCTTCCACTTCTCCACCACACTGTAAAGCAGCATAAGGCCCTCACTAGAAGCTGGCCAGATGCTGGCACCATGTTTCTGGGACACAGTCTCTAGTATCCTGAGCCAAAGAAACTTCTTTCCTTTATAAATTACCCAGTTTTAGGCATTCTGTTACAGTAACACTAAATGTACTAAGACAAAGTCCATGCAAGAAATAACCTGAACTAAGAAGTATTTTATAGTATATTTTAAAAGTGGAAATGCTCAGTAAATAATTTTAATATATGTTGCCAAATGGCTGCCTCAAAAGGTTGTGTTACTTTTAATGCCCACCAACAATAAATGTGGGTACATCACATACCCACATCCTCTCCAACAATAGGTATTTTTCTGATTCGCTTTAACACAACCATTAAACAGAGTTCAGTTTTCCAAATTATCCATGATATAAGTTATCTATTTAATCAAGTGTCTACCAGATAAGATATTACCAGTAACTAAAGTAAAAGAAAAGCAAACAAAAGGAGAAAAAGAAAGTAAGAGAAAATATGATAGGGCAAGGAGAAAAAAGGGGAAAAAAATTAAATACTCATGCAGATAGAGCTACTCTCATGGAAACTGCACTGCTTAATCATTTTTTGGAGAAGTGGGATTATTTGTTAATCTCTTGGTAAAAATACTATCCTGAGTTGAAAGTATTTATTGGGAATCTTTAATGTTACCTATAGGTTTCAACAAATTATTTATTATCTGGTTTCTATAATGTATCAGAGAAAAATAAATCTAAGTAAAAAGTAGAGAATTATGAAAGAGATTTAGAGGTCATAGTACTGATTTTTGCAAATCCTAAAGCCATAACAGGTCACAATGTGGGTATGTTCACACACCCACAAGAAGTAAACAAGAAAGAAACATTATTATATCTCTTCCATACTTGGACCACTATTTGCAGTTTCTAGGTTTCAGAACTAAAGAAAGAAAATATGGCTCTGAAAACAATTTCAGACTTTAAAGATTTAGTTAAATATCTTTTTACAGATGAGAAACAAGATGGGGGAGGGGAAGGGAAGACAAGATTGAATTGCTTAACTCAATTTGCAAGAACAAAAACCATTTTGGTTATATAAGCACAATTCTGCATAATAGTCTAGAGACCATAGGGGAGCTACAATTTGACAAACTCATCAATAAATGATCTAATAAATGAGTTTATACTTTGAAAATAATATTGCTAATCTTAAAAACTACACAACCTAGTTCGTTATTACCTCCTTGAAATAGTTTCTTCACATGGTTTCCTGGATACAATATACTCTTGGTTCATTTTCTCCTTCAATGGCTACACTTTTCAGTCTCTTTATTCTTGCTCATCTCCCTAAAGTCAAACTTTTAGAGCATTTTGGGGTCCTCAGACTAAGAAATAACATGAATAGCTGCCCCTCCCCCCCACTCTACAAACCACCATGAAACCTGGACATAGTACAAAAAAGCCCAATCAGAAGGTATTAGAGAATAAATGGAAGCAGATAGACTCTGATGGAGACTCCATGCTTACTTGGAGTTGAGACGATGGAAAACTATACATAGCAAGTAGATTATCATTTCTTCGGAGTTTAGCCTAAGGCTAACTACAACATGCATGGTTCATGAGCAGTGGCAAAGGTACACCTGGAAAAGTGAATCTATGATACCTTATCCACTGAGAGAGCAGGAGGAACCCAGAAGGGAAGGAAAGAAGGAATCTCTCAATCTGAACTGCTCACACAAGGAACAGATTTAAAGCATTCTGCTAAAAAGATCTAAACTGAGACTGGAGCTACTGTTTAAGAAACATAGTTTAAAGTTAAAGCCTAGCCAATAAATTTACTAAAATAACCACATATTGAAGAAAAATAACCAAATCCAGAATCTCTACAACTTAATCTTTATAATGTCCAGGGTACAATAATTACCCAGCATATGAAGAACAAGGGAAACGAATGTCTTTCTTCTCTATAGGAAAAAATGGCTATATCATTATTCTCCATGATGTTCAAAAAAAGAAAACTCCTCTCAAGGAATGAAAATATTAACAGAGAAATAAATTATCACAGCAGAGAAATATAAACAAAAAGTTTTAATTGATTTAGCCACAGAACACTAATCAATGGGTAAAAGACTACAGAATATTCACAGTCTTAAAAGGTATCATTTCACAGATCATACTCAATAACTACAAACAAAAAAAGGTACCTTTATAATAGAGAAATCTGGCAGATAACATTTAAACCAAGTACTAACATTCAGCATTGACTGTAAAGGGACAAATATGGATATGATACAATGCATTATTATTATTATTATTTGAGAAAGAGTCTCACTTTGTTGTCCAGGCTAGAGTGAGTCTCCCGGAGTCAGCCTTGCTCATAGCAACCTCAAACTCCTGGGCTCAAGCGATCCTTCTGCCTCAGCCTCCCCAGGAGCTGGGATACAGGCATGTACCACCATGCCCAGCTAATTTTTTCTATGTATTTTTAGTTGGCCAATTAATTTCTTTCTATTTTTAGTAGAGACGGGGTCTTGCTCTTGATCAGGCTGGTTTTGAACTCCTGACCTTGAGTGAGCGATACTCTAGTCTTGGCTTCGCAGAGTGCTAGGATTACAGGCACGAGCCACTGGTGCCTGGCCTGACACAATGTATTATTATTATGACATTGTAGTATTCCAATTTTTCTATAGGTTTGAAATAGTTTTCAAAAAGTTGGAGGGAAAGTGTAAATATGATATTATTAAAGTTTACAAACCACAAAATGAAAAAAAAAATTAAAAGAAAGATTATTATAAATCAGGAAGGAAAGAATTAGAGTACTTGTCCTGGAATCTATTCACTTCCTTTGCTAGGAAAAAACTAAAGGAAAAGAAGGTGATGTCGTTTATCCTACCTGTTAATATGCTGATAAATGGTCCTCATGGTAAATAGGCTAACGATTTTTCTTAGGAGTAAGATCCAAAGAATCCTTAGTAGAACATCCTTTGTTATGGATGCTTACAATAAACAAACCTAGAATCTATGGATTTATGAGGCATGGCACACTAGAAAAGCTATACAACTTTGAGGTGTCAAATGGAGAAGTTTCAAAATCTTAATGTTCCCTGCTATGTGTTAGTAATTAGACTTCCTCACCTAGAGGCTCTTCTTGGCTAGAAATTACATATATGATGCGGAAAGGAAGGACTTGTGGAATCACACAGTCTTAGATTTCTCCTTGGTTCATCTGTGCCTTCTGATTGCTTAAATCCTTGAAATGATCAATAAAGGTGCATTCTAGATAAGACCTCTAACGTGAGTCTGATTTGATAATATACTTTGTATTGGCTCACAAATAAAAGATAAACTGTCAAAAATAATTATAGTCTAAGATCAATAATAATTTTAGTATTATTTCTTTAGTAGAAGAAATGAACTAAATGTTAATTTGGCACAGCTAATTAACACAGTACTGTATATTTATGGGATATAATAAGGCATCTTATCCTATGGAGAAATTTTTTTTAAGTATTCATAGGAAAAAACTTACCACAATCACAGTATGTGAAATTACAGCATGTGAAATTACAGGAAAAAACCTCAAATTTTAAAAAAGCATATATAATCAGACATATCACAAAATTCTAAATAATATATGAATATATATGATGAAAAACCTCTAACCCGAGGGGTACATGCAGCCTACAATACTTTTGAACATGTCCTTTGAAATAGGATTCTCCCTATTTTACAGAGTTGTGGTGAGGTTCAAATGATATAATTATATTATTTTCATGATGTATCATTTTACTTGATTTTACATAATGTCTCTACAGATTACAATATTATTCTACCACCACCACATATGAAAACTACCTAGTAATAGGCTATTAAGAAGCATGAGACAAGGTAATCCTAACTGCTGATGTAAGTTCAAATGATGATTTTAATATAGACTTGACCGTGTAAAAACAGGAAAAGAATAAAACAAAAGGAGAGAGTTTTAAAATAGAGAAGAGGCAGCAGGCAGGGCTCCCAGAGTATACAAATTCTCTTAAGAATATTCAGCATAAGAAGTAGTAATGGTCTCAGAGACGAAGAGGTAAAAAACAAACAAAAAACCAAAATGCAGATGATATAGGTAACTGTGTACATTAGTTGTGAGAAATTAAAGGATCTGGAAACATGTTGCTTATCTTTGGGCCTTTTTCCCTACAGGGCAAGTTATCATGTTTACTAAATTACCTCAGCTAATATCTAGGAAGTGAATCAATATATTTTAGGAAGTTTTCAGTTTACTGAAGGAGTAAAGTTGCTAACACCATTAGCTTTACAGTTAATTCTACATTCAACCACTTAACAATCATTTAATGTTGGGCAAGGTGCCTAATTTCTCTAAGCTTCAGTTTCTTATTCTGTAAGACAGGGATTTAAAAATCATATCTACCCTGTAAGATAGTATACAAAAACACATAATATAGTATCTGGAGCATAGTAAATGCTCAGTAAAAGCTAGTTATTGCTTTTATTATTGAGGAAGGGATTTCTTGTACATTTTGAATAATTCCAGTGTAATTTAATCATCTGCTTCTCCAGCTAAATAACAGGGATCTGTAAATGTTGATAAGCTACTTTAACTTTCAAAGAAAAAGGAACTGTTTTATAAGCCAGTACTTAAAGTAGTATCAAAGTTAAAAATATGAAGCCTATTAGAAAAGGCAGCAAAGACTTGGAATTAATACATCATAGTCTATAAAAGTAGAACCTATGATTTTATAGCATCATGAAGATCAGGCCATATTTTTTTCTGTGGCCAGAAAAAACAAACTAACATTTCTAAAAATATCTTAGGTTTTCCTCATGAGGAAGTCATCTGGCAACAGAATACCCTATTATCATAGAATGCAAGTATAGGACAGTATGTCATGAATAAGATTACAAAAATGTAGTGGTATATGAGCCAAGGAAAAAAATTCCTCTGGAAAAATCAGTAAGTAAAAGTTTTTCTCCCAAATAATTGAGACTGTGAGTTTACTGTTGTTACTATTTCTTTGATACTCCCAAGTATATGATAAACACTCCCTAAGCAAATTAAAAATGACCTTACAATTAAGAAAAATGCTATACATTTTTGTTTCTCTTAGAAAAGAAGACCACTTTTATAAAAGAACCATAAACAAGGAATGAAATTTGATACCTAAAAAAAGCAAACATATAGTCTTTCTAGTATTCTTTTTATTCTGGTTTTTTAATATTTACATTTAATCTAGTTTTTAAAGGACACTACAAAAGAAGCTGAAGACAGAGCCAACACAGCCCACTGCAACCACTGCCACAAATTCAAGGAATATACATACTATAAACTTTATGCGTTCAAGAATTATACAGGTTATCAATTTTGGCTTTCTATGAGGTAACAATTCCATAGTGGTCATATATAATCACAGGGAAAAATAGAAAACAAAATAAACCATGCTAGTGACATAGTAATCTTGTAAATCTATGAACTTTATCAATGAGTCTGATTTTCTTTTGCTAATGAAATTTAAGAATAACAGAAAACAAGCTTTACATGTAGATCAAATAGGAGAACTTTTATTTCTAATTAAATCAAATTCAGTATTAAGAGTTACAAAAGAGAAGTATTCTAAAGATTATCTTTGGTTCTCAAAATCTTCATATACTGCATATAAGCTTATATGTATGTTGCATTCTTTCCACGGTAAAACAAAATTGGCAATTATATAGTAGCTCAAAGCCTCTGAATAATTTAGGACTACAAAAATGACTATTCAGAAGAAATTACAGGGAAAAGTTGAGGTAGGCAATGTAATTTAGTAAGGACCTTGGTTAAGAGAAAGTGAAAGAGAGAGAAATCACAACTTCCTATATTAGTGCCATTCTCAAAGTAAAAATCTGTAAAGATATTATTTCTAGTAGGAATATTATGAATAAAAGGTATAAGAGAAAGCCTAAATGATCTGCAAACCAAAGAAACATAAATGATCATTTGGAATCAAATACAACATTTTTTTTCTGAAAGACAATATAAAAAAAGGATTATATAATAACTTGGAGAAACAAAACATATATCAAATAGATTCTATGAATTTTGCAGTCCTGGGGGTTAGGGGAAGAGGAACAAACACAAGAAACAAACCTCCTATCAAAGAGTCATTTCCTACATCTATTTTTATTCAGATTAACTGAGATAACTTTGTCCTAGTAAATACTTTACTATCCCTTTAAAAGGAAGTAAGGATGAGAAGCTTCGATAACTGAACTCAATTAAAATATTGTTAGAGAATTCTCTTGCTATTTTATGTAACTCAAAACTTGAAAGTTATACCAAAATGTAATAGTCAAATATGCATGCAAAAAGGCCCTGCAATTAAGATAATTGCTGGTACCAAATGCTGTTTTTAAGTTCTACAATAAAACAGTCTTCCAGACATTTAATGGTATGTCATTTGGTAAATGAAAGTTTCCACAAAGTAAGAGCAGTGAGAAGACCTAAAAATTACACTAGTGAAGAGTCTGGCTGAAAAAAACAAAAATATGGATCATGTTGATCCAACACTAATTTTATTTCAAGTTACTACAGAACTGAATAAAATGCTGACACCACCACATAAAAATTTATTGAGTTGGCAATGGGCAAAGCATGATGTCAGCCACCAATAGCACCATCCACATTCCCAAATAGCATGAACACTTTAATCCTTGAACTGACTTCATGCCTAAAGTTACAGTAAAAATAAAAATTTTAGGCATGAGGCATTATTAAACATAGATGAGTTTAGTTTGGCAGAATTTTGACTCAAATTAGTCTAGCACTTTAACAATTTCAGTTAAAAACATGGAAAAATGCAAGCTTAAACATATTACAATTTTCTAAATGTGATACATTCTTCATCACACACACTCATACAAAATAAGTCTTAGGCAACTCTCAGGAATAATCAAATAAGTAATAGCACACACCCAAAATGCAGGCTAAGAGGATTAACACAGAAAGATACACACAAACACACTCACATAAGTCTCTTTCCTACCTTCATTGCATGGATTTCTTCAAGTAATCGTTGTGCGCGTCTTTGGTTTTTTAACAGTGCATCTTCAGTACCCCTGCAAAAAATAAAACATTACAATATGTAGCCAGGCAAAGCATTAATTTTAGATTTATATCATAATGAAAAGTCTCTTCATTTCTTTTAGAAAAGCACCACCGTGCACTGCCCATTCCTCCCTCTTCCCAACACACACTCTAATTTCATCAACAAACCTAAGTGTTAGAAACTGACAAAAATAAGCATTGTCCTGGCATTGTATTAACAATTATTACCACTGATAGTTTACCTTTCCTAGTTCCTTAATGGGAAAGTAATAATACTTTTTATCTATCAGTCAATAGCACACTGTCTTTAATGTAATCTAAATGTCATAAGCTACAATTAAAGGTTGTATATAATTTTATCAATTTAAAATTTGTTCTCTGAAATTAGAGGAAAAAATAAAGAGCTATCTTCTGAAACATTTATGAAAGAACAGAGAATTAATCAGGAACAAAGCTTTCTAAGCATTCATTCTTAAATCATAAGGACTATAAAATACTTTTTCACTAACACTAGTAATGCTGAAAATACAAAGTATTATCTTTTTTCAAAAAATTACATGGAACACAATGTTCTGATTAACACACAAGGTACTGAAGATTTCAAATTACTTAGCAATTCAAGGAAAAAAGTGATAGAAAATTTTCATAATTGATTCAAGGTTTTTAAAACTATATCAACATCTTAAAATAACTTCTAATAATATAAAACGCCTAACCCCAAGGGAATTTTATTCTAAAAAGACTAAAAGCAGAAGAATTCCTTGCGCATCTTAAGAGAGTATGGTCCAAACCATACAAGGACATGCTGACACAGCACATTCTACCTCACTCAGATCATCTCTACATATAAAGCAAAGTGCTGTATGAGTAAGATATTTAATTATTACTCTATATTCCACCCCCAAATTTCATAAATATTAAAAAAAACCCCAAATTTTGACATTTTATTAGTCACAAGATCATTATTTTAAATTACTAACTTTTTTGACTTCAGTCTGTTAACACTTCTGACAAGTTTTCGGATAACCAAAACTCTGATTCTCTTCACTTCTTTTCTCATCTTCACAACCTTTGAAAAATAAAGCTAAAATTAGAAAAGCCCTTAATTCAGGAACAAATATACTTTATTTTGAGTCTTAATATTACGGACTTAGTCTACCACTTTAAGTTTTTGTTTATTTATAGTTTGACAAAATCAAACTTTTTCCATAAACAGTGAAGGAATAACAGTCTAAAAATGAGTCAGAGGGCTTAAGAGGAACAAGTTATGATTTCTTATAAAGTCACAGCATTCCCAGTGATCAATATTTTAATGTTACCTTTACCTCTTGGTGAGCTTGGAACATAATAAACTGTGAGTTCCTTAAGATCAGAGACTATCATATTCATGTTTGTATTCCTGAAGTTTATTTTTATTTTTTAATTTCAGAATATTACGGGGGTACAAATGTTGTGGTTATATGAATTGCTTTTGTGTAGTTTGAATTAAAGTTATAAGTGTGCCCATCACCCAGATAGTGTGCATTTACCCACCTCCTCCTCCCTTACACCACCTGCTTGGTTTCCGTTGAGTTTTTCTTCCATATGTGCCCATGAATGTTGATTGATTAATTCCAATTTAATAGTGGGTATACGTGGTGTTTGTTTTTCCATTCTTAAGATACTTCACTTAAAAGAATTGTCTCCAGTTCTATCCAGGTTGTTATAAAAGGTATTAGTTCACCATTTTTTATGACTCAGTAATATTCCATGATATACACACACCACATTTTACTCATCCATTCGTGTATTGATGGGCACTTGGGTTGCTTTTACATCTTTGCAATTGTGAACTGTTCTGTGAGAAACATTTGAGTCCAAGTGTCTTTTTGATAAAATGATCTTTTTCCTGAAGTTTAAAACAGAGCCCCAAAAAACCTACCCATAATGATAGGAATTTAATTTACTGAATGAGTGTTTGAGAATTAACAAAAATTGCAAGAACATGATTTATTTTATTTATTTATAAAGCAACCTTTGTGCTTATTTTTTAGCCATAAATTATTTCAAGCATAACTTTAAAAGAAACTCCACAAACACAAGCACACATTATGTGCAAGCACATGTGCATGCACATACACATGGGAGCATCCACATACACAAGGGAGCACGCACATACGCACAGGTACATACTTTAAATCACCCCACCAGAGAACAATGCTGAACTCCAAGAACAAATAATAGAACATGTCAAGGATCACGTCAATAGAACAGGTCAAGACATGGAAATATTCTAATTACAAAGAACTACACATTATAATAGCATTCAGTACAAATGGCATGTTATCACTAAGTTTATGTTTTATCTACCATTTTGGGGAGTCATATATCTTATAACTCCTCCTGAAATGTCTTTCTTCCTCTTTTCCACTTTAAGAACTACATCAAATTAAGTTCTGATATAGTCTTTCCAGTGAAATCTTTAACGAATTCTTCAGTTAGAGATAACCACTCTATCCCTGGTGTCCCCATTACACTTTATAGTCTGATAGTAAAGCATTTATCTCACTAATTGCTCATGTGGCTGTCTTTTTCTACAGACTGTGAGCTTTCTAGAAAACAGGATCCTTGCAATATCTATTATTTTCTGTGCCTGGCACACACACAACCCCCCAAATTCCTTTTGTCAAAATAGCAATACCACATCATCCTATTTCTTCAAGGCTCTTGCATTTGGTTGTAACATCTTCTCTTACCCTTCATTAATGCTATTCACTCTCTTATTCACTGAAGATATTGGCAAACAACTTATAATTTCTTTCCATCCTAAGTTCTGTCATCATTTTGAGTGACTTACATGTCCATTTGATAGCCCACCCAAAAATTATATCCTTACTTCTTAGCTTCTTTTTTAATGGCCTAATCTATTCCATCTCAGCCACTTACTTCCACAGTTTCACTGTAAACCTCATCCATCACTTATAACTATTCTATTTCTAAAACCATTAATTCAAATATTCCGTATGGTGATCACAACTTCTTCTATAAGCTTGCTTGTTAAACTCCACCTACCACAACCATCTTTGACTTCTTGGGTCTACCAGTTCGCTGACTCCCACACTTTCTTTTAAATAATCAATCTTCTTCTTTTTAATATTCTTCCTTTTATCCAGTTTAGATATATGATCAACACTATCCCTTTGGTTAGTCAAACATTAATCTTGAATGAAAGTAACATTCTGGGTTCTTCATGATTGCACACCAATAGCTAGGAGAGGCTTGCAACATGCTGTCTACTATAAATTCATCATAACTAACCTCAAATGGACCCCAACACTTTGTAGGAATCCTATTGTATTTTTTGGTCAATTTGCTCTACAATCACTATTTTTAGCTTTTGTCCACTCTCTGAAACCCTCTGGTCTCCCTCCTCTCTTTCAATTTCATGGAAAAAACAAGTATCAGTTGGGAACTATCAGCATCTCTTTCCACTACCATGAATGCCAATTTACTTGCATTACCCTCCTTCTCTATTAATAGTTACAATATAAGAAACATCCCTACGTATAATCTAATCTCTTAGTTGTGTTTAAGAGTCCATCCTCTTCTGCCTTCCTGGAACCTTTACTATGGATTGTCCCTCTTACTGTAGCACTGTCATTCTGCTCCTCTTAATGGATTCATTTCCCACTGATTTTAAACGTGTCTGAGTCATTTTGACTAAATACAAGACAAACAAAACATCCATACTACATGATTCACTAGAAGCACCATCTCTTTAACTGCCCTGAGAGCTAAGCATTTAGAAAAAGATGTCCAAACTCACTGTCTCCATTTCTGCATGCCATACAATTCCAGTTTGATTTCCATTCTCATTAGTATACTAAGAGCTACAACAAATGGAACTAAGGACACCAGTGATTTTTTTTTTTTTTTTGGCTTCATTTGACTTAATATCTCAGCAGCATTTGACTTTGTTGACTGCTTCTTCCTTCTTGAAACATTCTTCCCTTGGTTTTTCCATGAATCTTGGTCTTCTTTAAAGACTATCCATCTCTACCCAACCATGAAATGTTAGAATTCAAGGGGCAGTATTCGGCCAGTGCTTCTTTTCACAATATGCTTTTTAGCCTTAAGAGATCCTGTATGCACATATTGGTTTAAGTTGTACCTAAACAAAGATGACTCAAAAATTCTGCCTTTGGCTGAGATCTCACCTTTTAGCTCCAGACCTAAAGGTGCAACTGCCTAATATTTCTTTTTGAGTATGCTCAAAATCATCTCAAATTCATACTTGAATTCATGTTATTCACCCCCAACTATAGCCCTGCCCCTTTTGGTGTTTCATATTTCAAGGAATGGAATAATTCTTTTAGTTATAAACCTAAGAGTCACTGTAGTAGCTCTCCTAAATCGCTCCATATGAATCTATAACCAATACATTTTATCTACTAATTATCTTTAAATTGTACACTTTTCTTCTACCTTGACCTGTTAGCAATCTTGGCTGAGTTACTGCTAACTAGTTTCTCTACACCTATTCTTATCCATAATGCAGTCAGAATAAAATTTTTTGATGCATAGATCTGATGCCACACCTTTATTTAATTCTCTTTAATGGTTACTTATTGCTCTTAGGATGGCCACTTTTCATCCCTTGTCCTCACTATGCTCACATCTACCATAAACCCTTTACAGCTGCCACTTCCTTTAGTAGTAATATTTTTTCTTCCCATGTTACCTTGCTAATATCTGTTGATTTAGGATCAACTGTCATTTCCAAGGAAGGTCTTTTCTGGCTTCCCTGAGAGGGTCACAAATTCCCCACTAACAGAACCTTAGGTACCTAGTCATCTGGAACTTATCATGACCCTTAATATTTTACTTTTAATCTTATTATGTTTAATATATCTTTCCCCCAGTGGTTTTATTAAACATTGCATCTTGACACCTAACACAGTACATGGCACCCAGTATGTGTTCAATAAATATTTGTTAAATAAATGACCAGAAATATGGCAATGTGCACTGTTCATTCACTGTTCCCAATGCATAATATATTAAAAGAATGTGGAGTAATCAAGTTTCTTTCTCACTATCTATGTTAATCTCTTTGAAATTTGTTTCAAATTTAGATTCCTTTAGAAAAAAAATCATACTTGCATAAATGAAAAGTCATTTAGACAAGGTTTAAGTGAAAAAAAAGAATTACTACATTTTATAAGCAAAACTATAGTTAAGAATGACTTAACTTTTTGAAAGTTGAGTCATCATAAAATAAATAGCAAGCAATAAACTATGCATTAAAACACATTAACAAATGTTTCTAATGCTGACCTTTGCAGGTGCATGAGATGATAACATACCATTTGTTAACCACTGTTAACCAAACTTAACTAATAAATTGCAATGGGCAGAGTTGGTCCTTGGGTACATTCCAATCATGGGAAAGCTAGTCTCCAATTTTAAAATTCCAATTTAAGAAGTACTATGTTTGTCATTACTGGAAAAGGGAATTCTAAAAGCAAATGGAATGCTTCATGTACTTAGTTTCATGCCAATACCAAAATACACTTTTCTAGCTTATTAACTTTTTCAGTATTTGTGTATAGGTAGATTTAAAAAGTTTGGGTATAAAACCACATATTCACTTTATGTTAAAATGCAATTAAAATTTTATTTTTCTCACAACTGTCCTCTCCAAGGACTTAGCTTTCTTCAAACATTTAGAATTATTTTTGTAAAACTGATGACTTTTAGTTAGGATTTATAAGGTTGTCAATTCATTTGTCACCCAGGAATTATCAAGTTGGTTGACAGAAAACTCAGAAATCAACAAGTGGTCTTAAAACACCCAATACTGCCAGAAGACCAATGCACTGGCAATAAATACACTTTGGCAAATTCTCCCATCAAAAGCAGAACTATAAATGTCAGAATTGTGATCACTGTTGAGAAGGAAAGAAGAAGAGAGTAATAATGTGAGCAAGGACAAAATAGAGGCATAACAATGGAAATGAAATATGCTGACAGAGGAGAAAGTAAAAGAGAAGTAGAAGGAGAGTTTGAAGACAAAAACTGAAGGAAAAAATCTGTAAGCTATCATTACCAAGACTGACAAAGTCAAGCTGAGGGCTTCTAAACAGCAAGAAAATGCATTTAAGATAATATATAAGATCAGAAGGAAAAGAGTTAAAGCTTACACACAGAATACACATATGCTGACAGTGAGCTGTCACCTAGAATTTAGGCAGATGTCCGCAGAATTAACCTGCTAAAATCTGAACACAGGGTACCTCTTGGGTAGACTGTACAAAAATATGATCATAAATAAAGTAGAAATCAAATATAGCTATTTGGGAAAAGACTATGTGAGCAGATTGGGAAGAGTCAACATAAACACAGCAAACGGAACCACAGAGATCAAAAACTGGCACTGCCCGACTCAAGGAAATTCCAAATAAAGGGTTCCCCAGCTCAGAGACTTTAGAAATCCAATCTATTCTGGAATAACTCGATTATGGGGATAGATGTATCACAGCCCAACGCGGAATCATGTAACTAAAACCCCTTTCTGTAGTTCCACATTCCAAGCAGCTGATGATCAATGGTCAGGAAAAGAATGTGTTCTACAATATGAGCATTATTGTCTATCTTAGATATATTTCTTAATAAACTAGGTTTCTCATTTATACACTCTCTTAAAAGCTTATGTTTAATGTGAATTTGCTTTGGAAAGAATGAGCTTTTGAGGTGACAATGATAGCAAGTTTCTGATGCTCAAAGCTGATGGCAGACTTTGGTTTGTAGACAAAATTAAATGCTACTTTGAACTGACTCTTGGCTGGCAATCTGCTAGCTGGTCAACTAATGAGCCTTGACTGGTAATGCACTGACTTTGCCATGTATTTGAATTAGCCTGTAACAAAAATCTGTGGTTATAAGAAAACAATTATTCCATGAACTAGCATTGTTCTAGGAGAACTTGCAGTGCTAAGAAAAATCTAAGTATATCTGTGTTTCTAAGAGTAGTTAAAACTTCTGGTTATTCATTATTTACCTATCAGATAAATAAATTTAAAAAAAGAGGGATGGCATATTCTGTTCACAAGGCTGTGAGGAAACAGGTACTTTCATATATTGCTGATACAAATGCATATTGGTATATTCCTCTGGAAGAAAATTTGGCAAGATTTAAGACAAATCCCACTTCTAGGAGTCTATCAGAAGACACTTTTAACAATAGGAAAAGGCTATACACAAGATTATTCATTGCAGCATTCTTACAAAATGTTGCATGAAATAAAATATTATATATAAATAAAGCAAATAGCAATGCAGTATTTTAAATCAGTGCAGGAGATCTGCATGTATAAACATGGATAAACTTTGAGAATAATGTTTTGGTAAAAATAAGTCCCCTTATCTGCAGTTTCATTCTCAGTGGTTGCAGTCATCCATGGTCAGCTGTGGTCCAAAAAAATTAAATGGACAATTTCAGAAATAAATAATTTATAAATTTTAAATTGCGAGCCACTCTGAGTAGCAAGACAAAAATCTCACATTATCCCACTTCACCCCAAAGGGATGTGAATTACCTCTTTGTCCACTGTGTCCATGCTATAAATGCTACCTGCCTATTAGTGTATAGGAAAAAACAGTGAACATAGGGTTCGGTACTGTCTGAAGCTTTAGGCACGCAGCGTGGGTCTTGAAATGTATTCTCTACAGATTAAGGGGAGACTACTGGGGCTTGTAGAATGATATCACACATATACTGTATGAGACCACAAATGCAAAGTTTAAAAATATACAACATGATACTATATACTGGGTATACATACATATGTTATTAAAATTATAAAAAATATTAGAAAAACACAAACTAAAAGAATAACAGGTAGAAAAGAATGGGGGTGGAATTAAACATTAAGAGATGGCAAAACACTGACATTTGTTAAATAGAGAAAGTAGATAACAAGGACATTTGTTATATTATTTTCCATATATTTGAAGTATTTCATAGCTAACATAATTAACTATGGTTTTATAAAGAGGACTCTAATTTGGCCATTTGTGTCATTTATTGTTGAATTATACTTTTTATTTCTGATTAGCAACAATCTAAAAAATCTAGAATACTTAGTAATTATCTACAACTTAGCTATTATTGAGCATATGCTGCCACCTAGCAAAACTTTCCAGAAGGGTTTAATAACCAAAAACAAACTGGTTCTCTTCTTATAGACTGTAATTTAGAAAAAAATTCTTAAAAAGTACTATACCACCCAATCATGACAAAGAAGTTTTGTAACTTCATTAAGTACATACACATGATTCTTGACATTCTTATCTTTTATAACATGTGGAAGAAAATCATTTTGTTCTTTGGCACCTCAGTTTCCACCTTTACTGTCTTAAAAGAAATGGAAAACAATTTTCTAATGGGCTTATTGGTAATTATTTACCAAAAAATAAATAATGTCAGTTTTATACAAAGGCCCTGACCCTCCTATAAAATTAAAGTACTGCATCAGATTGGCTTACCTCTTAATTTTGATTTTTACATATGATTGCTACCCAAAAATTCAAATGAGTAGAGAAAATCTATTTTTGCAATTCACTAAATGCTGTGGCATTATTTTCAATTGTGCATCCTACATTCTCTGATTCTAATGGAAAAGGAGAGAACAAGTCCACATTTAGGAGATTTTTTTCCTTTCATCTGAACATTAGTTGTCACAGCTGTGCTATCCATACTTTCATCTACCCAATATATCTCTACTTATTATTAGGCACAGACAAGGTACTATGCTAGAGGTTAGGAAAATTGCTATAATAAAGCAGTTAAAATTCTCCTTTCAAAATGTACATAAAGGATTGGGGAAGATAAAATATGCAACAAATAATCATAATACGAAGCAAAAAGTGATGGTTTATTTTTTAGAAAAGGTAAAATTTTACTTTGTTTCACAAGAATAAATGTATTTCAAGAACCTGGAGTCAGAAAGTATATTAGTTATTTAGCTTCTATCCTGAGGAAAATTTTTCTAAGAATAGAATTATTAAGGGTAGAAAACATTGAAAGCTGGCATAATATAATGGGTGCCTCTGCAGGCAGGCTTTTATTTTCACAGAAGACATTCTGTGAAATTAAACACATTGTAAAATATTGCTATAAAATTAAATCATGTGACTTTTAAAAAGAAAAAGCTATAAGTAAAAATTCTGAAATAAGGATTTCTATAAAATAAAGTCATAAGTGTGAGTACCAATACCTCAAAGACAGTACCATAGTGATCTATAAACCTTTGCAAACCTGACGAAACATACGGACTCTTTTCCCCACAGAGACAGACTTATAAACACAGATTTACATGTTAATTTCAGGCAGTTATAGGATAGGACCTCTGAAATACATCCCTAAATTCCAATTTAGAAGAGCTAATCTAAGACATTAAGAACCATAAAAATGATGCTTCATGTTATTCATTTAACAGACAGGTATCAGGGATATGATGATGATGAACAAAAATTTATCGTCAGGTGAAGGGGATAAGAAATATCTCTCATACATTTACACATAAACTCTAACATGAAGCACTGTTACAAGTGCTGATAAAAAGAAGAATATGGTGAGAGCTTATAAAAGGGGTAAATGAAAATCAAGAATGGTTTCCCTAAGAAAGTGACAAATGAAGTAAGAGTAGGTATTAAATGGGACTATTGAGAGAAAAAGGAGTCTCAAGTCAAAGGAACAGCTTGTGCCAAAGATCTGTAAGAGGGATACGCTGGTGGCAAAGGAAACCCAGTGCAGATGAAGTACAAAGATTGAGGGTTAAGAGACAACATAAAGTAGAGAGACTGACCTTGTTTGGATTGGTTTTTACCGAAATCAACAGGATGCCACCAAATGGGTTTTAAGCAAGATGCACATTCTGAAGAGAACACTCCAGCTGCAGTATGGAGATCAGATTAAAGTCTGAGAAGAGTCAATGTAAGTAGTTGGGAGGCAAGGTTGAAAACGTAATTTGAACTATGATAGCTATGGTGGTGGAAAGAACATTGTAAATTTTTGCTATCATATGCCCATTCTCAGATATAACTCCTCTTTGAAGTTATTTTCTGTCCATTTTCTGAGTCGGTTTTTCTTATTTTCCATGAACTATTTTACAGTAATGATATTAGGCCTTTGTCATATTGTCATTTTTTTTCCTAGATGGTGGTCATTTTCTTTTTTTTCTGAGATAGGGTCTTGCTCTGTTGCCTAGGCTACAGTGAGCTTTGATCATGCCCCTGTACTGCAATCAAGCAATCCTCCTACCTCAGCCTCCTTAGTAGCTAGGACTACAGCCACGTGCCACCACGCCTTGCTAATTTGTAAAATTTTTTGTAGAGATGCGGTTTCACTGTTGCCCAGGCTGGTCTCAACTCTTGGCCTCAAGCGAGTCTCCTGCCTCGGTCTCCAAACGTGTTGGGATTATGGGTGCGAGCCACTGCACCTGGCTGCTTGTCCTTTTTTCTTCGGTATGTTATTCAATTTTTATGTAGATAAATTTGCCTTTCCCTTAGTCATTTTTTACCCCCATCTATTAGTATTTTAAATTATAACATCCTCCAACAGCTCTATTTTTATTCTGTCCTTTTTATGCTCTTCATATTAGAACATATTGGATGTTAGTGCGGAATATGTACACTTCCTGATTTGATAAATTCATTCTGTCATCCAGCAAACATTTATAGAGCATATATGTTGCAGGTGATAGACACATAAACACAGGAAGACAGAGACAGGTAAATAAGTGTTTTCAGAGTAGAAAGCACTTTGGTTGCACAAAGAATAGATGCCTAATCTAGACTGAGGTGAGTTAGTGAGAGCTTCTTAAAGGTCAAATTTTAACTGTTTAAAGAAGCTTGGAACTTAGCTAACAGCAAGTCTTAAAGGACTGATTCCCTATCATTTCCACAATCAAAGTCATTTCAAAATTGGACAAGAAACACACTAGTGTTGAATTCCCAAATTTATCACTCTGAGTTAATATCTTTTATATATTACAGGTAATATAAATGGAAAATATTAATAGCTCACCAAATGCTGTCTGGCACAAAGCACAAGCTTAATGTATGAATACCATAACAAATGCCTTCAATTTCCCTCTTCAGTATATCCTGTATTTCACTGCCTACTGAAATCGACCCAATTAGGCAGTAAGAAGTAACATATTTCAGTTTTACTTTCTACTTCATACCACAAGTCTGTATCAATGAAGAATTATCCCTACACCATCTAAAAAGTTTCCTACTACTACCCCTTTTCTGCTTATAGTAGTCCCTCTGCTTGGAACATTTTCTTGTCCCTTTACGGAATCACTGACTGCAATGCCTGTGTAAGATTCCTGCAGACCAAGGAAAAATACCACCCACTTCATTTTGCCTTCTTTGGAAACTTTTCTGCACTACTAGTTTTTTGGGGCACTTTTCATACATCGTTCTGTATCATAGGTGAGTGTTGTTTAAGCCTTCCTACCTGAGTAGAGGTTACCATAAAATATAAAGCATGTCTTAGACAACTATGTAATCTGAACAGTGACTTGCTCATACACCAAGTGAGGATGACAAAGCTTTGCTGTCTGTAGCTGTGAGGGCCTCATTTGATACTTGCTTTTCTAGCTTACTTCAAGAGTTTGAACATTACTTCGTTGAACAGAAGCGGAAACTGGAAAGGGGTAAGTGGAAGAAATGGTAGCCTGGTGACATAAATACGTTATGGAGGAGGTGGTGGTGAGGGCAAATATCTGATAAGACTGGATTTAAGAAAGAGCCAGAAAAAAAGGAATTGAGGACAGCAGTACAAACAGCTCTTTCTTGAAGTTTTGCTGTATGGAAGCAGAAAAATGGGACAGTAACTGGAGGAGCAAATGCGTTACTGAGGGTACACGGTCTAATTCAAGGTAAGCAATTTCAGCAACAGCTTTTTTTTTTCCCAAAGAAAATATGTATTTAATGGTGTAATGTAATCTAAACACAAACGCAATGAAATAAACCAATAGAAAAAAATGAATTACCCTGATTTTATCATTACACATTATATCCACATGTCAAAATATCACTCAGTATTCCACAAATATGTGAAATTATTACTTGTCAACTAAAAAGGAAACGAAGATTGAATTTTTAAAACTGATAGATTTTACTATATACAAATGTAAAGAAAGCTTTGAAACATTGGAAACTTTGTAAATAAGACACAAAGCCAATTAAACATGAAAACATGCATCCTCACAAAGAATCAAGAACATACTAAACAACAATACGATCTCTATCTAATTTGATACCTCCCTTTCATTTTCGACAGCCAATAAAAAGCAGGTGATGCGTACAGAGAGTTTATTAAGGGTCAGGCACTTGCAAGCAAACACTTTACATAACTCAGTTAATTTAATTCTCACAACCACCCTGTGAAGACTGACAGCCGAGAACACTGCGCATACAAATTAAATGATCTTCCCAAAGTCCCCACAGGTAACATTCGTGGGGCCTGAGGACCAGACACATGCCGCGTGCTCGAGTCACCTAACAACCGAGAAGGGGGATTACCCGCTGCCAGACTCCGAGCTCAGGAAAACCAGCCTGGGCCCACAAAGAAGCTCCTCCAGCCGCACGCTCCGCCCCGCGCCCGCCGGACCACGCGTCCGTCGGAAAGACGCAGGGAGGCTGGCTATGAGGGCCCTCCCGGACAGCCCCAGGGTCCCAGACCTCGGCGCTCACCTCGTTATTGAGGTTCAGAGTTCCAGGCTGGGCCATGGTGGATCAAGGAGCAGGATCCGCGGCAGCGGCACGTGAACTCTGACAGACCGCGGCTGCGTCGTCACGCCCCCCAACGGCAGCCTCTTCCGCCCAAACCTCACCCGCCGTCCGCTTGAGCCTCCGCCTGCGTAAAGGAAGCGCTGACGCTCAGAAGGGAAGAACGGAACTGAGGAACAGCAACTTCCGGCGCAGAGGGCGATGCGCCGGAATTGCGCGTTCCTATGGAAACCAGGCGAGGGCGGGTTTCCCAGAGGTCAAAGTGTTAGCTGATATTAGTTGAAATGTTTAGGTTTTCAAGACGTAGTTTTTATTATATTCATTTGTACGTACTGGAATCGGCATTGTAGGGGGCCTTGGTTTTTGTCTCCTAATGGGGGTGAAATTTTTTGAAAGGGTCAAAGCCTGAATGGCGGGTATTTTAAATCTAGTGTTTGTGAAGATTTCTGCGTTTCTAAGCAGGCTTTTTTACAACCTCACAACAATTTTTGTTTCGAGCCTCACATTATAGCTGATACGCGGTCGTCTTTTCCTGTATACCGCATAAAGGTTTAAATTTAGATGATAAACATTTGAGGCAAAACCAGGATGCACATTTGACTTTGGAAATAGTTGTTTTAAGTATTGGCCTACAAGCAGAAAAGACCTAAGGGAGTGTGTCTGAATTAAATAATATATTAATTTGTAGTTCACACCTTTTGTATTGACCATTAAAATGAGTGGGGACGGAGGGAGCAGGAAGCTGGAGAACCCATCTGAGGAAGCTGGGGGCGGGTCAAGACCACACATGAGACTAAGTGCTTGGCACATACCTCATTGTCCCATTGGACTTCAAACTCAAATTCAAAACTAAGATTATTAATAATTTCAAGACTGTGACCAAAGCACATGTTACCAAGGCCACCTACTTGTGAGCATTTGTTCGAGAGACCAGCTCTGTCCAGAGCAATGCCCTTAACTTCATGATACCGTCCTCCACTTAAAATAGGTCTGACTTGTATTTGAATTGGTATTTTTTAGTTTGATAAGTCGTTTGATCACAAATGGGTTTAACTGCTGACTTTACATTTGACTAGTGTTGCCTGAAAGTAGTTTGCCATTACTAGCTCATACACTGAATTGTAATTGTTTCCTTTGTCTGCCTCCCCTCATTAAAATTGAGTTCCTGGAGTGTAGGAACTTTTTCAGCTCCAGGTGGGTTGTAAATGCTTCTTATGGATACATAGGAAAGAATGTCAAATAATAAGTGTAGAGCTTTATGGAAAATGTGTCTTCTAATTCAGTAGAAAGATGTTATTATGACTCCATAATGTTTCAGAATATGTATTATTAATGCAAAATTTCTATATAGCTCTTAAAGGCTCTTGACTGTACCTTTTGCTTCCTGAGACCTCAGTTCTCAAGCCACTACAGTCTCTTCGGGACCAGTATTTGTTTTCTTCCTTTTCTTGGCCCATGTTCTCTCCTTTGCCTGTGGTGCTTCCTCTGGCACATCTGCTTTCTCAAGTGCTGCTTCTCAAGACCAGGTTAAATTCCATCCATCCTTTTGAAGAATTCTTTCCAAAGCTCCCAAGAGAAGTTAATTTTTCTCACCAGCTGTTCATATTTACAGTATTTATGATCATCTGCTTTAATTTGGAATTCCTTATGTATTGGTTATTCTTTTATGTGAAAATCTCTCAGCAACTTTAGAAGCTCTTGTTTTTAGAGATTAGTATTTTTTCATTTTCACAATATTGATGTGAAATCATTTGTCCCAGATATATAACTTTCAATTCAACTCACCTCCCTCTTTTAATGCTACAATCTCAAAAATTATTTTATTTGTTTACAAAGGTGGTTCCGCTAAATTTCTGTCATTAGTTATGCACGTTTTCTCTAGTGATAATTATGTATTCTATCAACTGGGCTGTAAACTTGTCTAGAAAGCAATATATCAAATTGCCTCCCCATTTTATTCCTGAAGGACTGATCAATGAAATGCTATTAGGTGTATGAAATGACAAAGCTATTATCATTAAACACAACCAGTTTGAGACACTTTTCCTGTCTAGTACAGTGCTCCAATTAGTGGAACTAGGGATCCACAAACACTGTCAAGAGGGACTCATATTTTTCAGTTATAAGTTCCTCAAGACTTTCTCAAATCCCTACTGTATTAGTCTGCTGGGCTACCATACCAAAATACCGTTCTGGGTAGCTTACACAACAAAAATTTATTTCTCACTGTTTGGGAGCCTGGAAGTCCAAGATCAAGGTGCCATCAGGATTAGTTTCCAGTGAGAGCTCTCTTCTTGGCTTGTATACAGCCGCCTTCTTGTGGCCACAACCTTACATGGCCTTTCCTCTGCACATGTGTGAGCGAGCTCTCCAGTGTCTCTTCCTATTGGATTATGGTGCCACCATTATGACCTTATTTAACATTAATTAGCTCCCTAAAGTCTGTATCTGTAAGTAGGATCACATTGAGGGTTAGAGCTTCAACATACGAATTGAAGGGGAGAGGCACAATTCAGTCCATAACACCTTCTGTGAGAATTCATCCATAATTACCTCAAACAAAAGTAATCTTTTCCTTTTCTAATATACCTGATTACTGCTATTTTTCTCATTTTACACTTTTCTTAAATTGTAGTTGTACATTTATACATTACAACTAAACATGATGTTTAGTAATCAGAATAGAATTAAAAAATAGACTCACACATATGTGGAGAGATGATGTCTCACAAAGTTGCAAAGGCATTTCAGTGAGGGAAAGGTAGTTTTCCCAACAAATTGTGTCTGTATAATTGGATTTTGATATACAACACACACACACACACACATACACATGCATCGCTTAGACCTATATCTAACACCACATATAAAATCAATGCAAAATGGCTCATATATCTAAATGTAAAATCTAAAACACACAACAAAACACAGGATGAAAACTTTGTGACCTTTGGTTAGGCAGAGATTTCTTGATGTCAGACTAAAACCAAAATCCATATAAAAATATGTTGACAAAATTGGACTGAATCAACAGTAAAACTTGTGCTCTTCAAAATACACTGTGAAGACAGTAAAAAGAGAAACCACATATGAAAAGAAAAATTTTTTAAACTACATATTTTATAAAGGACTTTTATCTAGAGTATATAAAGAACACTCCACACTCAATAGGTAAAAATAAATAAAAAGTGGGCAAATGATCTAAGTATTTCATTTAGAAAGATATGTGGATAGCAAATAAGCATTGAACAAAATATGTTCAATGTCATCAGTCATCAGGGAATGATAAATTAAAACTACAATGTAATTTCATTATACACTTACTCAAATGGCTACAATTAAAAAGTCATACTATGTGCTGACTAGGATGTAGAGCAACAGGAACTCTCAAACATCACTGGTGGGAATGTAAAATGGTATGACCACTTTAGAAATAGTTTGGCAGTGTTTTAAGAAATTATAAATCCACCACGTAATATAGGCTTTCTCCTCCTAGATCAATAAAGAAATGGAAGACTTGTGCATGAACAATCAGAGAATTTTTACTTGTAATAGCCCAAATATAGAAATAATGCAAAATTCCATTGAGTAGGCAAGTGAATAAACTGTGATGTGTTTGTGTGTGTGTATCACAATTTACTGCATGGATGTGTGTGCATATAGATGCACATATAGATGCACACACAGTTGAACACCATTCAACAATAAAAAGAATAATACACACATTGAGGTAACATGGATGAATTTCAAAATAATTATGCTGAGTGAAAGAATCCAGAGCAAAAGGGTCCATACTATATCATTTGATTTATAGAAACTTCTAGGAAATGCAAACTAATGTATGGTCACAAAAATAGATCAATGGTTTTTTTGGGGGAAGTGGGAGAGGAGGGACTGAAGGATAGGATAAATTATAAAGTGTCATGAGGAAGCTTTTGGGGGTAATTGACATGTTCATCATCTTGATTTTGGTGATGCTATCACAATGTATGCATGTGTCAAAACTTATTAAAGTATATACTTTAAATATATGAAGCTTATGGTGTCATTTATACCTCAATAAAACTGTAAAATAAATACTTACCCTTGAATTAGCAATCTACTTCTAGAAAAATATGCTACAGTTATACTAGTATAAATTATTGATGATGCATGCCCAAAGCTATTCATTACATAAGTGTCTGCAATAATAAAATTTGAAGGGAACTTGTTCATCAACACATAGCTGATTAAGGAGCCATTAAAAAGAATAATCAGCTCTTTATTTACTGGAATGAGAGGCTTTTCATGATATATTACATAATGAATAAATCAAGTGTCACAGCCATGTAGTAGGCTGTTGTTTGTATTTGTTTAGAGAAAGGATATGTTTACACACATATACATACACACACCACATTTGCTTGTTTGAATAATATCTTTGTTTCTGAGAGGGCAAGTCAGTGCCTGGGGACCACAGGTAAAGTCTTTCTACCATATTTCATTTTGTATCTTTTGAAATTGTACCATGTGTTATTAACTTTTAAATCAAATAAAATTTAATATGTATTCTCATAATTTTTGTTGTAATTGTGAATAGAATATGTTCTCTCATTTCTGTCTGGTTACTGCCAGTATGTACACAAACTATGGATTATGAATTTTTTGTGTATTTGTTATCCAATCACTTTTTAAGTGTTTTCTTCTTTTTTGAGGGGAGGAGGAATTTTTAAGTATATACCATAGTGTCAGAAAGATAATTACCTCTTTTTTCAGTATAACAATTATTTTTTTCTTTTGTATGGTTATATTTACTAGAACTTCTAAAACAATGCTAAGTAATAACAGTGATAGTAAGTATCTTTTATTTTTTCCTTATTTTAATGGGAATGGTTTTAACATTTCACAATTTAAAATGATATTTGGTTCTATTGTGAAAGGTCTTTGATTTGATTTTGGCTTGACTATTATTGGTGCATATGAATGCCACTGATTTGTGTACATTAATTTTGTATCCTGAGACTTTACTGAATTTGTTTATTAATTCCAGGAGTCTCTTGGTTGAATCGTTGGGATTTTCTATATATAATAACATATCGTCAACAAAGAGCGAGAGTTTGACCTCTTCTGCCCTCATTTGGGAACCCTTAATTAGTACAACCCCTATGGAAAGTAATTTGGAAATACCTCAAAAAGCTAAAAATAGAAATACCATTTGATCCAGCAATCCCACTATTAGGCATCTATCCAAAGGAAAAAAAGACATCTGCACTCAAATGTTTATAGCAGCACAATTCACAATTGCAAAGATCTGGAAACAACCCAAGTGCCCATTAATACATGAGTGGATTAATGAAATGTAGTATACGTATGCCATGGAATACTATCCAACTACAAAAAACAATGGTGAACTAGCACCTCTTATATTTTCCTGGATAGAGATTGAGCCCATCCTTCGAAGTGAGGTATCATAAAGAAGGAAAAACATGCACCACATGTACTCGCCATCAAATTGGTACTAACTGGTCAACACTAAGGTGTTCACATGGTAATAATACTCCTGGGGTGCCAGTCAGGTGGAGGATGGGGGGGTAAACCCACAGCTAATGGAAGTGGAGCACACTGTATAGGGGAAGGACACGCTTGTAGCCATGGCTTGGGCGAAGCAAATGCATTACATGTAACCAAAATGTTTATACCTCCGTAATATCCTGAATTTAAAATAAATAAATAAAAATGATATTTGGTGTCTTTTATGGTGAATAGTTTAATTCAGGTAGTTTTCTTCTATTTTCTCAGGGAATTTCTTTAGGGGTAGAAATGGTTGCTGAATTTTGATTACTTTGATCATATTATTTTTTCCCTTTAAGGTGTTTCCCTCATGTTCTAACTCTATGGTGCTGTTAGAAAGTTATGGGCCATTACTAAGAAGGAGGTTGTAACTCTAAACCTTTCTCTTTTAGAAAAAGAGAAGTTGTTATTGGGGATCCTGTCTTTTTTTTAAATGGCAGATCATTTACAACCCTTAGTACCTGAACTGTCATTAATAATTCAACTTGCAACAGATTGCAACACAACTGTGTTTCATCCACAATCCAGAACCACTGCAGTAAATTTTTATTATGGCTCTGCACTTTCAATTCCTTATCCCCTGGGTGGCAGTGTTGTTCTCCAAATTGCACATTGCAATTGAAATTGCAAATGTTGAGGAAAGCAACCTAAAATGAATGGTATGTGATAGAATTTTCTGAATTAGAAGGAAAATAGATGGATCTACCAGGTCTTATATTTCTTTAATGACTAGGATTAACACCTTAAGGTTTCAAAGCCTTAAGGCTTCTCCCTGGCAATGTCAAGCATTGAACTTGGAGGACCAGGGACAGGCCTGCAGGCTGAATCCATACCCCAAGGACTCGATCCATGTTGCTCAGGAGCACAGAGGGGAGATTTGTGAACTAATCTCGGGAGGCAAGGGAGCCCAAGTGGACAGAATTGAAAGGAGAGTGTAGTGTGGGTCCCAGCTGCAGCACACCCAGGGAACACCCCTCTTCCCACAGGGAAGTTGTACTTCTGCCTGAGGTGGGTTCCCAGATAGAGAAGCCACCAGCTTGCAGTGGCACTGAGGGTGAGCTCAGTGAAAGAGCCACAGGCAGTAAATACCATAGCTGAAATTCAGACACAAGACTACTTTGTGCAAAGATCCTAAGATCTTTCTCTTGTGTCACAATATTCAGATGTTCATTGCTAAGAATTAGCACAGTGATGGCAGAAGGGAAAAACTCAACCCCCAAAATGGCAATAATAATAATAACAATAATAAAAGGGCAAAGCATTAGGTATCAAAATGCCTTTTAAATTAGTTGTGTGAACTTAATCAAACCATTTAGCTATTTGGGACTGGTAATTTCCCTATCAATTGAATAAGTAAATGGAACACTCAATGATTTTATAGACCCTTCATGAATAAAAATATTATATGTTCTTTCTGAATACTAATTTTACTCTAAGACGCTTCTTGGAAACATTTATTAGAAAAGAATGTTTACTGCCATTTCCTCTGGAAACTCCATGAGAGAAAGAATAATCTTTCCTTGTGACCTAACAGAAAAAGCCTTCAAGGATTGAGCCGGGTTCCCAGGAGCAGCTGCTTCCCTCTGTTGCCAGGTGCACTCCACTGAGGCTTCCACGGACAGTGGGGGCCACACATTTCCTCTTAAAGACCTGCAGCAGATCAAGGGGTGCTCAGACTCTGATCTCCCTGCTTGCCAGCCCTCACTGGTGCTGCCCACAGGGCTGCTGCAGCAGAGCAGGGCATACCACGTAGCAGAGGAACATTAAGCCTGCTTGAGCACTCCATGGGCAACTCGGAACCAGCATGCTTCTTTGGAACTGAGTCACTAACTAATAAACCTTCTAAGTGAAACACTAATCGATTTATTTAAAATTCATTTTGTACATATATAACTAAAGAGTGTAACTAGCTACTGCATAGGAGACAGGTAATTGGCAAATCACTAAGCTAATATCTTTACTAAATCAATCTTCTAACAGAATTTTTGCCTAAATTCCATTTGAATTTTTATATGAAGTGATTTGATTAGATTTATTACTTTATACCTCTAGGAAATCTAAAGAGAGGTTCTAGGAACTTTATATCTTAAAAATTTGGAATAACTAGTTAATGTCATATAGCCAAGTTTTATAAAATTCAAAGTGATGGAGCTAAGACTTAGCGATTTAGCATTTTGGTTAAGGGCTTTCACTCTGGAATGAGACTATCTGATATCAAATTTCAATTCTACCTCTTGATAGCTTTATGCTGTTGGGAAAATTACGTAAGCTTTCTGTGCCGATGTTTCTTTATTTGTAAAAATAGGAATGATAATCTATCTCATAGGATTGTTGTGATGATTAAATGAAAAAGTATAGAGTTCTTGATGAATATTTACCTCTCAACTATTTAAACTGCTGTTATTTTCATTATCTTATTTGATCTTGACAGAAATCTTGTGAACTAGTGTTGGTACACATGAGGGATTCATGTCTTACAAGTAACAAATATGCTTAAGATCATAGAGGTAATAAGGAGGCAGCCCAAGTCTCCTGACATAAAATCACTGGTGGCAGTTTTATAACAGCTCTATGATATGAATGCATAAATTACATAATAATTTGTGACCTCTATTTCATTCTTTCCCATCAATAATTAATGAGTGAAGATACTTTATAAATTCCTTCATATATGCAATTTCTTTCTTTTAATTATTTGCCAATTAGTCCACGATGGGTCCAAGCTATTGCAACAAAGCCTATAATACCTTAAAGCCAAGTTCAGAAAATATTATTAAAACTCAGTTCAGATTCATTTTCAACATATGGAATGCCTTTGACTCTTTTTAATAAGCATTTTTGAGTATCTATTTAGCAAAGCATTGCATATACTAGGTTCAGTAAGAGATAAAAGAGTGATGATGAAGTCATTGTCCATGTTCACCATGGGCTTACTTACCTCAACTTGAATAATTCTAATACTAAGACAGACTGTATTAAATGTGTTGTAAGAGTATAAATTACTAATGAAGTATTATAGGGGAGTGAGAGAACAATTTAACTAGAAAGCTTCCTAGAATTGATGAGATTTGAGTTCAGTATTGAAGGAAGGATGGCACTTCAATAGAATGATGTAGAATAAAAAGAAAATTCCCAACTGAAGAAATTAATTGGATAAAGGTGAGGTAGTAAAAGATATTCTATTTCATAAATAGAATAAAGCTTCTAAAGTATTTTTCATAAACTATTAAAGTTTCCAAAAACATTATTAAGAATAGAAATAAAAACATTTTTAATTTCTTAGAGATATTTCAACATGCACCCCTCCTAAAAGGGATAGTTCTCTTAAGTTATTAATATTTTTAAGAAATGAAGCAAGATGTTTTGAAGCAATAAACAAAATTCACAAATCCTAATAGACTGGTAGAAGTAGGTTTCAAAGTACCTGGGAATTTATGGATTTGTAAATGACTGAATAATCTTTAAAGGAAATTTTGCTGCATTACATTTAAACACAAAGATGAAAATTTGGGAGAGACTAAAGTGAATAGTATTGTGAAAGTTGATTATCCAAAATGGAGTCCATGTCATACGCAACTACCATGGGGTCAGGAGGCCATGGGCAAGGCCATCCAGGCACCTGCTCCAGGAGCTGTCTTTGCAATTCAGCAGAAAAACCGTGAAAACCAAACCGTAACTTTAAGATTACATCTTACCTTGTACCTGCTGCCACTCACCACTCAGAGCTTGCTAGCTCCTACAAGACACTGCCAGCACCAATGAATGGTCAATGCAATTTATGTATCCTTCCTTTCTTCAGTAAAAACCCAAGCTTTCCCTTTGTTCTTTGGACACAGGGGCTACCTCGGTTTGTGTGCTTTGTGTTTTAATTCTAATGCTTGTATATTATTTCCAAATAAACCTTTTATTTTTAGGCATTTATTTAATGTTGGCAGTATAAAAGCCTGCTCATAACACGCTAAAATAAAAAAATAAATAAAGCTTTACTCATCACACAAAAAAATCCTGCTCAGAGAAAACATTTTTAATTTGAATATGACCATGAAGTTGCAAGGAATTTGTAGCAAATCCATTGGGCCACTTTTCCATCAAGGCCAAGAGAGAGGCAGGATGTATAGCCTGAGGAGTGAAAATTAGTAGGCCATTTAGCTTCTCCTTGATAAAATTCAATGATTTTTCTTTGGTAAGGAGAAGAGTTAGAGAAAGAAGTGCTGTTATTATGCCCAATTCATGGTCAAGCACTATCTCTGTGTCATCACTTTTCAGCTATTCCTCAATGCACTCGCCATACTTTGGCAACTTCCCCTGTTACTACTGCACTGGAACTCTGTTGTCAAAGTCAGCAGTGGCCTCCTGGGTACTAACCTGGATTTCAGAGGGTCATAAGTACAAGGTTATTATCCCAGTTCTTTGCCATTGGTTGACTGGCCTGACTGTGCTGGTTCAGCCACTGGCCCCCTTCCTCTCTTGCCTCCCCACAAGCATTATTGTCTAAGCTAGAAGCCTTGCCAGATCGTGGCCACTTCATACCAGACTTTCTCATACCCAGCCCTAGCCACATGGACACTATTAGTTCAAAAAAATATTGTCCAGCCCAAATGTCAGTAGTGCTGAGACTGAAAACCCCTGATCTATGTTCATATGTATGACAATCAACTGTGTAGTGCAGTGAAGTACAAAGTGCTGGACTGTGGAAGAGGACAGCCCCTTGGGTGGGACGTAAGGGAGGGGAAAGTCTTAATCTATAGAGATTTTAAAATCAATAATAATTCAGACTAAAAGTCAATCTGCTTCTATTATCACCAGGCATTAGAAATTCTAAAAAACAGTCATTGATGAATATCCTCTTCCCAAGAATATTTTAACAGTTTAAGTTCTCAACAATTACCTCAGTTTTACTAATATTGATGTAAGATTTACAGTTGGCACTTGTTATTGTCTCCAATTACCATTGTATTCTACGCGAAAGTAAGTTTGGAGAACTGCCAGTTAAACAGTCAGCACCTGACACATGTGGACTCAGCTGTACCTATTCAATGTAAGTTCGTAATTGTTTGGAATTAACTTAGCTCGCTTTTTGATGCGGCTCATTTCCAACCACCGTGATAGGACATATTCCTGCATTCCTAGATCCGTGGATTCAAAAGAAACAATGATAGCCGTATGCAATTTTTTTTAGTTATCTTTTATCCCTAGCGTGAGGTTTTAGATAAGGATAATCAGACACAAAAATATTTGCAAACAACTGGAATCAACCTTGACGGTTGTACAGTGAAACACCAAGCCTTAAATACTTCTTAAGTTAGGCAAACAGAAAAGGCAGAGAAGGCTATTAATTATGCAAACCAGTAACCAAAAGTAAGAAAATTTACATTCACAGAGACAAAATAATCAAATTTCAAGGAAGAATGCTATGAGAAACAACAGAAGATGCTGGTATTAACTTGCCATAAAAAAATCTAAAGAGTAATATTTAGTGCCTCAATTGTTTTCACTAAGAATGGACACTTATGCTTAAAGAACGGATCAAATAGCTTTCATATATGCTGCCACGCAGCCATCCTCTCTCTCTGCAAAAGATGAAAAATTTCTGTAGTTGTAATTAATATTATATTAATAGAAATTTATGATGAATGTTCTTGTGCAAATATTTTAGTGGAGATATTTTTGACTGCAGAGTCATTCAAAAACCGTGGCATACATCCTGAAGCAAAGACATGGACAGAATCACAATTCTGGACTATATTGTGAATGGGATTACAATGAATCTATGCCAAACTTATTCTTATGTTTAAGACTTTTTCTCACTAGTTGAATATGTGTTACTTCATGTGAAAGAAGCATCAACATTAAAATTCATTGAAAGTGTTCTTCAATCAACTGTAAGTGAAGAGAAATTGAAAAATCTGATTATACTGTCTAATAAATGTGCACGCAAAGAAAATCAATTTTTGATACATTTGCAGAGATTTGGACTTGAAAACTAAAATAATAATGTTATTGAGTGCTGTGACACAGTGATATGTAGAAATAAGTCTATTTTTTGTGTTTGGTTAGTAATTTATTAAATTTACTTGTCAATCATACATTCTGTATGGAGCCTTTAAGATGATGTTTTCAGAGTTTGTTTACACTCATGGAAAGCAGATAGTCTGTAAAACTTACACGTAGTTACATGCTCTTTAAATTTATAGTATACATATTTTTAAAATTTAAATAAAAGTCTATTTTCTTCTAAAGTAATTATCTAGTATATTCTTATAAAAATATAAAAAGGACATTTGTAGTTTTAAAAGTCTACATTTAGCCCAAATCAAGATTTTTCTACAAATGATACCTCTTTCCAAAAAGCTAAAAGACATCACAGAATAATGTGATGTTAAATCAAATAATCCCATCACCATGGAGTATTTTACTTTTAAGAAATATTGTTCAGTATTTCCTTTTTAACCTTTCATGCTAGATTTTAAATGTGTGTGTGCTATGTAAACATATTAGATTAATCCAAGTTATTCTATTTATGCAGTACACTGTCACATATGAACAGTTACCATATAATGTCATACTGTAATTGCAAAAATGGAAAAAGGATATATTTATGGTAAAGTTTAAAAAAATATTTTTAATAAAAGGCAACCCTCGCTGCAGTAATTTTCTGTAAAAATTATCTCTCTTCCTCTTACCTTTTTTCTCCTTTGAATGGTACCTTTTATAACATGTTAAGACACAAAGATATTTATATCACTTTAATCTAAGTTAGCCTTTTACATGGCTGCTTTAATTTTGGATACACTGAATTTATCAAAAGACACCAAGATTAGATTCCTAGACAATTCCAGATTTTTTTTTTTTTTTTGGTCCCTTTTAGGTAACTCTAGAATGATTTTCCTTAGAAAAGGATTATCTCTAAGAACTTAAGGGACCAGAAGAAAATGAATAGTACAGCACAGCAACTTAAAACTTTTAACATTCAAAAGGTATAAATATATTAATAGGTTCTTTGAACTTTTCATTTAGGACAAGAACTCAGAATAACCTTCTGACTATAAACATAAAAATAGAGCACATGTATTTATAGTGAGAAAACTCCTAAATTGTAGTAATAATGTATTAAGTCTTATATAATGCACAGCCAAAAGCATTAGACATTCATTGTCAGGTATTCTGATGCATTATCCCAAAAACATGTTTCATACACACTGTAAACGTGTAACACAGTATGGCATTCACTAGAAGAGATGAGTTTCATCACAAAAACAGATATACAGGATTTCAACTTTGAATAAGTCCTAGAGATATATTTTAAAGATATAAAAGTAAAACAAGATTTATCCTTAAAATAAAAAATGTTTTATAGATAATTAATACTCTTTATGATCTTACAATGTAAAACATTTAGAAATTTTTAATCCCTGGAGATTTTGACCAGTTAACCTATTTGGACTTAACATATTCTAAATTCCCTTTTGAGAATCACATTAATGTTTTCAGTCCATCAGTCTGAAACAGATGGAGCAATTCTTTCTCTTTTTCTTCTTTGGTGGTTTATCCTCAGGGCTGAATCTGTGCTGGTGCGGCTGCTCCTGGGAGAGCTGGACTCTGAGTCTGAATCAGAGAAGGAGGACGAGGTTGTGGAGGAGGTGGAAGATTGTGGGGCAAGAGTTGAGGCAGGCCCACAAGGAGATTAGCTACTTCTCCCCACGGAGCCAAGTCCCTAAGATAGGGGTCGCCACAAAGAATAAGGAAACTGAAAGGCAACAGAGAGAAATAAAAGAATACACAGAGACTAAAGTATATAGTTTTATATATATAAAAAGATCAGATATAACACAGTGGGGAGTACATAGGGGACTGGCGTATCTCCATAAATGCCAGCAATATGGTTAGATTCATACATGTTTTTATAATCACAGACATCAATTACCAGTTGTCAGAGTAACATATTTGCATATCAGGGAATGCAGTTACTAGGGGATACAGGTAGTGGGTTAGGGTCAAAAGTCCTTTCAAGGGGCATCTGATCTATCTAGGTGAACAAACAGGTACAAAGTCTTTCAGGGACTAACTTCTATGTTCCCAGAGGTAGTTGTCAATTAACAAAGGTAAAACAAAAGTGGTATAGTGACTCTATATTTCTTTGATTAGTAATTGTGGACTTAAAGGTAGACAGACAGGAGAGAGCAGGACACCCATCTCTAATAAATAGGTTGTTTATAACCACCGGGGTGCTTCTCTGGGCAAAGTGCACTCATTGTCTCCAGCTCCCATCCTGTGGGCCATATTTGCCTTGTCTTGTCTTTCAAGACACAGGGAAGCTCACAGATTTTTGAGATACTGGGAAGCCTTCCTGGAAAACATCCCTACCGGAGATTTGAGAGCTCTCCCATGATAGCAGCCTCTAATAAGTGAACCATTGAGTTCACACATTCCTTCAGAGCAAAACCCTGCAAACTCCTGTTTCTATCTTTAATATGGTAATATTGGGAAATATAATAAAATAATGATCTTATGAACCACATCTCATTAATTCCTCAATCATATTTTCTCAACAGAAGATGATGAACTAGAGAAGCCTTCATCAGTGTTACTATCTTCTGAGGAGGGTGAAGAAGACGATTTGTCAATCTGCAGGAGAATCACAGCCCGAACTGTCATTGATTGCTTTGCTAGTGGAACTGGCTTCACTCTTAGGCCTTCTATTGTTGGTCTTTCATTTTACATTAGTTTCTCCCATGCTTTGTTGTGATAATAATCTGTTTTGTTTTTCTTTAAAACTTTCTTTAGTGCTGCTGTTCTTGAAGGCCTGCATACGTATTTTCTTTTTCCTGTGCATTCGTAAGTCCAATGTCAAAATTCTGAGTTTCTGACATCTAATATGTTGTTTATTTGTTCCAGCTTGTCTCTAGGTTATAAGCTGTTGCATTGGACAGTTTTCCCATCTTTAATGAATATATAAATATAATTTTAAAATGTTAATTCATTACTTTTTTCACATTTTTGTATTCTAGCATTTTTAAGTTTCTATTTATTTACTACATGGTTTTATTTACAAAATTCAGTAAAAATAATTTCATTATGTGCATTTTTTTCCTGGCCATTATTATTATTTGTTTCTTTGTACTATTTCAGAAAAATTTTTTTTAATATAGAGGAGGGTGTTGTTAAAAATGATTTTTTTTAAGCCCAGAAGTTCAAGGCTGCAGTGAGCTATAATTGTGCCACTGCTCCCTAGCCTAAGCAACAGAAAGGGATCCCCCCTCTTTAAAAAAAGAGATATTTTCTGGATGTACAATAGGTTATCCCACTGCTATACTAATATTACAGAGATACTTAAAGGTAGTGTATCTATAACTAAACTTACCATTTATCCTTCACACACCCACATTTAAAAAAGCCACAAGAATTTATTATCTCAGCGAAAGGCATTATTATCCACACCATCGTCCTCGACTTCTTTCTTCATTCAAACCCTACTCTCACATAGCTAGTCAATAATCAAGTTATTTATTCTCCCTTTTTTGTCTCTCTCCTGACTCTCCTCATTTCTATCCCCACAGCAGCCACTTTCAATTAGGTCCTCACCATTTCTCTCCCAAGTTGTCTTCCTGCCTTCAGACTTAGCACTACCAATCCACTCTCCACATTGCCAGTGATCTCAGTGATACCTCTTAAATAAATCTAGTCATGTCATTCCCTCTATAAAATCTTTCACAGAGTTTTTCATTGCCTTTAGGATAAAAAATCAACTTCTTAGCTTGGGATACCAGACTTTTCATCATTTTGTCCCTGCTGACACCCTCAAGTTTAATCCTCTGCTAAAACTTTATAAACATACAAAAAACTTGCATTTCCTCTGACATTCGCTGTTAAATGGATTTTTGACCTGAAATGCTTCTTTAATTCCTGACTCCTCACAGTTGCCCAGGAGTCTATCTACCAACTCCTGTTTTTAGCCTTTGCCTGGATAATGTATCTCACATGCTATTTCCCCCCGGAAGTTGGGGTGACCTCAGTTTGAATTAGCGATACTCCTCAATTCATAGCACATTTTCATCACAGTCACTGCAAGGTTTCTTTCATCTTTTATTTATGCATTTCCTCTATTCACTTCTATTTCCTACCCTCTACCCTTGAAAGTAACCATTCTCTTTAATAGTATCTTTTTTTTATGGGGGAGGCAGTATTTTGATAATGTATACTACCTAATTCTGTTTAAAATTCTTCAATAAGCATTGTTTTAAGTATCAGATTACTATGTGACTATAATATCATGCTTATAGTTGTTGCATAGTATATTACAATTTGCCTGTCTCCTCTCTTAATGATTGATGCCCATTCTTATCACCAGAAGTAATACATCATTGAACATCCTCATACATGTCCATTAATAGATCTTCGTGAGAATATTTTTGTGGGGTTATGTGCTGGTAAATGTTTAATGACCTACTCTTAAAGGTATGTGCTTGTTTATTATAAGTTGTATTTGTATAAAAGATATGTAGCAACAATGTACAAACAGTACTAAAGTATATAATAACATTTTTCATTGTAAATTCACAGAGCTAATTGATTCTCATAGAAATCTTTCATTGATTTTTCCTGAACTCTTGTATCCCTGGCTAAACTATGGTTTCAGTTGAAGAATGATTGTATTTGTGGGATGAATATTAGTTGGTATTTTCATTTACATTGATGAATAGAAAGTAAAAATCATGGAGACATATGTTTAAACTTCATTTGTTTACAAGCAAGCTGATAAACTTCTTTACTGAATTATATAATAGTTTTCAAATACTGGAAGAACACTGTGCTTCTTACAATGAATGATTATAAACACAGCAAACTTTTCAATTTAATCTTCTTTATTAACATTTTCTTCACTATCATAAGTCTAGAGTCAATTAATAAAACAATAAGTCAACTCCTGACTTGTAGTGTTTGCTGTTATCCATGGTGTAAATATTCCAACCATTACCTATTTCAAACTACCAATGAGAGTTATTGAGTGGGGAGAAGAGATGCAATATCACACTATTGTGTAGAATTTACCATACAGATTGAACACATGTAATCTTTTTTTGTTGTTGTTACGTTCCCTCCTTTTTTATTTTTATTTTTTTAAATTTTATTTTAGTGAATTATGGGGGTACAACTGTTAAGGTTACCTATATTGCCCATCCTCCCTGCCCCCTCAAGTAAGAGCTTCCAGCATGTCCATCCCCCAAACATTGCACATCTTACTCGTGGTTGTATACACCCTGCCCCTTCTCCCACCTCTCAACCTCCCAATACCTGATAAATGTTACTCCTATATGTACACTTAGGTGTTGATCCGTTAATACCAATTTGCTGGTGAGTACATACGTGGTGCTGGTTTTTCCATTCTTGAGATACTTCACTTAGTAGAATGGGTTCCAGCTCTATCCAGGAATATATAAGAGGTGCTATATCACCATTGTTTCTTAAAGCTGAGTAGTATTCCATGGTATATGTATACCACATTTTATTAATCCACTCATGAATTAATGGGCACTTGGGTTGTTTCCACAGCTTTGCAATTGTGAATTGTGCTGCTATAAACATTCAAGTGCAGGTGTCATTTTCATAAAGTGATTTTTGATCTTTTGGGTAGATGCCCAGTAGTGCAATTGCTGGATCAAATGGTAGATCTACATGTATCACTTTGAGGTATCTCCACATTGCTTTCCACAGAGGTTGAACTAGTTTGCAGTCCCACCAGCAGTGTAGGAGTGTTCCTCTCTCTCCGCATCCACGCCAGCATTTATTGTTTGGAGACTTTTTGATAAAGGCCATTCTCACTGGAGTTAAGTGATATCTCATTGTGGTTTTAATTTGCATTTCCCTGATGATTAGAGATGTTGAGCATTTTTTCATATGTTTGTTGGCCATTCTTCTGTCTTCTTTAGAAAAGTTTCTGTTCGAGTCCTTTGCCCATTTTTTGATAGGGTTGTTTGATTTTTTCTTGCTGATTTTCCTGAGTTCTAAATAGATTCTAGTTATCAGCCCTTTATCAGATGTATAGCTTGCAAAAATTTTCTCCCATTCTGTGGGTTGTCTGTTTGCTCTCTTGACAGTTTCTTGGGCTGTGCAGAAGCTTTTTAATTTCATTAGGTCCCTTTTGTTTATTTTTGTTCCTGTTGTGATTGCTTTTGGGGTTTTCTTCATAAATTCTTTGCCTAGGCCAATGTCTAGAAGAATATTTCCAACATTTTCCTCTAGAATTCTAATAGGTTCACACCTAAGGTTCAAGTCTGTTCCCCAGCGTGAGTTGATTTTTGTGAGAGGTGAAAGGTGTGGGTCTTCTTTCAGTCTTCTACATGTGGCTATCCAGTTTTCCCAGCAACATTTATTGAATAAGGATTCTTTTCCCCAGTGTATGTTTTTGTCTGCTTTGTTGAAGATTGGTTGGCTATATGAGGATGGTTTTATATCTGGGTTCTCTGTTCTGTGGTCAATGTCCCTGTTCTTGTGCCAGTAAAGAGATATTTTAAGTGCTATAGCCTTGTAGTATAGTTTGGAGTCTGGTAAATTGATACCTCCTATTTTGTTTTTATTGCCTAGGATTGATTTTGCTATATGGGGTCTTCTCTGGTTCCATACGAAGCGTAAAATTATTTTTTCCATATCTGGGAAAAATGATGATGGTATTTTGATAGGGATTGCGTTGACTCTGTAGGTCACTTTGGGTAGTATAGACATTTTAATAATGTTGATTCTGCCGACCCACGAGCATGGTATATTCTTCCATCTGCTTACATCCTCTGATATTTCCTTCTTCAATGTTTCATAGTTCTCCCTGTAGAGGTCTTTTACCTCCTTAGTTAAATATATTCCAAGGTACTTTATTTTCTTTGTTGTTATTTTGAAGGGAATTGAGTCGTTGATTTGGTTCTCACTCTTACTGTTGTTGGTGTATATGAATGCCTCTGATTTCTGTGTATTGATTTTGTATCCTAAGACTTTACCAAATTCATTTATCAGATCGAGGAGTCTCTTGGTTGAATCCTTGGGGTTTTCTAGGTATAATATCATGCCATCAGCGAAGAGTGAGAGTTTGATCTCTTCTGCTCCCATTTGGACACCCTTAATTCCGCTCTCTTGTCTGATTGCTGTAGCGAGGACTTCCAGCACTATGTTGAACAGAAGTGGAGATAGTGGGCAACCTTGTCTTGTTCAGTTCTAAGTGAAAATGCTTTCAATTTTTCCCCATTCAGTATGATATTGGCTGTGGGTTTGTCATATATGGCTGGTATCATTTTTAGGTAAGCTCCATCTATGCCTATTTTGTTGAGCGTTCTTATCATAAAAGGGTGTTGAATTTTATCAAATGCCTTCTCTGCATCTATTGAGAGGATCATATGGTCTTTGTTTTTGCTTAACAGACGTAATCTTAAGAGCATACATAATCATGTGATGTTTATGGGGATAAGACCACTGGGGCTTATGGACCCCATTTCTGAGGCCATGGGAGGAGAGGAGGTGAAGGAATGCTGCCTGAGCAGGAGCCAGAGATAAGAGCAGAAGTTAACTGCCTAGTTGGGGGACAGTCCAGCAATCTTGGAGTACAACACAGCAGACTCCCACCTTAAATCTTGAAGGGCCTCATACCTAAAAAGCACAGAGTGGCTTGACATGAAATGTACCCTCGGCTGTAGAGGCAGATTGCAAAATGTCAGCCCAGGAGAAGGGATGTCAGGCTCTAATTCTTAAAATCACTGGGTTGAGTTCCTTCCTTCCCCTTTTTTCATAGAATGTCTCAGTTAATGGGGAGCTAACTTCCCAGTAAGAAGTACTAATCTCTTTGTTCCTCAATGGAATGGGCCACAACTGCTGAGTTCAGAGATAATATCTATACATACCTTAAGGCATAGTTGTGCTTAGTAACGGGCTATCTGTTCCTGCTTCTATAGATAAAAGAGTAATTAGCTAAGGCATTTTGTGATTTTTAGGAGAGACTTGAAACTTCTGCACATTGTAACCCACTAGCTTTTCATGTGAAATCATTGTAATCTATAGCATGAAAAAGAGAATAAAAATGGGTGCTAGATTTCAGTCAGTACAACCTGGCTCAGGGGAATGCTGGTGGTCCCCTGACTTCCCCACACCCTTTCACCTTACATTTGTGTCTGTGTCTTTGTCTCTCTCATCTCTTGCAGCACACACTGCCCGGGGACCCGGTTATATCGGGGCATCACAAACTCCCAATATGATGTAGTAGAAGAATTAGGGAGGGATGTAATTTGAGTATGTATTACTGTTGCTTCTAATATAATTTACTTAGTTCTAAGCTTATACAAGTTAATGTTTAATAATGGCTATATTCAACAGCAGATTATGGTCTTGATGTTTTCTTCTTTTGTTGTATGTTAACTATCTGAGGAATCTCATCTATTCTTAATGTTTCATCTTTCTTTTGAAGTAATATTTCCCAAGTCATGCTCTGTACATGCTTCAGGGATAGATCTGGTTAGAAAAAGTATTCTATAATGAAATATATTTAGAATTTTCTGTAGGATTCATAATGCAAAGTAACAGTAAATCCTACGATAGTTGTAAAGAAAAGAAACCTCTCAACCATGTTTAAACTAGTCCTTTCCAGTCTTATTGGAGCATAGATTTATAATACATTTTTAAATATTCTATCTACTGAAATTGGGTATACTAGTTTGAAAATGTTGGCTAAAAGTTATTAACTGTCACCTTTGCAAGACATAAATCTAGTCCTTCCTTTCATTTGCACTCCAAAACTGAATTTCCAGATGTCCCATAATATTCCCAGAAGCACTTCAAGATTACATTTTCCAATATTAGGCCTATTAAATAATTTTATGCCTACCCAGCCTAGAATTTTGTATCTGAACAAAAGAGGAAAAAATAGACTCATGAACTAGGCAGAATGATGAATCATCCATGTATAATAATTTTATGTCAAACAAAAGAAACCCACAATTATAGTTTTAGATTTTAATTTTACCTTATAATTAAGATTTTTGCAAGATATCTTCCCTAACAAAGTGAAAAAATGGTCCCTTCCCTTGAAATGAATGTGACTTTTTTCAGTTTTCAGGAATTAAACCAGGAGTCCTCAAACTTTTAAAACAGGGGGCCAGTTCACTGTCCCTCAGATCATTGGAGGGTCATTGGAGAGTGCAGTGCACATTCCACACATGCGCACTGTGGGCCCGGGACGAGTTGACTGCTAAGCAGGACAGGCAGCGGTGGCAAAAACACCCGGTGGGCCGGATAAATGTCCTCGGCAGGCCACGTGTGGCCCACGGGCTATAGTTTGAGGATCCCTGAATTAAACTCTTAATTTCCATATTATCATACTTGACACAAGAAAATATCATAAGATCAATATTTTTAAATGCAGGAGCTAATAGCAATGTTGTATGGTCATATATTCTTAGTGAAAAGTAGTCCCTACATGGGATGGCTAATATGAGAAGTTTTATATATTTAGAGTACTAAATATATGAAAAATGTAAATGCATTTTTGAAATGGCTTTTAATGTTTTATAAGAAACAAAGTTTCCTATGGTCATGAATATAAAAATTTACTATGGTTTTAGTTCATTCTTCTTTGGCTTTGCATTGAGATTTTTAGAATAGCACGGCTACTGGTACCATGTCCAAAGAAATGAGGTTATCACTGCTTGTGGAATAAAAGAGAAATGGGAGTCCCTATGTTCATGCAAGCAAAGGTATTGGAATAACCTTAAGCTTTGCTTGACCCAACTCTGCACCTATGCAAGGAAATAAAGACTATGTTTTCAGTTTTGTTGACTCCATATGTAACTTGGCTGTATGGTGGCAATAGTTAATAATTACAATGTTATGGCTCTTAAAAGTATTACTATGTCAAAAATAGTAATACTATTTTTGTATTTAGTAACAATTTTGTATTTAGTAAACAATATATAAAACTACTCTTTTCTTGCTGTTTGTGTATTTCAACCAATATTGAATACTATATTTTTTAAAAAGTGAGCCCGTATTTATAATGTATTAATCCTACAAATCTCTCTTGATTTTGATGCTTCCTTCCTGCTAATTTGCATTCTTTTACTGTAATGTTTGGGCTAGCAGTAGACAGGCAAGGAATGATTAGACTTTAGTTCAATATTTAAAACTGTTAAAAGCTATTTTGCATTCCATACTTATACCCCAATTCTGTAACCCAAATTGTTCCCAGAAATGTTCACTCTGATATTTCACCACATGTCAAAAAAATAAATCATGGCATTTTCCCTAATACAAGCCCTCTCAATTCCCATTACTTTCTTCTCTTGTACTTGGCTCTGAGATTATCCCACAGTCCTGAAACTGTCATGAATTTTCCCCTTTATCTTACCTTTTCATCAGTTGCTGAATCCTGTTGGTCTTTTTTTCTAAACATGTCTCATATGTCTCCATACCTCTGTATCCCCACTGCCACATTTCTATCTCAGGCATTAATCATCTCTCACTTGCCTTTGGAACAATCCTTTCAGCTGGACTTTCTGCTTCTAGAATGATACCGTCTATTCCAAGTGTTACAGTGTGTGCAGAGTAATCTTTATTACAAGGATATGTAATCATATCACTTCCCTCCACAACATTCTTCAATGACTCCCCACTGCTTACAGGATAAATTTCAAACCTATTTACCATAACATATAACACCCCACCACTCTCTGCACTGTCATCTATTCCCACCCTTGCCTTTGATATGCCAGAAATGCTCAATTATCTGTAATCTCTATTATACTCTGCTGCTAAAAGCCCCCGACCCTTTGCTCAGGCTGTTCCCCCTGCTTGGAAACCTGTTTCCTTGCCTGTTAGATATTTATTATTTCTGCATGCACCTGACAAGCTACTCACAAGTTCCTTTTCCCTTTCGTCATTCAAAGATTCATCACCCCAGTTGATCTGTGAGGCCACCAGGAGTATTCCTATCACACCTTTTATTTCTGTGTATTTTATTTCTCACAGGAAGCCCAGGATTCTCCCAGGCTTGTATTATTTAACTTTATTTGATTCCATTTCCTACCCTTATGCCCAGTTCTATTTCCTAAACTCTCTGGAACTTGTGACTTGTCCTTAATCTCGTATCTTCAACCTCTTCACTAAACAGTTTCTCTTTCATGCTCTAACCAAAACCTGGATGAACTCTTACCACACTATTTTTCATGGAATTTTATCAGATAGTAGCTATTTTTTTCTCCCATTGCTCCTGTGTCACTGAGTCTGGAATTGGAGTAAGTGCACTTTTTGTTTCTTTCTCTTGTAGCCAGAATATTTTCCCTCCCCTCTTCCAAAAATCCTCCAGCATTAAAGCTTCTGCCACTGTACTTTTTCACTTGCTATCATTGTTTCTGTTAGCTACACTCTGGTCAATCTCTCTCATTTGTTGAATATTAATTACCACTCACTATTACTTTCTCCAATACAACAAATATAAAGTTTGGTGGTTTCAATATTCATGTAGATTTCAGTAAATGAACCATTCAGTTCCCTGTCCTGGTTTCTCAATTCCTTGACTTTCCTCTATTTGCCTCATTTTTCACTCTCAAACAGCCAGCCACTGTCAGGCTTGCTGTTTTCTTTTCCTTTCCAGTATTTTATTATAAAGTTTTCAACATACAGAAAAGTTTAAAGAACTTTTAGTAAAAACATGTACACTCACCACCTGGATTCTATCATTAATATTTTACTATATTTACTTTATAATATTATCTATCTGTCTGTCTTTCTGGCTATCTACCTATCTGCCTACCTACCTACCTACCTTCCTATCTCTTCCTCTCTCAACCATTAATCCATCTTCCTTTAGGTGCATTTCGAAGTAAATTGCAGATGTCAGTAAACTTTTTCATTAATACTTCAGAATGAATACCATTAACTACAGTTTAATATTTGTTTGCAATAATAGTAATTTTCTCTAATACAGATATAATTATTTGTATAATTATATTTTTATATTATTATGATATTGAAAACTTATAATTATTATACATTATTTGTATAATTATATGTGTAATATATGTGCAATACACAATTCCCTCTGAAATATATATTATATAATAAATATATATGTAATTATTTGCATGTGCCAACTTTTCCACTGGACTATGATCCCTTTGAGAGCATGCACAATAATTCACTTGTATCTGTATCTCCGATGGCTAGCCTAGGAGCATTCAATAGGTGGTAAATATATGCTAATTGAATGAATGAAGGTATCCTCATAGTAGCACTAATCTAATCAGTTCAGGTAATGGGATCATTCCCACTGGATCAGTCAAATCCAAAATTAGATTACTTCCACAAATCAGACAGTGAACAGTGTCAGGATGTCAGAACACTTAGACTGAGTTTGTAGACAAAGCAGGCTTTTCTGAAAGATTTTCCCTACATTTCGCTCCATCCTAAAAAAGTGACACAATTGAAATTTGTTGCATGAGCAAAAGGCTTAATTGCTTTCTTTAGAAGGGCATGCCTATCGCTGTAGTTACATTTATTTTCTATTATGGTTAAGTAGAGGCTAATATTTATATTATTAGTTTAGTATGCCAAGAATAATCACCATTATAGTCTCTTAATACAGAATTACTTCCACAGTATGTTGTACCTTTGGGCTAAGTTAAATAAAACTGTATTGTATGTAGCAGAAAGATACCACTAAGGAATAAAATGTTCACATCAAATCTGGTTAGGTTATGTGGATCACATACTTAATAAACTGGATACAACCTGACTTTGCTTTTAGACATCCATGTTAATTTTCCATGGTTGCCGATAGTATAAGTTATACTGATGTCATCGTGTTAATAAGAAAATTAGGACTGTGTAATATACCATCCTCTCAACAATGTAATGGCATAATTACTGCTAAGATAATCAGTCAGCATATTAACTGAACAGATGCAAGGAAAGAGAAATGTGTGAGATGCTCTGATGGGAAGACACCATCCACGATACTAAACAAGAAGCATGTGTCATAAATGTGAACCTTACATAATAGAATAACACCTTTTAAAACACAAATGTGATCATAAAACCATCTGCTTCATAATCAGCTTGCAAAGTACATCTGGTATTGCTATATTGGTTCTATAAATTGTTCCTAAATGCATTTTAAAAACATAAAGTGAATATAGATAGTCTATGGATTAAGAGAGTAAATGTCCAGATGGCTTTCTTTAGTACCTTTATGAATTTCATCATTGTATTTCTTAATTAAGCTCTCTCAGTAAGCATGTTAACTGTTACCATTCAAAACACACATTGATTAAATGAGTGTTTGAAGGACTCAGGTGAGCGGTGATTTTCAATTTAGTTTTGTAAGTTGACTATAATTTTATTTCTCCTTAATTACTCTTTTCTATTCAAATAAAGGAAAATACAGCATCACTAGAGTCCTTAACTTTGATTATGATATCATATATAATATGACTATTTTGTTAGAGAAAATGAGAAAGTTTAAACTGGTAAATTAATGCACAGCAGCCAGTGGTTTCTAACTTTAAACAGATTAAGAAAGGCAGATAAAAACTTAGTCTTTATTCAGAAGATATCTATAACTGACACCAGAGAATTAGTTATTATATCTTTAATAAGACTAATGTTTGAGTTGGAAGTAATTATTTTCTGGTTGAGCACAATTTTTCTGTAAAGTGAGGAAAGTTCTCCTTTGGACTAGTCAGAGAAAGTCTATGAAGAATTTATGTATAATAGAAGGTAATTTTAATTATTATGTGTACTACTCCTTTCATTACAACCCTTCACTTGTGAGAGTTCAAACTGTTTCCTTAGTCAGGATTTATATTTGCATGTGTGTTTTCTCTGCTGCTAGCATTGCTATTTGTAGTACAACCCTTTCCCTTTTGCTGTCCTGGAAATAGAGGAAGGAGTGTTTCCACTGGAATGTTTTAACAACATGGCAAAGCATAAATGGACAAAGGGGATTACATCAAGCAGATATCACATCCATTTTAATGGTTTCAATGGATAGCTGGAGTGACTTTAATTCTTTTATTCTCTTTACTCCTATATAGAACAATTGTTAAATTTTGCATTTCATGCTGCCTTTGAAATCTTCTCCACACTTTGCCATCACCATGTATTAAAGACATTGTCCTTTCCCCAATGTGTGTTCCTGGAAAACTGAATATCCATACACAGAAGAATAAAACTACATCCCAATCTTTTACCGCATACAAAAATCAAATCAAAATGGAATAAAGATTTAAATTTAAGACCTGAAACTATGAAACTAGTAGAAGAATACATTGTTTTCCCCATTGGGGAAACAATCTAGGACATTGATCTGGGCAAAGATTTCTTGAGTAAGATCTCAAAAGCATCCACAATCAAAGCAAAAATGGACAAAGGGGATCGCATCAAGCTAAAAAGCTTTCGCCCAGCAAAGGACACAGTCAACAAAGTGAAGAGATAAGCCACAGAATGGCAGAAAATATTTGCAAACTGTTCAACTGACAAGGGATTAATAACCAAAATGTTTAAAAAGCTCAAATACCACAATAGAAAAAACCAAATAATTTAAAAATGGGCAAGAGATATGGATAGGCACTTCTAAAAAGAAGACATAAAAATGGTCAACAGATATATGAAAAAGTTCTCAACATCACTAATAAACATAGAAATGCAAATCAAAACTATGATGAGATATCATCTCACTCCAGTTAAAATGGCTGTTATCCAAAAACCAGACAATACTGAATGCTGAAGATATGGAAAATGGGGACTGTTCCTACAATGTTGGTGGGAATGTAAATTAGCACAGCCATTATAAAGAACAGTTTGGAAGTTCTTCAAAAAACTAAAAATAGATCTACCATATAACCCAGCAATCCCACTACTGGGTATATATCCACAAAAAGAAAATCAGTGTCTGCACATCTATGCTCATTGCAGCTTTATTCACAATAGCCATGCTATGGAATAAATCTAAGTGTCCATCAAAGGATACTTAATCATTTGGATAAAGAAAACATGGTATATTTATTATACATAATGAAATACTCTTTAGGCTTAAAAAATAAAGTAAATCCTGTCATTTGTTACAACATAGATGTACCTGGAGGACATTATGTTAAGTGGAATAAGCCAGGCACAGAGAAACAAACTTTGCATTTTCCTACTCACATGTGGGAGCTAAAAAAGAAGTTGATCTCATGGAGGTAGAGAATAGAATGATGGTTACCAGAGACTGTTAAAGATAGTGGGGAGGGGAAGATAAAGTAGGAGTGATTAATGAGTACAAAAATACAGTTAGATAGAATGAATAAAATTTAGTGTTTGGTAGCACAATAGGGTGACTATAGTTAACATTAATTGATTGTATATTTTAAAATATACAGTGTTTGGTAGCACAATAGGGTGACTATAGTTAACATTAATTGACTGTATATTTTAAAATATCTAAAGGAGTGGAATTAGAATGTTCCTAACACACACACACAAAATAATAAATGCTTGAGGTGATGGATGCTCCAATTACCCTAATTTGATCATTACACTTTGTATGCCTATATCAAAAGATATACCCATAAATATGTAAAACTATCATGTATCCAAAATAATTAAAAATAAAAATTCAAAGTATCAATATAAAAATAAAAAAGAAAATTAGTATACCCCAACAAACTTTGAAATAAAAAGCAGGACAGGGTTTACTTCTTACCTGTAAATAATTTCCATTTGAGTTTACAATCACTTGCCATAGACAATAGATGCCTTGACAACTATAACTTCACATAAGAGCATTCTATAATTCCTTAAGGAAATGGATAGGGCAACCATAATTAGAATCAGAACTTTCAGAAGTCAAAATAAAATGTTAAACCAAAAAGCTACATAAGCAATGGAAGTATCTATATATCTATCTTTATCTATTCCCATAGTTTTCCTATGTAGAATAAATTTATTTTTCCTCAAAGCATATCATACAAAACATAATATATTAATGCCCCTGATCAGGAAATGCCAAACATTAACTGAGGAATTTTGGTTTCAGCTGACTGAGTATATATTTATATGTTCCTTCTTCTCTTTGAACATAATAATAAGAAAAATGATATATAATAGTAATGGAAAGTTAATCTTTGAAGAAGCTAGGAAACTCAGAATTGGAACATATGATGGCAATTAGCTAATCACCATGAAAAACTGAACCACAGTGAGGCTAGAGGGTGAAAATATTTCTGTTAAAGTTGAGCAAACAAGAAAAAGGCATATTTCTTACATACATTGAGGAAAAAGCTAGCTGACTCTTTTCTTAGAAGAATAATATTGTGAGTGGGCCGCTAGCAAGTGCCTCCAATATTGTGCTAAGAAAAGCGCTGAAGGAAAAATCTTGCAGACATACCATTTCTGCAAGAAGCAGTTTACTGGTGGGGCAGAGTGAAAGCGAAATATCAATGGTGCTGAGGTTGAAACACTTGGTAATAAAGGATCAACTTTTGCTGATCAGGAAATGAATGCACAGCAGTTTAAGCAACAGCAGTGAGCATCGAAGCTGATTAAAAGTAGAGCTAAGCTAAAATGGATGTAGGAATTATGGCTATAGAAGAGGATGTTGTTATACACTTCGATAACATAGAAAGAATGTTAAAATTGACCAGTATCTGGATATGGAATAGGATTGTAGATGGGAGGTGAGATAAGCATACTAACTTCCACTTTCAATTAATAGGGATGTCTACACTGATAGGTAAAATTATAAACAATGAAGTATCATTTCAAAACCTCTGAAGATAAACATTTGAAGGAGTATGAATAATTATATAATCAGCCCAAGTCCCTGATGATAAGAGAAAAAAAATAAGGAGAATAGAAAGATTGAAAGTACTAAAACTTAATTGTTCACAGTAAGTGGCAATTGTAGAAAATGGCTACTTTCTAAAGTATGGGAATAAAAATATTTTATGAAGTTGCACTTACAATGATGAGTTCTATAACTAATATAGATGATAACCTTTTAAATTATTAAGAGAAAACATTCATTTTCTATATATTCTAAATTATAACAAAACATAAAATTACTTAATTTCATAGATAAAGCATCATCAGAAATAATTACTAAAGGATTACTTTGGCAAAAGAAAAACAAATGAGGTAACTCTGGAACTCAAAAATTGACAAGGAGCAAATAAATTAGGAAATGTATTGCTAACTCTATAGAATCTTCAAAATGCTTAACAACAATCTGAAGTGAAAATTCCAAATTATATCAATATAGGAGATTGAGGGACTAGAGTGAGGAGAAATAATGAAATAGAAATATCCTATTGTGGTCTTGTTCTATTGGAGGGGAGTCCATCTTGATTAACTCTAGATATTATAAAAAGCACAAATGATAAAATTTACTACTAATGACTAGAAGCAAAATGTATAAAAAGAACAAAAAAACCAAACCAAAAATAAAAGAAAAAAAAGAATAGGTAGAAAAGAAGAAACAAAGAGAAAGCATAGTAAAAACAAAACTACAGAATGAAATAGAAGCAAGAAATACAAATATGTATATCACAGTAAGTGTGAATATGTTAAATGCACTTATTAAAAGAGATTGATTGATTTAAAAATCAATCAACTCAGATTTAAAACCCCCTAAACCCCCTAAACCTAAGGTAAATGCTTATTATAAAAGACATTCTTTATATTTAATTATATCACATAAAAAGCAGGGGAACACGGAGAGATATGTCCCAATAATAAGAACAGTTCATCAAAAAGAACAAGGAGATATGACAGTTGGAATTTTTGTGCACCAAAGAAATTTGCTTGAAATCTATTAGGCAAACTGAAAAACATAAAAACCTACAATCATAGTGTGAAATTTTCATATCCATCACTCAGAAAGAATACATTAAATAGATTAAAAGTAAATAAGATTATTAAAAATTACAACCTCAAAGACTAGATTTAATCTAATAGAATTGTATGCTTTTTCTCTTCTCCAAATATAGAATACACAATTCTTTCAAACACACAAAAATGTTTTTCAAAATCATTCATGTTTAAACCCTGGAGTAAATCTTTTTATTTCACTTAAAATTTTTTTTTTCATCGTATTATGGGGTACAAATGTTAAGGTTACATATATTGCCCTTACCTCCCTTCTGCCCTCGAGTCAGAGCTTCAAGTGGGTCCATCCCCTGCGAGGTGTGCATTGCACTCATTATGTTAGTATATGCCCATCCCCTCCTCCCCTCTCTCACCTGCCTGACACCCGATAAATGTTTTTTATTTTTTATTTTTTTGACATTTTGGTTACATTTTATATCTTCGCCTCTCCCTAGGAAGGGTTAGAGTTATGCCCTTCCCCTCCACAATGCTCACCACATCCCTAAGATGTGGGTATCCCCCCACCCCAAATCCCTGGTGAACACCACCAACATTTGAGCACCATAGTTTTAATCAGTCAGTACCAATTTGATGGGGAGTACGTGTGGAGCCCATTTTTCTGACCTTGTGTCGCCTCACTTTGGATAATGGGCTTAAGCTTAATCCAGGATAGGTGGTGCTAGCTCGCTGTCGTTTCTTAGAATTGACTAATAGTTCATTGTGAACATATACCACATTTTAATTATCCACTCACGAATTGACAGGCACTTGTGTTGTTTCCATGTAAACCCTGTAGTAAATCTTAATGAATAGTAAAAATTATTTTCCTGGAGATCACATTTCCTAATAACAATATAATTAGATGTCAATAGTAAAAAAGAAAAAAAAAAGTATACAACTGGAAAATAAAAACATACACTAAATAACTTTTCTGTTCAAGAGTAAATGCTAATTATAAACTGTTCATATTTAAACAACAATATGTGCATCACATATCAAAACTTATAGTTGTAATTAAAACAGTACACTCAAAAATTTATGACTTAAATACATCACAAAACAAGACTTACTGAAAACAAACAAAATAAACTTTATTCAAGAGACTAAAGAAACTAATTCAAGAGACTAAAAATAAAAGCAAACAATATCTATCTCTGTCATACTTAGAAGAAGTTTATTACTAAAATTAATAAAAATGATAGTAGAAATATTAAAGAATACAAAATAAACAAAAATTCCAGAAGATTTTATCATTGAATCCAATTGTTTGTTTGAAATTAGCAATTTAAAAAATCCTTTCGTAAATATAAAGAAGAAAGCAGAAAGTATACATAATTTTAGGGAATATAGATTTAAAAGTGATTAAAATCTTTATAAAGTTAAATTATAACCTTTAGAGAGGAAATGATAAATTTATAAGATCATATAAATGACCAAAATTACTCAAGAATTAAAATGAGTAGGTTAATGATCTGTTAGTATGTATTGGAGAGTTCACTGAGATTGAAAGATATAGAGCTAACATACAAAAATTAATCACTTTCCTTTACCTCAACAATAACCATTTACAAAATGTTGAATAGAAAAATGAAATTGAAACATTAGTTCAACAGTATGACACTGTTTATGTAAACACTCTACTCAATTGAAAAACAATACTCTTTGTACTGCTGTGTATACATGTGTAGATAAATATAATAAATATAAAATTGTGTAAATGGTTTCATGCCAAACTAATAGTAGTTATTACCTCCAGAATAGGGGAGGAGACTAGGATTGTGAGTGGTGTTCATATTTTAAAGATTGCAGATAAAAATATAAGTAGTCTATTGTTTAAAAGAAAAGTAGAGGTCTTATATCTAAAAAAATTCAGTAGATTATCTTCTTTTGTTACTTTTGTAACAAATATTCAGTTAAAATTTAAAAATGTCAAAACCAAAAAATTTAGTAAAAATAAAACTCTGTTACGAGAATATTTTATTAGGACAATGTAATGAAATGCTGAGTACTACATCACAGTTTCCCTTTAACAAGGTATGGGATTGTTTGTATTGTAAATCAGGACTGTCCTAGTCAAACAGGAAGGCATGGCCACCATAACGATGTGACCATGGAGCCCCAAATGCTCTCAGGTCATTCTAGTAGAAGTTCACTAGGTATATATAATATTTCCTAGTCTAAATAAATACCTTCTAGCTACGGAACAATAGATAGGTTTTGGAGAAAAACAAAGTCACAATCTATGGACCTTGTACTGTTCATTCTTAAGACTACTCTCCTGCACTGATTTTGATCTCAAAGGCTAAAGGTTCAAGTTGAGATTCCCAGTAAAGCAGGCCAAAGTTTGTGCTTTTATTATGTACTTGCTCTCGCTTGTATTAGACTCTTGGTTTTGTTTGATACAGTCTATTTGATTTATACCCAGCACAAATTGGATCTTTTGAATGCCAGTACCACTGACCTCATACTCAAACTCACCATTCCAGTTTTAAATTGTTCATTTAGAAAAATATTTGAGTTTTCACTGTGTTCAAGCCATTTACTCTTTTAGAAATTTTGACAGGAGACATTATCACTACTCTCAAAGAACTAAATAATTAAAATTCTTTAATGGTGATATTAGGAGGCTTAGTTAAGAAGGTGACATGAGCTGGATAAGAAGGATAAATAAGATTTTTGACAGTTGGAAGAGATCCAAAATTTAGAGCACAAATAAAGATATAAAAATGAGACTTCAAGGTAAAAGAGACAGGAAAAGAAATTAGTGTTAACTGAGTTCTTTTTGCCAAACGCTATGTAGGCACCATTCATATGAATTCTATAAACTACAGAAACTACATAAGGTAAGCTAGCTCAGTCCATATGGTTTCCAAGTGCATACTCCTTTCTTTTTCTCATAATTCTAAATTCAGTTTCCTGGTTGGGACTTGGAGATAGTACAGTTAGCCTATAAGAGAGTCTTTAGAGCAAAAAACTGGAAGAAAAGATAAAATATATTTTTTTAAATTTTTATAACTAGTTTTTGACAATTTTATCACCAGTTAAAGAACTTGAATTTTAGTCTGGAGATTTTGTAATCACTTCAGTGTCATCATCTCTTGTTGCCAAAGTAATAAGCAATTGGGGTCCATAAAGGAAAGGCAATAGAACAGAAGAAGGGAGAATAAAAGGATCTCATTAAGGCACTAAAATGTCTAGTAGTGATATTTCTTTGACATTTCATATGTATCCTCAGGTACTAATCAAGTATGTCCTATGAAGCTATCTGGATCAAGGACATCATTTTGCTTTTTCAGAAAATATAGGACGGTGATGAATTATATGGAAGATAATTTGATAATCTTTTTCTGCTAAAAGTTAGTTGTGAAAGATTAGCTACATCCTTTATTTATTCATTATCTATATATTTTTCACGTGAAAAAATGAGGGGCTTTAGCTTGATATAGGCTCTGGGGAAAGATAGAAAGAATGTATTATCTCAGAATCCACAGGTTGTGACACAGTAATGACAATCTCAAATTGTTACTATTTTTTATCTCCCAGGAAGGATGAAAAGGGAGAAAAGTTAAAAATTAAAGACAATAATAATAGTAATGAATAAAAGTATTCAATAGTAAAGTAATGAATGTTAGTAATCACAGTGGTAATGAAACAGTAACATTTGTTTACTGAGTGCCAGTGTTCTAAGCACTTGATATGTTTTAATTTATTTTACCCTCAAAATGATCTTGTAAGGGAGGTACCATTATTAAGAAAAAACAATTTCCCAATAGCTTCCAAAACTGAAGCAGGTTGAGTTTAAGTAATTAACCATAACATGTCACACAGCAAGTAAATGTTGGAGCCACTATTTGAACAGGGATAGTGTGGCCCAAGCCATCCTCTTACCACATTCTACTGCCTCAAAAGAATTTCAATACAAATACATTTGGGATCTAAAAGGTTACTTAATTATGGTTGTCTACAGTATCAAGAGAATGGAAGATGGTGGTAATGGTGGGATATTAATTATAGTTAATTAAAGAAAGTATATGTAGAATGTCTGACATCTGACTTTTTGAGTACACAATCATGGACTTTGGTGTTACTTTTAATCTGTGCTTCTACCTGTAAATAAAATAAATGAAAAAAATGACAATCTAGTTTAAAAAGTGTAGGTGCTTATCTTGTGTGACAGATATGGTCAATGATAATTTTTAGTATCTCTTATTTAAGCACTTGATACTTCCTTGACCGGGACAAAGAGGAAGGATGCTTATTTTTACCCTCAAATAGAGATTGACCTTAGGAATCTGATTTATTGAGAGACAATTACAAAAAGCCAGCTAACTAATAGCAAGATTCATTTATATTTCTTAATAGTATTAACATAATATGATTATTCAAAATGAGGTATTTGGGCACATATTCAATTCTTGATTTTTTTGGTTTTATTTTTTCCTTATCAAACAGCTCTGCTTCCTCATGAATTCCTTGGCATTGTTTTTTTAATGTTTTGATCTGTTTCCGAGTGAGTTGTTTTTTCCACTTATCTAATAAAAGGTATCTGAGAAAGGAAATCAGAGTTAAAGTTATTGGATGATTTCCAGAATTCTCTTCTAAGTGAGTATGAGGTTTGTATTTATCACTTCAGCAGCTATTAACTTTATGTAGTTTTAATTTTATTTTTACTTCTCATATAATTAATCATGTAATTTTATGATCACATATCAGTTCAGTAATAATAAGAAAGTATATTTTAAATTTATCTAATACACATTATATTCTCATTTAATTCTTTTTGGACCATGAAGAAAATATTTTTAATCACAATTATAATTTTGTACCATTATTTCTATTTATCGCCACTTGTGGAATGGCTACATGCTTGCCAAACAAATTGGTTGTGACCTAATAAAGACTAATAAATGAGTTATTAATATATTATGCCATGTCATATGACTAAGGACTTTTTTTCCCTTGGAAAAGGACAAATTGAGGTTAAGAAAATATTTTTTTTTTTTTTGTCAGTGGGTGAAAGAAGTATAGATTGAGCAAGTACTAGTATGGTCAGTATATTTTCATGGTAAGAATAATACAGTAGTATCTTGATCAGAATTCTAAACCTAGGAAAGAAGGGAAAAGGGTATCTTTTTGTCACAATAAAAGGATATGAATGAATGGTAACTGTCATATGCCAGATACTGTGTCAGACACAGGGAAAAAGAATACGATATAAGTCATGCCTATGCCTTTGTGAGTATCAGCTGGAAATGTTAGAACTCTTCTAAGAGCTGGTTTGATACTTTTTTTTAAAGAAATGGAAATGTCATACTTTGTAGTACCTATTTGCCCAAATTTATACTTTCATTCCATGAGTGTAGTCAAACATAAATTTTAATAGTTTTTCCTTATTTGTTCAAGAGTAAATGTTTCAGACTAATGTTTCTACTATTGAACATTTAATACTCCTAAAAAGCTAACAGATCACAGAAATCACATTTCCTATGAATGAACATTCAATTGGGAATAGCAGAAGAATTTTTTGTTCGCAAATATTGGCTTGTGTCATAGCACCATTGAAACTGCCAGACCTCCTGAAGTTTCTATCTATTCCTCATCTGGTTGCTTATTTTACATTTGTTTTTCTTTTCTCATGACTCAATCAAATAATGGGCTTTGAGGAAGACAAAAATGTAGTGAGGCTAGTAAAATTTGGTAGCAAAACTAGATATGGTTGTACAAAATTTTAGGCCAATTCCAATCATAAATATAAATGCATAAGTCTTCGATAATATATTAGCTAATTGAATCAAAGACTATGTTAAAATTAGCATATGGTTTTTAAGTAAAATTTATCTGAACAATGAAAAGAAGTTAAAAATGCTTAATTTCAGTCAAAATAAAAGATTAATTACTCTGAAAGACCCTCCAGATTAAAATAACTAAAAATGCTAGATGAAATATAGATAAAACATTTAAAAAATATTTTAAAATCTATCATTGTCCAAGTGTAAGAAAATGTAATCTACATAGGCCAAAAATAAAGGAAAGAAATATGAGCCAAGATATTGGAAAATATATACGTTTGTCTCAATTAGCAGTGACTTTGTAAAGTAATAAAATAATGTATTACTTGTCAGGTTAAAGTAAAAAATGAAACTAAAATACTGGACAAAAATAATATAAATTGGCAAAGAATTAACAAAGTTAAATCATTAAAGATTCGTATGTTGCTTGAGGGAACAGTAAAGATGATTAAATTTAGATGTTGTTAAGTATGCATGTTAAGATACCTAGGGCAAAAGTTAGTGTGCTTTATTAACTTGTAGAACGCAAGTGGAATAACAAAGGAATGGTATCTCTCAATCAATATGAAAGTAGAAAGAAACAAGGGAAGATAAACTTTAACAGCAAGGCAAATGGTAAAATGTGAATAATAATAATAAACTAACGTATATCATCAATTAAAAAAATAAATAAATGGGAGCCGATCAAATTAAAAAGCTTCTTCACAGCCAAAGAAACTATCACAAGAGCAAACAGACAATCTACGGAATGGGAGAAAATATTCGCATGTTACACATCCGCTAAAGGGATGATAACTAGAGTCTGTATAGCAATCAGGAAAATCAGCAAGAAAAAAATCAAACAACCCTATCTATCAAAAAGTGAGCAAAAGACATGAACAGAAACTTTTCAAAAGAAGATAGACTAATGGCCAACAAACATGAAAAAATGCTCAACATCTCTAATCAGGGAAATGAAAATCAAAACCACAATAAGATATCACTTATCTCCAGTGAAAATGGCCTTTATCAAAAAGTCCCAAAACAATAAATGTTGGCATGGATGTGAAGAGAGAGGAACACTCATACACTGCTGGTGGGACTGCAAACTAATACAACCTCTGTGGAAAGTAATATGGAGATACTTGAAAGAGATGCAAGTAGAATTACCATTTGATTTAGCAATCCCATTACTGGGTATCTACCCAAAAGAACAAAAGACATTCTATAAAAAAGACATCTGCACTAAAGTGTTTATAGCAGCACAATTCACAATTGCAAAGATCTGGAAACAACCGAAGTGCCCATCAATACATGAGTGGATTAATAAAATGTGGTATATGTATACCATGGAGTTCTACTCAGCCACAAAAACAATGATGATCTAGCACCTCTCGTATTATCCTAGATAGAGCTTGAGCCCATTCTACTAAGTGAAGTATCCCAGGAATGGAAAAATAAGCACCACATGTACTCACCATCAAATTGGTATTAACTGATCAACACTTAAGTGCACGTATAGTAATAACATTCATCTGGTGTTGGGCAGATGGGAGGGGATAGGAGGAGATGGAGATATACACACCTAACGGGTGGGATATGCACCATCTGGGGGATGGACATGCTTGATGCTCTGACTTGAGTGGGGCAAAGGCAATATATGTAACCTAAACTTTTGTATCCCCATAATATGCTGAAATAAAAAAATTTAAATTACAATAAATGTAAAAGTATGAAAGTAAAAACAAGATTGTCAAACAGGATTAAGAATAAGATTTTATGTTTTTTTTAATAAGGGACCTATCTAAAACTTTCTCTCTCTCCTGATCGTATGTATGTATGCATGTATATATATGATGAAAATCACTAGATAATGGCAAAAATTTCTATATCCCAGGTAGATGCAATAATCCTAAACCTGTGTGAACTGAATAACTTAGTCTAAAAATATAGAAAGCAAAAATTTATAAAATCACAAGGATATAGTGACATATTTACCATTATATTGTGATATTTTTAAACATCTCCATTATGTATACAATAAAACCAGTAAAACTAAATATAATTTGAAAACCTTAATTATAAAAATTGATCAAATTCACAAATATAACATTCAATCCAAAATTGAAGAATGTATTCTTTTTAAACATATGAAAAAATTTATTAAAGTAGTTCATGTTTCCTATAGGAAATAAAACAAACTTCACTGAATTTCTAAGCATTGATAACACCCATTCTATAATCTGAACTAGAATATTTTTAGTAGTAGTCTTTACCAATAAAAATATTACACACCTCAGTGGACATATAGGAATAGCATTTATTGGGTGTCCGGCAGGTGGGAGGGGGAGGGGAGATAGGTATATAAAAACACAATGAGTGAGATGTGCAACATTTGGGGGATGGTCATGCTTGAGGCTCTGACTGGAGGGGGGAGGGTGGGCATGGGCAATATACATAACCTTAACACTTGTACCCCCATAATACACTAAAATTAAAAAAAAATAAAAAATAAAAAAATTACATAAAAATTTTTTGTAGGTTGCTATTAATGTGGTATTTAGAAGAGTATCTATAATCTTAAAAACCTACATTAGAATGAAAGATAGACTTAAAATTAAGCAGCTAAGTATTTTAGGAGGCAAGAAAAAGAATCACAGAATAAAGCCAAGAGAAATAGAAGGAGGAAAATAATAAAGAGAAATACAGAAATTAATGTAATAGGAAGCAAACACAAAGTAGAGAATTAACACAACCAAAAGTTAGTTATTTGGACAAAGGAAAAAACAGACTACTAGTGAAGACACAGGTTAAAGATAATAGCTATGAAAAATGGGTCAAAACTCATATTATGCAGAGCTAGAGGGAGAGAACTAGTTTACTGTATAGTTATACAGTAATCAGAAAATGCAAACTAAAAAGCAATAAAGTATCACCACATATCCATCTAATCAGTAAAAACCGAAAAGTTAAATAAATACAAGGGCTGTTTAGGATGCAGGAAAATAGAGTCCTTGTGTGTAACTAGTGGGGGGTTAGATTTGTACAGTCATTTGTTAGAGTAAAAGTGATGTGGCCTTAAGTAGAGAAAATAATATGTGCATATTGGACAGCATGGTCATTTTGCTATTGGACAGCTATCCCTGAGAAATGTTCTCACAAGTGTGCAAAGAGGCTAATATGCACAATACTTACAAATAAAATTCAGAGTGAGCACTCAATCCAAATCCTACTTTCATAAATTGAAGGCAGGCAGAATTTTTGTCTTCACTCCCTTCCCCAACCCCACCTTTCCCTCCTCTGGGTGGGCAGTGGCGTGGGAGACATACACCTCTGATTATGACTGTTGTGTGTGTGAGCTGTGTGTCTCTGACAATGATTCTGTGTGACTTTGCCAGTCCCTTTGCTGTATTGAAGCTGTCTACATTTCAGTTTCACTGGACATACATTTGACTTCTTACAAGCAGACTAGAGTGCCTGAGGCTCAGCTTTCTAATTTGCCCCTCACCTACTGTTTGTCACTATTTTTGTGACAAAGCTTTTAAAGGTATAATTAGTATCTTTGGATTCCTTCCCCCAAACAATTTTCAGTCAGCACTCACCATTACCAGGTGCTGGCTAATTCTGTAATTCTTGGTTTTACTATGAGGTCTTCCTTGTTTTCTTCCCACTGAGTTTTGTGTATTAAGATATCATTTATATATAGTAAGTCACACAAATTTCAGGTATAGAATTGTGAGTCTTATTTGTATTATGATAAGATTGACCTTTGGTATGAAACTACTTGTGTTTAGAATAGGATAATCTGATTTCTGTTTAGGGTATTTATAATTTGGCATTTAAAAAAAAAAAAAACAACTCAAAGTGGAAACCTACGCTCAAAATAAAAACAAGAGAAATAATTCAACTTTTATTTAAAGAAGTGCTTTCATTTCCCCACAATCAACAAAAAAGCCACAAATTCACACAATGAAGGAGCTTGGAGTGAACAAAACTCAAAACTTCACCTAATTCTACCATATTCTTTCTTGTACCTGTTAAATGGAATGAATATGCCTTTCCTCATGCGCTTATTATGATGTAGCATTCTAAATAGACCTACTTACTTTCAGTTTTGCTTTATTTTACAGAGTTCTTAATATTTCTGGCTCAAACAAATGTCTAGAAAGCCTTTTAAGGAGCAATTACAAATCTTTTCAGGCTTCTGGTATTTATTGTCCTTACAGAGTAAAGCACATATTTAAGTGGGAGAAAAATCTATAAATATTATACATTACTTAAAATGCAGCATATTTTACTTCTTGGCTTGGTTTGTCAAAGTTAATCTTTACAATGTTGCATTTAGTAAAACATTAGCTTTCAGTTATGTCTGAAAATACTATCCTTCAATATGAAAAGAAATTATCCTTTTTTTTTTTTTTTTACTTCAGTAACAGCTATGGATTAGTTATAGTTACTTTGGTTGGCTTAATTTTGATGCTTCTTTTAAGACTATAGTTAACTTTCAATTATCATACAATTATATTACAGTTTTTGAACGTCAGTAATTCTTATAGAATTTTCGTAACTTTTGCCTTGTCCATATACCATCCTTCCTATTATTAACGTGACGTATTTTGTTAAAATGACTCTCTTCAAGAAAGAGGGCTGGCAGCTGTTGGCACATCTCCAACTGCTGAGGACATTGCCATATGGTCTGCAGTCTTGGTGTCCGCAATGGTGAGGATCCCACAAATTGGTGAAAGAATCACGGGTTGGAATCTTAGTTTTCAGTGTGTGGACTTCTTAGACAAATACAGATACACCACTTAAATTTCTGTTTAAAAACACTGATATTTTAAATTAAAATATAAATTAAGATACTACAGTCTAAACAAATGGGAAATGATCTCCTAAAAATGTATATTACTTTTATGGAAATCTTTAATGTAAAATATTGTCTGCTAACAGTACTGGTATTTTAACTATCTGTGGGCAGAAAAAAGAGACGAAATTTCTCAAAACGGGGAAAAAATAGCTATTTAGGCTATTAATCAGTAAACAAAAGACTATCATAGAATTTTGTGAAAACCAGATTTTCATGGCACTTCTTAATATTTCACTTCTGTGGTTGTGGAAATAGGTGGGCAAATGGGATACTGCATGAACAGTCAAGGTTATACTACCGTATCTGTTCTAAAGATGCAGCTAGTTAGAATTCAGAAGTTCTCAGGAGGATAATTGAAGATTCTTTTGATGTAAAGCCATCTTTACAAAAATTGTAAATTAGAGAATCCAGAGAAGCCCAGGGAAAGTGCTGGGTATGATTTCAGAGATCTAGAATGTATTAGATATCATCAAACTTAGAGAATAATATACTGAACGGTGCAGTATTTGAGCTTGTTAAAGTTTTTGCTGAGATTTGATCATGTAAGTATGATATTCTCTTTTCTACCCTAAATTACATGTCTATAGTTTAGTAATTATTATGCTAATCTGTTTTAATAAAGCATTTTATTTCTATACAATAAGCTGAGTTGAATAGAAAAAAATTTGCTCTGATCTTTGGTACAAGATATTTATCAATCTGGTATGATTTGTTACTGGTCATATTCTCAAGAATCAGTAGAATTTAAGATCAAGGTTTAACAACAGTTTTGGTATATAAAGCAAATATCTTTTTTCCGCATTTCATGAGTTTCATTTTTCTGTTTTTAGTTAACAAGATAAAATGAAAAATTTTATAAACAACAGTAGTCACTAAAATGGGATTTTGAATGGTATGATCATGTCCTTATGGAAGCACTGTAGGTTGTGCCTCAGAGTGTGGATTCAGGAATCAGACAGATCTGGGAAGGCATCCGTTTCTGCCACTAACCAGCTCTAGAAATTCTTTCTAATCCTCAGTTTTCTCAAGTATAAAATGAAAACAATAACAGCACCTATTTAGCGTGGTCATTGTAAAGATTAAATGAGATAATTTCTACGATGTTCTTGGCATAGTGCTGGGGAAAGCACTCCTTAAATGACAGCTATTATTTTAAATAATAATACAAAAACAATAGTGAAAGTAAACTAAAACTGATTACCTGGTTCAAGAATATATAACATTTGTATATAAGTAATTAATGAGGGGTTCCTGGTTATGATTATCATCATTATATTAAAAAATTTATTAGTAATGGGTCTAAATAAAGCATTCAATTATGTAAACCAATTCTCTTGTTGGAAAGCCAAGAGGATAGCTATCAGAACTGTGAAAGCCAAATGGTGATGCTGTAATTTCTGTAACTTAACAATATCCTTTGATAATTGTTCAGAAGAAGCAATGTGAGCTTTTTATTCTCAAACTGATGCCATAACTCTCCTGTACTCGCCAATTAAATTCTGCTATAAAGTGATGACCCACTGTATCCTTACTTGTTTATTCTTAATGTTTTCTTTTTGCATAAGATGAACAATCAGATTTTCTGCCTTCATACCTCCCCTAAAATTTATAGTTGCCTTGAGCTGCCCCAAATCCTAGAAAAAAATATATTTAATCCCTAAATCCACTGATTTTTTTAGGATAAATTTTAAGGAACAAATATGAAACAATGAAAATAAATAGCTCCAAACATAGTACACAAGGCAAAAGAGTAGATGATGATTGAAAACTTCTTTATATAGACTGCCTTTTAGAGGTTTCCTAGATGATAGCATCTATTTTATTATTCAGCTCCTCCAGAGAAACGTCATGATTATAAGAAATAAACTTTTAGGCTGTTTATCTTCTTTCTCTTTTTTCCCGTATGCATTGTTTTGTTTGGAATTTATAAAGCCTACCTAACCTTTAGAAATTTGGTCATCATAATGTTAACTGCTTTGATAAAGAAGAAAAAAATTAGAATCTCAAATTTCCAAATCTTCTTTCTCTTCCATTTATAATCGTTGTCAAAAATAAAATTGTATTTTTCAACACATTGTTGGTTTTCAGATATAAGCATCTTTGAGATATTGGAAACAGTGCAGTTCAGGATTGGATCATGAAGAGTGTTATCTTCCAATTGTAAAATAAAATAGAGAGGGATGATGAAACAAACAAACTTTAGGGTGCCTTGTTTATTTGTTATGGCACAAAATTCCAACCAATAACAAATACTTAAAACCTTCCTGGTAAGTGGTTTCTTCTAAATTATATTCTTTTATACTGTACATTTATCATTCAAAATTCAATTATAATAATTGCTGTGATGGTAATAATGCTCATTTTTTTTCTTTAACTTCTGCAATCATCAAAAAAATATTAATAGCAAATTGACTGCAAATAGCATAATTGTGCTTATATAAATAACTGCATTGTAATTAAGCAGAGATAAGGACTACAGGAACAATAAATCCTGCATGTAGTCCTATTCTGTCAGGAAGGGATGCAGCTAGATTTTTTCCTTTATTTACATTTTATATTTTAATGAGACCAAACATTATTCCAGTGAATAATAAAAAAAAATACTAGAACAGAATTTGTTTATTCATTATTTATCAATTCACTCATTGAGCTCCAAATATTCACAGGCACTGTGTTAAGTGATAGAAATAGCATAGGAATAAGCACAGTCCATACTCTCGAAGAACTCTTAATCCAAGTTTGAGATGACCATATCAACAAAAGCAGTAACGATGTAGTGTGGTAAGAGTTATCAACATGTTTCAGATGGTTGCACAGGGAGAAACCACTAGAGCAATCTGGGAGGCTTCTAGGAGAAAGTATTGATTATCAGCTAACTAAATAAAGGGCTACACAGGTGATCAGCAGGAGGCAAAAACAGTTCCAACATGTACAAATGTATGAATGTATGAGACAGCCTGATATGTTTAAAGAAAAAAAGTCCCATCTCAAAGTGGAGAGATGGATACATGGATAGGCATGGCAGCTGAGGTTCAGAAAGATTCAATACCCCGATTAAGGTCATAAAACTAGTTAATTGTAGAGAAAGAACTAGAACAAAGTTGAGATTTGTTTTGTTTTGTTTTGTTTGTCTGATAATCTAATATCTCAGGACAAGGAGTCTAATTCAGTTGGTGCTTGTGCATGTCGAATCCCACAGCTTAAACGCTCTAGCACCATCACTGAGTTGAGAAGTGCAGTATGCTTGCCATATCTTTGTTCAGGCTTCAGGACCATTTCCTTTAGATGCTTCACCAATATCCCCTTTAAGCGAAAAATAATCTACATAAGACCAAGCCTCAACTCGGTTGAGTTGCCCACAGAGTTGAGGAGAGGTGGGAGGAGTAGAGAGATGTAAGGACAGGGCGAGCTGATACTTAATGCTCCAGAGTACACGCGGGGTCACAGGTGCATATGATAAACAGTCTCTTCTGTACCATGTGCTTCAGCAAAAGGGACTTACAATACCTAAATAAAGATATCGACGATAGTACTCCTGACAGAATCAGTACTACCAATTAATGTAATGTTCAGTGCTCAGTGTTTCTCACCTTACACCTCAGTAGACCTAGTACAGACAACTGGAAGAACTGGTGCTGCTGTCTGATATACTAGCCTTAAGGAGGAAGTTTGGTAAACAACAGAGACAATCTGATCTCTTTGGGCAGAACTATATGTGTGAACTGAAGTAGGGTGTAACAGGTGTCTTCAAATGCAAATCACATTAATTTATTTCATGAAAGTTTCAAAATGATAGATCTAATCTCAGTCTACATTAATTTACTAAAGAGTTATCAAGTGATGACTATATACCAGACAATTTCCAGTTCTGAAAATACAAAAGTAAAAACCATTTTCTAACTTAAAGCAGCTTACAGTAGACTGAAGGATGTTTAGGGTAGTAAAACCAGGAATTATTTTCCAATAACTGGAAAACTCACGGGTTCCCTTTTTTTTTCAATAAACTCCATGAATTTTAAAAACTGTTTATCGACATATTATAATTGTGAACCTTGGTGATGACACTTTTAGTTCCAAACATTGACCACCTAGTATGTGTTCCAAGAATTTTGTGAGATGCTAGAAATACCACATGAGTAAGAACTACATCTTGCTTTTGAGAAACATTTAGTCAGGTGTGATACATTATACAGCTGAATGCCATTTTAAAAATATATTAATAAGTAAATACAAAATGTATAAACCAGTCAAAGAAAGGACAAAAATGTTATGCATTCTTGCTTTCATCTTCCTTATCCTTTTGTAAGCTCTCAGCACCTTTCTAAATTTCTCAAATTCTCTTTTAAATTTTGTGTGAGTTTGAGTTAGTTTTGTTTAGATTAGTGTATTGGTTAGGATTCTTGGTGGTAATCAAAAGAAATTGATATTGATTAACTTCAGCCAAAAAAAAAAGAAATTTATAAAATAGTACATTACTTATAAAATGATAGGATTAAGAGAGATTCAGGAAAGAACAGAAACCCACTGTAGCTCAAGGGGTCTCAATAGTGAAAGCTTGTAGTTATTTTTGTAGGAAATAACTCAGTTCTATCTATCTTCTGTTTTCATAACTCTCCACTCAATATTCAAGTTCCTGGGAGAAGGAATATGATTTCTCTAATGTAAATCATGTGTAAATAATGTGGTTATACCTTAGATAAGGCAAACAGCATGATTTATGGTTCTACTAGCACCACATGGAAGAAGAGAGTGGTTTTCCCAGGGAAGAGTTGGATGCTTTCCTAAAATGCAAGGTGAAAATGCTTGGCAGGTAAGAACAAAATACTCAAAGTTGAGAAATGCATGACCTCTTTCAATTAAAAACAAAATTATTATTCCCCTCCCTAATGTAGTTTTAGATTATTTTTATATGTCATTATTATCAATATTTTTAAATGTTCAAGCATTTTATGCTTATTAATAAATATATCATCCCCTTTTATAACATTGTGGAATGTGGAAGAATTAAAAATGATGACTAAATTTTGTTTCTCGGTTTAAAACAACATGAAAAATCACTTCTAATATCAAATAGTCTTGTAATGTTGTGTTTCTGTTGTCCTGCCAGACAGACAGTGTTTCTGTTGTCCTGTCCTGTGTTTCTGTTGTGTTTCTGTTGTCCTGTCCTGTTGTCCTGTCCTGTTTCTAGGCCTGCCAACTGGTGGCAAGGGGTGGGGAGTAGTTCTCCATAATTTCCCCCCCACCATAATTTCCAAAATAATCTTACCGATCAAATGCAGATAAAATTATAAGAGAACATAAAATTTTATTTAGAAACATTGCTTTACCATGACAGATGATACTTTTTGCTGAAACTGAATCATTGCTCAAAATATAAATATGAAACCAACTGCTACCAGGCAGGTTCTGTTACATTTGGCGTGCCTATGCCAACACACGCTCATGGGTAATTCAAAATGTCCTCCACTTTTCTTCATTGAAATAGCTTCATAATCATTGTTTTGAGACTGCTCAGTGACATCCATCTAACCTTCATTTGTCAAAAAATAGTATTTGTATATTAAGCCCACATCTGTGCTTTTGGCATTTACCTTAATTTAAAGAGAACCATTGAGTCTCAATGTTGTAGAAAAGACAAAGTGCAACAGGTGCTACAATGATGAAGCAGCACCCAGGTATAAGGCAGATTATCTAGAATGTGCCTATGTAGAACATTTTAGATTATTATAAAAATGAGCATACCAAATTTTTTAAAAAATTATCTGAAGTTAGAGCTAATTACCCCAATCTACTAAAGGTTAGTTTTCACATGTGGGTTTTCAGTGTGAAAAAAAAGGATTCATTTAATGATTCTTCCATTCAACTAGATTAAAAAAAAAGTACTGAGCACTTGCTGCACAGATTTGTGCCTGGTACTGTCAGGGAGAAAAAGGTTAATAAAGCATAAAGGCTTCAGATAATGCACACACATTGCGACATATTACTGTAGTGTACATTCTCTTTGAGAACTACTGAAAAATTATTCATAGATAGTAAACAGGAGAGATGATTATTGTATTCCCAGCTGCTGAGAATAGAGAGGAAAAAAAAATAGAAACCAGTCTTTTCCCTTATGGTGATTGCTGTCTTGTGGCAGAAACAGAATTAGACGTGTAATTATGCAAATGTTTAATTAATTGCATGTGCTATAAACACTACACAAAGTAGAAACAGATTCCAGGCGAGTGTGAAACAGAAGGTCATGACCTATTCTGGGCAAAGGCTTTCTGAGGAGATGGTATCTGAGCAGAGAGCTGAAAGAGGCAAGATGGAATTGACAAGTAATTAGTTCCTGGCTGTAGTTGAGGAGGCTGGTCATAGAGAAAGAAGCATCTCGGGCAGCGGATACAGCAGGTGAGGCTAGAGAAAGAGAGCTTGCAGGGGTCTGTCTGGGGCATAGCAGGTATTGAAGGGGAGCAATGGGGAAGAGTGTGGGAGAAGCTGAGGTCAGATCAGACTGCGGACTCCAATACCTTCCTGGAATCCTTACAAAGCACTTGGACTTTTCAGCAGGCTTTAGGGAGTCGTCGAAGCCATTTGAGCAGGAGATGTAACCAGAAACCGGGTATGGAAAGATCAGGAACCCGCACCAGGCGTTTGTACAGGGAGGAATCAGTCAGACCTGCTTCGGACGCTGCGACTGGACCTAAGAGGAGTGTGAATGAGTGACTCCAGGAGCACTGGCAGGAGGGCTGTGATTAGAGGTAAGGGCAAAAGAAATGGCAAAAGTGACTTTGAGGCTCTGAATTTGGATGATCATTTAACGGTGCCTGTGTCAGAATCACAGAACACATGAAAAAGACCAATTTTTTTGGCTATAGATGAGTGTGATTGAATTTCAGCTAGTAAATGTTTATTTTTTAAAAAAATTCAGAATACTATGGAATATTACTGTGGTGCCCACATTTTGGTTACATAATTTGCTTTTGCACAGTTTGAGTCAAAGTTATAAATGTGTCATTAGGTGTGAATTTACCTGTCCCCTCCTTCCTGCTCCCAACTACTTGATTTCCGTTGAGTTTTACTTCCATCTGTGCACATGAGTGTGGATTGATTAGTTCCAATTCAGTATTGAGTACATGTAGTGTTTATTTTTCCATTCTTGTGATACTTCACTTAGAAAAATGGTCTTCAGTTCCATCCAGGTTGTTACAAAAGATATTAGATCACCATTTTTTATGGCTGAGTAGTACTCCATGATATACATATACCACATTTTATTAATCCAGTCATGTATTGATGGGCACTTGGTTTGTTTACACATCTTTGCAATTGTGGATTGCATTTTTAAAGGAAATAGTAACAACTATTAGATACATATGATGAGTAAATTTGTATAAGAAATTTCATTTAATTCATATGTAGAAAAAAAAACCCTATTTTTTCCTGCAAATGTGCTTATTTGAATGGGTTATAGATGATATTTGTCCGGAAATCACATTAATTTTTTAAACTTTTTCCTTTTTTTTCTTGTTTCTCAATATAGTTAACATTTTAGGGTTGTTAAAGAAGTAGGAAAAATATGTAGAAAAAAGCTGTTTATATTGTAATTCCTGCCACTTAACCAACACCCTACACAGGCTACCTACTTGGCAGCTGGTTCAATCACGCAAGTCAAAGGGCCAGGCTGCAGCCAGGTAACCTGGCTGTCTCTTTAATGAGATATCTTCACACGCATTGACAGCTGCTTGTTTAGTCTCTTTCCAGCGGCCTGATTTGTAACCTCAATCAATATCTGAGTATTTATCTAATTCATTTAAAGAGAAGAAAGAGTCAACCAATCCCACTTCTTCCAAGGTTGAGCCAATTCCAAGCCTTTTAAAAAATTATTTTGCACTTATATAGCTTATGAAGAATGTCTAGTCCACAATTGCTTTTTATTGAGACAGAGTCTTGCTCTTGTTGCTCCAGGTAGAGTTCAGTGGTGTCATCATAGCTCACTGCAACCTCCAACTCCTGGGCTCAAACAGTACTCCTGCCTCAGCCTCCCCAGTAGCTGGGACTATAGGTGCATGCCATCACGCCCACCTAAATTTTTCTATTTTTAGTAGAGACAGGGTCTAAATCTTGCTCAGGTTGGTCTTGAACTCCTAACCTCAAGCGATCTTCCAATCTCAGCCTCGCAGAGCGCTAGGATTTACAGACATAAGCCACCATACCAGACCCACAATTGCTTCTTCTTTGTTCAGTCTGGAAGTCTTATTCTGCCTACTCATAAGTGTGAATAGAGTCAACTTGTTCACTCCATCAGCATCCACATTTTATATTCAATTGTGGAGGTTGCTCAGTAAACTGACTCTCAGTTACAGGACATGGACATTTTTGCTGGACAGTGTTGTAGGCCTAGAAAATAGATTTGATTCTGAGCATTTAGGGATGGGAAGAGTGAATGGTTTGAAGCAGAGAAATGGATATTTTCTCATTTCCAGGATACCGATCTCTCTATTCCCCAGTCACAAAAGACCCTAGTTTTAACTTGGAGAAGCTTCTGGAGCTCACTTGGGGAGCAAGTGGAGTGTCAGATAATCCGAGTTGCTCTCTCAGGTATTCAGGAATGCATCTTCTGAACTGTTCAAAGAGAAAGTACAACTGCTATAATTTATTAACTGAAATTTTGGGCCAGTTTTATACTCATCATAAACCAGCTTTTGAGCTGAGATTTCCACACTGTCATGTGTTGACAGCAGTAGGAAGACTTAACCAGCTAAATAAGACAAAGCATGTGCTTTTGTCTTTGCGGTCTTTCCATTTGGAAGGCGACACAGATGAAGTCGTGTGTGATTTGAAGAGACTAGGATAAGGTTAAAGGGACAAATTGCCTCATCCTCAGTGTGTGCATGAGCTTAATCCCGTGTCTCTGCTCTCTCCTCTGGGGCAACACTTACTTTCTCTGTGAACTGAATGTAATGATCACGCGTGTTTGAGACATCCTTTTAAAAAGTTTACTTTACAGAAAACATTTGGCAGACATGAAGTTTCCTTTCTATAAAAATGCCTCAAACACTCCTGATGATAAAATTAAAAATGGAAAGGCTCAAACTATGAACCCTCAAGGAGAATTTCCACAGACTGGAAATCTACTGAAAGATAATTTGGTAAAATGCGTAGCAGCATAAAGCAATCTTCAGAGACTGCAAGTTGAATTGGGACTTGTATAAAATATAATATATGCAGTCAACTAGGGATAAAGAAGATTAGTATAAACTATACATCTCCAAGCACTGGGCTTTGGATTATTTTGTTTTCTGCATGGTAATGTAGAAAAGCATTTTATTTTACCATTGCATTTTCTAAAGAAAATAGATGTCTCTAAAAACATAGGCAGATCTTGACAAAAGAATATGCTCAATTTGGTTTATTACAGCAATATGTAGATCTCTGTAGCTTTGGCAATGCCATGCTTTCATATCTTATCAAAATTACTTTCTCTCTGTTCTATAATCTTAAACATCTTAAAAATATGTAATCCAGGGGGAAAGACTGAAAAATTGTTAGATTTTAGCTTTGGTTTGCATCATAAATATCCTAGGGGAAACTGCACAGAGAAATGTGTTTGCATAGTGTACCCTATAATGACATGTATTGTGCTGTTATGCCCAAAGCATTTCATAAGCACTTCCTTGTATAACCTAAAAATCAAAATAGAAAGTCACCTAAAAAACTGGTTGAAAATTTCCTTATCTTCTTTTAAAAATGGCATGCTCTAGTTTAATAGAATTCAAATAAAGAGGTGTAGGGAAGGTTTTATTCTTTATGTATTTCATTCCTTTCACTGGTGTATCTTAATCTTGAGAAAATTTTTCTGCTCTGCAATTCAGAAAATAGCATGGCAAGGGTTCTTTATGAAGACAAATTGCTGCTAGGTCTTGCCAGGCAATAGATTAAAAATGACTTTATTTTTTGAAAGCTCATACAGGGCATGTGGCCACACTGAATAATGGTTAGGGTTATAAAAATAAAATATCCACAGGTATATAAAATGCTAATAAACATAAGAAATCATTTGCTACTTTGAAAATTTACTGACCTTCATATTTTCTTGAAAACTAAGCCTTATTCTGAAGAGATGAGGTCTTCCTGCTGTGTGCACATAATTAGCAGTAATGGGAATTAGACAAGCACACTTAGTGCAAGCCCATCCTTGCTTTAAGTTGTGCTTGTCAAGTGGGGATATAAAATGAGATCTGTTGTTAATGCTTCAGTGCATTGTGGACATATGGCAGGCTTTTAGCAAAGAGGCACCCTGGGAGGAGATTTGCTTATTCTTCGTACATGGCACTGAGACTCACAGCACCCTTTTTCTCCTCTGCCTAATAGAGAGTACTAAGAAAAACAAGTGGCTGAATTTATGACCTAACAGAAGTTCCTCCTTCATAATAAATTAGGTCTAATATGAACCTTCTTAACTGAAGGTTATTTAATGCATCATCAATCCATGGTATTCTTGTACTCAGTCCTAAATTTTTCTAGAAAGGCCTAGAATCTCAAAAATAAAAAACAAACTCCTACTAACACAGATTGGGGACTGTAGGATGGAGAAGAGAGTGTAACTCAAATTTTTTGGTACTCTATTATGAGTTTAGCAATGTTTCAATGTTATGTCTTTAATGCTGTTCTGTGGTAAGCAGGTCTATGCAAACCTACTCCCACAGTCCAAGGAAGCTGAGAGGTTGAAGAAAGACGCTGACATATCTAGTTTCTCAAAAAGAAACATTTAATAGGGACTTATGAACAAAAGCCATGTCCTGGGCAGCCACAAGATGAGATGGTACACCACTACCTTGTCTCCCACCAGACCCAGGGCTTTTATACCGTAGGGAAGGAAGGTGTAGGACTATTGAAGTTGACTCCTCAAGGAAAGGCGAGAATGCTTTGTGAATCTGCCTAAAGGCAGGATTTATAGTTGCTTTGACCTGAAAACAAGATTCAACAGCAGATAAAGTAGAAATCTTAGCAGCATTCCCAGAACAGGGGTTAACAGTAGATAAAATAGAAATCTTAGCAGCATTCCCAGAACAAGGGTTAATCTGAAGTCAACATGGTGGGTTAGCATCTCAGTTACTTTATTTTCCATAAATCTTTATCATATACTTTTGAGGCAGGAATTATTCCCCATTCTTAAATGAGGAAACAAGATGGTTTTGTACCTTGCCAATAATCACAAGACTAGTGAATAACAAAGTTGTCATCAACCCCAAATCTGTGGGACTATGCTCTTTTCACTACCAGCACTGCTCAGAACTTTTCGCTTACCCTTATCTCTGGGTCTCCTGACCTGGAAGGATGAAGTTAAAAGTCTATTAACTCGATACCATGATTCTCCTCTCCTGTTACAAAATACTCTTCCTATGAAAGATCACACTCTCTGATTATACAATAATTAATTGACTTTCAATTTTCTTCCAAAATTCAGTGAGGATTTTGGATCAGGTTCAATGTCTATTCTTCGCAAATTCTACTATTATTCTGATTAATTTCAGTGTCTATGTTCATAATCCATCCAACTCCATCACCTCACATACTTCCTTTCAAGTTCCTCCACACTGATAGCTTTTATGTTCTCTGCACTGTAGCAAACTAAGACTGCCGGACATTATCAGCATCTAGAACTCCTCTATCACTGAAATATTAAATTACATTAAATTCACTTAAAATGCTCCCAGTATTGTTTATCCTTTCACATTAAAGATAGAGCCTGTGATTTGTAATAAGCATGACTATCCGGAAAAAAGATGATTATTGCTGCTAGTCTTAGCCAAATCACTAAGCTCTGGCTGATAAGATATAAACAAAAGTTTGTGTCAAACTTAAGGTAGTTGGGTAGAAGGATTGCCTTTTTTCTTCCTTCTTGTTGTCTTGACAGCAAATGTTCTACCTGGAGTTCCAGCACGTCTTCTGAGAAGGAAATCACGAGCGGAAGATGACTGAAGGGCAGGGAAGGAGACTGCTTCCCTGATTCTGAGATGTGTTACAGCCCTGGACTGTCTATTGCTGGACCAAATATTTGTACGTATTTTTCCTTAAGCTAGAATGCCAGCCTCTCCTTGACTTTTTGAAAAATTCTGGTCTCTTAGATATCTCATCTCTGGTTCTGTCTTTCTTGCATTATGACATGCTAACTCAGACCCAGATCTGGGAAGACTCCTTAATGCAAGATCACTTACTCCTGTCCAGGACACCACTTAGTTGTTTCCATTGTCAGGCTCCTGATCTTCAAAATTTATTTTTCCTGTTTTTTTTAAAATTTTTAATTAGATCTTTTACATTTCTAAAGTGTCAGCTAAATAGCCTGGGAGCCTAATTGATGCTAATGGAAGAGAGGGTTGCAGTGGTAGGAGAATGTTGAGAGAGCTTTCAAATATAATGTCCAACATTTGCATTTACATCAGACAGAAATTTCCCCCTTTTTCCTAATGAATTGAAATATTTCAAATGGCCTAGTGAAATATGACTGTCAACTTCAAAAATGCTTTTTATTTTGATTTTGTTGTTAGAAATGTCAAGTTATTCCTATCTAGCTGGAAGGAAAAAATGTTTTAATTTAATTATGTCTAACACATACATCATAGTATTACTGAAGGAAAGGTTTGTATCAAAAGTAACTATTATCCAGTATTTATGAACTTTTGATTTAAAAAGCTGTTAAATAAAATTGAGGCAGATTCTTTGCAAACTGAGTTAAATTATCTACAACTTTGCTATATATGACGCTATTTCACAATAAGCAACATATAAACAAATGGCAGAAATAAGAAAACTCTGCCTGGATATTTAAGTTATTTACAGAATTTCAGAAATTTGGCAACAATTAAATTTTTGAGAGGTTTAACCAAATCTATTAAGCAGTAGATTTATTTTTATAATTTGTTTTTATTTCATTTATTTCTCTTCTAGTTTCTCCACTATCAGAGACTAGTAATAGCTGGTTATGCCTATTGTAGACTATAGAAGATTTCCTAGATAAGATTTTATCAAGGGTGTCACTAGTGAATAAGACAGTATATTTTAATACCTGTTAGCATTTACCAAAATATAGCTTAGATCACATTTTTACAGGTGAGGAATAGGGAAACAACAAGAGGCTAAGTGCATTGTTGGTCATATTTGTTGCTAGTGCCAAAGCTGGCATTAAAATCCAGATCTTTTTGGGGTTCCTTATGATCATACGATTTTTTTCTTATTATACTGATCAAAGTCCTTTAAAAGAAAACAAAGTAGCTCTATGAGTGAATATTGAGAGAATGACAATGAAGGAGTAGGAAATATTTAGAAGCACTGTGTTGGGTAGGTGGGAGGGGAAAGGAGGGATGGGTAAACTCGCATCTAGCAGGTGCAGTGCACGCTGTCTCGGGGGTGGGCACCCCACTTGAAGCATTGACTCAGGTGGTGCAAAGACAACTCATGTAACCAAAACGTCTGCATCCCCCTAATACTCTGAAATAAAAGGAAAAAAATAAAAATGTGGGAAAACGTTCTAAGTGTATAAATTGCCATTTTTAGCCTTAAACATAATTTTACATAGTCACACTAGTTTTCTAATCACATGTACTCTTTTCAAATAAACTTTTATTTTAGAATAGTTTTCTTTTTCAAATAAAAATATACTTCAATGTATCATTAGTAAAAATATAATTTCATCACACAAATTGACATATATGTTCCTATTGGGTTAAAAAAAAGCTTTTGAATTGGAAAATGATCTATATCATTTGTCTCCTATCTACAAGTGGCAGTTCTTTTGTTGTCTTCAATGTTAACGGCCTTAATTTATAAATATGGGAAATGGTAAACATAGAATAGTTTCTGGTTTATAGCAATATTTTGAAGGTAGTGGAAAGAGTTCCCATAGGTGTTTTCCCTATTATTCATATTAGCATCTTATGCTAGCATGATACATATGTCATAACTAATGAACAAGTATTGATAGATTATTATTAACTAACGTTCATACTTTATTTAGAGTTCTTTAATTTTTATATAATGTCCTTTTGCTGGTTCAAGATACCATCTAGGATACTACAGTACATTAAATCATCATTACATTAATTCCTTAGGCTCCTCTTGATGGTGATCTCAGACATTTTTTGTTTTGGATGACCTTGACAGTGTCAAAGAGTACTGGTCAGGTATTTTACAGAATGTTCCCAGATTGGGATTTGTATCTACGCAAATTGTTTGGAATTGTTACACATAGAAAATTTGTCTGTTCTCTCCCATTTATTTTTTTAAATCATGCATTTACATCAGTATGGACTCAAGGATATCTATTTTATACTTTTTGTTATAATGCAATACTATTTTATTCATCTTGTTGTTCAGATTGCTTTAGCTTTGTCCATTGGGAGCTTTCCATTCACTCATGTGTCCCTTTGACATACTCCCATCATTGTGGGGTTTCTTTGAGCACTTCTTTAATTTCTGTCACTACAAGATGCTCCAGGCTAATCTTGTGTATTTCCTGCTCCAATCGTAGAGTCGGCCATTTCTGCCAGAATGCCTGGTTCCTTCTATTGGAGAAAGATATTAACCCAAAACCTGGGTGTCAGGTGTGCTTGTTGCCTCTGCGTGTTATTACTGGTAGGCTCTCAGCTACAGAGCAAGGAAGTATATGGTTAGTACTAAGCCATGCATACACACCTAGTTGCTATCTTTTAATTAGAGGAAATACTATATTTCGTTGGGTATATTATAATGGGAAAAGAACTTCCTAGGAAAGAGTGAGTAGAACTTAACAATTTTTCTATTTCTTTCTCACCTTGCACCATCATTTATCATATAATTGCTGGGCATACCTACTCCTTTCAGGGCTATAAATGTATTCTATCATTTAATCTTCATTATTACATTTTCTATGGGTACTATAATCATTTCTACTTTAAAGATGAAGGAAAAGAGAGTCTCTCTTTTGCACAGAGAGTTTAAGTAGATTTCCCCAAATCACATTTTTAGTAAATGGTGAACCCAGGTTCAAATTTATGTAGACTTATTCCATAACCAGCCCTTTTAACAACTGTATTATTCATATATAGCCTCCCCAATATGTGATGTGACTTTAAAACAAACTGATTTCCATAGTTAATACTTATGAGTCTAATTATTTCACAGTCACAATAATATAGAGTAATTATACTTATTCACATTGGTTGCAGATTCATAAAAGAAGGGACTGAATTAATTGGAACTAAGTCTAAATGAGCTATTAAAAATTTAAAAATAATTTAAAAGGTATTATAATATCTTAAGAATAAATATTTTCATTGAATTCTATAATATATTCAGAAAAGTTTACAAATCAAGAGTGTACAATTCAAAGGATGATTACAAAATTAGAATACCCATTTTATTACCATCCAGACTAGGCAAAAGAAAATTAACACCCTAGAAGACTGTGCCTTCATTCCTCCACCACCCTAAAGATAGCCACTACTTTAATTTATGGCACACTGATTAGTTTTTCAAATTTAAAACTTTATATAAACAAAATAACATAGTATATACTATTTTGTGTTTGGCTTCTTTTGCTCAACGTGGTGAGATTTGGTCATGTTATTGTGTGTAGAAGTTTATTCTCATTGTTGTAAGTTATTCTATTATATAAATGTACTACAAATTATTCACCCATTCAAATCTTGATCATCATTTGGGTTAGTTCTGTGTTTTTGTTATTAAGAAAAAATTCTTATATGTGCAGTCGTGTATAAATTTTGGTACACCTCCTACACCTTTCTTCTGGGTATATACCTAAGAGTGGAATTACTCTTAGTAATTCGTGGGATGTGTTTACTTTCCATTTTAGTCTATTTTGCCTAAGAATTTTCCACAGTGGTTGTCACTGACACTGGTATTTTCAGTCTGAAATTTTGGCCCTACATTTTTACATAGAACTTCAAATCAGCTTGTCAATTTTCATAAAAATTGTATTGGTAGTCATATAGGGACAATTTAATCTATACTTCGATTTCAAGAAGATTGAAATCTTTATAATATTAAATATGAATCCACTAATGTTATATATTCCTCAATTTATTTAGGTCTTCTTTAATTTTTTTCATTAATCTTTTGTTAGATTTATTCCTAGGTATTTGATGTTTTTGATACTATTGTAAAAGTAATTTTTTTAATTTTAATTTTTAATTTTGTTGCTATTTTTCAGAAATGAAATTGATTTTGAATATTAACTTTCTAATCCATAGTCATGGAAAATTTATATCTTCTAATAGTTTTTTCATAACTTCTTTAGATTTCTGCATGTACAATCATCTATTGGATCTGTGAATAACTACAGATTTATTTCTTTCTCTTCGAACTATTTATTTTTATCATATTGCACTTTCAGCATAATCTAGAAAGAGTTATAAACAGTCTCACTCCCAATGTAATGGAGGAGAGTTTTCACTATTTTCTCTTTATATACAATATGTAGTTTTTTTTTTTAAGATTCTCCATATCCTGTATATAATGGGTTTCCTCCTAATTTACTTGTTTTTGTCATGCATGGTTATTGAACTATGATGATCATTTTGTTCATGTGTTCACCTTTAGAGTATTAATGTTATGACATACATTGATTTTCCAATGTTAACCTTGCAGTTTTGAAATAAACCCAGCCTTGTCATGATCTTTTTCTATTTTATACCTTGCTAAATTCATTTTCTAATACACTGTTTTAAGATGTTTGTATATATGTTCTTGGGAGAGATCTGCCTGTAGATTTCTTGATGTAGCCTTCAGAATTTGGTGAGTACTCATTTCTAGCTTCCAATGTATATTTTTACATTTTGCATTTTCAGGGTCACTTCGGTTGAGATTAATAGAAGAAAAGTCAGCTGTTTAGTACTTCTTACCCTACAAAACCTCATATCAAGAATTCTGAAAGTTGAGATTTATGATTTATTCTAATTTTAAATAGGACAATGAATGAATGAGTCAATCAATCCATTACATGTATGTATGTATGGATGGATGTATGCGTGTATGTAGACATAGGAGGAGAGAGAGGAAAAAAGGAAAGCAAGCATGAATACTCTCACAAACTAATCCATAGCAGAGTAAACATTGGACAGGTTATCCTGCTTTCCACAAAAGTTTCTGATCAGTTTAATACCCTTCAACAACTGTTAATCTCAGCAATTGTGGGAACAACATAAATAGATTGATATTGTAGGAAAAATCCAGGTTTTGGTTCCTGTCTTTCACATAAGTGCTTCTCAATTTGGGTACTTAGTAAAAGCAAATTCCTGGATCCAACCTCTTACCTACTGAATCAGCATCTGTCGTGGTAAGACCCAGAACACTATTCTGGTAATCACTTCTTTGTTGGAGTCTTAGTCACAGAAGCCTGAGAACTCCTTCTCTGGATTAACTCCTTTCTGATTATTTAGCAGAGGAGCTTTATCTAATGTTCAAGGCTGCATAAGCATATTCTTGATATTCTTTTTCTGCAGAAAAAGGAGTCTTTTACCTGTACTGACTCTAGAGTCTAGTCATCTCTAGAGCCAGAGGAGCATTTCAGCGCCAGAACTGATATCTACATAACTGAGACTGTAAGAGTGAGTGAAATCTTTTCAGGTGTTTCACTGATACAATTTAAAACTGCAACTGTTTATCTCTTCCTCATACTCTGCTTATTTGATTGACTTACGTCCTCATTTTGTACCCTTTTTAGATAAAGGGGAAAATGAATGAACTAATTATAGTAAATTCAACCATAATTAATCACAGTTGGGTGCGATGTATGTCCAGATGTTCAAAAGGAAATATAATTATCATTTGTCATTTCTCAGTGCCTACTAAAGCAGTGCTAGTCTAGAATGGCATAGAAATACACCTACACATAGACATTTGGATCATCTTTTCCTAACAACTAACCAAGACTCCCATTCACATGTTGGTACTTGATGAATTGTCTACCAATGTTTCAATATTTTTACACTCAAACAATACTATCTCTGATAATAGGAGAGTGCAACCATTCTTTCTGTTTTGCTTCTAAAATCATAAAACAATTCCCTAAGTCGATATTAGAATTTTCAATGATAGTTTCTCACAATGGAAAATTAGTAGCTACTAACCTGGGTGCTGTGTATGATTAATAAGCTGCTGTTTCTTCCTGTGTACCATGTATCTGGGTTTCCTCCCTGGGCCTCCTGTCCTGTGCTCCTATGCTGGGATACCACTCTCCAGAACAAAACAATGTAATGAATTAATCCGATATTTACTACTAACATGTGTAGTCCATAAACCGCCTGGCTTGAACTGTCCTTGAAGCTCTGGGTGGTGTGAGGCTGAGAAAGGCTGCACACCTGGATTGAGTTTAGCTCAGAATGAGGTTAAGGGATTAGCTGAGTGGTATGGTTTGGTGAATACAAATACCCTGACCCGTAGATTAGAGAATGTTCCAAAGTGATTTTTCTACTTCTGGCCTAGTAAGCCTTTCATTTGGTCTCTGTAATGGAGAAGAAAACATTCGAGTAATTTTATTCAGACACTCAAGGAAAAACTTTGAAACACTAGATTTAAAACATAAAACATACATGCATGTACACACATACACCCCCCATATCTATCTATCTATCTATTTATCTATCTATCTATCTATCTATCTATCTATCTACTTATATTATCATCCTTCCTTTCTTTTTAAAAATACTTTTTAATGAAAATCAAAATCTTATGTCTTAAAAATGTGGCCGTTCATATTACAAACAGGTATGGAACATCCTTACCAGAGTAACTGCGATAGAGATCAACTGCAGGAAGTCTTTGCCTTCAGGAAGTTGTATGAGAAGTTTATGGCTTAATCACTTTTGATTTCATAAAAAAGTAATAAAGTTATATTTTGAAGTGATAAATCTTATTGAGAGCCATAATTAAAAATATATTACTGTTATCATGACAAATGTCAGAGGATCCACTTAAAAAAACAAAAACTACAAAGACTATTTAAGAAACATATTTTTATTAAAATAATATTTGAACTTTATTAGAAAACATAATCTTGTAGACAACTTATTACTTCCTCATGCACATTAATTTTTATATGAAAATATTACTCATAGGCTATTTCCATATGTGATCTATTTTAACTACTAAATAATTGTTCAAAACTGGAGGGAAAAAATGAAGTTATGTTGTAAACTGTTCAGACACACTAAAACACTAAAGTGAGCATTATAGGACACTTTTATTGCAGAAGTCTCTTAACATTGTCTAAGATATATGTCAATAGTGTTGAAAGAAATCAGGTTAGCCTATGATAGAACCTAGTATTCAGTGTGATTTTGTTTAATAGTGATCCATCAAAAGAATGTATTTAAATGTTATTAAATATTAAATTAAATTATATGCTATTCAATATCTAATATGTTCAGTAAACATATTAGATATTTAATGATAATATAAATATATTAGGTATACTATAATTGAATGAAAGAATTTAACCTTAAAAAGAATAAAAGTTATTCCATCCTTTATCTTCATTTTCCTACAAACTTGCTAAATACTCAGTGTCTTTTCAAAATATATGAAAGGAAAGACTATCTCAGCATATCATAAAAATTTAATCAGATCACTTGCAGGAACATTTGGAGACAATTGCTATCTGTTGTAATCACTTTCTTCAGTCCTGATCCTTGAGGTGTGTGTGAGGTAACGTTATTAATGTTCTGTCTTTTGGGAGGTATGTATAATTACTCTGTGCCTCATGGGTCTATGACTATAGGCTCAACACTTTAATGAGAGTTGCCCTTGCCTTGTCTGAACAATGCACTAAAACGGACTCAAATCCCCTTTCTGAACTTCAGGGAATGATTCCTTGCCATGTATTATTCATTTTAAGTAACTTAATGTCATGGGGAGACAGAATTTCCGGCTTGTATGATAAAAGATTCTAAGTGAGGTGCAGTTAATTACTTATTGCCCATGCCCTGGTGTGCTTTTCCAAATGGCCTTTGTTGGCATGTGAGTGACAAGAAGTCATCAGGGCAAGATCATAAGCAGAACTTTTTATATTAAAACTTTAATGTATCAGTGCCTGAGGCACTAGCTAACTCAGGTTTCTAGTTACAGAACCTGAGTGAATAATTTAGCATCTAGTGCATCTCAATATGCTTATTTTAGTTCAACTTCTGTCGCTTAAATCAAATACAGAATTATCTCCCAAGTGCTTCAATTGCATGTGTCAGTGACCTCGAGAAGAAAGGCGTATTAGCGGAACTCCTATGCCCTCATGGGAAACATACTAAAACTTTAAATCACAAATGTAGGTCTAGCCTTCGATTAATGAAAATCCAAAATGTGCATAGCAGAAAGAACATTGTAACGTTTCTTTTGGTTGTCTTGTATTATAGAAAAGAAAACAAAATGATCGTTTATCTTTTTGTCATTATGAAAGTGTGCTTTAGAATGCTCCTTGATTGGCAAATGCTTGTTTTGGTACAAGCCTTTCTGCTAATGCATGCAAAAATTATTGGAGATAAAGAATAAAAAGCGTGAACAGTCCCACCCTGGAATATCCACGTGTGAGAAGGTTGCGGGCAGCAATCTTGCTGGGTGGGTGAGCCGTGAAGCTGGCATTAAGCTACACTTGCATAGTAGCCTACTGCTATGTTAATTTAGGAATGGTCTTGAGTTCTGGAAATTTGATCTAAAACTTCTCCAGTACTATGCTTCATACTGCCACTTCATGTTAAATTATTAGAACTAGAAAGGACTTCAAAATTATTTTGAGAAATAATTCATTTTATGGTTGAGAAAACTGAGGGTCAGAAGTTAGAGTGATTCAGTCAAGGTTATAGTTTAGTTTTTTGTGCTTTAATGTAGTTAAAATATTTCTTAATTTTAAAATAAATTATATGTTAAAATGCATGTATCATTCAGTATTCCTAAATATCAAAAAAGTACATGGCAATAATAATTTTTATTTCTCTTGATTTAGAATCCTCACTGGCTGTAAGTGTATGATTACCAAAGAAGCTTGTAGCAACATAATGTGTTTGTAGAGCAGAAATTTGATGTAATTTAAACACAAATGTGAGATATATTTTAGTTTCATAATTTATGTATTATGTATTCGTGAAGTTGATTCTCCATTCTAAAGGGAATTTGTGATTGGAAAAGGATTTTTACCCAGGATTACATTGTTATTTAGTTTTACATTTTTACAATACTTAATGATATCATTATCTTAAGTGAAAAGAAGACTCTTAACTATAATCTTATTTGCTTTACATTGTAGTCATAATTTTATAAAAAATATTTTGCATATTGTCATTCTAGAATGAGATGTTTGGCAGAAGATTGGGGAAAAAATTCAGTCTATTACTAATGAAATAAAAATACTTGCCAAGAAATCAGGGCCAAGTCTAATTTAGTAGTGATTAAATAGCAATTATAATTTTAGAGCTATTAAGACAACAGTGAGAACCGATTTGGTTTCATTTCAGTCCCAAGGAGGGACAGATGCACGTTGTGTCAACCAGTGCAGTCACTTTGCTGAATAATGGTCTGGAGTGCAAATCAGGGGAGCTGAGTCTGGTTAGAGCTTGACCCATAATTTTTCAGAGCCTCTATATTACATCACAGATTATTTATTTTGTGATATTACAGATAATATTGCAATATTTTCTTTTTTTTCTTATAGAGAGATTTTGATGGGCAATGAATTCTGTAAGGGAGCACTTAGTAAATTTGAAGGGCAATTGATTGCATATTTTTAATGCATTTGACTGCTTGGAATACAGTCAAGAACTGAAAAATGTCTGTCATTAATGGATGTTATGACAGTTCAGTAGTTTGGCACACTTGAGTGAGTAACTGTTACAAGGATTAAAATTGCTAGTTTTTCAAGGACTAAAATCTTAATCCAATATCTTTCACAAAAGTTATTTTCTCTTTCTCCTAGTTCTTCACATGTTTTCCCTGTGCAAACCTCTCTTTCTGTATTCTCCTCTATCACCTAATGCTTGACAGCTCAGAAGTCTCTCCGCAGGCTAACAGCTCTGCTAAGCTCCAAGTGCCATGTTTACCTGCCAACTGGAACTTTCCAAATGGCTGTCCCACAGGCACTTCAAGTCTAAGGTTCTGGTTTCCCTTCCTACCACTTCTGGAAAATGGGTCTACTCCCCACCATTGGAGTACACAAACCATCCGATGTCCATTGGTTTGGTTTTTCTACTTACTTGCCTGAGTTGCCCTTTCCTTATTTTCCTTCATAACATGCCTTCAAGCCTAACTATGATATCATCTCTGCTTTGAAGACTTCCTGGACTCTCATACCTTATCTTATATAGAAGTGATTGCTTCTTGCTCTGGCAATTCTTTGTCATTTCTTCACACAAGTAATTATAGTAGCTAACTTTTGTTGACTTTTATCATGTTCTTGATACTTTTCCAAGTGTTTCACATGTGTGTGAACTTACATATACTTTATAGGAAAATATTATTATTATCCACCTTTTACAAATGAGAAACTCAGGCACAGAGTGGTTAAGGAACTTTGCCTAAGGTCAAAGCTAGTTGGTGGTTGAGTCAGGCCTTGAGCCAGGAAATTTGGCTTCTGTGCCTATGTAATTATCTACTTCCTCTTTATCACCTCCCATTAATATTTAACCTGGATGGGCTGCCATGCCCCTTGTATTCTTGACATTAAGGGAAGACCTCAGCCCTGTATTGTACATACATTAGTTTGGCAGTAACAAGTGCAATTAGGGGTAATTAGGATCTGAGCCCTTTAGAACTACGCAAGTGATAGCTGTTTGCAAATGATTTTCATTGTTAAAAGTGCTTCTGAAAAGGTAATTATCCATAATGCTGCACAATCAACTTATATTACTTAGGGAGTGATTATTCATTTTTGTGACTTGCTTTTTTGTCATTTACTGACTTCACCTCTGCCCATCATTCCTGCATTTTGCTGTTCCTCTGCTCATTAGCATGTTCAGTAGAAGAAAAGAGAGGAGATGAATTCTAATCATTCAGTTTTTCCTCCTTGTTGCTGCTAGAGTAGGGAAAGTTAAAACTATTGGGCAATATGATAACTAGGATTATAAGGTGAAATTTTATACACACACACTTATTTTCCATTATCATTAATAACCAAAATATTTTTAAAATTTATGAACTACATGTTGAATACCTATTATGTGCTAAGCTTTGTGGACTACATGAGTTGCTATTTTAAGAGCCAGAAAGGATAATCTTTATCTTATATTTCTGACTTTGTAATGAGGTCCAATCTGCTAAACCTAATAATAATTGTTGACAGCGTGCATTAATTAATTTAGCAGGGTGCACAAATATACTTATATAAAAATTCTAGGTTTAGGAAGCTTTGCTTCATTTCTCATTGGCTAAATATATGCAAACTCCTTGCTTTGACATTTACAGCTTTTTCCTATCTTATTCTACCTTATGTTTCAATTGCAGATCCCAAATCTTCTTCAAGAGGCTCCTTCTGGCTGCACTGGGTGGCTGACAAACATACCACATGCATGTGTCCTGGAACCTGAGTTTTCATCCTCCCTGGTGTATTCTCCACTCCTTGTCCCTGGTCTGAGTTTTCTTCTGCCTCTGAGGCAAACAAAAGGCAGCATCTCAAGGAAGCATATCTGGAAAACTGTTTGCTCCTGATTGCTTCTCTACTAGGAACTCCTGCAATGCTTGTTATTTCTCTTGTGGACACTTAGCCCTGATACATTGTACTTAATCTCCTTTTCTGCCTGTCCTATTTCACGTACTGGTTTTATATAATAATGATAACACAAATTACCATTTATTGAGAATTTTATCAAAGTCGGGCACTGCACTAAAGTTGTAACAACTTTTATCTCATTGCTTGCTCACAGCAACTTAGGACTTAGGTATTACAAAGGAACTAACAGAGGTTCAGAGAGGTTAAGGCACTGGCCCTAAATCTCATAGCTTGTGAGTGGTGGAGCTACTACTTATATCACGATACCCTTTGATATTACAGATCATGTCTCATGTCTCCTATTTGTCTCCAAGGATTATTGTGAAGCATCAATGAAATAAAGCTCATAATGCCTAGATGCACAAAGGGGACCCTAATCATGTGTGGATAAGTATACTGTCCCTTAAAGTACAAATAAAAAGTGCACGAGTGAAGAAAAATAAAGATATCAAATCCATACTTCTTTATTTTCCTAATTTAAAATATCCTTCTAATTTTATAGCACCCTAAATAATATCCCAATTTATAAGTGACATGATAAATATCATAATTTAACTTATATCATAAGTTAACATATTGATAACTATCTAGTAGTAAGAAGAAACATCACATTTTCTAGTATTAGGAAATTACCTAGATTGTCAACATATTAGAGAAAAATTAGTTTTTGAAAATTTTAAGTCATCAAATTGATTTTGTTACATCATCAATGAGCCATTTTATAATGCTTTTTTTCCCTTAACGCCTTTCAGATTTTGAGAATCTACAACTTGAAGGGCATATTATTGCTGATGATTCCCAATTTTCATTAACATCTTTAATAATCTACAATGTCTCAATTAATGGGGCATGAGTTGTAAAACATTGGCCAATTATTTAGATACTGTCTCAAAATTTGAACATCCATAGCTATAATTATTATAGATTCATTTATCTAATGTTAACCTTCCTGATTGTTCAGTTGATATTATTCACTTTTTAAGGCAGAGATCAGCAACTGTAAGAGTGAAATATTATTATCATGTGCAGGCTTTAATACTAATTTTAAAGTTACAGCCATCTTTTTAGTTGTCAACTGAAATAATACTTTTCTTTCTCGCAAGGTGATGATTTATGACACCTTTCTTTTCTTTTATAGACAGCCTAGAATATTTCCAGTTTATCTAATATATGCCTAATAAAAATCTCATATCTCTGTGGGTGGCCACAGTTAAATCATGAAATAGTGCTGAGTGTCAGCAGTACTTCTTCTGTTAATAAAGATCCTGGAAAAAAAATGTGACTCAAATAGTAGAGGCTGGGTCCTTTTTCTTGTCCCTTTTGAAATCTACCAAGTTCTTTTTATTCCTATACTTTAAAGTTTGTCAAAAAGTTAAATTCTTAGTTCCTCAACATGGATTACTAGCAATCTTTTCACTGTGGGGCATTTTGCATGATTATTATTAACTTTAAACTTTACCAATTTTGTGTATTTTGTCCAGATGTTTCATTATAGTGATCGTATGCTTAAAAATATGTATCTTTCATTTTTAATCAACTATGAAGATACAAATCAACTCTATGGGTATTTTTGAAAGGAATTGTTTTTAAATGGTAATTATTGAAAGCTATAATTTATTTAATGAGTTTTAACTAGGTATATTTCAGTCTGGTTTTAGGTTGTACAATGAGCTGAGGTCCATGTCACCAAAGATCTATGATCTTTTCACCTGTTCAATGTCATCCTCTTACCTCCTCCAGGAGCGTCCTCCATAGTCAGGGAAGATTTTGGCAGTTAAGACAAGGTTTTCCTTTTCCTGTCTTACCTGCCTCATTTGATCTGAATGACCTTTTCCAAATCTTAGCCTCATGGCCCTTTGACTTTTTCCCATTCAAAAATTTTAGAAACCCATTCAATTTCAGCAATTCCCTTTCAACATTTGAGACTGATCATCACCTAGAACTGCTCAACTTCAAAGATAATGTGTCTTTTATCCCAAACTTTTATTCTTTAATTTCTGCTATGGAACTTGTAATTTCTCTTCCTTTAGCCATCATTTGCTTCACTGCTTTCCTGGTCTTCCAATATTTCAGCCAGTTTTAGATTTTACCTCTCTATTCATCCTAGACTTTTCTCATTACCATTCATGTTTTCTCACCCTTATAAACTTTTGGTATTCTGGCCTCATCAATTCCCAATCCTGGAGACATCCAAGCATCTAATTTGCTTGTACTTACTTTCTAGCCTTATTTTATGGTGCAAAGTCACATAACTATAATAGAGGAGTCATCTCCAGCACAAACTTTGTATTTTCCAAATAGAGACAAGAGTACTGGTAAAGGAATGGAGACTTGAGAGAGTATGATTTTTTTTTTCCCCAGGGAAAGATAAATAGCTCAGCTTGATGGGCTTGGTGGGGAATGAAGCAGAACATGGCTGAAAAGATAAGTCAGACGTAGGTCCTAGAGGGGTGTAAAGTACCCATGCCAAGTAATTTACATCCAGGTAAGTAATGGGAGTCAGGGAGAGAATCGAACTGGGAGAATGACAATTTTTAGAGCTGCGTTTTCAGAAATAAGATGTTGGCAACAGTGTAGAAGATGACTGGCAGGTTCAGAATCTTTGAGGGCCCTCAGACTAGTTAGGATGCTGTGAGACTGCACAATCACGCGGCATTATGGCTCCAACGGGGCAGCTGGAATAGGGATAAAAAATGATTCTCCTTCACTCTGTTCTCCAGTGAACTAGTGCCTTGAATAATGTTCATAATGGCATGTGGCACTACAGTAGACCTTCAGAAAAATCTCTGGGCTCCTCAATAAGGTGACATATCAATTCATCTTTCTCAAGCAAAACAAATAGGTTTGCCAAATCGACTATTTTCTCTAGGTAAAGCGTGGTGTGTATCTTTCCACAAATGGAATGATTCTACATACTGCAACAGGGTGATGTAACATGTAACGTTTGCAAACATCCTTTCAGAGGTATTTCTTTACCGGAAATTATGCCTGCTTGCTGTTTAATGTCTAGTAGAGAACTGAGATGACCTTTCGGCTCAGGGCTGTAAAAGAGGTAAAACAGGGAAAAGGTCTGAAATGATTTAAGAGGGTTATGATTGAATCATCGCAAATATACAATCTTTGCCCAGGAAGGTAATAAAAATGTTTGGAAATATTATCTACTTACAGATCAGCCACTGAGCTTGACCTTAGAGCCTGGCTCAGGTTGTTGACAGACCTCTTAGGTTGCCCTCATGACCCAGTGACCCAGGGGATTCAAGGGTCCTAGATATTAATAACTCCAGTGAGGACTCACAACTTTGCAAGAAGGACAGAAGCAACAAGAATAGAGCCTGATTGTTGCTTGGGTAGGAAGTAAAAGCATAGTATAAATTCTTTTGGATTGTCTTCTTTGTATCTTTTGGTACTCTGAAATTTCCAACTCACTATAAAAAATATTCTAATGTCTAGGCTAAAAAGAAGCTTCCAATTTTGTCACATACTGTAACATTAATGGTAGTCAAGTGTTTTTTTTTTTTTTCCCCTAACTTAAGGTGACTTGTTGCTTGCAATGGTAGAAGTAGCTAGCATGTTAAACTAGGGTGTTTTTTTGAAAGAGAATAAAAATAAATCAAAATTATATTCTGACTCTTCTGATTCCACAATTCCTTGCTATATATTCTCAGTTTTAAATATTTTTGCTGTCATTTCAGTGAGATTGTAGGAAGGTACATAAGTAAATTTTTGCATTCAGTCAGACATTGTGAGGCAGAAACACAATTATTAATCCTTAAAAAATAGTCTATAAATCAAACATTGACTAATTTAACCTGCTTTAATTAGAATGAAATTGATGTTTTACATAAAATTTTCTCTATCTCTTATTGTAGTTATTTTTTTCTACCTTCTATTAAGGTTTGTGTATACTTGCTATATTCTTCCCAACTTCCTGCAAAATTGTCAGTTTTTGGAGGGTAGGGACTGAGTTTCTCATCTTTGGATCAGTGCAACCTATATACAATATTATTACATTTGTCTCATTGAATAAATTTGAGTGAAATCTATCTCAATAAGGCAACTGTTATTTTCGGTGAAAGAGCATTTTTATTAATATGCTAAGTCACATGAAGTTATGTTAACACAGTCATGTAAATATAGACAGTGCATCTTTTAAATTGCTTTATTCAATGACACTGCATTGAGTGCTTATATTTCAACTTTTTGTTAGGGAGTTGAAATATAAATAGAGATAAAATGAGGTCCTGGTTGTCTAGTAGGGGTGGAAATCCATTTAAGATTTTTACAAAAATATCTTTGAATTTTTCTCTTGACTAGCTCCATAATGTGTGAAACTAGACACGCACTCGGTAGTGCACTTCAGCATGATACAGATACAATACTTAGTTCTTAGTTTGTGGGTTATGTGGAAAATAAGGTTGTTTTTCTAATGAGCAGAGAGGAGAAATAAATTTTGATAGTTTTCAATATTCCAGAGCAAAAGCTTATCACAAATGCATACACCTACACACACATGCACAACACACTAAAATGGTTTCATTTATGTGTGTATTATCATTGAATTATCATTGGGGTCAAAAGGAGCATGAAAAGAATGCATGTCCTTATTTCTAATAATAAATCTAACTGTAGAATATATGGAATACTTGGTACTAAAACAGCAAAGATAAGATCTACTGGAAAAAAATGAAATATATATTGAAATTTTTCTAGATTTTAATTAATGATAGAATGGGAATCAACATGAATTACTGGTTGAATTAACCCCAAAGGACACAAACTACAGTTATAGCTTAGTTCATTTTGGGTTTTAATGTTTTACATTTTTTAATTTCTATTTTTGTAGGAGTTTAATTTTCTTTTCCTGGCAATTGGCTGTAGTATTATAGGGATTTTTATTATATTACATGCCATGTAGTATATGCAAATGTAGCTTTTTTAAACTTAAAGAAATTTGTTTAATGTATGCTAATTCAGAGTTAGGATATGTTTAAGTGATTATAGCTTCAATCAATTATACAATAATTCTCCATGGGTCTCTCACATTTCTACACATCTTGTGAGCAAAGGCACTGCTTACCTTACCCCAGACTATCTTTCTAAGGATGTTTGTGTAGCAAACAGTCTTGGAAGATAAGAACAGTGTCTCACCCCTACGCAAAGGGCAAGTTTATTTACTGTTCAATATAATAAATAATAAATAAAATGTCTGCCTCTGGGTCAAGCAGGCTTACTGCCTATGATAAAAGATTTTGGTTTTCTAAGCTCAGAGTCCCTCTCCTGTACTGTACCCTGATGTTTGAACAGGTGTCATCTGGCCTTCTTTGTAGTGATCTATGGGAACTGAGGCTCAGAGAACTGGTGTAAAAATGGTGATGATCTGGCTACTTAGTGCTGTCAGTAAAAACTCAGGCTTTGTCTCTGACTCAAGACCCATGAAACTGTAGCAGGCTAACTTATCCTTCCCATCCCCTCAGCTTTATTGAGGCATAAATGGTGCACAATGAATTGCACAGAATTAACACATACTATTTGGTGAGTTTGGACCTATGTATACACTTGTGTTATCATCACCACAATCTAGGTAATACATATATCAATCACCTCTAAAAGCTTCTTGGTGTACACTCTCCTGCCTTTTGTTTGTGGTAAGAACACTTAACATGTGATCTATCCTCTTAGCAAGCTTTTAAGTGCACAATGCCTATTGATCACTATAGGCACTATGTTGTATATTAGATGTCTGGAATGAACTTATCTTGTATCACTGCAACTTTTTACTCATTGAACAACAACTCCCCATATCTTCCTCCCCCCATGACTTTCTAACTTCCATTCTATTGTCTACTTCTATACCTTTGACCATTGTAGATGCTTCATATAAGAGGAATCCTATAATATTTGCCTTTCTGTGTCTGGCTTATTTTACTTAGCATAATGCCTTTCAGGTCCATCCACATCGTCACAAATGGTAGGATTTCCTTCTTTTTAAAGGCTGCATAATATTCCATTGCATATGTATACCACAGTTTCTTTATCCATCTGTTGATAGGCATTTGAGTTGATTATGTATCTTGGCTATTGTGAATAATTCCGAAATGAACATAGGAGTGTAAATATCTATTCAAGATCCTGATTTTGATTCCTTTGGATATATACTCATAAGTGGAATTGCTGCGTCATATGGTAGTTTTATTTTTAATATTTTAAGGATTCTGCATAAAGACCATGCCATTTTACATTCCCACCAACTGTATGCAAGAGTTCCCTTTTTCCCACATCATCACCTACACCTGTTATCTTTTTTGTTTTTGTTTTTTTTAATAATAGCCATCCTAATAGGTATGAGGTGATAGCTCATTGTGGCTTTGATTTTCATTTCTCTGATAATTAGTAATGGTGAGCATTTTTTCATATAGTACCTGTTGGCTATTTGTATGTCTTGTTTGGAGAAAGGTCTATCCAAATTCTTTGCCTATTATTTTAATAGGGTTATTTGTTATTTTGCTATTGAGTTTTTGGAGTTCCTAATGTATTTTGTATGTGGCTAGCAAATATTTTCTCTTATTCCATAGGTTGTCTTTTCATTGTATTGATTTTTCCTTTGCTGCACAGAAACTTTTTAGTTTGATGTAATACCATTTGTATTTTTGGTGTCATATCCAAAAAAATCATTGCTGAAATCAATGTCAAGAAGTTTTTTTCCTGTGTTTTCTTCCAGGAGTTTTACTGTTTCAAATATTATTTTCAAATCTTTAACGCATATCAGGTTAAATTTTGTGTATGGTGAAAGATAATGGTCCAATTTCAGTCTTTTGCATATGGATATACAGTTTTCCCAATACCATTTATTGAAGAGACTAATATTTCCCTTTTGTATATTCTTGGCACCCTTGTTGAAGATGAGTTGACTACATATGGTGGGGTTTATTTCTGGGCTCTCTATTCTGTTCTATTGGTCTATATAACTGTTTTTATGCCAGTACCATACTATTTTGATTAGTGTACCTTTGTAATATATTTTGAAATCAGGAAGTGTAATGCCTCCAGTTTTATTTTCTTGCTTAAAATTGTTTTGGCTATTTAGTGTGTAAGACTAGCTTGTAAGCTTCCAAGTTATGGAAAAATCTTAGACTGTTCACAGATACAAGAGGTTAGAACTGATTTCCTATTACAGAACCAAATGACTCTAAGATGTGGGTGCTCAGTAATTATGTATCCACGATATAGCACTACATTGTTTCTTTTTTTTCCAAAGGTGATGCAGCTTTATTATTATTATTATTGTTTTTGGTGTTCCAAATATGACAAAAACAAAGACGATGATTTAAATGCTGCAGATAGAACTATTCCCCCAAAGAATATTATAATAGGAAAATTCCATGCTGATTTTTTTGTTGTTGTTCTTTTAGTTAACTTTTAAGCATCACCTACTTCCAGTGTTCCATACATAGCTCTGCTTTATCTTTTTCACCCCTTCACAATGGTATTCTTTTCAAGGCTATCGCAGACAAAGCCTAGGACCATTGCAGGAGATAGATAAGGCTATAAATACAGAGTATTTGCAGGGAAAACTTCACTTACAATCATGTGGGGGAATCAACCAAATGGCAAGACTGTTATAGATGCAATGTTTATGATTTCAAGTTCTTTGTTAGGTCTTTTCTTTACTGGGGGCAATTTCTGTCACCTGTTTCAGTGGAGGCCACTTGAAGTGCAACTTTGCTGAGCACTTTATTGAACATATGTGAAATTGAAAAGAAATCACTCTGTATGCTTTAAAAGTAGTGTGTGTGTTGTGAACTCACATAAGAGAAGTTTGCAATTATTTCCCCAAACCTATAATCAGCATCTTTCTTCATAAAAAGGGTTCTTGATCTACAAATGCATGGAAACTATAGTTCTTTTGTCTTCGTTTCCTCTGCATCATCAGTTGCCATGGGATGTTCACTAACATAGTTTTAAATAAGCCTGTGAATCAGGTAGTAGGTTAAAGCAATTTTTTTGGTCACTTGGTTCTATGCCAATGTCAATTTCCCTCTTGATCATTAGCTTCTTGAGGGCAGAGCCTGTGCCTTATTTGTCTTTAGATCTCCACACTAGACTGCATTTGCTCTGAAATATATCAGATGCTCAGCAAATGTTTATTTGTTTGAATTAATGAAACAAAATAATTGAATTAAATAATAGTGAATGGGCACATTTTCAGTGGAACTATTGTCCAGGGAGAATTAAGAGAATGATTTGCTTTAGGCAGAATAATTCCTCTCATTTCAAATAACCAGCTGTGTTTTAAAAATGAGGCCTTAATAATGTTCATTTGCTATTTTTGTAATCTTTTAATTATTCCTCATATAACTACTCACATAAAGAAATAATTATAGGAAACACTTACTGAGAGCTTATTATGTCCCAAATTTTGTTCTCTCTATTACCTCATTTAGCCATCAAAAAGTTAAAAGAACTATTCTTGTTATCTATATTGTACAAATGAGAAACGGGCTATACTAGGGAGGATAGAACTTTCTTTAGGCCACACAATTAGTTATCACGACAATCAGAAGTCAAATGGAGACTGCTGGATTCCAGGCCAGTGCCTTCCTCAATACCACCTTCCAGAGAAGGGTAGATGTGTAAGTGAATATATTAAAGATGATCCACAATTGCTGGCCAGAAGATGTTGAAAAGGAACTGAAACGCAAGCTATTTTATAACAATTTTCTGCTGCAGCTAACTAGAATTTTGGCCTTGAAAGCATTCTTTTTTTCTTTATTCCTGGCATGTATTTATTTCCAAGGCATCCTGACTAGCCCATATACAATGGGTACCAGTAGAGAAGAAACACACATTGTACTTTACCTGAGATTGAACTTTATAAAAACCATGCCTCATAACAAGTGTTTAGTAAATGTTTTTTGATAGACTGAGGATCGTATTAGGATCCTTAATTATTATATTTTAGATTAATCTATAATTCTAGCTTATAAACTTATGCCATCACTCCTTTGTGGGAATGTATATCCAGATCTTAAGCTATACTATAGCATAATTCTGCAATAAGTTCTATGTTTCTTTTATGTGGTATCTCAGTCAATTCAGTGACTAGAAAATGTTTTCTGATGGTGATTCAATTTACTGTAATTCTACAAGTGTATCAAGTGTATAAATATGGGCAAATACTTGGAGTAATTTTTTAAAAATAATTAGGCCAATAATTAAAAATTCTAGGGCCTGGGGGGACTTTTATAATATTATATTAGGAAATGAATTTCTTCAAAATGCTATCTCTTATTGGGGTCTAATAGTTTTAATTTTTATAAGTCTGATGGGATTCAGGAATTTTTCAAATAGACAAAATGCTCTTTAAAATTTGTTTTTTTAATATGTCAACTAAAAATCTGAAATAAATGGATATAAACATATTTTGGATCATCCACAGGACCATTTGTACCCGAGGACTAAAATAGGATTTGACAGGTAGCAGTTGGTATTTGCCTTGGCCAGGTCTCTCAGTCTCTATTTTATTGACATTTTGGGTTAGACTGTTCTTTGTTGTGGGGATCTCTCTTCTTCTGCATTGCGGCATGTTTAGAAGAATCTCTGGCCTCTACCTACTAGATGCTCGTACTCCCTCTTCCCAGTTGTGACAATCAAAAATGTCTCCAGATGTTGCCAAATGTCCTTTGAAGGGCAAAATTGCCCCACTGGAAAAGAACTGAGCCTTGGTGAACAGAATGTGTTTAAGCTTGTGGGTACTTCAAATGTGGTACTTTAAAATTTCAATTTTGATTCCAATTGAAGATTTCAGAATTGGGAATAGAATAAGATAAATTTTCAGATGATTTTTCCCAGCATATTGTATCGCATTATACAAGTAGTATATATGATCCCCTGTGATTTTTGAGCAAGTGGAACAACAGCGTCACAGGCTGCAGAGCGGGCCTGCTGTGTTCCCATTCGCATCATCTGTTGCTGTTACCTCATGCCTCTGTTGGACTGATCTGCTTGAAAAATGCTTGGGAGAGTACTGCCTATACACCAAAGGTGCTGGAAGACCCTCCCCTTCCAGCCATGATCCTTTGCTTCTTTTTCCTTTTAGTCTCTTTTCTTGAAGAATATTTTAGATTGGTGGTTGTAAAGTAAAAGAATAAAAATTATCACAATTTGGTCATGGTTTCTCAGTGGTTGAAGTGGAAGAGCTGGAGCCCATTTATCTCCCTCCCCAGCACAGGGTGATCTCGAGGATTCCTCCAGCTCCAGGATGGTTGGGGATTATGTACTTGCCCAGGATGCAGGGCAAAAGAATGTCTTTGGAGAAGTGATTAAGGACTGGATAGAATTTTCTAGCTTTCTGGGAGGAAGGAACTTCCTTTTAACATGAGTACCATGGAGATGACTGGCCCCTCTCTGCCCCACCTCTCATTCCAACCATGGACTGAACATCTGTATTGCCATGGAAACAACCAGACCAGAGTCTCAGTTTTTATCTGAGCTCTAATGAAGCAACACTGCCTTTGGAGACTAAAGAGAAAAGGTGCTGGAAAAGAGAGAAAGGGATTTCTGAGCAGAGAGTTTTGGAGAGAATTTGAAGTGCATTGAGAACCTTGTTCTCCTCTTTCCCTTTAGGTAGAAATGGGGTTTTCAGTTATTTCATATGTCTCCATGGAGTTTGGAGCTGTATGAAGGTTTGTGGTTGTATTGCATTTCCAAAAATATACAATAATAATCCAAGCAATAAATTAGATCAAAATGTCACTACATCATTAGTATGACCCTCTGCTAATTAGGACCATTCCATTCTTTAAAGAAGTTAGATGATTTGAGATATAACCTTTTGGAAAGAAAATTCTTTGGTACTTCATATGACATAATTATTACAAGCTCTTAGTGAAAAGAAGACTGTTTTATGCAGGAAATCTTATCTGTCACTGTATAAGCTCTAATGTATAGCATTATGCTTTGAGGACTTGATATTTGAAAATGAAAATCCATCAAATTGCTGTTCTTTGCCATCGAGTCTCTTGTTCTTATAAATGAACTAGCAACATTATTTGATAGAAAAATTTGACTCACTGTTTTACAATGTCAAACTCCAGTAAGATAAGTGAAAAATGTAGGCCTAGTTTCTTTTAGGCACAGTTGTCTTGTAAACTGTCAACACATTTGACAGGTGCAACTTGTACTGAGCTTGTTAAAGTTACAGGAAGCATCCCCAAAGAAACAGGAATAGAGACTTTAACCTTCTGAAAGTTCAAAAACCCATTGAAAACAATTGTTGGACATATTCTGTATTATCTTTGTAAAAGGGAGCATCGTCTGATTTCTTCCAAAAGTCCACTGAGATTCCAGGAGATGCACCAATGTGCTTTACACGTTGACATATTTTTCAGAACAGTAAATTGCTGAACCAAGTTTATTTGAAATATTATGAAAAATTCTATCTTGATTATGTTATTGTCTCTTGAATTTGCATATATAAGGGAATAGGTCATCATGCATATTTTAAAATTCGTTTTTGGAATACACGTACTTTGTAGTTAAATCTATATGGATGAGAAATTAAAAAGTTAAGTATATCACAAAACAAAGCACAAATAATTCCCTTTAAAAGTATTTTGTATTTAATTTTCATATTTAATTTAATTTTTTATTTTTTGGAGACAGGATCTCACTCTGTCAGCTAGACTGGAGTGCAGTGGCATGATCATAGCTCACTGTCACCTCAGACTTCTGGGCTCAAGTGATTCCCACCTCAGCCTCCCAAAGTGTTGGGATGGCAGGTGTGATCCTCTGTTGGCCAGGGCCATATTTTGTATTTTAAATAGAGGAACTTCTATTTTTATACTTTAAAATTTTTTTTCAAATAAACTCTAACATTTTAATGGTGCTTATATTTAATTTTAGTTTAATTCAGGATATTAAGGGGTAACAAATGTTTTGGATCCATTAGTACCAGTTTGATGGCGAGTACATGTGGTACATGTTTTTCCATCCTTGTGATACCTCACTTTGAAGGTTGGGTTCAATCTCTATCCAGGATAATATAAGAGGTGCTAGATCACCATTGTTTTTTTGTAGTTGAGTAAGTATTCCATGTTATACATATACCACATTTTATTTATCCAGTCATGTATTGATGGGTATTTGGGTTGTTTCCACATCTTTGCAATTCTGAATTGTGCTGCTATAAACATTCAAGTGCAGATATCTTTATTATAGAATGTATTTTTTTCCTTTGGATAGATGCCTAGTAGTGGGATTGCTGAGTCAAATGGTATTTCTATTTTTAGCTCTTTGAGGTATCTCCAAATTACTTTCCACAGGGGTTGTATTAATTTGCAGTCCCACCAGCAGCGTAAGAGTGTTCCAATCTCTCCACATCGATGCCAGCATTTGTTATTTTGGGACTTTTTGATGAGGCTGTTCTCACTGCAGTTAGGTGATATCTCATCGTAACATTTACCTAATGATTAGAGATATTGAGTACTTTTTAATATGTTTGCCAGCCATTATTCTGTCTTCTTTTGAAAAGTTCTATTCATGTCCTTTGCCCATTTATTGATGGGGTTGTTTGATTTTTTCTTGTTAATTTTCTTAAGTTCTATATAGATTCTTGTTATCAGCCCTTTATCAGATGTGTAGAAAGCAAATATTTTCTCTTATTCTGTAGGTTGTCTATTTGCTCTAATAACCATTTCCTTGACTGTGCAGAAGCTTCTTAATTTGCTCATGTCCCATTTGTTTATTTTTTTTTTCCTGCTGTTATTGTTTTGGGGGTTTTCTTCATAAATTCTTTACCTGGGCCTGTATCTAAAAGAGTCTTCTCCACATTCTTCCAGAATTCTTAAGGTTTCACACCTTAGGTTTAAGTCTGTTATCCAACGTGAGTTGATTTTTGTGAGAGGTGAGAGGTGGGGATCCTGTTTCAATCGTCTGCATGTGGATATACAGTTTTCCCAGCACCATTTATGGAATAGAAATTCTTTTCCCCAATGTATACTTTTGTCTGCTTTGTCAAAGATTAGAAGACAATATGAGGATGGTTTTATATCTGGGATCTCCGTCCTATTCCGAAGGTCTATATCTCTGTTCTTGTGTCAGTTCCGTGCTACAGTTTTGGTTACTGTCGCTTTGTAGTAAAGATTGAAGTCTGGCAAACTGATGCCTCCCAATGTATTCTTTAGGAACTTCTAAATATAATACCTTTTGGGTATGTACTACTAGCTACCAATTGTCATTGAGAAAGACTCCTTTCCTAAGAAGATAATGCTGATGGCTATGGCCACTGAAACTGGAATTTTACGTATCAGAGAAGGAAAAATTATTTTTTTTGGAATAAAGAGCTATCTGAATGAAGCGGAGAATGGTCGTTCATCGACTGCAGAGAAGCCAGATTCAACCACCATAATTGTTTTTAGAGAGCTTAAATACTTGTTCTTTTTCATTGCAATTAATATTCCTGTTATGAGTGTTTTATAATTACAAACTAAAGTACTACATTGTTACATTCTATATACACACCAGAGAGGAGTACCTAAGAAATCTAGACATACATTTCCGTAGCTAAGTTTTGAGATACGTGCTTTCTTTCCCTTCAACTCCTTGGCATTTTCTTTCCTTCTAATTTTGGGAGGATTTCTTCCCCATTGGTAATAGAATTAATTTTGTGTATAAAGGAGAGCACAATGTGTCGTGAATGCTAATGAAGTTTAATTTCCAGCTGAAACATTTTCATGAATATCTAAATCATTAAGGATACCTCTAAATAATTTCAACCAGAGAAGGAACTACTCTTTTCATGAACTTGGCATTCATTCATTGAACAATAATTTCCTGTATGCCTGTGATGCAGGACATAGTGCAGAGATCCATATATTAATTAGAAATTGTCCATCTCTTCCTGCAGAAGGATTTATACTTAACTCAAACTAGAATTGTAGAAATTCTGTAAAATCATTTGTAGAGCCAAGAATTCTCCCTAGAAGATAGAGATAGTGTTTTAGTGCATTTAAGACATAAAAAATAGTCTTACCACTGGAAGAATAAAGGAAAGGACATCCCAAACATAGAGATGAGTGTGTTCAAATAGAGAGGGAAAGTATGTTTGGGTAATATCAAGAAGGGTGGTAGACCTGCAATCCCCAACCCCCAGGGCTGCAGACTGGTACCAGTCCGTGGCCTATTAGGAACCCAGACCTCACAGCAAGAGGTGAGCATGGAGCAAGCAAAGTTTCATCTGTATTACAGCCAATCCCTAACCCTCACATCACTGCATAAGCTCCGCCTCCTGCCTGGTCTGCAGTGGCTTTAGGTTCTCACAGGAGCACGAACCCTACTGTAAACTGCACACGTGGGGGATCTAGGTTGTGAGCTTCTTATGAGAATCTAACGCTTGATGATCTGAGGTGGAGCTGAGGCGGTGATGCTAGGGCCGGGGAGTGGCTCCAAATACAGATTATCATTAGCAGAGAGGTTGGACTGCACAATAAAGGTAATGCACTTGAATCAGCTGGAAACCATCCACTCCCCCCCACACACACACCCTCGTCAATGGAAGAATTATCTTCCATGAAACTGGTTCCTGGTGCCAAAAAGGTTGGGGACCACTGTAGTAGACTACACATTAAAACTTTTTCTCGGTTCAGGACACAGCATATTATTAACTTTCCTCACTCTTAAGAAACCATCCTTTCTCTTTATGGTCTGCTGCTTCTATCCTTACATAGCATACCAGCTGGAAGACCAGCTGGGCAGCTTTGCTCAGATCTTGGGCCATTCCAGACTAGAGTAAAAACTTTATTAATTACTTTCGTCCCAGCAAAAGGAGGAGTCTGGAATCGGTTCTGCTAACTTGGATGCAGTGTCAGCTGGGCTAGGGTGAGATCTGACAATCAGGAGGGCTCTGAATTGTAGACCACCTCTACCTCCTTGTTTAATCCCTTGTACTGAACTTCAGCCCAGGCGATCACTAATATTTGGCCAGTTTCTTCCTCTTGCCAGGAGGCATGTGCCCAGCATTCTTGTTCTTGCCTACTATTTTGAAGGAATTTTGAGAGTTCAGTAGTGATAATATGAAGGCTCATGTGAAAGTATAGCTCCTGCTACTTGTTCTCCTTCCAATGTGATGTGCATTTTTCCCTGGAGTGAACTTCCTTGGATGTCAGACTTGACAGAACCAAGACTGGTGAACTACAGTGTCCTCCAAACAAAATGGTAGTGCTGCTTACAGAAGAAGTTGGAATGGATATTGGTCAAGCAAAATCATTGTTTGTTAATTGTACTCAGCCTCTTCATCTGTCTATGGTCTAAGTCATCAGTTCCTTTTCATTGACCCATGCTATTCAGGTCCAGTATGCATTTAGGTGTACCCCTCCCAATGTATCACAATCTTGGACTCTCCAACATTACTTTCTTCTTTATATGGCTTCTTCTTGAAGGATTTACATTTAAAGTTTGGTCGGACTTGGATTATTTGCCTAACATAATAAGAATCCAAAACCTTCACCAAGGGAATACATTTGCTTTATTTCTGTTAAAATTTAGAGGAGTAACAAGATGTACTATTATATCTATCTATAGTCAACAATTGACTTAGTCAACAAAATTGCAATTAGATTTTTAAAATCTTTATACCTCAAACACAATATCAAGATTTTCTAAGCCTCTAAATTTAGACCATGTTAATATTAATTATAGTAATAACTAATTCCAGCAATGTCTACGGCAACCTAAAATGAACAGAATAATTTAATTCAAGTTGTATCTGTGCCTGTTGTAGTTTAATATTTTTTGCCAGCATAAATAATTTAATAAGGCTCTCTGTTTCTTATTGTTCACTTAAAAATTCAGTACATATTTTTAAAACTTCTCTTTCTTAAACAGTAATATTGTAACATTTTTAATGTATGCAGTCCTTATTAAAAAAGAGATTTCTGATACCATCTCTAAAGAAGTTCTTAACTCTTTCTTATCTGGTCAGCCATGAATTTATCTGTTCTTTGTTTTTACTTGAACAAAAGATGAATGGTTAACATATCAGGCCATGATAATATTTAAAGACGTTTTCAATTAAAATAGTGTTCTGTGACTCTATGGTATATAGTTTGGCTGTACTTCTGTTGTGATGAACATCTTGTACATATAGGAGTGCTTAATTCTGTAAATTATAGCTAACTATCTCTCTCAATTCAGTTCAACTGTGATGCAAACTAGGTCAAAATGATTTTAACATCATGCCGCAAAGCAGGCATTTTTGCAGAGATCATCTTTCTCCTTTTAGCATTCTCCAAGTACATAGCCCCCCTCAACCACTTTGCAGATTCTAATGTGTGTTTTCTGTCATAATGGGGAATGAGTATCAGGTAGGGTGAATAATTCAGCAATACCTATACCCAGGAATGTAGAAAAAGCAGCTTAGAGTTGCTTTACTCCCCTCCAATTACAGCCCTGCGATATCATGTCAGCCGTTGGACTGTCATTCACAAGTGAGAAGATGGAATTGTCAGATTAGAAGAATCTAGATAAAAAGTAAAAAACAACCACATTTTCAATTTATTGGGTTTATTTCAACAAATATTCATAACAAAAATTATCTGGCGCCTTAGATCAGAACTCAACTTCCTGTACAATAAATTTCAGAAACTATATTATTAAAAGAAGCAGTAAAATTGAACTGTCATCGGTTAAAGAGCAGTGCACATATTGTCATACGAAGGTGGGAGGTGAAAGAAGCCACTGATGTTAAGTGTACGTTTTATGACTGGACTTCTTTGAAAGCAAGGGAGGATTCTTAATCTGGGCTCAACTCCATTGCTTTCAATGAAGAACTGTTAATATAAATGCACTGGATCAATCTGTATCCAATTAAAAGCAATATTGTATTAATAATATGCAGAACATTTCTCTCAAATCTTTGCTGCCAATGAATAAGCTCATGATAAAATTCCCTATTGATTTCAATGAAAAATTTAATAAGTAGACAGTGTGAGTATGTAAAAGTATAATGTTTTGAAAAATATTAATGTAACCAAGCATAAAAATGATCATATTTGAAATTATTAAAAGATATATTTTAGGAAATACCTCAAAATATGGCTAACTAAAATACATGACACTTTTTAACCAAGGGTATAGTATGGAGTTATGTGATCATAGGAAAAAAGAAATCTAGGATTGGCCTGAAAGCAACAGAATAATGGAAAGTCATTATGAAACCCCCAAATCCATATTAAGTCATGCCCATTATAGCTCAACATTCTGCTAACGTTGCTATAACAATGATTTTTTTAAAGGGTAGGGGTGAGAACATAACAGAAAATATGGATTTTTCAAATCACTGCTCCTATAAGATTGTATCAGTACATGAGGGTGGGTGTCACACAGCAATGGTCTAAAACAGTTACCACATAACCCCACCCACCTGTTATTTTGAGAAACTAGAAGTTTCTGATCTTGGTCAATTTACAAAGTATAGCAGGAGGTAACATTTTTATAAGAGTTAGATTAAGGGGCTGGATGCCCAAGCAGCCAGTCTATAGGTAACTTTTGACTCCTTTTACACCCTTCCTAATGATAGTCCACCTCCACAACTAAAAATTTTCAAAGTAAAAAGCACTCTCCACCAGTACCTACCTAAACAAATGATACACACACAGAGAGACACAGAGAACACCTGTAGACCACACTACCAACCTTGAAACAGATAGTTGCTGAGAGCTTAAATCAGCAGTACTAGAAGCTGAATTTCTGAAAATTATAAATGGAAGCATATAATTTACTAGAAAATAGTGGTTCTTTTATCTGAGGTTTAAGCCCTTTGACATGTCTCCCAAGAGATTTCTTCTTTAGAATATTTCATAAGAAAACTCTAGCAAGAATAAAAACTGTAGACAGATTAGAAATGTTTTGCTGACATGAAAGTCATAAAAAATTACAATGGAAATAATTTAGAACTGTTTCCTTGTATGTTACCTTCTCTATCTTTTTTAAAATAATGTGATCCAGTTATGACTGATGGGAAAATGTGAAATGAAAGACAATCCAAATGAGTTCAAATAGTGTGCACGTAAAAAATCCTCAGTCTAAATATGTAATCATAAAAGAGGTTTATACTTTTATGAATAGGAAAAAAAAATGTTTCCTCCCTCCAAGGTAAATACTAAATTCTTACATAAAGCCTATAGATTTGATGAAATCCTAGGTTTTTAATAAGTATGAAAAGTTTATACTTATCCTGCATGGGGTGTCTTGATTTGCTCCAACTACTAAACACAGATTAAAGTAAAGTATAGGATGGACTAGCACAGTCATTGGTATTTGTGATAGACAAAGAAGGATGAAAGGATATGTTGAAAATTTCACTGACCCTTGAAGAAAGTTTAAAAACTGAATTAGAAAAGAAAAAATGAGTAGGGGGAGGGGAATGTTGATTGAGACTTCATCGTGTATTTGTGAAATGCTTTTCTTTTAGTTAACTGGATTTTGACTGCAATAAGTCACATGTGTGACTTACTTTGTGTGTCTGAAAACAACACACTGTCACATTTATTTCTAAGATAGCCAGTTCATATTTTTACTTTTTGAAGTATTATTATACACTAAGAAGAGAGAGACTCAAGGATATCTTTTTTATTTCCCTGGGTCCCTCAAAACATCTGGTCACTTTCGTGGCTAAGCTGTTTGGGTAGTCTGCTGAACCTTGACTTAACACATTAACTGCAGGAACTTCAAATCTATTAACAAGAAAGGCAAGCCGCCTTTGTAAGTCAAAGATTCTCATAAATTATTTTCATTATAGATTAATGATCTGTGAAGATTCAAATCGTTGGAAGAGTTGAACGCATTGTGGTCTGTGTATTATGGTGCAGTTGGGAAGTTACAAGTTGTTTTAGAGCGTCAGTCATTTAGAGGAAATCAATTCAGATTCCATAAAAATACCAGTTAGGTCTTCTACATGAGTATTTTGTGGGCATCAATGTAGAACAGCATTATGTCTTTTGCAAATGATGAATATATTTCATGCTCTGATTTATTTTCAGGTTTGGGAGAAGGTCAAATGAAATAATACCAATGTAAAATAATTACAATAATCTACTTTTTTTTTTTTTTGCTGTATCCTACTTGCCATAACCCAGTCACTGTGATAAATGCCTTACATGCTTTAATTTAGCACTCTTTAGAACGCTGTGAGAAAAGTGAGAAAACCAAGGAAAAGAAAGCTCATTAACTTGACCAAGTAACACAACGGATAAATGAGGAAGTCAGAATTTAAACCCAGACCCGTTTGGTCAAAATCTGCATTTTTAATCTCTCCTCCATTAATTGGATCTAATTATCTTCCCTAAGTCACATGACTGATGTGTTAGCCAAGATGGTTTACTGCAAGTGACAGGTTAATAAAAGAAAAATATATTGGAAGGGTACAGGGAGAGTTCACAGAATTAAAAAAAAATAAAATAAAGAGCCAAAGAAACCATAACTGTTTTCGAAGACAGGGATTGGATCAAGGATCTGGAATAAAATCAGATCTATTTCTCTTTTTATTTCCTATATTGTGGTAGACCCCAACATTGTATTATTGTACTACTTTATATCTGCAAAAATTCTCTGGGGAAGCTGCCATTATTTCTTTTGACAGCTGTAATAACTAAGACATACTAAGGGAATTTATTTGTTCAAGATGAGTGGCTAATTGGTTGCGAAGGTAAGACTATAGCTCAGCCTTCTCAGACGCATGTACTGTGTTAGCTAACCTTCTTGTGCTATATAAAACCAAATGGTATCAGCATTTTTATAAGTATTACAGCTTCTCTTATTTAAATAAACAGTTGGGTTAATGGAGGTATTAATACTTCTTAAAAAGAAAACCAATTTGATATTTGAGACTCTCACACACCTCAGATATTCTTGTGAATGTTGATCATATTGAAAACCAGGAACAACACATAGGCACATACTCTACATCTGGTTTAAAGTGTTCAGCACCATATTATAATGGCAAATGAAGGATTATCTTTAATGGCATAGATTTCATTAATTCTCTGTAGAAAAAAGTTTTCCCTAAAATGCTCTTCTAACAGACATCGACTTTGGAATACAACATTTGGTCTGTAGCAGAGGCACAATGAGAAAAGATTCAGTAATTTTTCTTAACCATAACCTTATGTAGACATGCTAATAAAATAAAGGTGAAACTAGTGATTAATTTCTGTGATATCAAGAATGGTTTTTTTACCTTTTACTATGTAAATGATTTCAAATAGACAGGTTTCCAAATTAGATGCCTTATCCACAAGATGGTGTCCTAACATTAGCAACCAACAGGTTGAGCTTGCAAACAAAATCAACTTGGCAAAAATGTTTTTCAAGTTGAAAATACCAAGTGCCCATGCATAAAAATGATTACGCCTCAGCCTGTGGTTTTGTGCAAAATGTACTTGGGAAGATGTATTGTTCAACCCAATTTGGTTAACTCTCTTTGTTGTAGATTTGTATTTATTTACGTTAATGCTACAGTGAAATACTCAGTTCATTAACTTCTAATTTTGCTAAAACAGAGAGGAAAACTGTTTTCCTTGCAAATCACAACAAATTTTCAAATGGCACAACAGCTGAACTTTGTGTGATGTACATTTTATTGTATGTCAGCAGAAATACACTTAAGAACATCAGATTTTTATCATGTTTTAAAAATGTCCATAATGTTTTTTTGGTGAAAACAAAGGTGGTGACATCTAGTTTGTTTTGCACCGGACTAGGTTTAAAATTTGAATATGGCAAGTTGTATGTATGTATATGTTTCTTAATTTAACTCCATGGTTTTCTGCTTTCAAAATCATTTTATTTCCAGGATCCTGAGAAATCTCTGGTTCTAATAAATCTTACTGGTTACTACTGATTTTTGAACACATGTAGGGATTTCATAATGTTTATCTCTGGAGGAGATGAGTTTGGACGTTTCAGTAGTATCTCAATAAAGAGTCTCAATAAAGAAAGAAATTTTTTAAAATACAATTAACTAGACCAGTCAGAACCTCTAGTTCCATTTAACACTAGCTTAAAAGAAAGTTAGACTTCCCTTACAATTAAAAGCAGCACTTTTGATTTTGAAGAGTTTTCCGTTTTTATGTTATCATCACTTCAATCAATCTGGGATTTGTCTAAAAGGAGTGGTTTTTGTTTTGGTGAGCAAGTAGCACTTAAAAAATTTCCCCTTCCATAATGGTACTATTTATTTATTTATTTCACAAAATTGTATATATTTATGGCATACAACATGATGTTTCCACATATGTATACCCTGGGATGCCTAAATCAAGCTAATTAACATATTTATTACTTCACATGCTTATTTTAGCAATTTGCAAGTATACAATGCATTGTTTTTATCTATACTACTCTTTTAGCAATTTTCAAGTATACATTGTTATTAACTATAGACATCATGTTGTACCATAGATCTCCTGAATTTATTTCTCATATCTAATGGAAATTTTACATCCTTTCACTAACATATCCCCAGCCCCCCCAGCCCCTGATAACCATCATTCTTTTCTCTGTATCTATGAGTTTGGCTCTTTTAGATTCCACATATAAGTGAGATAAGGTAGTATTTGTCTTTCTGTGCCTGGCTTATTTCACTTACTGTAGTTAAGTGAATCCTCCAGATTCATCCATGTTGTCACAGATCTCAAAATTTCCTTTTTTAAGGCCAAATAATATTCCATTTGTGTATATATCACATTTTAAAAATCTATTTATTCATCAATGAACATGTAGATTAATTCCATAACTTGGCTATTGTGAATAATCCTTTAATGAGCATGGGAGTCTATGTATCTCTTTGACATACTGATTTCATTTCTTTTGGAATATACTCAGAAATAAAATTAATGGTTCTTTCTATTTTAAATTTTTTTTGAAACCTCCCTAGTGTTTTTGGTATGAATATAATTTTACATTCCCACCAACAGTGTACAGGGTTCTATTTTCTCCACATCCTTGCCAACACTTATCTTTTGTCTTTTTGATTACAGCCATTCTAACATGTGTGAGTTGGTATCTCACTGTGGTTTTAATTTGTATTTCTAATAATTAGTGATGTTGAACATTATTTTATATATCTGTCTTCTTTTAGGAAATGTCTATTTAAGTCCTTTGCTCATTTTAAAAATGGGAAATTTGTTTGGTTACAATTGAGTTGTTTGAGTTCTTTATATATTGGGAATAGTAATTTATTATTGTATGTATGATATACAAATATTTTCTTCTATTCTATATGTTGTCTCTTCACTCTTATGATTGTTTTCTTGGCTGTGCCTAATATTTTAGTCTTATGAAATCCCATTGGTCTATTTTTTTGCCTGTGCTTTTGGGGTTATATCCAACAAAATCATCAATAAAAGAAATGTTTTTGAGACCTTTCTAGATTTTCATCACAAAAAAAGAAAGTTTATATAAAATCACTTGGCTATGTCAGAAGACAAGAAATAAGTATATCAAAATGACATACATGGGATTACTTCATAAGTTATTCTCTGCATTAATGGCACAAATATAAATATTATAGTATCTTGGAAATACATCTGGCAGTATCTACTGGGATGAAAAATTTGCACATTGTTGAATTTACTCCTATTGGAAGCTTATTCTACAAAAATGAAAGTACCAGTCCACGAGGCTTATATACAATGATGCTTGCCCCAGCATTGTTCATGGAAGCCCAAACAAAACTGTAATCAAGGTGATTACATCAAAATATGAATTATGAATTACATCAAAATATGAATATGCATTATGATATATTCACATCATGGAATATTATCCAGCCACTAAAGGAATGAATTAAAGTTATAAAGGTGTAGGAATTGTACTGGAAAAATGTGTTATTGAATGGCAAAACTAAAAAATTTAAAATAAGATTTCATTAAAAAACTGAAAATCTTGTATATTTATAACACATATATTCATGTATATACCTACATATGTTTGTATTTGATTAACCTGTCATGGAAAGAAGCATGGAAGAATTCATGTTGGTTTTTAATGCAGGGTCCCTGTTCAAGGTGCTTACAGGCAGATCCCCTGGAAACCATATTCTGAAATAAAGGCTGGCATTCAAGGTATTCTGGAAGAGTGCTGCCAGTGTCAACCATTGGAGGGAAATGAAGGAAGGTAGATTAAGTTTAGGGAGGGGCTGAGCTGTGATGAAGTCACGACAAAGGCCTCAGTCAATCCCACAGGGCCATCTGGAGCTAGGATATCCCTGCATAGTTATTCCAAACTGGAGTAAGGTTTTTTATTCCTTTTATACTCTCTGTGTGCTTTCCCCTTCCAACCCTCAGCAGTGACTAGTCATTGGATATGGACCAGGAAGGAGGTGTGATGTTAGAGCTGCAGCTCTCTTTAACCAAGTGTGAAACTTGGAAGAAAGGATTCAACTCTGAACCATCACCTGTCAGTATCCCCAGAAGCTCAAGGAATAAGTGCTTTAGTCCTGAGAAGGATAAGGAAATCTAGTTTGAACATCAGTAGGGTCCTCTAAAGAACCGAGTAAAGAAAAATGAGGTTGCAATGAGGGAAAAGAGAGGAACAGGGAGCCATAAAAGAAAACAGACAAAAAATTTTAATAAAAGAATTTAAACAAATGGTAAATGTGCATCAATCCTGCAAATGATACGGGAATAGGAATGCTATGAAAAATTCATGTTTTCCCTGGAAAAATGTTCTGAAGCCTTTCTTGACAGTTTTCTGGGTCATCCTTACTTTTAAATGTACTATATTTTCTTTGATGACCCTAAAGGAATAAAATGCTCAGTAAAGGAGGATTGAGAAGGAAGCTTAAAGATTTTATTTTTGGAAAGATAAATGGCTGACGAAGGCAGTTACATCATTCTGTATACTTGTTACAGTATTTTGGTTATGGTAACTGTATTCTTACTAAGATGCTGTATTTGGATAAAAACAATTGGGGTAAATAGATAAACATGTTGACAATATATTATGCCTTCATGTATTATAAAATTGCTCTGAACTACTTTAGCTAGACTATACATACAGCTTTATGTTAATAGTTTGATTCATTTATTGAATAGCTATCATGTGCCACACAGTTCTAGGCCCTGGGGACTAGAAACTGAAGATACAGCGATTCAAAGCCTGTAGGATAGATAGACAAATAAGCAGGGCACCACAACGTGTTAAGTGCTATTGTACAGATAGACAGAGTGCCATGGAGCTCAAGTGACTGCCCAGACACAAACTAGAAGGTATAAGTTGAGGATGTCAGGACTTCCAGGAAGAGGAAATCTCTGAGTACAGGGTGGATATTGGGGCAGGTGAATAAGAAGGAGGAATATCTGAAAGAAATGAAGGCACAGTCAGGGACCATAAGTAGTTCAATGTGCTGCAGTTGAGACTATAAGCTGTGCGGATTGGGGTGAGGGCAAGAATATCAGGAGATCATGTTGGAGACTGAGGCAGGGATAAGATCATAGTCAGGGGGCTGACAGAAAACACATGGCACAAACAGGATAATTTGAACAGAGTATAATAAAGAAGCTGTTTACAAAAGATGGGGTGGGGAGTGGAGCAAGAGTTGGACATTTCCGCTCCAGGCCTAATAGGGGAAGGATTAGAGGGGATTGTCAGAACCTGGAGACAGAGGGGGATACATAGAAGGACCTGCCTCACAGGAGGCTTTGCTTCTGTGGAGGGTGCTGCAAACCTGCGGTGACCTGAAAGGAGGGAGCTGGGAGAGCGAATAACGTGATGAGCCCACAGAGCAGGGGAACCCGTGCACGCGTGCTTGTAGGTGAGCATCTGGGAGCAGAGTGGATGTGGGAGACAACTTCAGAGACTATGACGGTGGTCTGGGTCTGGGCTGGGCGAGCAGTACTGGAGGCTGCGCTAGGGCTCTAGTGGAGGAGAGGCAGAATGCAGACACAATCAAGAAATATTTAGGAGGTAAAAATCTACAGACCTTGGTGAAAGTTTGGACGTGGAAGTCGAGGGAGAGAGAATTGTTACCAGGTTTCTGACTGGATCAGAAACTCCTTTTTCCTTTCCGGACAATCATAGCTCTTCCTTGCATTCCTACTAACTTTTCCCTCAAGTCTTCACTTATTGCAATGATCATTTCATCTATGCTTGATGGGGTCCCATGTGTTATAAGGAACTTATATAAGGAACTTATCTCCTTTTCTTATTTACTAAGTCATTATGTTTTCACATATTTCCACCTGTGAGTTCTCTCTCCAGGTTCACGTAACACCTTACTTCTTCCTAACCACCCCCTCCTTTGGATGCAGTCTGTATAAGATTAGTAATGAATGGAAGTAGCATGCTACCAATTAGAAGTTTTGTGTTATTAAAATTCCTTCAAGTTGGTGACATTGAAATTTCCAGTTATAGTTTCCATTTATTTCTACCTTGCTCATGTTGCCTTCTGCATAAATACCTCTCTGGTTCACAAAACAATGTCTGTCCTTTGCTCTTTCAAGATTACTAATACAGTATGTGGTGTCCAGGTATTTAAAAACATGGAGTAGCTAGTAATAATGTACAGGAGTTCATCCTAAAACTAAGTTATTCCTCCAACATATTTTGTACTTATCTGTAAAGAAAATACTAAAACAGGTGTATCAAACATTTTTCTGTTTCAATGATGGGAAAGACTTTCTGAACTCATGTCAAAGGAGAAGAAAATAAAGTGCCTTCAATTATTTTGTGTAGATACTGTTCAATTAGGGGATAATTTTTTCCATCTGACTATATGAATCCAGTAGTGTGTAAACTTCATATGCAACAATAGAATACTAAAAATCAAGACATTAAACTCAGGTACTGCTGACATTTGTAACATTTTCAGTGCTAATTAATGCGATTGAAAATACATGTAATACTTAAGAATTTGACATTATTTTATCCCATTAATGACAATAATTGGATTCATAAATTATATTCTTGAAGACTAAGCATGAAGTTCACATTCTCTGGTAGAAAAGAGGCATTTTGTATTTAATTCCTCAGATGAAGAACTTTACATGGATTTGGTCTTGAATTCTTCCCTAGGAAGGCAAAATGATACAGTGGAAACTCTCGAACCTGAAATTGAAACCCCAGGGTCTGAGTCTAGCTTAGTCATTTGCTAATAGTATAACTCGTGAGTCTCAGTTTCTTTATGAGTGAGACGAGAATAACACTTAAATTATGGGGTTATTATGAAAAATAAATAAGTTAATGCATATAAAGGCACTTATAAATTACACAGTACAATGTTATCATAAATTATTATTATTAAACTTTAAACAGGAATGCTGTTTCTAATTCTAGTTTCCTTGGATTCACGATAAGTTGCTCCCTGTATTACTGCCTTAGTAACTGAAAGCTATTCACTTAAATGAGGAAAATACCTGACAAATATCAGAAAACAATCTTTGAACTAATATTCTTAATTGAAAAATCAGTTTTCTACTTTAGTGACTATATATGTAATCCCTGTTTTGCATGATAGTGCAGGATCATAAAAATGACTGTGCAAGCTGAAACCATGCAAAATGATTTCGATAATCAATAGGAAAAATCATGACTGTCGTGTAGCCTTTAGAATTTTTTGCCCAAGCATTAAACACTCTCTTACGGTTGGTTATAAATATAAAAGGGAATGAAAAATTAGTAAAACCAGTATTTATTTAGTGCACTATCATTAGAACACTTGAGACAATTATAATCAGTGTTTTATTTCTTTGAAACAATGATCAAGAGTCGGTTAAGCAGTGCTTGCTTTTTTCTTCACGTAATATAACTTATCATGGGGAGCCAACTTTTTTTTTATGTCTTGGCAAATTGTCATACCTCTTTCTAAATTTGGATTTTTTCCAAAATTTTATCTTTTGTACTCTCAATGTTGTGAAATGTCTCCAAGAGTTTCTTTAATGTGAAGTTTTTTGCTGGTATCACCTCTCTGGGATATCTTTGTCCTTTTCATCATAACTGCTCATTTAAGTCAGTAAGTTCTAACAATATTCAATTTCACTTCCAGCATTATTCGTTTCTTTGCTGCACTTTCATCTTTTTACCGATTTCATCTTTGAATTATCCATTTTTATAAAATGTTACTTAGATTAATTACTGGGAGAAAAGGAGGCAACACAACTACACACTTTACTGTCTGGGGATAAACTGCATAACAGATGCGTGATTACCAGTCACCAACAGACCTTGAAAAAAGCGACATGATTGATTACTGACCATGACCTGCAACTGCTATTTAAATGGTGATTCGTGGGCCTGAGAGCTAGCAGCAGAATTTATTTCTTTATGTAATTTGCTCACAGTAAATAAATTGTGGTAACTGAAATTTGAACCATGTTGCTGGGGTACTGCTGTTCTTAAACTAAACTATTGTAACTGAAATTATACACATTGGAACAATGCAAGCTGAGGACTGTCTGCCATTTTAATCAATGGCTAAAGAGAAGCAACACAAACAAACAAATAATGTTGGGAAATGCCTTAGGCTGGATAAAAATGAAATATGAGTCTTCTTATTACTCTTGTAATTTGGCATTTGGATTACTTAATTTAATGTGAGAACACATTGTACTGAAGTGCATATGTGCACTGCTGTAAAATTAACAGCAGCTTTTATTTATTTGCCATATTTAAATTTTATTGTTTTTGAATAGCTGGTAAATTCAAGTGGTTAATATTTCAAGAGATACAAAAGACTATACAGTGAGAAAGTCATAATATTGCCCTTCCTTTTCCAACTGCCATTCTTTTCATTGAGGGTGACTGACATCCTTCCAGAGATAATGTATGCATATGTAAGCAAAAATATTCACAAATACACTCACATAATTTTCTCTCCCTTTAAAACACAAATTCTAAGCAGTTAGTATTTACTGAATATTTTCTATGTACTAGATAATATGCTGAACTAAATTATACACATTATCTCTTTTAATCCCAACAGTAAACTTTAAGGTAGGTTATTAATATAGTAGAGGAAAATCAATCTCTGGCAATTTAACTCCTTTTACCAAAATTGGTCAGTTTGTGGTGGATCAGCTATTTTTATCTAGGTATTCTGTCTTCTCAAGGGCAGACTCTTAATGACTAGACTACACTCCGTAGGATCTGTGTATAGCTCCGGCAATAGCATGTAAGTAGTCTAACAGTCCTTTTATGGTGTTGGAAATTCTTTTTGCTATTTCAGTCTATGAAAATATGGTGCTTAGGGCTTCTGAAAGAAACTAAGGTATCTCCAAAAACATTAGATATCTCTCTCAGGAGAATGTTTGGCCACCATCTGTACTGGGAAATCGGGCAGCTTGCTTGGAAGGAGCCCAGTCCTGACTGCATGTCTGTGATCTGTTCTCTGGAATTGCCAGGCAGCCCCCCTCCTTATTGGGTTGTGAAATTCCATGTGATATTCTATGTAAATGCATTCACACACACACACACACACATGCACGCATGAACATTTGTTCATTTATTCATTCATCAACAAATATATCTCTTAAGTGTCTTAATCTTGTATAATAGAAATTTGAAATTCAGGAAAGTTAAAAACATACCATAAAACCTGTTTACTTTTCTTATTTTATAAACTGAGTACTGCTTGACAGTTTATACTTAAGATCCTGTTGTAAGCAGAGATGATACACTTGTCAGTTCTGTTTGCAATTGGTCATCTTTTCCAGATATCCACTTCCTGAATGCATGTCTTGGTGCAGTCTTAAAGGGAGCGGAGGAGGAGTGTCTTTGAGGGGCTTTGTGTCCCTATCTTTGCTCCACCATGCGCTCCCCTCGCTTGTCTTTGCTGCACTGGAGGTGCTGAATGTTTTCTCTTGCCTTTTATCTGAGTATGGAAAGCTAGTAGTTGATGTTCAGGTTTTGGGGGAGTCAACTCTCTCATCACACACGCTCACACACAATCTATGTTCTGGGAGATCTTGATGTGCCTATTAAGTGCTTCTCCAAGGAATCTCTACCTTTTTAAATGAACTGCACAAAACCTGATTAACAGCTGAACGTGAAGGATGATGATTTTCAAGAGCTACTAGTGTTAGGGGAATATGTTATATATCTTCCTGCAAGTCTGAAGGCCAGGATCTTGGCATCGCTGGGTGTCTGTGTTCAAGAGCAATACCATCTATCATGATATTTAGAGGATTGAAGTCATTTCTTTCTGTACGCTAGATTTTTGCTTAGAAATCTACCCTCTATTTGGCTCAATTTCAGGTATATGTTTTTTAAATTGTGAAAGCTCTAGTTTCTGTTTTAAATATTAGACATAGGGCAAATGCTTATTTCCTGTCTGTAAAATAACTTACATTTACTTATTTTTGTTATAATATCTGGCAAATAACATTAATTAGAATATTTATGAGTAGAGATAACCATATTTCAGTCAATGATCTCATCTGCTACTTTATTTAGAAGTCTGAGCTCAGCCCATTTATGTATCCTCAATTTATCTTCTTCTCATTTTATAGTCTCTGGTACTTCTTCCCTCTTTTGTGAATGTTAGTTTCGGAGAATATATCCTTCTAGGTTGTACATAGACTATTTATCTTGTGCTCCATTCTTCTCTAGAACCTTCCTCCATTATTACTTGCTCCTCAAGTCTCTCCTCTCTGCTGGCTTATTTCCTTGGTTAACAATATGCACAACCATCTTTACCCTCTTGAGCCTTCAATCACTTCAAAAGAAAAATTTCTCATAGGACAATTCTATATTCTCCGCTTCTTTATCTGAAACCTATTTGGCATTATATCTACACCAAATGCTAGTTGGTTAAGAGGACGACTGAGAGATTGACCACTAAATTTATGAACATGGAAGTCACTGTTGACCTTGACAGGAAAAATAAAGGCTGGCATGGCGGTGCACGCAGCCTTCCTTTGGAGGGATCAAGAGAGAGCAGAAGAAATGGAGACAGGAAGAAGAAACAACTTTTTTAAGAAGAAGGTTTTAAGAAGAAAAGGAGATGAATAGAGCATGGTAGCTTGGTGTTTGCTGGAGGGAATGTGAGTCCAAAAATGATATTTTTTTAAAGCTATGAAGAAATAACACAGCATTGCATTCTCCTGGGGTACAACCAATAAAGAGGGCAAAGGTGATGCAAGAGAGAAGATTATTGTAGGTGGGATATCCTGTGTCCTTGAGTACGTGGGAAGGTTGGGATTCAGAGCATTGTGGGAAGTCAGTTTTAGGAGGCAACATAAATACTTTAACCATTGTAGCAGAACAGATAGCTTAGTGAGTGAATACAGATGTAAGCACATGATTAATTCAGTGATAGAAAAATGTGAAGTTCTCCTGTGATTACTTCTAATTTTTCAGTAAAGTAAGAGGATTATCAACTGACAGTGGGGAGTGAAAGGAGATTTGGAGAAAGGAGATTTTGAGGAGAGAGGAGAACCTGTAAAATATTTATCTAGGAGAGTGACTATTGAATGTTTCTGACTGTAGCACAGAATAAGAAATATTAGTATCGAGGATGTAAAATACACAATTGTACACAGACACACATACACCATATACACACTCATAGACACACAACTGAAACAAGAGTTTCAGGAGATAGTACCCTTACTTCATTTAGTTTCACTTCAATTCTATTTTATTTGCAAAATGTGGATAGTCACATACTAAATTTCATGGCACACACTAATAAGTTGCAATGCAAAGTTTGAAAAACACTCATCTGGAAAAATTGAAGAGGAAATTTTCTATAGAAATGTAATAGGATTCCTGCATAGCAAAACAGGCCCACTTAAGAAGAAAATCTAAAGTGAGACTGATCAGCATAATTAAAATCAAAATCATTATTCAATTCTCTACCTCCAATTATTCCTCCTGCTGAGATCCCTATTTATCCTCAAATTCCCTTGTTCTCTAGTAACTCGAATTTGAGATCCATCAATTTTATTTCCATACCCCATTTCTTTAACTCCCTCCATTCACCTGACTGCAAAATTCAAGTTAATTCTGCCTCTAAACTCTCAACAGCATTTCTTTGTTTCTATTTCCATTGGTTTTACCACAGTTCAGGCCGTTATTGCATTTCTCTCCATCTTATATTTTGCTTTTCTTTTCTTATTATGATAATAATGGCTGTCCATGATAAGAAGTTTATTTTTAAAAGACCATTAAAGAAAATAAATATCAACTACAATCTCACTATTAAGAGATTTTCTAGCTTCACTTATTGGTATATATATACTTCCAGTTGTTTTACATACAAAAATATAATGTTCCTATAATTGTACATGTGGAACCGTATGATGTAATCCTGTCTTGTAATGTTGTTTTAAAGATAAGACATTGTGAATTTCTGCCCACCTCATAAGGTGTTTGTCAAAATCATATTTAGCAGTAGCTGCAGATCCATGTGGACAATAGCTGCTGATCCATGTGTAGTGTTTTAATATAAATGATTTTGTAAACTTGTGCAGTGATATACACGTGTCTCTCAGATCTTGTACTGCAGGGAGCATAATTTGCCAACGGCCCTAGCTGCTGTGCTCTGAAATTGACTCATCGTATTTAGTTTGCATGCCCACACTTCCCAGTCAATAACTGAACGTAGGAAAGGAATTAGGGAGGCTCATTTATGGGACACTTGGGATTCCCCTGACACTAGTGTCTTTGGCTTGAGGTCTCCCTGACAGCCTTGCAGATTTTCGAAAGAACTATGCACAACTTTACCTTCTTCCTTCCCTAGGGATCAGACTTTCATGAAGTCTGAAGGCTCTCCCTGCTTCTCCCAGCTCCTTTCCCATTTTCTCCCAGAGACCTATTTCCCCTAATTTCTGTACACTTAATCCCATTTTGGCATCTGTGTTTCAGAAGACCCAAACTAGCAAACATTTAGGTTGTTTTCAGATTTGTACAACCAGATTAAGCTCCTGACTGATCAACTTTTGGCACAGCATTCTTCTGTTGTGCTCTAGTCTAGCCCAGTGCCTGCTATCCAGCGCACCAACATTCTACTCACCTCACTCCCACCCACTCTAAAGAAACAACCCACCTGGCTCCTTTATTCTGGATCCCTTCTTGACTTTTCCACCTCAACATTCTTTTCTCTCTATTTTAAAGACTATACAAAGGTGTTTTTATGCAATGTTTTCCCTCTTCTTGGTACGTTAAAAGGAAAGCTATATGGCCTAGTGGTGAAACAGTCTGGAATCAGATAGACCTGCTTTGTTATATTATCAACATTAAAATAAAAAAAAAAAGAAAGCAAAACAAAGACATTTCCTATGTTTGGGAAACACTGAGCTAAACAAAAATAATTCAAGTTTGTTATTTGTTTTTAATTACAAGACTTCCCCAAACCCTTAAAATGTTAATATACTCTGTGACTTTCTAAGGCCAGCACTGACACCTTATGTAGCTTATCCCAAATTTATTTCATTATGAATTTGTTTGAAAAACAGATCATCTCCGGACAGTAGGTTCTTGGCACATATTGGGAAAAGGCAAAAGCTGTTGTAGAAATTTTGCATGTATGATTTTTACAGTATTATACATACTCTTCATTTGTAGTTACTTGTATTATTTCATTTTTCAACCTTAGCCTTTGCATAAGGTAGTGAAAATAGTGAGCACTTGTTGAATTGAGAATCTCAGAATTTTAGTTGGTTCATGGCCTGGAATAATAGGCCAGGTAACTGGAAAAAGTTAGTTTGCACGTACTTTCAGTAGTTTTTGCAGTCCTTTGTATATCATAGTATCCTGGGCTATCTTTGAGGCTGGGAAAATAAGTATCTTGATGATGGCAAAAAGCCCTTTTTAACATGGGGCTAACCATTTTTTTTTAAAACAAATCACTTTATTGGAGGAACAATATAGGAGGAGATGAGTATAAAGATAGAGGTGAATTTTAAGGGCAGGAAAGCAGGAGACCGCAGACTCCCGTCTTGGATGCACTGGGTAGCCGCGGGGAAGGGCAGCCTGCAGCTTAGTTCTGCTTCTTTTCATTTCCAAGAGTATGTTTGTCAAAAAGGTACTCGCCCAGTTGAGAATGCGGGGCGCCCATCTTAACTAGGTTGTGCACATAGTCACCTAGTTCTTTGATAGACTTCACCTGCTCGTTCAGGTAGTGGGTTTCCAGGAAGTCGCACAAATGGGGGTCGCCCTTGTCAGAGGCCAGAGCGTGCAGGTCCAGCAACGACTGGTTCACGTTCTTTTCTAAGAGCAGGGCGCACTCCATGGCGTGCAGCCCGTTTTCCCAGTCGTCCTGGTCGGGCTTCTTGATGTCCTGCAGGCGGATGCGGCCTCCTCGCTGGTTCTGCAGCCTCATCAGCTTCTCTGCGTGCTCCGTCTCCTCCCGGGACTGGTGCAGGAAGTACCTGGAGAAGTTGTTCAAGGCCACGTCATCGCGGGAGAAGTAGTAGGCCATGGACAAGTACACGTAGGACGCGTAGAGCTCCAGGTTGATCTGGCGGTTGATGGCGGCCTCGGAGTCGGGGTGGAAGTTCTGGCGCACCCCGGAGGGGGTCTTGGCGGGACAGGCGGGGCCCCGGGAGGAGGCGGCGGCCAGCGGGCGGCGGGGGGCGGCCGGCGGGGGGCCGGCGGGGAGCGCGGGGGCCCAGCGAGGCGGGAGCGGGAAGCCGCGGGGTGCACTGCGCAGCGACACCAGCGAAGGGCTGGGGTGCTTGGAGAGGAGCCTGAAACAGGACAGCATGGCCCCCCCTCTTGGGAAACGGGGAAACTGAGGCCAGGCTGGCTCGGCGCGCGGTCGGTCGGTCGGGAGCCGGCCGCCAGGTCTGAACGAGAACGCGGCCCTAGGCGACAGCGACTGCGTCACACGCCCGCTCCCTTCCAGAAGCCCCGCGTTCCAGCGGGCCTGGGCGCCGAGGCTGCCTCCCCGCGGTGGGCACGAGCGTGGCACTCGCGGCCCCTGGGGAGGGCCAGCGCGGGCGGAGGCCAGCCCCGGCCTCCGTTTACCCACACGTTCGCCCCGTAGTCGCCGCAAGGTCTCCACTCTTGGGCACGAGTAATGTGTCATCTCACCGAAAATGCAGCCAACAAGCAGGCGCTGGGACTTGCCGAGGCGGCCTGAGCCGGCTCGCCCTGCGTCCCCGGCTGTCCCCGCGCAGAGACCCGGGTGGCGGCGCGGAGACCCGGGTGGCGGCGCGGAGACCCGGGTGGCGGCGCGGAGACCCGGCCGTCGGCGCGGAGACCCGGTGGCGGCGCGGAGACCCGGCCGTCGGCGCGGAGACCCGGGTGGCGGCGCGGAGACCCGGGTGGCGGCGCGGAGACCCGGGTGGCGGCGCGAAAGCGCAAAGCAGAAGTTCGCTGGTGGCAGTGTGGGGCCGCCTCCGAAGCGGGTGTTTGTCACTTAACTTCCTGGGTATTTTAACAAATTGGAGTATGGAAATAATTGCCAGTATCGTGGGCAAATTTTCAAGACAGTGCTTTCTTTGGAAACATGTGTATTTGATTTTTAAATATAAAATTTATCTTCATTGTAAAGAAATAAGATATTGTGGAGATGCAGGAAGAACATACATACTGCCTCTAAACTTGATGTTACTTTTCCTGTCTTTTGTTAATGCAGAGATGCATATTTTTTTTAAAAGACGACTTTTTTTAAAAAAAACTACTTTTTTAAAAATTAGATTTTTTATAGCATTTAGTCTTAAAAGAATATATATATATATATATATATATATATATATGATTGTTGTAGGGCGTTGAGAAAATGAGGATGAGGATGAGCTCAAAGAAGAAAATTCAAAACATCCTTAATTCTTCCTCTATCCAGAGAGAACCCATGATAAAATGCTGGTGGTAATTCTCAGAGATTAAAAAAAATACTGAAAAATATATATGATGGACAGGCAAAAATAAACATGCATTTTAACAGCTTTATAGAGGTATAATTGACATAAGATAAACTTCAGATACTTAAAGTATGTAATTTGATAGGGCTCGACATTTGTATACATCTGCAAAACCATCACCATAATCAAGATATGATCATATTCATTTTTCTGCAAAGTTTCCTCATGCCCCTTTGTACTTCGTGATCCCTTGCTTCTGTCTGTTTCTGACCCATCCCAGGCAACCACTGATCAGCATTTCTCACCATATAGATTAGTTTGCATTTTCTAAAATTTCGTATAATAGAATCAACAATATATGTTCTTTTTTGCCTGCTTTCTTTCACTCAGCATAATTTTGAGATCCATCTATGTTATAGGTTGTATCAATAGTACCTTTTATTGGTTAGGGTTAGGCTTAGGGTTAGTATTTAATTATATGGATATATCAATTTGTTTATCCTTTCATCTGATAATGAACGTTTTGGCTGTTTATAGTTTTTTTTGAGACAGAATCTCGCTCTGTTACCCAGGCTAGAGTGTGGCCACTTCAGCCTAGCTCACAGCAGCCTCAAACTCCTGGGCTCAAGTGACCCTCTTGCCTCAGCATCCTGAGTAGCTGGGACTATAGGTGTGTGCCACCATGCCCAGCTTATTTTTTTCAATTTTTAGTAGAGATGGGGTCTCACTCTTGCTCAGGCTGGTTTTGAATTCCTGACCTCAAGCAATCCTCCTACCTAAGACTCTCAGAGTGCTAGGATTACAGGCGTGGACCACCGCGCCCAGCTTGTTCATAGTTTTTGACTATTAAAGCTGTTATGGGCATTCCTGTACAAGTCATTATATGGTCAGATGCTCTCATCTCTTTTGGGTAAATACCTTGTGGAATGGCTGGATTGTATAACTATGTATTTAATTCTTAAAGAAACTTCCAAACTGTTTTCCAAAGTGATTGTATCATTTTACATTCCTATCAGCAGTATGTGTGACTCTAAGTTCCTCCACATCTTTGCTTACATTTGGCATTGTCAGTTATTTAATTTTAATTTAAAATTAAAAAGTTTAATTTAAAATATTCTAATGCATGTGTACTGGTGTTTCATTGTGTTTTTAATTTGCATCTCCATAATGATTAATGATGCTGAGTATATTTTCACTTGCTTTTTGCCAATCATAGATTTTTGGTGAATTGTATGTTCAAATCTTTTGCCCATTTATATATTGAGCCATTTTTTAAAATAGTTGTTTGATTTCTTATGGTTATTATCTGGGTTTTTGATATTAGTACTACTTCTATTCAGGTCTTCGTTATGTGATCTATATATTACTTTATATTACTTTCCTTTTTTCATTGCACAAGTCAGATTGTCTTTCTAGGTTAGTTTCCTCAGTTGTAAATTTAGGATACTGCTTACCTCTATGGGTGGTTGAAAGAATCAAATAAGAGAATGTATACAGAGTACTTAAATCACGGTGCTTGACATGGAATAAGCACTCAAAATAGTTAATAGTTTTTTGGGGATAATTTCCATTTAATGATTCAAAATCAGTCATTTTATATTATTCAGTAAACATTATTATTATTGAATATGAAAGACTTACACAGGCTACAAAGAATATTTACATGTATTATATTGTTGCTATCATGTCTGAGTAGTGAGGTTCAAATCCTTTTATTATATGGGAATGTCAAACTTGCAGTTTTGTAGTAGGTTCCCTGTTCTCAAGTGAGCTTCTTAAAGTGTACCATATATAAAAGGTGATGCTTACGATTTAGTTGTCCTTACACTCTGCTCTTAGAATGTGAGTGATATTCACCAGGCAATTTCTCACAAATTTTACTTCTCTAATACCATCTTTGCTTTTATTTTACCTAAATTTTTGCTATCTTTGAAATGTAGGCCCCTAAACAGAGGTTATGAAAATGATTGTTTAGAGTGGTATTAAATGCTGACTGCTGCTACTAGTGTTTTAGGAAAATTGATGTCCTTCATATAAATGTTTATCCCCAAAGTAATAAAATGCATAGATATAAAACAAATGCAATACATGAAATGTAATGCAAAACAATGCCATAAAACACAATACACATTTAAATATCCCACTTTAATCTGTCAAAATATTTCTTTTTCCCATTATAAAGTTTGTGTTTTATAATTTGCTAGACTTTGAAAACGCAAAGATGTAGTAGGTGTTATGTTTATCTTATTGGCATTTTGATTTCTAGTATTCATAGTAAATTTAATGTTCTAACACAATACAAACCTAGACCATTGTCCCCTGCTCTTCACAACTCATTTCTTTCTTAGTTTTAATGGCTTCTCTTTCTTGAACACCCCTCTCTCTAAGCTTTCATGGTTCTCCTGAATTCTCTCTACTGCTTCACTTTCCTTCCCTCTAATCTAGAGCTCATCTTTCCAACCTTTGACATTTCACTCCCTAATGAAATCCATCTCATCTTCTAAGCTCTCATCAAATATATTACCTTCTCTGTAAGGTCTTATATAACACCATTCAGAATTAATCACTTTTTTTTTTTTTTTGGTGTTAAAGTACTTTGCTTATATCAAGAGCATATCATGTTATAATTCCTTCTATATATGTGTGTAAATGTCTGTGTGTATGTATATGTATGTCCTTAAGGGCAGAGCCTACTATTTTACTCATTTTTAAATCACTAGGCCTAGCCCAGTGCTTGACACATATTAAAAAATAAACACACAATAAAGCTTTGCAAATGCCAAAATGAATTGGGATAGAAATTCTTATTTTATATAGTGTATCAGATTAGCCAAATATAATTTTATAAAATATATTAAGAGATGTCTTCACTTTAAATTATTTGAGGTTGTGCAGAAAATCTCCGTGCTTTGGTGGTTTTAGTCTCTAAAGGACTGACAATATTCACTCTTTTCTCCTTTATGGACACATTAAACAATAATTTATTATATATGTAAAAATGCTTTTCCAATAGGAAATTAAAGAACTATATGAATATGGATTGCTTTTATTAAGCCATGTTTTGATTTATGCAATATATAGATCATATTTTATTGCTTTCTTTAAAGAACTTTTTTTTTTTTTTTTTTTGAGACAGAGTCTTACTCTGTTGCCCAGACTAGAGTGCCGTGGCATCAGCCTAGTTCATAGCAACCTCAAACTCCTGGGCTAGAGCAATCCTTCTGCCTCAGTCTCCCAAGTAGCTGGGACTATAGGTATGCACCACCATGCCCAGCTAATTTTTTCTATATATGTTTAGTTTTCTGGCTAATTTCTTCCTGTTTTTAGTAGAGACAGGGTCTCACTCTTGCTCAGGCTGGTCTTGAACCCCTGACCTCCAGCGATCCTCCCATCTGGGCTTCCCAGAGTGCTAGAATTACAGGCGTGAGCCACCATGCCCAGCCTAAAGAACTTGATTTTAGTAACTGTACCCCTTTGTATTTACACATGTGATGAAGACATTTTTCTCCTTTTCTCATTTCTTTTCATTGTTTTTACATAACAAGGTCAGTCACATAAGTAACCCTTCATTTTCACTACTGATTCAGGGCCCTTCTAAAATTACTTGCTGTCAGAAACAATATGATGAAGGAAGAATGGAGATAAATCTATTAATGGCTATAGATTATGGACTTGCTGTTAAAGGAGTCTTTGAGGGTTTTGACTAGAGAACAATGGAGAGTTTTGCCTTGGGGCATGAAAAGGCTTGTAACTTATGTATTGCTCCCCTGAGTGTTATTACTAGGAAAGCTCTCAGAATTCAAAAGGGAGTCATGGACTCAGTAATAGAGTACATTTTTGCCTTATTCTGGGATCCACTAAAAACTTGGAAACCCTTTAGGTCACCTGACAAATGAATTAGAATCAAACTTCCAAGTGCAGTACATGCTGCCTCTAAAACCACAAGAAGTCCAGCAAATTCTGTTTTATTCATTCATTTCATTCATCTAGTGTTGGAGGCACAAGGTGCAGTAACTCTTTCTATACCTTGCAAGAGATGTTGGCATGCCTTAAACTGTTGGACTCCTAAAACTTTGCCAATATTCTAGTCCCTGGTTACTTCCCACCTTCTTAGTTGACTATCCAGAGTACCATTTTTACTCATCAGATTATGAGTTATGGCAGCATTAACTCAGTGCCATAATTCCAACATGATGTTCTGTGATGAGCCAGGTGTCTTTGGATTTGTTGTGACAGCAGGCAAATTAGCACATCTCTGGAGCAAGACTGTGAATTATACACTGCTGCGTGTCCTAGGTGAATGTGAACTGCCTCAGATGCTTCTTCTTGATGGATAGTGAAAATAATATATGTGCCCAGATCAAAATCCACATACCACTTGGTCTGTTTCAGTAAAGATGCTATACTCAGAATTTATAGTTGGGCTTACTGCTTGGATAAGTACACTAAGCTTCACAATAATTCATTTGGTCTTTGCAGAGTTTAGATTGGTTAATTGAGATAGAGTGTGGACCAATGACCCTACCTCGTTTCAGTCTTTGTGGGTGAAACTAAACTCTGCCATTCCATGAATAAATTCCATGTGGTATTTATTGGTTTCAAGAAATTTGATGGATGGGAAATTTCAGGGGCTTCCTCTTGACCTTTCTATGGTGGTTCTTACTTCTTATGTGAAAGAATCAATGTGAGGGTCCTGGGACCTGCTAAGTATGCCCATTCCAATTATGGATTCAGAAACTGAGATAGTGACAACTGGATAGGTCCATGGATGCACTGCTTCCACAAGGGATAACCCTGGGGCCAGGATGTCATTTGTCACATGATTTCCATATACTTATACATCAACTGGATTGTATATCCAACACTCCTCAAAGATTTGGGTATTTTTCTTTTTTCAGTGTATGATTACTGAAACAAATGTCCATAGGCCATTTCGGGAAAGGAAAGGGTGAATTATAACTTTATATACTTGCCATGGAGTGAAAGAGTCTTTCTCCAAAGAAATACAATTTCTTTTTTAAATTAATCCATCTGTGTATAAGAACTGGTGCATGTCTGGAAACTGGACAACTGGTTATAATTTTTCCATTGAGACATCTGACATCTACTCTGGATCATTTTTTATTATATCATCTATATAATGCTGGCTGCTCATTTGTCTTGCCCCTAGTAACACCATGGTCAATAGACATTACCACAGGTGTCTGCAGGTCACTGCCTCTGGTTGCCATTGATCTTGTGGCTATTGTAAGTTCACCTTACTGCTAGTAATTGAGTGTGTTATTTGGCCTTGCTATTCTGGAATCTTGCCATGTTCATTGGTGCTAGGTAACCCGGTTCTGTGTTTATGACAGCACCCCTGATAGCCTGTCCTATACTACTATCTTCTGAATACTGTTGGTGATGACTTCACCACCACATTCTTTTTTGCCTTGTCTAAATGGTGGCCTTCCAAGGAATATGGTCATCTGGTGGATTCTTGGGTCTTATACAAATAGATCCATTCTAGCATGCTCATTTTCTGATCTTGACCTCTCCCTCAATTCTACACTGGCAATTCTGCTATTTCTGTTACTATATTATTTAACACAGAGTATCAGTTTTTTTTAAGATATTAATGAGTCATCACAGCAGTGTATTAATATTTTCCCCAAGACCTCTTGTCAGGGCATTAAACCTCATTAAACCTCACTCATGTCATTAAACCTCACTCATGACAAAAGTGCCCCCATATCAACAAAAACCCTACCTTACTCAACTTTATACTCCAACTCCTGTCCACCCCAAATTATTCTCTCCAAGTTCATGCCAATGTATATTACCCAGGTTTGGTAGCTCTGTCTGAGTATAAATCCTCTATTTCAGAGGTCAGCATTTCTCTACTTGGGCCACACTGAGACTTGAGCCTAATTACTAATATAGGGAGGCTCTGCATTGAATAGTACACCCCCAAAATTCATGCCTATCCAGAAAAAAATGTGACCTTATTTGAAAATAGAACCTTTGCAGAAGTAATCAAGTTAAAATGAGATCATTCTGGGTTAGGGTGTGTACTAATTCAGTGGCTGATGTTCTTAGAAAAAGAGGGAAATTTAGAGACACATAGACACACAGGGGAGAAGGCCAAGTGAAGCCAGAAGCATAAATTAGAGTCATGCATCGACAAGCCAAGGAACACCAAAGATTGCCAGTAACCACCAGAAGCTAGTAGAGGCAAGGAAGGAGACTTCCACAGAGTCTTCAGGGGGAATATTATCCTGCTGGTATATTGATTTTGAATTTTCAGCATCCATAACTGTGAGAGAATAAATTTCTGTTGATTTAAGCCACCCAGTTTGTTATACTTTGTTATGACAACCATAGGAAACTAATACAAGGGATGAGAAGGAGAGATATGGGTGAATTTTGGGGGAGGCAAGCATTGTCCTTCTGGGCACCTGCCTCTTTTGGTGGCTTTGCTTAGTCTCTAGACCTGGTGGAGTGGGGCATGCTTCTCTCTTCCAGCAAGAGGCAGTGGGCCACTTCTGCAAGCCAAGAAGTTTCCTGGAAAATCTGGAAGATGAATGAACTTGAGTGCATTTTACCCAAATGTCCTCGTCCCAAGTCTCAATCTCTTTCTATTAAGGTCCTGATTTTAGTGAAAGCTAGAAATTCAGCCTTCATGGAAATTCTTCTGCTATTACAAACTAGTCCTGGATCTTGCATTTGCCCAGGCTTCTCTCAGACTTCAGGACATGGATTTGCAAACTTTTCCTGTAAAAGAACAAATAATAAATAATTTATGCTGTGTGGGCCATACAGTCTCTGTTGCAAATATTCAACTCTGCTGTTTTAACATGAAAACATCCATGACTATATGTAAATGAATAAGCATGGTTGTGTTCTAATAAGTTTTTCTTATTTAATAAATTTTATTGTATATAGTTGAGGTTTATACTATGATGCTATGGGATGCACATAGATAGTAAATGTTTACTATAGTGGAGTTTAACAGATTAACATATTATCTCACATATTTACTTTTTTTGTGATAAGATACAATTTTACTTAGTCCTCATGTTGTATATTAGATCTCTAGACTTCCACATCTTCCATGTCTGCTACTATGTATCTTTTGATCTACATTTCTCTGTTTCTCCCATCATCCTGACTTCCTGCCCCATGGTAACCACTGTTTTATTCTCTACTTCTGTATATTTGACCATTTATTTCTTTAGATTTCACATATAAGTGAGATCACACAATATTTTTCTTTTTGTGCCTGGCTTATTTCATTTAGCATTTACAAAAAGAATAATGGATCAGATTTGGTCCAATGTCTGGAGTTTGCTGATGCCTGCTGTAAGACACGAAAGCCTCTTTAAATTCCTACATGGAGTATTTCTGATGTTCTTGCTACCGAGCAATCAATGGGCTTGCTATTCAAGGTGCATAGAAGCCAATACCATGGCACTGGCCTTTGAGAACAGAAAAGCTTAATTGCAAGTCAAATGGCAAGGAGACAGGAGGAAATGTTCAAATCTGTTTTCCCCAGCTGAGTGCTGGATTAGACTTTATAAACATAGGATAATGAGGTGTTATCTTATTGGACCATGCCCTGGGGTAATGCCAGGGCTCAATTTTATTGGTTCCTGGAATCTGCCACGCAGTGTCCACTTCTTAATTTAGTCCCTGCTCCTTGGTCCCACCACTTAAATCCAACCTTGGTTGCATACTTGCTTCATCTGGGCATGCTCAGGTTACATGACCTTTAACCTGGGGGTCCATGGCAACTGAAAAGCAACTCACAACCTTCTTAGATGAAAGTTGAGGTAGATACATCTGGTGTGGTTACATTCTTACCACTTAGCCAGAAATTAATTCTATCAAAGCTTGTCACTTTCCTTTTTAAACACATCAGTAGTGATCAGTAAAAACCAATCAATTCCACATTTTCCTTATTGCCCTAAATCAAGAGACATACTGTACAACCAGGGGCATCTCCTTCCATTTCCCTCTGTCCCAATTACATAGGTGACAATTCTAGTAATTGTAATGCTACAGCATTCCAGAGTTCTTCACCAGTGTTGTAAAATGTAGGGATAGGGTTCTTATTATTATTTGGTCAGCATGTGATCCAGTTTCTGAATTTCACCTTAAATTTGTTTTTTAGCCACACTTCCAATAAAACCCTTTAGGTTGGATTCCTAAGCAAATATTGAGGAAAGGACTCATATGCAAGTGATTTATTAAGAAAATTCTGCCAGGGGAAACCAATAAAAAACTAGAGAAAGCAGAAAAGGGGAAATAATAAAAGGATTTGATTTCAGCAAAATCCAGTGCAGATAAGGCCAGCTTATTGTACAACCTGTGCAATCACAAAGGGTCCTCACTTGGAAGGGCCCTATGCTTTGTTTAATGCTCTACTGCAGATGTCTTGAAATTCTTAATAACTTCATCTTTGAATTTGCATTTTGTAAGTGAAGTCTGATGGGACAATGGAGCATGCACGTGAGCTTAGGAGACATGCAATTTGTGTATTTGTCATTCCTCGCCTTCCCATTCACATACAGCATTTGCAATGGCCCATGAGCATGGAATTTTGGTGAACCAACAATGATGAAAGTTTAATAAGACTCAGAGCAGGCACAAGATTAGCGTACTTGTGTAGAGACTATGAATGAGTACATGGGCATGTCAACAGGTCCAAGAGGCTGCACTTTCCCTTCAAAACAGAACTTACTTGGAATGCAGAAAAATGTCAGTGGCATCCTAAGGTATACGAGCAGACAAGGAGACTTACCAAGTCTTTTTTTCCTAGTGTGATTTCCCTGTGTTAGTAACCACTATTGCTAAAAATGCAGGCATAAAAGGAAAGGGGGGGGAATAAAGAAGCCCATAGTTCATTTTCCTTCATTCTTACCTTATCAGTAAACCAAAGATAGAGTGTTGGTAGAATGTGATCCTATGAAGAAATGAAACAAAAACACTCTGGTTACTTTTGTGTAATGTTCCCACTGTTTTGGTAAGAATGAAATACATGTGCATGTATTTCATGCAAGCTACAAAATACAAATTGTGTAATTATAGTGATTCTGCATATGAGTCAATTACTCTTATGTTGATATTTAAAACAGGCATTACACAATCTATAAACATGAATGGTAAAATTCAGGCTTATAATTTAAAATTTTCAGGTTTCTTTTTTTTTCTTAGAATGATATTCAATAGCAAATAAAAACACCATGACAAGCCAAGAGAAATCATAGAAGAAAATAAGATATTTTATATTTTAGTAATTTTTAATAGCACTTTGTTTCTGCTTTTTGAAGAAGTCACATATTTTCATTTTGGTCTTGGCCCCGCATGTAGATTAACTTCAGTTGACTCCCACAGGGACAATTGGGAGCGTAGAAATGCCTCAAATATTGTCTTGAGAAGGAGCAAGGGAGCAGGGCTTTCATACTCCAGCACCGGCCAGTCATCTTCTAAGGGCTACTCTAGGAAGATGTAGACATCTATCTCTCTGCTTGTCTGCATGCCGTGACAAAGCCGCCCCTGTAGTCTGAGGGCTGACACCCTAATAACGTTACAACTTCACTTGTTAGAAGCAGCACACAGAGAAGAGAGGGAAAGGGCACACAAATGATAACAGTTTTCCAGGAGGATCTTGGGCAGAATACCAACGCCTACTAAATTGTTGCCTAGCTTAATGTTTCGTTGTCATCAGGCAAGATCCAGCAGAAAACAGATGAAGCACATAAATTAGAACAATTCTAGAAAGGTTTACTAAGAAGATTATATACACATGTGTGGGAAGGGAATCCGGAAGAGATAGTTCAGAGCCCTGGAGCTAATCTCAAGGGAAGGGGGGTTACTAGGTGAAAGTAACTATTCAGAGAGAACCACCTCGAAAGGAGCAGAGGTATCTTGCCAAGAGATAGAGCCAACCGTAAGAAACCTTGAAAGGAAGAATTCAGGAGTGTAAATACCCCGGACTCATTCTCTTCCTTCCCTTGGATCTCTTGTTAGGGCTAACAAGAAGCCAGAACGTAGGGAATCCATTGTTGTAGTGAGTTCAGACCAGCCCCTGGGGAAGAGAGCAGGACAGGGGAGGTTAGAGAGTGGATTTGTAGGGTCAAAGGTAAGATATTAGACTCTCTGATGCTCTCCCAACCTATTTTCCATAGAGTGTCCCCAGATAACATTCTAAAAATGTAAATATGATTAAATCACCCCCTTCCTTTAAACCTTTTAGTGGTTCTATATTAAACTATAGCCCTGCAAAATATATTCTCTTTTGCTTATTTGTGGCTACTCTCTTGCTAATTCCAGCATCATTTCGTTTCCCCACCCCCAGTCCCAATATGCTCCAGTCATTATGAACTTCCTTTAAGAGACTAGAATGTACCATTTGTCCATTTCCCACAGGAAATGGACTTCTATATGTTGTGTCCACTACCCGGATCACTGTTCCACCCAGAACTAATCACAGGGGAGTGTGAGCAGGGGATTGACCAATCTTTGCCCTTGTGTATGAGTTATGACCACTGGTTAATTGTCTAGCTCTGGTAAAACGTGGAGCATATTTTCAGCCAATCTTGCTTATTGAAAAATTACCCCTAGATGACAAATTAACATTGTGTTTCCCTGAATGTGGTGACTCTTGTTCCTGGGGCAGGTTCTCTGTGGGGTTTTTGGACACTATGGAATTGTTTCAAAGCATATTGGCTCTTGTGGGATATGAAGCTTTTTAGCTAGGGGATCACCCGTACTTATTTTATGTGGATCTTGTTTCTTGGCATCTGAGTTGTTACATGGGAAGAAAATGGCTTCTGGAGGGCTGTGTGAATTGCTGTGTGAGATACTGCTAAGTCCACGTTGACGAGGAATGCTTGATACTGTGCTGCCAGGAAGCTACAGTTCCCGTTTTGTGCCCTTCCGAGTAGTATGGCGCTAGTCTCATGAGTATGAATTTTTAGTTGAACTCTAAAGACCCTTTGGTAGCTGCTAAAGAGAATCAACAAATTAAAATAGATTTATCCTCTGACAGCTCCCCTGCTGCTCGTGCTTTCTCACATCTGTGGCTACCTATCTTCTCTCCTTTTGCATCTTTCTCTGCTGGCTAAATTCCATGGTTCTTTTGATCATAGATGGTTCTTAGAAGCCTTTATTTCCCTACAGGGCATCTACAACTCCTTGTACTTATCCTGTCGTGACACTGAATTATAACAGCTATTTACTTTTTTACCCTACTACATTGAAAGACTCTGGTTGTTAGGGAAATGCCCATCTTTCTCGGTCTTGTGTATATAGCATTTAGCATGGTACCTGACTCAACGCAGTCAATAAATCCATTAATGAAATAAATTGTGGACTAAAATTCCATCAAGTCCCTGAACTTTCTTGGTTCTAAATTGTACTTTAGGAGCAAAGTTGAGGGGAATTATAGTTTGTTTAATGAGTTAGTTATAGTTCATGTAATGGCTTATTTTTGTCTAGCTTTATTTCCAGTGGAGGCTAGTGACTATATATTAATATTGAGCCTTACATACTTTAAGATGGAATAAACATGCATCTTCAACTCTGCTCAGTTCAATTAAATTCAATTAAAAAATTATGTATGAGCCCCTGATGCTAGAAGAGTAGGAAGCAAATAATACTGTGAAAGATTCAAAGAAACTTGGGTTTTAGGGCCTCTGTGGATTCATGGCAAAGTGGTAGACCACATTTAATCATAAAAAGTCAAATGTATTCGCGTCTCAAACCAAGTACAGGAGAAGAGTTCATGGCTAGCTTGTAGAGAAGGTATGATCTTAAAAGAGATTGAGGGATGGATTCTGTGCAGACGAAATAGCAAATGTGAGAGATTGAGCTTACATTTGGAGCAGAAAAAGTGAAAACAAAACTTCTGTGGTGATTTGTTCCTCTATGGACAATACACACATTGCACCACAGAAGAGAATGGATTTAAAGTTGGGCCAGGGTTTTAAGTTTTCCTAGCTCTAAAGAATTTAATAGTGTGTATGTTCTTGCTTGCCGTAATATGATGCAGTTTGACATCTTCTGGAATGATAAAGTTCATAAAACATGCATGTACTGGCCTTTATGTATGCTAGGAGTAGCTATTTTAAATGCTAGAACTCTACAAGGATGCTACGTCCACCAAAGATATTGTTTGCCATTATTACTCAAGTTACGCAACACAGGGCTCTTTCAGCTCATGGATCAGACCTAGATAAACTGGTGGTGATTGATGACTATGAGTGTATTCTTTGTAATCCCTTCTGCTTGTTTTTTCTTAGCTCTTTCAATGTTGGCTCACAAGTAAACATGTTTGAAAGTATTTTTTTGTTGTTGTTGTTCTCAAAAGGCCTAAGAAAATACAGATTTTATGTCATTAAAATGTTTTTTGATAATGATTAATTATTTAATTCTACTATTTTGACCAATTTCTATAATTTAAATCAGGATGGAGTGATACAGCATTTAAACATATGTTCCAGACCTAGTCCAGTGATCATGATAAAAAAGGTGACAGTCACTGAGTGCCCCTGTATGGTAAGTACAGTACAAAGCACGCTAAGAGCATTCCCTCACTGAATCGTCACATTAACTGTGCACAGTAGGAACATGTACCCATTTTTACTCTTTAAAAATTATTCAGAATATATACACATTTATCTCCAGCTTTACATAATCTGAATGGATCTAGGAAAAATGGTTTCTAATAATTCCATCTTCAATCAAAATGGGAGAAATATTTTAAATGTTGAATAACATGACAATGCTATCTTTATTGACAACTATTATAGCAGAGAATTTTAGAACCAGAAAGGACTGTCGAGTGTGTCTATTTCATTTCTCTTACTTTACAAATGACGAGGCTATGTGTTAGAAGGTATTGGCAGAGTTACATATTTTGATAGTAAAAAGCTTGCCTTAGAGCAGTTTTCTTTCAATATACTATAGTCACCTGTTAAATAATATATTTTCCCCAATAATGATTGCTATATAAAAAGCAGTAAAACCAACAGACAGTAGTTATCACTCAGTGACAAAGGAAGGATGATTTTCATCTGTATTAGAATCAAACAGAATAAAAACTTATTTTCAATAAGGAGTTGCTTATCACCAGAGGCTCCTTAATTGAAACTTGAGATGACTATGTAGAATTTATTGCTGTAGGAAAAAATGAAAATCAATTTTATTTATTCAAGGTGTTTACAAAAGTAAGTTCAATTTTACAATAGTCAACTACTCAGTTAAGCATAATAGAGTCTGCTAACATCATTGAGCGACTACCATATCTTGGAATATTGTAAGAATCCTATGGGAATCTACAAAAAAAGAGAAAATACTCATCTTGTTCTAAATAATCTCCTATAAAACCCTATAAGTTAATAATCCTACTTTGAGGAATTTATCTTATGGAAAAAATGCAGCAGAGAAACAGTACATAAACTTTTAACTTCATTGCAGTGTTGTATATAAAAATGAAAAACTGAAAGTAAACTGCTAATGGAGCATTGATAAATTTTAGAAGGATTTAATAAATCCTTTATTAAGGATTTGTTCTATAAAATTTGGATTCAGTCAAAAGGCTACACTCAAGGATCCAGAAGGCCACGGGTGGCCCTAAGCCTGCGGAGGGACTTGTGAAGAGGTCAGATAATCACAGATAGGGAAAGAAATCTCTAAACACAAACTAGTGATTTTGGTCTAGTCATCTCTCTGTGGAGAGCAACCGCCATGTTGGCACAGTGGGAGAACTGTAGGAGTGGTGATAAGAAATAACAGTTTGTAGAGATCAAGAGATAAATTGAGATGGCAATGTAGGTTAGGGCATATTAGGAGAGAATTAAGGTTGAATAAGTTGTGTGAACGATTATTAACAGGTATGCTTTCTGGGAGGGGAAATGGTAATTTGTGCTAACTAGAATTTAGGGCTGTCATAGGGTCACAGTTGTTGCAGTTGTTTTGATAAAAAAACACATTTTTAAAAAATGCTATTCATATTTTATTAGCATATACTACCAGCAATATTATCTATTAACCTTACTAACTTGGTCCACCTAGATATGACTTATAAATATAATGAGGAGAATATAAAATTTAATTACATCTTTTTTTGAGGTAAAAATAATACAAATTTCAGTTCAAAAGCCTTTACAATAATTTCTTGTTGCCTTTGAGCATGAATAAATTTCTGTCCAAAAATCTACAATGAATTTTAATAAATAAGAGTTTTTTGGTTCATTTAATTATAAGCCCAAAGCTAAATTGTGAATGTATCTTCATGATACAGAAAAATAGTGTTACTAAGTTTCTCACTCACCAAATTGATGACATACATTCATGCATGCCTACTAGAAACAAACCAAAATAAGTGAAATGTGGAGATATTTTAGAATAATGTGTGCAGGACACTTATAAAACTATTGCTTATCACCCAATAATGGTTTACATAAATATAAAAATTAGTCATTTTTACCTATTTTTTTAAAATCTCACTTTCCCCTTTTTCCTTCTGCATGAAGTGGGATTTTATTGCTTTGCTTTTAGTAAGTATCCACAAGGTACGTGACATTCACAGTTTAAGGTCCCTATCCATAGGGCATTTTTAACCCAATCCAGAAAATAGATGGCTGGAGCAAGCATGTTATAAAGTATGTTGTAAAGGTATTCTTCTCTTGCTTTCTCTAGCAGATAAAGTCATTCCCTGGGACCAAACCAAGTACAAAGATGGCCAGAATTTCACTGTTGTAGAATTCATAGTTATTCACATTTTTTGTCTTTGAAATTCTCTGGACTATTCTCCCTGATCTCTGGATTTCTTCTTGAAATCTCCTAGACCTTAGTCTTCTCAAGTTAACTATTTGGATTGTATGAATTTATCTTAGCCCATTTTGTGTTGTTATAACAGAATACCTCAGTCTAGGTAATTTATAATGGACAGAAATTTTTTGATCCACAGTTCTAGAGGCTGAGAAATCCAATGTCAAGGTGCCAGCATCTGGCAAGGGGCTTCTTGCTGCTCCATAACAGGCAGAAGGCATCAAATGATGGAAGGGCAAAGACAGAGAGGGAGAGAGAGAGAGCAGGAGCAAGAGGGGGCAAATCTGCTCCCACAATAACAGCATTAGTGCTAAACACCTTGCAATGGTCGTACCTCCCAACACTGTTGTCATGGCAATTAAATTTCAATATGAGTTTTGGAGGGGACAAACATTGGAAATATAGTAGGGTTGCTTATATTGAAAAGCTTGGTTGGTGACCTGTGTTGCTTCCCAATTGATTATGCTATCTCAACACCTGAAACCAGATTGCCACCTATAGCTATGCAGTTTGTGCTGTTTGCACAAGTGGACACAAGTGAAGGGTGTACAGATTGCCAAAATCCTGCCAGTACTTCCTATTTAGTCTGTGTCCACCAAATAAAGAGATGCCCATAATACGCAGCACTGCTCACATGCAAATTTGGGCCCAAAGGTGTTGCCATTATTTAATTTGCACAAAGGTGCTCTATGACCTAGTAGCAGTCCTTTTAAATATGGTACTTTTTCTCATTGCCAGGGCAAGCTAACTTCTTCTGTGTTCATAAAGATCTTGAAAAAGACTTTGTTTTCACGTGAAGGAAGCACCTCCAGAAAAAAAGCTAGCTATATTGTTTCAAATTTAGACCTGATGAATTCACATAAAGGCTATTTGTCTAGGAGGGATTAAAATATAGATTTATGTTTGTTTGTTGGCAATTAAATATTTTTAGCTTATGAAGTGAACTTGAATTTTTAAGTGAAACTTACTTCTTAGCACTCATTATTTTGCCTTTAAATTGTTTAACTTGTAAATCTTAGCAGTTTGATGCATATACATTTATACAAGCGCCCTTTATATTTTGGCAATGGTACATTTCAACACTACTTTAAATGAAAAGCTGTTTATTCTTCACAGCATGTATGAGCCTGATTCTACAATGTGTGCATGCGTGTATGGGTGTGTGTGTAAGCATTTTTATGAGCAATTCTTATGTGAACTCACATTATCATTTATGAAAAACCTCTAAATTGGTAATAAAATATGCTACTTAAATAATGAAGGCAGTTAGGGAAATAAAGTTACTTCTATGTATTTAAAATTATCTAATTTACAGCATTCTCAGGATGCCCTTTATGTGATTGCTAGACATATTTTTAAATGGCATTCTTGCAAATGGTGAATCATTTTGACAGTACTCTCTGGAAAGCCTTGAGAAGACTTTACTGCTATGAAGTTTGATTTTTTTCAGATATGCATGATCATTTGTGTCTTGTCTTTTGTCATATGCAACAGTTTCAATTTAGGGCCAACTGCAGGCAAGAGCTAGGTCAGGGAGACAAATGCTTTGAAAGGATTTAGTCCTTCAACCGTGGCATCCTCTGAAATACCCACAAGTCTCAGGATTGGCCTGACTCCACCTTATTTAAACAAATAATGAATGGTAGAGAGCCAATGTGATTCTGATGATCTGATACCGTTATCTCTGTTCTAAGAAAGGGAGCTACAAATGTAATAGTCTGATACAGAATGTATATAAAAAAATCCTTTAGAAAACTGGGAAGGGACAGAAGTGGTGACTCATTATTGAAACTTAAATTTAATCTTTGATGATGCTTATATAAAGAATTATATGAATGGTTTGAAGCAAAACTTGAATAAAATTTTTACTTTGGGAAAAAATGAATTGAGTGGTGGCTATATGTGTAGCAGCTATAGTTAAATGCAGGTATGGGTGTTAAACCTATTTTTGATTGATACTGTTTTCCTCTTTTTTATTTTTAAAAACCCAAGGAAATGATACATATGGAATGAATCAAGGCTTCCAAGTCTTTTACATTTTTTTTCTGTTTCTGTTCAATCATTTAAATCCCTTCAGCTGAACCAGAAAAATATTCTTGGCAAACTAAAAAAGAAGTCCATCTTCACATTTGATTTGTGGTCTAAACTTGAGTTTATTAATACTGTACCAGAGAATTTCATAATCTTATTTCCAAAAAAATGTAATGGCATTTAACAATTACTTGATAATTAGAAATTATGCTTGGAGGTGATTTTAAATAGTGGAAAAAGTTCAAATTTGTTTCTTACAATGTCAAAAACAGCCCTCCCTGGAACACATACTTACTTTATGTGGAAGAATACATTGCATTTAAATATGGTTATTGGAGCCTTTAGTCCAGTAGGTGCAAGTAACTGAATTAGCCAGCTATCACACTGATACAGGTTTTTTTGTTTTGTTTTGTTTGTTTGAGACAGAATCTCACTCTGTCACCCAGACTGGAGTGCATTGGTGTGATCATAACTCAATGCAACCTCTAACTCTGGGTTCAAGTGACCCTCCCACCTCAGCCTCACGAGTAGCTGGGACTACAGGTGTGTACCATCACATCCAGTTAATTTAAATGTTTTTTGTAGAGATGAGATCTTGCTCTGTTGCTTGCCTAGGATGGCCTTGAACTCCTGGGCTCAAGTGATTGTCCCAACTTGGCCTCCCAAAGCACTGGGATTACGAGTGTGAGCCATCACACCAAGTCTGATTTACAATATTTGGATCAAGTATCATGTATAAGACATACTGCTGATTAAGTAGAACTGTCTATTTCTAAGACAGTGACAATACACTAAATGAAAGGCAGCCTCCCCCTTCACCCCAGACCCCTACCTCCCGGCATTCACACCCTTGTGTAATGCCTTTCCCTTGAGTGTGAGCTGGACTTACTGACTTGTTAATGAATAGAAGATGGCAAACATTATGCAATGCCACTTATATGATAGGTGAAAAAGACTATGGCTTCCATTTTGGGTGTTTTCATGCTCTGTCTTAGATTATTTATTCTGGGGGAAACCAGTTGTTATGCTGTGAGGCAGACCTGTGGAGACGGTTAAGTGAGTGAACTTGAATGTAGGTCTTCTGAGGCCGGCCAACTGCCACACGATTTACCTAGGAGTGCATTCCCACCCTCCCACTCCCGTCCAGTCTAATGACAATACAGCTCCAGGTAACAGTGTGACTGCAATTTCATGAAAGATTCTGAGTTAGGGGCACCAAGCCAAGCTACACCTACAGATATTGGGAGATAATAAGGGTTATTTTCAGCTGCTAATTTTGTTATGCAGTGATAGATAACTAATACATCATATTTATTAATCTATTAACTGGTATTAGCTCCTTAAACCATGAGTAATTTTCTTATTTTAGTTGGTATAATTTTCAAATGTTTTCTAACTAAAACAATATGAATTGGATAATGTAGATCTCTAATACATAGCATTTGAATTTATGTTACATGTTATTGGCATTTTTAGGGAAAATTATATTTTTAAAAGGGTAGGAAAGTCTTGTATTTTATAAAGTATATTTGATTTTTCTTGTCCTCATAACTTGCCTCAATAGATCCATGCATATTATTTTAAGGATAAATAAATAAGATAGAAATATGTTTTCAAACATATTATACTAATGACTTAGGTTATAGGTCAATGAGTATTTTACATATGACCATAGTGTCCCCTAATATAATTGTAGAGGAAGTGAAACATTCGTAATAATTCTGAGTTTATATCAGTAGTATACAAAATGGCAACAAATTGATTATGATAGTTTCCACTGTTGATTTCAAAGTACTTTTTCATAGTAAATTTCCCATTTCTGATGCAGTTCCTAAATAGCATAACAACTACCAACATTATGAAAAATATAGCCAAATTTTAAACCTCTATCAATAGAACAAAGAGGTGTAATACAGTGTGAGAAGGACACAGCAACACATGCATATGCTTGCTACCCTTTGTCAACCCCTAGAAAAATATGCAAGTCCTAGATCATAATGATGGTTCAACTGGATCCAACAGACACCCGCGCTAACAGACCATTGCTATGTTTTTCCAGTGGCTGCCAGTACTCTCTGGTTAGGTCTCCACTTCTAAAAAGTGAAGCCTAATTTCCTTGAAATGAAAGTTCAAATATAAATTCAGGAATTCAGACAGTATTTTTTACTATGAAGAATGCAGGCCATTTATTTATCTGGAATAAAGTATGGACAAAGTAAATATGCTTGGTTTTCTGGTTAAAGCTCACCCTGAATTATCGTTGTGTAGGCTGGTCTAGTAGCCAGTGTTGGAACAGCTGTCCATGGCGGTATGAAAACTGACTTAACAGCTGCTGCTGTTTGGTAACCATCATAAAGTAACATTAGCTATAAAGCATACATCAACAAGTGCTACTTCCTTTCCTTTCCTTTTTTTTTTTTTCAGTGTGTTCTGTGTATTGGGCAAAATTTCATACCCTTAAGTCCAGTGCTACCAGGTGCTTTTAGTTTGCAACAAAGCACTGAAATGTCAGGCTTAATGAGAAAGGAAAAGCATCATGCAGAGCGTGAGCATTTTCACTCCTTTGGAAAAGCATCTTCCTAACCAAGCTAATCAGGTTTTGCAGTGACACCAGAGAATGCTTCACCTGTTGTACTTCAGGATAATGGAAGAATCTGAAATGTGTTCTATTCTTCCTCTCTCTTAGGGCACTGAATGAGCGGGAAAAGGCCAAAGGAAGCTGTCTCAAAGAACAGCTAAATAAGTGATTGAATTTCTTTATATAACATGAAATCAAATGCAATAGTCACAATACTCTATTTAATTGTTGCCTTCTTCCAGAGCTATTAACTGCTTTCTTCTCTATCGTCTCACTAAATGATGTGCATTTTACTGAGACATAGAATAGTGAGGTGCTTGAAGCTATAATTATGAGAGAAGTATAGAATATTGGCATTTTTTGCTTCCATGGTATTGTCTAAAACTATCATTTTTTGTCATTTTTCTAAGACACAAATTTGAATCACGTGCAGGGGATGTTAGATGTGAGAAATGAGTGACCTTGTTTTTGAGTGAGCATTGCCTAGTTTTAATATCTGCAGTTTTAAAATGTTCCATTGGCTCTTAATAGAATTCAGTATTGCTTTTGAAGTGCTATAGTAGTATTATTTGATAATTTGGGGGGAAGTATAAAGTTCTTCAGAGTAATTCCTTGGGAATATCAAAGGCTACTGGCAAGAGTTCAGGTTGCCAGAGGTCCCCTAAGACCAAGAGAACCATCTTCCAGGACTGGGCATCTCACATCTATAGAATTCTGGGGAGAGAGTAGGACTTTATTATTGGCTTAGAACATTCTCTCTAAGTAGAGAACTGCACATAAACTTACCAAAGATAGGGCTGTTTTCTTGATTAAAGATCTCAAAAGAGTAAGTTTTCATAACTCTATGGATGACCTATTATTTGAGTGTTGCTAACCAGAGAGAGGAAAGTAGCCAGAGAGTTGATGGTTACAGCATTAAGTTTATAGAAAATGTAAAAGTTTATGGTTTTCTTTTGTACCTTAGAGTCTACTTATACAAATATTTTCTGGCACTGACATGGCTCTTGAAAATCATGGAATGTTGTTTTCTGCAGGTACTCAGTGGAAACAATTTTCCTCTCAAATATTTTCAAAACATTCTTCATGCTAACTTCTAGTGGTTTCCTAGGAGGTTGTAACAGTGGAAATTTGCAGAAATTACACTGTAACTGTTAATGAGACAATATTTTCAGCAGATGCTTTGTAAAGGAAAGATAAGCAAAAGACCAGTTTGGGAAACTTGTCATTTCACTAGTGGTGACGCGAGAAAATATTGACATCTTTGATAGACACCTACAGTCTGGTATGTACTTTAGTTTTTTGTTTTTAGGTTTCTAGAAGCTAAATATACTAATGAACTAAAAACAAAAAGAGAAAGAAAAAAATTAAAGATCATGCTTAGCAGTGACAAGATTCTGAAGAATATGTATGATAATGACAGATTACAAGTGGAGAAAACAGGACCCTCTATCACAATCTTGCCTCTAAAAGGGAAAAGTGTTAAAAAATATAAGCTTGATAATTTAGAATCAAGTTCAAGTTTGTTGGCTAAGAATTTTATTTAATGTGAATATTGATATTGCAAGACTTACCTCATACATTTTTTCCCATCAAACCTTGATAATTGTGTCTCCTTGGGATAAGAAAAATGTCTATATTTATACCAAAAAATTTAAGACAATCACAAGGGCTCTCTGTAGCAAGGCAAGCTGAACAGAATTGCGATGTCACTTTATGGTCATAGGTGATGAGTCTCAAATGCTTTCCTAATTCAACCATTCTTTGAAAAATTTTTCAAAGGAATTTTATGGGAGATGTCACTTTTGCAGAAAGCACAGAATATACCTGTTTGCTTATCTCAACAAAGTTCATGCTCCTAATCTGTGCCTGGCACTAAAAGATGCATAATTCTCAGAGCTCATAGGCCACAGAGAGCAAAGGACCAAGATTGCGTTCTTATTTCCCGTTACCGGCCTTTTGGGAAGTATATCATCTCTGTCCTTGTGATCCTCTTTCCAGTGACAACTCGGTTTTTTATGGTAAGTACACACAGCATAGGCCAAGAGCAGAAACATAAATCAAATTGACATAAATCCAATGCAAAATCATAAATCAGTTTGACAAAAGTTGAATTTTAAAATGTATGAGTAGGCTGAGATTGACTGTGATTCTTTGAAGCTGTTTAAATAGAAAGATTTGGGCGTGGTGAATCATTTGGGGAAGATTTTTAGGGAAGGTTGAAAGATATGCAAAAACTCACATGGGTCTCTAGAAAACTTAACCACCATCAAAATAACACCTAGATAGCATTTTTCTTTTTAAAATTTCTCATAGCATCAGTTACTGTGACTTGTTCTTACATATGCCTTCAGGTATGTACTCACTATATTAGATATCATTAATAAAAAACTTCTATTATTCACTTTATGTAAAAGATGTTTTTATTGACCTTATAATGTAGCTTTATTTTGTTGAGGCCTTCTTATCTTTTCATGTCATGTTTTTGTCCTCATATGTAATTATTGTCCAGGCAATTAATCACTCTGTGCCTGCAGAATTTCTCCAGTGACTACAGGTGTATTCTTATATTAGGAGACACAATTTTAGACTATTATTGAAATACAGTGCTCAGAATGTTGCCCTCCTATAAATGGTTAAATGCTATCTAAATCTGATACTTCAGCTCTTTAGGTTGTTTCCTAGAAGTCCATGGTGTATCTGGGCTTAGTAAAATTTTACTCCTCTGGTATCTGCTGACTTGTTATTTGGAGTATTGCTAATATGTGACTGCATTAAATAACTCAGCCTCACTCTTTATTACTTAACTGGAGAAGTTTTCTCTCACTCAATATATGTTATATACCTTAATGTACATATAAAGCACAGAAGCAATATTCTGTAGAAAATATTGCTACCTTTCTTCTTCAAAAAGGTTAGAAAACTGACATCATAGAATGAGTTTGGAAGTATTCCCTCCTACATGGTTTTTTGGATCAGTTTGAATACAATTAGTATTACTTCTTTTTTAAATGTTTGGTAGAATTTAACAGTGAAGCCATCAGGTCCTGGGATTTTCTTTGATGGGAGACTTTTCATTATTGATTCTATCACCTTACTTATTAGTCTGTTCAGGTATTATATTTCTTCATGATTTAACCTTGGTAGGTTGTATGTGTCTAGGAATTTATCCATTTCCATTAAGTTGTCCAATTTGTTGTCATATTAGTTGTTCATAGTAGTCTGTCAAAATTCTTTATATGTCTGTGGTGTCAGTTGTAATGTCTCCATTTTTGTTTCTGATTTTATTTATTTGAGTCTTCTCTTGCTAAAGGTTCATCAATTTTGTTTGTCTTTTTAAAGATCCAACTTTTCATTTTGTTGATATGTTGTTTCTTTTTCCGATCTCAATTTCATTTATTTCTGCTCTGATCTGGATTATTTCTTTTCTTCTACTAATTTTGGGTTTAGTTTGCTCTTGTTTTCTGTCTAGTTCTTTAGATGTATTGTTAGGTTTTTTATTTGACTTTTCTTCTTTTTTGATGTAGGTGTTTATTGACATAAACTTCCCTCTCACTACTGCTTTTACTGTATCCCATAGGTTTTAGTAAGTTGTGTTTCTAATTTCATTTGTTTTAAGAAAATTTTTAAAATTTTATTCTTAATTTCTTCATTAACTTAATGGCCATTCAGGAGCATATTTTTAATTTCCATGCATTTATAGTTTCCAAAGTTCATCTTGTTTGGATCATTAGTTTTATTCTACAACAATAAACAAAAACTTTTATTGCTAAATAAAAGTTGGCCAATATTGCTGATGAACATAGGAGGAAAGATCCTCAACAAAATACTAGCAAACCAAATTCAACAACACATTAAAAAGATTATTTGTCATACTCAAGTGAAATTCATCCCACAGATGCAAGGATGGTTCAACATAAGTAAATTAATAAACATGATATATCACTTCAACAGAATGAAGGACAAAGAAATATGATCATTTCAGTAGATGCTAAAAAACATTTGATAAAATTCATCTCTTCATGATAAAAACTCTCAACATACTTAGTATAGAAGGAGCACACCTCAACATGATAAAAGCCACATACAACAAACCCACAGCTAGTATCATACTGAATGGAGAACAAGACAAGGATGCCCAATTTGACCATTTTTATTTAACATAGTACTTGATGTTCTAGTCAGAGCAATTACACAAGAGAAAGAAATAACATACAAAGAGGAAAGGAAAAAGTCAAATTATTCTTGTTTTTAGATAATGTAATCTTACATTTAGAAAAAGCCAGACTCCACCAAAAAACTATTAGAACTCATAAACAAATTCAGTAAAGCTGCAGGATATAAAATCAATGTACAAAGATCAGTAGCATTTCTGTATGCCAACAGCAAACAATTTGCAAACAAAATCAACAAAGTAATTCCATTTATAATAGCTACAAATAAAATTAAATGCCTAGGAATAAACTTAATGAAGGAAGTGAAAGATCTCTACTATGAAAACTGCAAAACACTGTTGAATGAAATTGAAGAGGACACAAAAAAATGGAAAAATATTTCATGCTTATGGATTGGAGGAATCAATATGGTTAAAAAGTTCATACTAATCAAAGCAATCTACAGATTCAATGGAGTAACTATCAAAATACCAATGACATTCTTTTCAGAAATAGAATAAACAATTCTAAAATTTATGTGGAACCACAAAAGACCCAGAATAGCCAAAGCAATCTTCAGTAAAAGGAAAAAACCTGGAGAAATTATTTTACCTGTGTTCAAATTATATTACAAAAATATAATAACTAAAACAGGATAGTCTTTGCACAAACATAGACACATAGATCAATGGAACAGAATAGAGAACCCAGAAATAAATCCACACATTTACAGTCAATTCATTTTCAATAAAGGCACCAAGAACTCACATTGGTGAAAGAATAATGTCTTTAATAAATTGTGCTGGGTAAACTGGATATCCATATGCAGAAGAATAAAACCAGGCCTGTATCTTTTACCACATACAAAAATCAAATCAAAATGGATTAAAGATGTAAATGTAAGACCTGAAACTTTGGGGAAATTGAAGAAAACTTTGGGGAAATACTCCAGGACATTGGTTTAGGCAAAGATTTCTTGAGCAAAAGCTCAAAAGCACAGTCAACCAAAGCAAAAATGACAAATGGGATCATATCCAGCTAAAAATCTTCTGCATAGTAAAGAAAACCATTAACAAAGTGAAGAGATAACCCACAGAATGGGAAAAAATATTTGCAAACTATTCAACTGACAAGGAATTGATCACCACAATGTATAAGGAGCTCAAACAACCCAATAGGAAAAAAAAAAACTTTGATTAAAAAGTGGTCAAAAGATCTGAATAGACATTTTTCTAAAGAAGAAAAATGGCCAACAAGCATATGAAAAAATGCTTAACATCATTGTTAGAGAAATGCAAATTAAAATCACAATGAAATGTCATTTTATACCAATCAAAATGGTTATTACTAAAAGTCATAAAATAACAGATGTTGGCAAGGATGTAGAGCTCTTATACAAATACTGTTGGTGGGAATACAAATGGGGGCCACCTCTATGAAAAACAGCATGGAGATTTCTCAGAGAACTAAAAGTAGAACTACGCTATGATCCAGCAATCCCACTTCTGGATATCTACCCAAAGGTAAAGAAATCAATATATAAAGAAGAGACCTTCACTCTTCTGTTTATTGCAGCATTATTCACAATAGCATAGATATGGAATCAAGCTAAGGGGCTGGCAATGGAAGTTTGGATAAAGAAAATGTGGTATATATACACAGTGGAATACTATTTATATGTAAAAAAGAATGAAATCATGTCTTTTGCATTAACATGCATGGACTGGAGGCCATTTTCTTAAGTGAAACAACTCAGACACAGAAAGTAAAATACTGCATGTTCTGACTTACATGTGGAAGTAGAATATAGATTAATAGATAATGGAGACTCAGAAGAGCAGGGCCGTGTGGGAGAGGGTGTATGAAGAGAGGTTGCTTAGTTGGTTACAATGTGTATTGCTTCAGTGATGTATACACTGAAGGCTCTGACTTCGCCACATTGCAATATATCAATATAACAAAATTGTACTTGTGCCCCACAATATATACAAATAAAAAATAAATGGGGGAAAAAAAAGAAAAATTGGCACAAGATCTGAATAGATATTTCTCAAAAGAAGACATACAAATGGCCAACAAGCATATGGAAAAATGCTCAACATCACTAATAATCAGAAAAATGAAAATCAAAGCCATAATGAGGTATAATCTCATCCCAGCTAAAATGGCTCTTATCAAAAAGACAAAAAATAAAATAAAATAGCAAATGCTGGTGGAGATGCAGAGAAAGGAGAATACTCCTATGAATTTATATGGGAACTCTTACACACTGTTGGTGGAAATGTAAATTAGTACAACCACTATGAAAATCAGTATGGCATTTTCTCAAAAATCTGAAAATAGAACTACCATATGACTCAGAAATCTCACTGGATATATATCCACAAGAAGGGAAATCAATATATTGAAGAGATATCTTCTCTCCCATGTTTATTGTAAGCACTATTCACAATAGCCAAGATATGGAATCAGACTAATTGTACATCAATGGAACAATTGATAAAGAAAATATAGTACATGTACACAATGGAATAACATTCAGCTATAGAAAAAATGAAATCCTGTCATTTGCAACAACATGGATGGAACTGGAGGAGGTTATGTTCAGTGAACTAAGCCAGGCACAGAAAAACAAATATTGTATGTTCTCATGCATATGTGGGAGCTAAAAAGTCAATCCCACAGAAATAGAGAGTATAAGGATGGTTACCAAAGGCTGAGAAAAGTAGTACAGATAAAAAGGGGATCATTAATGGCTGCAAAAATACAGTTAGATAGAAGGAATAAGATCTAGTGTTTGGTAGCACAATAGAGGGACTATAGTTAACAATTATTTATTGTATGTTTAAAAATAATTATAGAAGTGGAATTGAAATGCTCCTAACACAAAGAAATGATAAACTTTTAAGGTGATGGATATCCCAGTTACCTTGATTGTTCATTACACCTTGTATGCTTGTATCAAAGTATCACATGTACCTCATAAATATGTGCAACTATTATGCATCCATAAAAATTAAACATGAAAAACTTTTACAATTATAGAACATATGAAGATGGAGAAAAGGTGAGTTCTTGGAAGAAAAATGTTTATATATTTTTCAAGAAACAGGCCTTCTCGTGCTGGGAACTGCGTTTTGACTTAACTGTTAAATCCACCTTCCAGGGTCTGCTGTGTCGTTGCGGATGATCATGCCAACCCTATTTGTCCTGTATTTCTTTTTAGGGCGCAAGGTATATTAGTGAAGAAGTATGCAATAGTAGAGATAAGGTAGGAGTAAATGTAAGAAGCATAGTGGCTGTGAAGTTTGGACAAACAGTTTAGCTCCTCTCAGGTGCAGTTTTGTCATATGAGATGGCAGTTGAGATATGGAGTGCTAAAATGTTGTGAATCTATGAATTTAGTGTGAGAACTGTAACATACCAGCCATCACCATATCTTTCCCTTTGCTTTATAGTCAATCTTGTCCAGACTGATATTTTATAACCATCTCCGTTTCTTTATTTCTCATTCACAGCTCGGTGACACATTCAATTAGACATTGTGCCTCTTCCACATCCTCTCAGCTCACCCTGAAGTTCACCTGCAGGAAGAATGCCAATGGCTGCCACCTGTTCTGCGTTCAAGACATTCTCCGGTGTGGGAGTATGGTCTACCCACAGTTGGGCCAGACCAGCAGTGCTGGGGTGTTAACTTCTTTGGGGAAACCTCTAACCAGTGAAGGATGGGGGTTGTGGAAATACCCCAGCTTCCTTACCCCACAGAAGACAATTTCAAGTGAGTGCTCTATATTTTCTCTTAGAGGATCCTCAGTAGGAATAAGGTTCAGTTGCCTAGAGAACAACACAACATTTAATAGCTTTCTTCTTTTCCCTTCCTTACATTCCTATTAGCTTCACTCTGTTTCCTACAATAACTTCCAGAATGAACTCCTTGCACCCCAATCCTTATCTTGGGTTCTGTGTTTGAGGAAAATGCTTATTTTGCCACTTGTGTGCTCCTCACTGCCTCTAGGACAGCACCACTGGTTTGTATTTTTGAGTTACCACAGTCTCATGTGTCAATCACCTTACTTTTTCCCTAAGTTTGTTAGCTTTGAGTGTGTGACACACAGTCAGTATTTGTTGTAGAGACAGTACTGTGATCCATGCTCTTTCTTTTGCCTGGGAGTAGAGACAGATAGGGATGGATAGATAGATATGTATGTAGATAGAGAGATGGTAGGTAGATTGCCTTGGAAGTCACATAGCATTACTTCCTTCTCTTCTATTTGTTAGAAATTTTCTTTAGAAGTGATTCATTAAGGCCAATTCTTATTCAGGAGGAAGAGAATTAGACTCTACCTCTTGATGGGAGGAATATCAGAAAATTTTTGGACATGTTTTGAAACAACTATACTTGGTATTTTGAATAAAATGCTTGAAGAGAGTGGGGAAGCTCTTCTGTTATCATTGGCTCTATTTTTATTACCTTTTAGAGGACTTGCCAGAAAAGAACTGTGCCTTTGAATGCATTCTTCTTCCTTTTGCTTCCTTTTCAAGGGTACGATTCTCCAGGGCACCCTTTTTCTTCATGACGGGCGACGCACACAGTCGCTGCCCTTTGTGACTAGTCGCCAGGCTAACTCTTCTCAACATCATTTAGCAACTAGACTAGGGTGTGTCCCTCCACCCTAGTCATTTTTGTTTCACTGTTGCTTCTGTATAACATGCTTATTGCGATTTTTCCTTGCTTATGCTGTGTTGTTAACTTGAAATAGCTTCCTTATTTTTTTCTGTCTGTTCAGATCACATCCAGCATTCAAGTTCAGCTGTTAATTTTAGGCTTTCTGAGACAAGGAGCACAGCATTCATCTTTGTAGGACAGTGTCCAGAAAATTGGACGCCCCAAATACATGTGCACTGAGTTGACAAAGTCCAGCTCATAGAAAGCTTGGCTTTTAACTTTCATAACCCCTGAAACATATGCCTCATACCCTCACTGTTCCATCCTCATGGGTGTTTAAACCACAAGTAACAGCATAGTGTCATATGGAGAGGAGACGTAGCACTCAGATGAATCTGAATTTGATTTTCTAAAGTACCATTTCTAACGATGTGGCTTTGGGACAGTCACAGAGTATTCTGAACTGTATCATTTAGGCATATCATATATTTGAGAGTAGTTGAGAAGGTTTAAGGTAATATATGTGTAATATGGTATCTTGCTGGGTGGGAACAGACTTAATATTCAAGCATGTGGACTTAGGCATCATCCTATTCTACCTACTAGAAAATGTTCTTCAAACTATGGGTATGATATATTGGTGACACATAAGATCATTTTAGTGAGTTTGACTGCCATTAAAAAATTGAAAGTAATAGAGTCAAATAGAAAATATCAAATTTCATTGGACATAGATAAGGTTTGTCAAATATTTATTTTAAATGAATGTACCTGTATCTGAGGTTAACCATATTGTTTCCTGTTTGAAAGCTGTAGCATTAGAGGGCCTATCAGTGTTTTGCAAAGATAAAACCTCATAGTGGTCATAGAACATTGAGGAATTAAAGAAGGGAGTAGCCACCTTCCTTGGTTTGCTTTTTTCTGAGCTCGTGGGCCCAAAAAAAGATCTTGAAAGCTGCCTGCTTTTAGGTTTCTGATAGACACAGTTATGTCTAAAGGACTAGAGTTAAATGAATGAAGTATCGGGGGTTCGAGACATCCCTGATAAAGATAGAGTCCCCTGGCAGACTGTGTTGCAAGAGATGAGAAAAACAAAGAAACAGACACTGTAATAATAGTTAAGAAAGCGGGGAGGTCAGGGGACCACCAGCACTCCTGTGCCAAGGTGGCCGTGACAGAACCCCAACACTTGCTTTTTATTCTCTTTGCCATGTTGCAAAATACAGTGATCTCATGTGAAAAAATCACAGGATACAGTGATCAGAGGTTTCAGGGATCCCCCCAAAATCACAAGGTGTCCTAGCTAATTTCCTTCTTTTTTCTAGAAGTGAAAAACACATAATTCTTCAGTAGGTACAACCCTTTTGATCAAGATAAACTGATTTATCCCAAGCTCAAGCTATGTACATCGATATCAGTCTTTAATGTCAGTAGCTGTGACCCATTTGATCAAGGTACAAGGAAACTACATGCTTCCCACTGGGAGACTGGTTTTACATTAACTGAGGCATTGTTGAGAGAAAGGGAGTGAAGGAACTTGGCCAGGGTTTTTTGAACACTATGGAAGCCTTGAGCCCTTCTCCCGGGCTGACATGTTGCCATCCACCTCTACAGCCGTGAGAAGTTTTCACGTCAGGCTGCCCACAGGGTTTCATGCATGAGAACCCTAAGGCTCTGAGGTTGGAGCATGCTTTGCTGCACTCCCAGATCGCTGGCATATATCCCCCAACTAGGCAGCTAACATCTGCACTTATTCCGGGCTTCTTCTCAGGCAATTCCTTCACCTCCTCTCCTCTCACAGCCTCAGACACAGCATCCCTAAGTCCCAGTGGCCTTAACCCCATCCAAGAAGGACACTAGAATTTAGGGATTGAGGGATTGTCAACTAGGCTCCTGAGAGAAATGAGAAGTCCGACTGAGTGAATGAGATTCAGCACAGTTTTGCCTATCAGCAGAGGTGGCGATACATTCAGTTTATATGAACTGCTGAGACTGAGCACTTTCTGACTTGTTCTCTAGTGTCACCTCTATGCTCTGTAAAAGAGAAAGTGGGGTGTTGGTGTGTTTGTGTGCACATGTGTGTGTAAGTAAGGGCTTGTGGGGATGAAAGACTGTGTTATTTGTGTCCAAGTCACTGGGATGAAGACTTACTCTATCTTACCACAGAAATCTGGGCAGGAGAGTTGTGAAAATAATCAGCATGGGCCCAAGCAAATCAACTCTGGGGACCTTTATTCAGAAAACTGTTTACTATGTGGGGAAAATGTTCATTTATTGGTCAAAGAGTGAGTGACTGCCATGCAGAGGGAGGTAGATAGAGAGCTCTGTGGGAGGTAGCAGAAGGAGCAAACACCTGGAGGAGCAATGGAGGTTGGTAATGTGACATAGAGCACTGCAGGTGGGCAGCGTGGAGGTCAATGGTCTAGAGATAATTGACAGAGGTGTGGCCAGCAGCCTGTGTGGTACATCAGCATATGGCAGAAGGGAGAGGGAGAGCGGAACCACAGTGGACAGTAGTCCAGAGGGTCTACAGAGGTTGTGGGAGAGGTTTGGGTTTTTTTTCCCCTTATCTTTATGACTCTTAGAGAGATCCTGAAGTGAGTGCACCTGACGTTCTAGTACTGACAGGTGGACACTACTCACTATAAGAGCAGAGACCTGTATTATAATATATGGGTTCTGGAAGCCACCAGCTGGGCCAGGGAGAGCTCCCACTTTGAGAGTTTGCTTAACAAATGGTAGTTACTCCTGTCATTAGAATTTGGCTTAGAACCTAGTTCTTTCTCTGTTATTAAATGTAGACCAATATAGGCCTTTCTCATCTCTAATTTTTTGAAGAGCACTATATTAAATGTTTGCATTCAAGTACTGACTCCATGCAACTTCTGTTAGTCTTTATTCATCTAAGCTTTCTGAGCAGCAGTGTTCTACCAGAGTTTGTTGCGCAAACTAATGATAAAATGAGTGCAAAATCACTTTGTAAACAATTTAGGATGTGTGAACATGAGTCAGTAAAAAAATTACAGTTTCACTGGGAAACTTGGTGGCACTTACAATTAGTTTTGTAGATTTGAATTTTGTTTTTATAATGAACCATTAATATCTTGTATAGAATAATTACCACCCCCCAACCCCATGCACTTATTTGGTTGTTTGTTTGTTTGAACACATTACAGATGATATCTCCTTTTCTCTCTCTCTCTAATTATGTTTGTAATTTTTAGAATTACATACCTTACCACCATGAGGTTGTCAGTATAGGTTTGGGAAGTGTGAGAAGAGAAGGTAAAGTGGAGAAAAAAGGGAGGTAATGAGTTTATACTTAAACTACAGCAGAACAAGGAATTCCAAGCAAACCTAAACAACTCAACACTACCTGCCAATGTAAATCTCTTAAGTTTGATTGATATTGACCTCTGTAGCCTTCATTGTCTATCATAAAAGTGGTACTCATCACTTATCATCTTTGTACTGTTTTCTTATAGATGTCTTTTCCTAGCTACAAACCTAGTTCTTTTCCTAGCTACAAACCTAGCTCCCATTCCTAGCTACAAACCTAGTTTTCTAGGTTTTTGTTTTCTGCTACCATGCATTATAATATGTTTTAGAATTTCTTACATACTGTTGGAATTCAATAAATTCTCCTGATTAATTAATATTAAAAGTTTTATTATTATAGTCCCTTTAGTATCTCACTATTCCTCATTGAGTTATCCCATTGTCACTTAATCCTCTTATTTATATTTTTCTCCCCCCAAATATTTTTATTCTTGCGTTACATTTGTGTTTCCAATTGTGAGTAAAAAAATGCTTAGAAAGTGGTTAAAAAACAGCGTGAACTGGACAGGAGGAGCAGGCTTGCCCTAAGGGTTCTGTCACTTCTCCGCTTTGACAGCGTGACGCGGGGCCTGGCGTCTGGCCTGGGCCCGTCGGGCTTCTCCACCTCGGGATCTGGCGCGGGCGCGCGCAGGGCGGGGGGCTCCAGGGATGAATGACTGTGGAGGACAGAGGGCCAGGGGCTGGAGCCAGACGCGGCGGCATCCCCACTCCCGCGTGGGGTGTGGTCATCTGGGCTTCCGTGTCGTGCGGTTCTTTGTCTGCTTCAGCCACGTGAGCGCGGCTGCAGCTGCGCGGCGTGGGCGGCCGCGCCTTCCCCGCAGTAGGCTCGCTCAGGCCGGCAGAGCACGCGGAAGCCCACGTGGCGGGCGGCGGCGGGCGGAGCCTCCACGTCCTGCTCCTGCTGCGCCGGCGCCCGAGGCCCTTCAGGCGCTTCTCCCACTGACTCTGCAGCTCCTTCTTTAAGGCGGCGTCCGGCGCTCCCGGTCACTGTCGCTGCTGACACGGGATGCCTGGGGTGGAGGCGGTCAGGTGGCAGCGGGGACCTCACGCCTGCCCGGCCAGGCGCCTCCGGCCTGCGAGGGCCCGTGCACGAGGGCGGTGGGTGGCCTTCTTTTTCGCCAGGCCGCCGGCCACGTCCCGCCGCCGGGCAGGGGCTGCTGCGTCTGCACCGCGGCCGCCCCCGGGGGCGCCAGTCCCCAGAGTCGCTGGCCACGGCTCGCCAGGCCCACCTCCACGACGAGCCGTCTGCTCCCGCCGCAGCTCCACGTGGGCCGGAAGGCGCCTCTCCCGGTGGATGCGGGCGGGCGGGCGGGCCGGTGGGGGTCCTCAGGCTGGGGGTGGGGGCAGCGTCTCCTGGTCGCGAGCGCTGCCCGCCGGGAAGCGGCATGGTCTTGGCTGGCGAGTGCCGTCCTGCCGCCCGGCCACTTCCAAGGGGTCCCTGAGGCCGAGCGCGGTACGTCGGGGGGGGGGGCGTGGCCGGCCTGACCCCCCCCCCCCCGAATGTCCCTGTGCAGCTCTGAGGGCGCTCCTCCGCCCACCTCCCCGAGGACCCTGGTGTCCCTGGCTGTGGGTTCCCTAAGTGCAGGGCTCGCGTCGGGGCGCTGGGCGCCAGGGAGGAGTCTGGAGCCACCTGCCCTCCGTCTCTGTCGGAGAACAGCGTGCTGCTGGAGACAGGCGGCTGTCCGTGAAGAAGATGTGCCTTGCTCTGTCGCACCCCCCCCACCAGGGGCCAGTTCTGACTCTTCCAACGAGGGCGGGGGCAGCTGGGCAGGCCCCGGGCCGGCGTCACTAGGCACCAGGGGCAGGGGCAGGCTTCCCCCACGGGCCTCCGTGCCAGGCCTGTCCCCTCTCAGGGATCCAGGGTGAAGTCTCTGTCGCCCACGGGGCCCAGCTGAGGCTGAGGAGGTGGGCACATGCATCTCGTAGAGCAGGGTCCACAGCTTCTCTTGATGGTGCTGTCCACAAAGCCCGCCATGGGGGCGGCCCTTCCCCATCTGACCTCAGGGCCTAGGGTGGGTGTGGGGGTGGCGGGCCCCGAAGGTGGGCTCGGGAGCTGGAAGGCCGCCAGGCTGATGGCCCCCACTGCGACGGGGAGTAGGGGAGGGGGCTGCCCCAAGCCAGGCTGTGGGGCCCCACTTGGGGGGCTGGGCTCAGGTGCAGGAGCCCACATGGGTTCCCCTGGGGCACTAGCCTCCCTGGCTCAGGCGGGCTCGCCCAGTCCCACAGCACAGGGAGAGGGCTCTGGAGGTCGGGCACAAGGTCCTAGGCCCACCGCCAGGGGCTGTGCAGCGAGCCCCGCATTGTGAATCTCCACTAGTGGCTTGGGGGATGGTGGTCTCTAGCTCACTGGTTGGCCCTGAGGGGTCCCTGGACCCTCTGCCTGGAAGGCAGTCCCTGACGCTGGCTCTGGCTTGGTGCTGGTGGCTGGTGCAGCTGCGTCGAGGGGCAGAGCAGTCACAGGAGGGGAAGCTGGCACCAAAGGGGCGAGTCCCCTGCTGGGAGGGTTGCTGGCGCCTGTCTGGTTCAGTAACTGCTGACCAGCTAGGAGGCCAGGTTGCTCCTTCAAAGGCAGCTGGTTTTTATAGTGTGCCGGATCTTGGTGGGCTTCTGGCTGCAGGGAGCTGAGAGGAAGTGGGTGTGAAGATTCGGGGCCTTCAGGCGCAGGGTGCTCGGCTATTGACAGATGATAAACCACTTGTTCCATGTTCTGCTGATACACCAGGTCGTTGGCTTGGGAATGCCCAACATAGACTTTGAAACCTTTTTGTTAGTGTGGTTGACAATTGTGTGTTCTCCATTAGTTGGTATTATTAACACAACCGTTTAAGGTGCTGATATTTTTACTTTGAAAGTAAAGACCATAGAATTTATTGCAAGGTTTAACTAATGTTTACAGAATACCCACTGTATCTGAGACACTGTGTAAGGTCTGTACCAATAACATTTTATTTGGAGATATATTTTTGTCGTCCATCTGAAAAGACTGGTTATAGAATTGTTTCTGGCAGCTCAGTGTTATACATCTATTTGTTAAAATGAAGTTTCTGTTTTCTCTCTAGAACTTTTAGATGTGCACTTTTATTGCAAAGTAGGTAGGTTATACTTCTCCTAGATTGTGGCCTCTGTGAAAACCGGAGCCGTAGTCATCTAAATTTCAATCCCTAAAGCGGTTAATACAATGGTATTCTTTATATAGATGCTCAATAACTGTTGAAAATAGTTGTCTAGACAGCACCTTGGCAGTATTTTAAGACTGTGATTCTAAATTCCCTTTTTCTCCTCTCCACCCTGAACCTCTACTTCTAATTTTCAAATGTGTCTCTGGATGGAAGTTATATTGGGAAAATCACTTCTTTTTTACATGTACATCTTACATATAATTTTTTTTTATTTTATGCAAGAGCCTCTTTAGATAAATTTCATAGTTTTATAAGTCTTAAATGTATTTAAAATAAAATTCAGTATTAACCTTTCCATCAACCTTTAGATTTTAGCTTTCTACTTTGGTAACTTTACACTTTGCATATGTAACATTTCATTCTTTAAAAATTTGTTTTTAATTGATAAAAATTATATATTTTTATCATGTACATATTGTTTCAAAATACATATATATTATGGAATGACTAAATTGAGGTAACTAACATATGAATTACCTCACATACTTATCATTTCTTGTTTTCACTAAATCAACCAGTTCCTAAAATAAAAAGAATTTTACATTTAGTGTAAGTTATATAATAAAATATATCAAAAAATTTTGCCCAAGTGTTTGAAACAATTTCCCTAGTAGAACAATTCTGTTCTATTGCTTTTAGGAAAAAAGAATGAGCTTGCCTTTTATATTTTTACTTTTGTTATTTTGGAATGATTTTCTAAAATAACCTAAGAATAATCTATTTCTTTCAAGGCACAGTGATGCTATTGTTTTAGAAATCTGTAAGAAAAGCCACTGAAGAACACAACGTTATTATAAGCCAGGATTCTCACAATTTAGTGTGCATCAGAAATCACCTGTAGAGATAATTTAGACACAGATTGCTGGACCCCATTTCCAGAGTTTCTGATTTGGCAGGTCAGGAATGGGACCTGAGAATTTGTATCTATAATAAGTACCCAAGCGATACTGATGCTGCCTACTGAAGGTCACACTTTTAAGACCTACTACTAGACCATTTCTAAGGTGGCTCTTACAGCTTTTTAACCTGCTGGGCTCCAAATACCTTCTAAAAGAAACTTTCTGGAAACCTAAATATATTATTAAATGAATGTAATTTCTGGAATGAATTTGAGATGAACTGTTAATATTTTTACCTGCAGAATTTTTTTCTTTTTCTTTTTTTTTTTTTTGAGACAGAGTCTGGCTTTGTTGCCCAGGCTAGAGTGCCATGGCATCAGCCTAACTCACAGCAACCTCAAACTCCTGGGCTCAAGCAATCCTACTGTCTCAGCCTCACGAGTAGCTGGGACTACAGGCATGCGCCACCATGTCCGGCTAATTTTTTATATATATATTAGTTGGCCAATAAATTTCTTTCTATTTATAGTAGAGACGGGGTCTCGCTCTTGGTCAGGCTGGTTTCGAACTCCTGACCTCAAGTAATCCGCCAGCCTCGGCCTCCCAGAGTGCTAGGATTACAGGCGTGAGCCACAGCGCCCGGCCCAGAATTTTTTTCTTAATAGTCAAGAAAAGAAACTTTAGGCCAAACAGTAGTGCCTATAATAATAGTTTTACATCTTTAAAATATTGCCTTTAGTATTCTATAACTTTTAAAATTACTTTTAAAATATTTATACATTTATTTGAAGAACAGTCACTCAGAGCCTACTGTGTGCCAATCTCCAGTAACAGATGCATCAGTACCCAACATAGATATGGAGTTATATGTATATTTCTATGATAATGCATCTGATATGGTTGTACTGATTTTGACAGCCATGAAAGCACAGCAGGCTCAACATGAGGTTTGTTATTGAAATATGCCATTTGCACTTTTTGTTAGAGTTCATTCATAATATAAAATAGCATGACAACACTGCATTTACATTTTTGAGGAAATAAAATTTTTAGCAAATTTTGTTCTGATTCTGAAAACTGACTGACAGATGGAGTGCCTTTGCAGGAAGTTGACTGACTTTTTATAAGAGGCAGCCAGTTTTTGTCTCCGCTCAGAGTGGTTTATGTGAGATAACTAATTATTTCTAGACACTTGCTGCCTATGTATAAATATATAGCACTTACATAACATTTACTATGTGCTTAGCACTTCATATATATTAACATTTGAAGAACTTCTTACGTATTAATTTCCTATAATAATCTATGAGGTAATTACTATTGGTATAATTATTTTATAGGTTAGGAAACAGGCTCAGAGAAATTAAATAACTTTTCCAAACTGCATAGCAGGTAAGTTATTTTAGCACTCTGACTCTAGAGCCTACTCTTTGTCACCACGTTCTACCACCCTCTATGTGGTGTTTTTGGTACTTATTATGTATTGTAATGTTTTACCTTGTAATTTGCTTTTTAATAAGCAAATATCTTTCTTTTCCAACTAATTGTAAGGTCTTTGAGGGCAATTTCTAGGTCTAACATTTCTTGTAACCTATAAAGTGTCAAGCACAAATACTTTATATGTAATTGGTGTATAATCAATACTTTTAAATGGACTAATCGGTCTGTTAAAATATTATAGTGAAATTCCCAATTATACAATATTAGAAAATTAAAGTCTTTCCCTTTCCTTTTCTAAAGATAAATTAGAGCAATCAAGCTAGGGACATGCTTATTTTCTTTCTTGAAATATAAATAAAAATCTTACTTAAATACCTAGATCAAAGAATATAGTTATATAAATTTTACTACTGTGAAAGTCATCATTATTAGTTTAATGGACAGACTGAAAATTAGATCCTAAATATCGAAATGAAATTAGAAAACAGAAATATTGTAGAGCTAGATGGAAATTAGATATCATATCATCTAACTCCCTTATTTTATTTATTAAGCAGCAGAGGAATAGAACAGCTGAGTTACATACTCTAGGTCAATGGCATAGCTAATGGGTACTAGAAAAAAAAATCTCAACTTTAAAATTTTTTTTGTTTGCTTTTTTTTTTTCAGTATTCCCTTTAGTTTTAGTTTTTAAGAGAGTACTGCCTAGGCTAGAGTAGATCATTATGTTTTTCTCCCAAAGGAAATGTCTTCCTTTCAGCAAAGAAAATATCTAAACTCTAACAATATAGATTTTCAGACTTCCAATAAGAGATATAGAAGAATTTAATGTGATTGTTTTAATAGCTTATCTAGATGTTTGTATAGAATTATATTAGTCCTTAGTATTGGTCTGCCTTCACTGTGTAACAAATTGTAGTGGCTTAAAACAACAGCCTGTTTGTTTAGTTTGGCATTTTGTGCTGGGCCATTTCTCTATTGTTAGTTGGCAGGCCATTTGGGGCTTGGATAACCTTGGTTGACATTATTCACATTTCTGGTGGTCGACCAACTCTCAGGTGGAGTGTGAATGTGACTGGGCCACAGTAAGCTCATCAACCAGTAGGCTACACAGGATTAATTCATGTGGTAGCAGTAGCAGAAGTCCCAGGAACAGCAAATATGTAATCCCTAACATGCAAGAGCTTTTCAACCCTATACTCGTATCGTGTTTGCTAATGTCTCATGTTCATGGAAAATTTTATGGCTAACTTAGATTCAAGATGTAGAAGAATGGATTCTTCCTTTTTATGGGATGAAGGATAATTATGAGCATTTTAATAGTCTATTACAGTCTGTCTTCTGATCACAAGTAATTCACTTTCCTCCTACTTTCAAAATACTCCCAGTATTTTCCAAGTAATCTTCCAAGACTCCCAGTGTCACTTATTTCTAGCACTAGGCTATTAGGCTGGAAATTCAGGATATTATGATTTAAATAAGGTTTAGATATGGCTCCTTGGATGTGTTCTGCTTGTTCCTATAAACTAAAGAGAACTTTGAACTAAAAATACAAGTTATCTGCCCTGCACCTATGATGGTGACACAGGGATAGGATAATTACAACTGATTTTTCCATTCTAAAAAAAAGAGAACATGAGGCAGGGAGATAGCAGGCAATGATCCCTAGCAATTGTGAAATCCCACAGGGCAAATGCTGTCAGGTCTTCTGACTGCAAAGTCAGAGAATGTTTCTTGATTAGGGCCTAGTTTTGCTTGATAGAAATTGCTTCTCTGTACACAATTCCTAACTTTTCTATGGAAGTCGTTTCTCAGTCCATTATTCTTCGTGATTTTGGCTCCACCCCCCTTTCATCTCTTAGCTCTCATCCTCTGAAATATTATTTTCTCACAAAAAATACTTTTGTTTGAACTGAACAGCTTTCTCAGTCTGCTTTCTCCCATAGAAAGTTGAGAAATGGTTGCTTTTCCAAGCCAATTAACTTGTCTGCGTAAAAAACAAAACAAAACAAACAAACAAACAAAAAAACCCTGCAACTTAATGGCTTAAAAAACAACAACAACCAATTTTATAGCTCATAATTCTGTAGGTTTTCAATTTGGGCTGAGCTCAGTGATGACTCTTCTGATCTGAGGTGGGCTTGGCTCATTTTTGTTGGAGTAGTTAATGCATCTGCTGTTAGCCTGCAAGTTGGTTGGGAGATGGCTGATTCAGGATGGCCTCACAAACTTGTCTGGTAGTTGGCTGGCTGATAGCTGGAGAGATGAGGTAACTGAGCCATGTGTCTCTCATCATCGATCAGGCTAGCTCAAGCTTATTCCTGTGATCGTGGTGACAAGGAATCCCAAGAATGAAAATGGCAAGTCTTAATATGCAAATGCTTTTCACATCTCTGCTTGTGTCACAGTTTGTTAATATCCCATTGACCAGACCAATTCACATAGCTTATCCACATTCAAGGGTTGGGCAAATAGGATCTGCTTCTTCATTGGAGAAATAGACAATTACGGTCTTTTAACAATCTATCACATTCTGGAACTATTTTCTATTACCACAGTCCAATGTATACAGGCTAATAGTTTTAGCACCCATGGAATTCACAAGAAAAGTGAAACTTTTCTCACCTCTATATTTTTGACAGTGTATTTGCTAGAAGTGACTTCGATTCTATTCATTGTAGATATAAGAAATACTCCATTTTATTTTAATTTTTTTTCTTTTTAATTATTATGGATACATAATAGTACATATTTATGGGGTACATGTATTTCAATATAAGCATACAATGTGTTATGATCAAATCAGGGTAACTGGAATATTTATCACCTCAAGCAAATTTTTTTGTATTAAGAACATTCCAATTCCACTCTTTTAGCTACTTTGAAATGTACAATAAATTAACCATTAAACATAATCTCCCTATTGTGTTATCGAACACTAGTTCTTATTCCTTTTATCTTACTGTACTTTCATGTCCACTAACCATCCCTCTCTCCCCACTGCCCTCTCAGTCTCTGGTAACCACCATTCCACTGTCTGTCACCATGAGTTCAAAATTTTTGCTTTTTTTTTAGTTACCACATATGAGTGAGAACGTGATATTTGTTTTTCTCTGTCTGATTAGTGCACTTAACGTAATGTCCTCTAGTTCCATCCATGTTGCTGCAAATGACAGGATTCAGGGCTAATACTCATTATTATAGCAATCTTAGGGTGATTTTAAAGAATCACCTAGTTCCTCAAATATTGTGGCAGTTAATAGACTTTATAAAGAAAGTATTTTGATCTAGAGTCAGAAATGTTTATCAACGTGTGTAAGAGTTTGCTAAGAAAGTTCAGATGCCTCTGAACTTGCTAAGTAGCAGAACTAATCATTTTCTTCTGAATTTATAATAATTTGACAAGTGTATAACTTTGAATCAGAAATTATAATTTGCTTTTATTTATGTTCTTGAGCTGCAACAAGTCACACATTTCCTAAAGTCTATTTGTAGCAAGATAGCAAAAGTTGGCACGACTCATATAATATTGGGAGACTATATTGAATATAAGCCATTGAGTTTATATTAAATTGTGTTTTATATTTTAGAATTGTGAGGAGTAGAAAGCAAATGAATTTGGTAAGGAAGATATATGCATAAAGGCATATTATGAGTGCATTTTGAACATTTTTTTTGTCATTTATAAATCAGCCTTTTGCAATATGTCTTCAGTGGCAAAAATGCAAAATACCTATTTTAAAAAATCTTCAAGCAAGTAACATGGTGTATTGTACATGTAACTATTTTTCCTCACCCCTCTGTAAGTTCACCATCTGGACTCAAGCAGTTTTCAGATGGTTGAACAGGTTTTTGTTCTGCTTCATTTTACTCCTTTTTTTTAAATTATAGTTTTGCTGAGAATGAAGATAAATAAAGATAAAAACAAAAAACATAGTAGAATTGTGCATCTGGGAAGGGTGTGTTTTATATTGGAAACTAATAGAGTAAATTGTAAGAACAAGGGGGACATATGGGGAATGTAATTTGTTTTATAGGTGGTTTTAGTATCTCCTACTTTGTTAACAAAGAAACTTATTTTTAATTGAAAAAAATAATAATCATTAATAATAATTTAATATGTCAGTACAGACATTGTGGATTGTCTCATTTATTTATGTAGTTTTTAAAAAATGATATATTTTATTATCATAAGATTCTGAATTGTCCAATCTGTTTGTTCTCTGTGCAACAACATTGAAATCATTTGAAACTATTAAAATATCCTACTGCTTCTCAAATTTTTCCTCACTGGTTTTAACATCCATGGGTAGTGAATCTTGCCTGAATCGATTATTATTGCGGTGACTATTAATGGTGATTTTCTGATACTATTATTCCTTCTATATTTATTAGTTGACAGCTTCTTTTCTCATTCATCCATCATTTCATACTTCTGTTCATTCTTTTATATCAGTGTGTAGTCATAATACTTTTCTGTCATTACCTATTCTGAAGTTTAAATTTGCTACCATTACCTATTTTGAAGTCTCAGATTTGACTGAGCTTCTTCCTTCCTTCAAATAGACTACTGTATCCTTTTGGCATATCCTTATTATTGTTTCAGAAATTCTGGCAGGTTTGCCTGTACTTTTCCTAATCCTGGAATTAGTACATTCTTCCAGTAATGATAGTTCTTTTTAACAGAGTATGGTATTTAGAAACCAAGGTCTATGTTCTATCCATGTTCATTTCTACTGAGGTGTCATTTCTTTTTGGCTATCTCTGTGAGCAGAGATAGAAAACACATGTACATACACACACACACAGATACACATATCTTCTGTCTACATTAAAAAGTGAGTTTATATTGATACTGCTACTTGAACACCACAAATTCCATTCAGGTCTTCTCCCTTTCCATATTGTAACTCCCTTCTCTAACAGTGAGAAACCTGAATTCAATTGTTTGCAATAAATTTGTTTATATTCTCAATTTTAGTGTATATATATATATATTTATCTCAAATTATGTAATCGATACTACTGTGAAAAATGAACTACTAAGTTTTGAGATTTGCTTGCAGTTCTTTTTTACTTTACCTTGAGTTTATGTAGTAAAAAATGCTGTATTCGAGTGTAACTTAGATTAAGAAGTTTTCCATTCAGTTTCTAGTGCTATTAAATCAGTGATTATTGCTGTTATTTCCCTTTACTTTCAATGTGTATTTACATTTACTACCAATTTACCAATTCATGGTTTTTGTTTGTCAATTTTTTCCTTGAAAAATTAGATTGTTATAGATATTTTTACTCTCATGAGATCACTAGTACTCTAGTAATGTGTCCTTTTCAGACTTCATTTGTCTCAAGGTGGAAGTAAGTCCCTCTTAGCTTCTTTCTAGCCATATTGCCTGAAGGAGAATTCCATTCTTCCTTTTCAAATTATATTGAATTTATTGGATTCAGTATTTTCTTATTATAGCCCAATATTCTACATAATAGTTAAATAAAATATGTTTGCCTTTTATTTCTGAGATTTTACTTATGACTTTCTGGTTCATATTTTTGGTAGTTGATGAATTTGTTTCAATGTATTTTTCATTATACTCTTTCCTTTAAGCTAAGTTACTTAATCCTTTTATCTTTTGAATTTTTCATGATTCTACCCAGAGCTCTAATATTTTTGCCTGTTCTATTCCTTATACCTATTTGTGGCTCCTTGAAATTATTAAATTCATAAAGAATCTAATGACAAAATATGGACTTTTACATTTACATTTGAAGATTCTTCAAACAACATAGTTATCTTATAATTATATAATTTAATATAATTTAGCATTTCTTGCATAGGCTTCTCTTTCAAATTGTTTTATTAAAGTTTACTTAAGTAATTCTATGTTTGTTTCATCTAAGGATTTTTTTTTGGCATATTATGGGGGTACAGATTTTAAGTTTTCAATAAATACCCTTTTCCCCCCTTCCCCCACAAGTCTGAGTTTCCAGCATGACCATCCCCCAGATGGTGAAGACCCCGAATATCAAGAGCAATTCTTTTCTTTTTTGACACAAGATCTTGCTCTGTTGCCTAGGGTTGAATCCAGTGTTGTCATCATAGCTAACTGCAGCCTCAAACTCCTGGGCTCAACCTCCTGCCTCCTGCCTCAGCCTCCCCAACAGCTGGGACTACAGGTGCATGCCAGGGATAATTTTTAAAAATATTTTTATAGAGACAGGGTCTTGCTATGTTACTTAGGCTGGTCTCCAACTCCTGGCCTCAAGCAATCCTGTTGCACCTGGCCCATTTCAGGATTTCTATCAATATATCTACATAATTGGTTTTTTATCTATTAGATGTAATGAACTTTGAGTTACTGAGTTAAAATTCATGATAGCCTTTTGATAGCCTTTCATTTTGCCATTTAAAGATTATAATCTCATTTGTTTATCTGATTTTGCATATTTATTTGTTGAACTTCAATAAGGTGTTACTGTTTAGACAGATTAGAATTAAATGGACTAATTTTGTGATACTGTCTCAAAATCATACTTGAAAATGTAGTTTCATATTATATTTGTTTTACTTATTTAATTCAGAATCTATGTACATAGCTCATAGGTTGATTCAATTGTACTATTAATGGTGATTTTCTGATACTATACTTTCATAATTAATAAAATTTATTCACCACCCATTTCTTAATCTATATTCTTTTTTAAGTAAGGTTATTAGCTTCTCTTTCTTCCTTTTTTTGGTAAAATGTAATGTAATATTTTCTTTGAATTCCATAATTGCTTTAGAATTACATTTTATAAATAAAAGGTTTTCCATAACTCAATGTTTCTCTTTATTTAAATATTTTTATCTTTGTTATTTTTTACATATAATTAAAATAAAATAGTTTGTTTCTTATTTTTCTTATTCATAAGTTTCAAATAATAAATTTCAAAATAAATTTTCGTACATTAGTTTACTTTAAGCTTTCCAAAATTCATGTATTGTAACTCAACTGTTTGCTGTAAGATGTGGGCCACAGAATAAAGACCTATACATTTCCCAGTGTCATTACATTGCTATAATTTAATGCCATAATTTTTTTTTTTTTTTTGAGACAGAGTCTTGCTCTGTTGTCTGGACTTGAGTGCAGTGGCGTTATCATAGCTCACAGCAACCTCTAATTCCTGGGCTCAAGAGATCCTTCTGCCTCGGCCTCCTGAGTAGTTGGGACTGCAGGCATTTGCCACCACCAGACCTGGTTAATTTTTTTCTATATATATTTTTAGTTGTCCAGCTAATTTCTTTCTATTTTTAGTAGAGACGAGGTTTTGCTCTGGCTCAGGCTGGTCTTGAACTCCTGACCTTGAGCAATCCTCCTGCCTTGGCCTCCCAGAGTGCTAGGATTACAGGTGTGAGCCACCACACCTGGCCAACCCATGATATTTTTATTGTGATTGAAGGATAATTATAGAATATCACCTACCATAGTATACTGGGTACCTTTGTTTCCTAAACTGAAAAAAATTAAAATCAATAAAATCTGTCTTAGGAATTGGCAAATTTTTATGTAAAAAGCCAAATAAATATTTTAGGCTTTGTAGGATATTGTCTGCTACAACTACTCATCTCTGCCATTTTCAGATGAAAGTAGCTATAGACAATGTGTAAATGTGTGAGAATGGCTATGTTTCAGCAAAACTTAATTTACAAAAATAGGTCAGATTCTGCTCCCAGGCTCTAGTTTAGCAGCCCCTGACCTACCCGATGGTAGTTATGAGGAGTGAACGAGGTAATGCACTTAAGATTCTAAAGCGCAGTGCCTAGTACATTGCAAGTCCTCACTAAATATTTTATGATATTTAGTAAAATTATTATTAGTATCATTATAGATTTTACTAAGATTAAGGTTTCAAATGTTGACCAGAATTCTCAGGGTGATGCATCATCAAACATTTACTTTTGTGCCATCTCTTTTGTTTTCTTCCCATCAAAATTCATTTATATTTAGGATTCCTGTGAGGCTTAGCTGAGTGAGCTCAGTAAGTATGTGCTAAGGAATTAATGGGTAATCATGATTCACCATTAACCTAAATATTAACCTTATTTTTATTTAAGTTTTCTAGATCTTTAAAGCCTTGATGTAAGAATGCAGGCATTAGGGAAGTGAAAGGGTTGTGTTTGTTTGTTTCGTCATTGTTTTTGTGGCATTGTTTGTTTCATCATTGTTTTTGTGGCAGACCAACTTTTTAGGGCCTTTCAATAATATTAAAAATAATACATTCTCCCTTGTCTTATACATAATATCCCAAAGAGCAATGAGCTACAATTACAATACCTGAAACAGTACAATTTGTAGCCCATTTGCCTATTCTTTATCCTTTCTGTTCCTGAGTCCCTTTGCTTTTATATGTCAGTTCTTTCAGTATATCTTTCCTGGACACTCATGTTTTTATTTCCTTCATGTATACCACTGTGCTTAACTTCATAGCACAATATACAGGTTAAGAAAAGGCAATTTAAAAACTGCTGTTGAAGGTTGGCTAAAAAGTACCCTCAAGTTAGGAGGAAGGATATTCCAAATTTTACCAGTTAAAGGAAATAGAATGGTTAATTAGATTAATCATGAAGATTCTCATTTTTGTTATTAAATACATATTATTCTATTTTGTGTGACTAGATTATATTATGAAAGGCATTTAAGTACAATAAACAGAGCGAATAAAAAATGTAAAATATTTATGGAATTGTTTGAAGATTTTTTTTTCAGAATGAGTTTAAGCATTAGGCCAAATAGAAAAGCATTTATGCTAGAGAATATATAAAATTTTACCTTTCAAAATGCTGTACCCATTTCTTGTTACAAATACTGGCAGAACAATAAATTATGTTGTAATTTATAATTGGTATGAATTACAATTAGAAAAATTAATGAGTAAATTCAGTTTTGTAAAAATTCTGCGGTTAGTCATATGCCTCAGAAATATGTATCTAACAGTTCTGAGGACAGAACAAAGACAAGTATCCAGAGAGCACAGCAAATTGGAATGGTGGAGATAACTGGAAATGTTTATTTTGTAAAAGAGGAGACACCAGTTGGGGGAGGGAAAGGTCGCTGCTTTCAAACAGAAAGGCCGATGTGTTGAAAAGGCGTTTCAGACTTTACATTTTAAAATTCTAAATGGCACAACTAGAAAAAAATGATCATTTTCAGGGAAACAGTCTTCCTGAGGCAAACCAATGGCTCTTAACCTATTATAAGTTGCTGAGCCAATGAAAGATGTACAGTTCAAAAATACATAAACATTTGCTTAGGATTTCAGGCTACAAATGAACTACTTTGATGGAGAGCATTCTGTGAACCTCAGATTAAGGGTCTTTATAGAAGTGAAAACTCTAACAAATAGAACTATTGCAAAACAAAATAGATAGGCCAGTGAATTTTCTACTACAGAAATGGTTCAGGTGGAATGATCATCTGCCTCAGATTTTGCAAAAAGAATTATTTGTTTAATTAATCAATTGTATACTTTCTCTCCCACCAGTCCTCTCTATTTCTCTTTGATCAATGAGTGTATTTAGATATATGAAATAAGGTAATATCTGCAACTGAGAAGGTTTGTTGAATCTTTTCCTTGAATTATTTATGAGTAGGATAAATGAATACCTTCATTTAGGCAAAACTGCTTCAGAGAAATAAATTGATAATTAGTCAGAATCCTTCCCAAGATCCATTTGAAATCATCATGGGTATTGAGTGTGATATGTATCTCTAGCAGTGAAGACAATAGCATCATACTGAGTATTGTGTTAATTTGCATATTTTATCAATTATTTACTTTTAAAGATATAGTTCATAAAATCTTCCTACGTAGATATTTCTCTGAAAATTCGACTATCTGGCTTACTGGAGAATTTAGAAAACCAAGATTCATTTGAGAATGATTTTTTTTCTGGTGAGGGGCAAGGAAAGATTCAAAATTTTCATCTCATAAAGAGGATACGCAATTTGCCTGGATACAATACTAGAGCCGACTTCTTGCCTGGATCTTTAAGTGATAAAATTGAATATAGTTGCATTATCTAGCCTTGATAATTCAGTGTATAGGCTATTATACATTTCCCCCAAACAGGGAAGAAATCACTACCAATTTATTCTACACTTTCTGAGAGACTATAGGTATGGTTCAAAGTATGGTCCTTGGACCAGAAACATCAGCATCACTTGTAAGCTTGTAACAAATGCAGCTTCGTGGCCATTACCTCAAATTTCTCAGTTAGAATCTCTGGTAAAGGGAACCAGAAACTGTTCTAACAATCTCTCCAGGAGATTCTTATGCACACTAAAGTTTGAAAACCAATGGTGTAGTTGAAATTACATGGGCTTTGGAGTAGGACAAACATGTACTTTAATCCTCATTTCTATATTTACTATTAATAGTTCTTTAAGCTTTTGAATCTATGTGTGCCTCAGTTCCCTCTCTATATAGCAGGAATAATAAAAATTCTTAGGATTGTTAGAAGATTAGTGATAATGTATAAAAAGTAATAGAATGTACCGAGAATATAATAGGGTGCACAATCAATATATGGCAGTTTTTGTTCATGTTAGGGTAAGGGTATGCACTATTATTTGAGTATTTACATGGTGTGAAGGTAAATGCTTTACATGTATTAGCTTACTTCATCCTCATAGCAATCTTATTTGGTATGCAGTATTTTACCCATTTTTACAGAGGAAGAAACTGAGGCACAGGGTAGTAAATTTTCAGTTACAAGAGCCACAAACGCTGAAGGAAGGTTAGTGGGAAATATTAGTGGCAAATTTTAGTGGCAAATATTTGTGTTGTATTTGCAATTTTTAACTCAAGGTATTATGTCTGCTAATGGTACTTGAGGTTCTATTTTACATTTTAAAAATATAACAAAATATAATTTGTCATTAAGTGCTGATCTTCAAATTAATGTTACTGTTTATATCTCACTTTACATCTACATATTGATTTATTTAGTGGTGTACTAATGACTAATTTGATTTCTTGTGATCTTCCCATCAGCTTTAAACTATTGTTGATGATGATCTTAGGATCTGAGTTAAAATATCAGTTGCCTCATTAGTAATATACATTCGATCATTTTTAATTTTTATGATTTGAATGAAACTTCTTTAGTGCATGTCTTTTTTTTGTGTGTGGTGTGTGAATTGAACCTAGGATAAATTACATATTTTAGACTTAACCACCATTTTCAATTTCAGTATACTACAACCAAGAAAGTTCTTAGACTGTCCGTTTTTTTTTTATTGTCACAATAAAAGGATAATATATTTCCTTGAGAAAGATGTCCTGAAATCATGGCCTTTTGATAGAAAGAAAGGCTACATTGAGTTCCAGGCAAATAAATATGTAAAATATTCCTGTAGGACTGGAGCATGCACTTTTCAAATAAAATGTTCATTTGGTATTGCCTGTGAATTGAAAATCAGTGCCTTCTGACCTGACGGGTTCTAATGGCACCCTGAGCACTTTAATCAGCACTGCCATCCTCACAGTGAATAGTGAGAACTTGACTGCTAGGAATTATTTTTTTTTTTTATGATTCTTGATTTTTCTCCCCATTTCTCTTTTGCAGCTATTGCTAGCTCTATGGGATATAAACTTTATAGCCTAAAATTTTCCAGCAATAAAGATGAGAATATCTAATCATTTCCTTTGTTCCGAGCTTGAGCCTGTAGAAAGTTAGAGACTTCTGATGAGGGAGTCTTTTCAAGTTAACTAAGAACTGGGTGAGCAAATGCATTTTGTGTATTCTCTTGAATGTAGGAACAATGAAATAGAAGCAAATGTTTAGAGGAAACCAATTTATAAAACAGCGCTTTCAATTAGCAAACATATTTTCCTCTATTTTTGGTTAAAACAACAAACAGCAAACTACCTTGTAATCATACTCAAAACTAGCATCCTTTCTGTTGATTTAATACTTGATGAGCACACATTAATTCTTACTGAGTGTATAATTTTATTTCCTTTATATAATCTTTAAGAATAATCTGTTTTCATATACAAGTTTAATTTTAATTATATAGAATATATTCTTAATTATTTATCCAAATATATTATTTTTATTTATAAATTAAATATTTATTTAACTCAAATTATTATTGAGTTTGATTATTAATATTTATGCTTGAAATGGTTTTCCTTTTTAGTTCCAGCTTTTCCAAGATTGATGATTATTGTGGTATTTTTCAGGAAGTATTGTTTAACTGTGATGATTAGTTACATTCTCATATTTTCCTATTCTTATCTTTATTATTGGCCTTTGAGAGGGCCAATAAAAAATAATGTTTTGTATGAAGTTTTGGACAAGGGGATATTTTAATTGAAATAGTAGGTGGATGTTTGCAGATGAACAACTGAAATCAGGAAAGAGAGAAGGAAAAGAGAAAAGGGCAAAGGTAAAGAAAAGGAATGAATAGAAAATCATACCACATAGTCTGTTTGAGGGAAGGGGATTATATGAACAGTCTCTCCAATGGTGAACTTGTGCCCTTACATTAATGTAATCAAAAAACGATTTCCCTCTGTTACTGCCTGTGTCAGTTTCAGGTAATGAAAGCTTTTAAAATATGAGTCACTAGTGCTGAGCTCTCCTTACATGTCACATTTTCCAGGGATGTACTCACTCCATCTTTCCTTGATATTAGAAACTGTCACTGATACTTTTATTTGACACAAAATACCTACATGACAAAAAATATTTATCCAAAGCACTCATAATATGAACAAGTTTTTCTATCATATTATTTATAGTTTGGGTCTTTTGCAAAAGTTCTTACTGTTTATTTAATTATAACAAGTTAACAATAAAATAGACATTGGCTTATTATTTTGAAAAATAAACATTAACAAGGTTTATTTCTTCAACTTCCTTATATACAAAATACTTAATTTCTTGTTTCCACATTTAAAGTAGTCTCAAGAGGCGACTGTGATGCTTACCTTCTGAAGATTTTATTTTTTACTTGTTTGTTGTCAACTAGATTGTAAAATAGACTTTGAAACTATCATTGGGTAGCATTGGTTTTGCCTTTCCTAGCTGCCTTATATTAGTAGTGCCTGATGAGAAAGTAAATGTAATTTTGTACGGTAGAGTTTTGTGTTACAAATAAATATTTTAAAAGCAATTGTAGATAAACATTTTACTAATTTTAATTTGGGTACAATTTAGTTCTGTGCTTGTTGAAAGGAATCAGTTTGGTAAAGTAGGTATGGCATCAAATTAACAAGTAGTCATGCCATAGGTTATCCTCCAGAAGAAATGAAAATAATTACAACAAAAAGATACTTTTCTGCACAGAATTTATATATAGTTATACAACCAAGACAGGAAAAGTAATTAACAATATAATAATTTTTAGGTTCAATAGGATAATAAATGAGATACTACAAGATGACACCTGAATTGTCATTTGTGTTGTAAAACTTAAGAATTCAGAAGAGGAAAATTTTTCGTGAATTGGAATAGTCCGATGATACTTCCTCCAAAGGAAGAAAATGTCATGCCATCCAGGAAGTTGGACGGCCCTGTAGGGAATAGATGTGTGATCTGTGGCCCATAGGTCCTCCAACTTTTCCCAATTACACGAAAAAACAGTAGCATTCTGCTACTGAGTCCCATGGAGTTCTCCCAGGGTCATTTTACAGTTGCCAAAAATTATCACTGAAAGCCTGTAATCCCAAAGTTCCCTTCTCACACATGTCACAATGACTGGCCTTACATCATAGTAGTTTCTGAGGCTCATAAGTCACATTTAATCTGATCTTCCAGTCATCCTAGTAACAAGGAAATTTCTAGAAGTTACAGATTTAAATATAGGAAAAACAAATTAAAATTTTTTTTCTATTTATTCTTGAGCCTAGAGAAGCTGTTAAAGTTAATAAATTCCTTGATAAAAGTCATTTTTAGTCATTGCTCACTTGGGAGTTGATACGGTTCTCAACCTTAACTGCACTGCAGCCAGTGCAGCAGGTGACATAATCGGCTTGGGAACCCCCACTTTGGAGCATGTGCCATTAGGAGGCCAAAGTGGGTGGATCGTTTGAGCTCAGGTGTTCAAGACCAGCCTGAGCAAGAGGGAGACCCTGTCTCTACTAAAGAAATAGAAAGACATTAGCTGGACAACTAAAAATATATAGAAAAAATTACCCAGGCATGGTGGCGCATGCCTGTAGTCCCAGCTACTCAGGAGGCTGAGGCAGGAGGATCACTTGAGCCCAGGAGTTTGAGGTTGCCGTGAGCTAGGCTGATGCCATAGCACTCTAGCCCAGGCAACAGAGTGAGACTTTGTCTCAATAAAAAAAAAAAAAGAAAAGAAATAATTTAGAAAATAAAAAAGACAGTGAACATCTAGGAGCACTCACTATTCCTCTTTTTCTTTTTTAGTTTGAAAGCTCCTTGAAAAATACCTCTATAATCTTTGATCTATCCATGGGTCAGAATTTTGCTATTGCTACTTATTAGAATACTGAAATATATGACAGAATAGTTAATGGGAGTACAAACTGTTTGATTTTAATCTATTGGCATGTATTATGTCTTAATTAGATAAATGTGAAATGATGGAATATGTCAAGGAATATCAGAAGTAGTTAAGTCTCTACATTTTTCAAGCTCTGTGCAAGTTCCCCCATATAATTATAAAAGAACACCTTTCAAGATTTTTGTTTTTATCTTTAGATTCAGTGATTCCAGATGCAATTAAAATCTGACATGTTTTTATCATTGAATTGAAATAGAAAATTTAAAGCAGTTATTGGGCAAATATTTCTTCTCCAAACAAAAAAAGAAAATTCCATTCCTTTTATTATTCTCCATGTGTCCTTGTGACATTTGCAGTTATTTTTAAGTTAGCTTTCCTTGAATAGTCCTAGAAAATCTGACTGTTCTTGGCAACGAAGGGTGCTGCCTTGAGTTGCTACTCATTACAATTTCAAGGTAACACAAACCAGTGTGGTGTTTAGTAGCTAATTATATGCAGACATGCATGCATAAATTTCAGAAAAGATTGTATGAGGAATAATAGTGCAATGTATACAGAATCATAGATATGAATTTAACACCTCTTTGGACTAACCTTTAACTATTATCCATTATACTTGTTCCAGTTTTGATTTTTCCTCTTGCTAAATCATATCTAGGATGATATCACATGAATAGTATCTTCCCTACTTCTAACACCTTTGGGACATCAAAACATTAAAATTCCTCGACTTTAAATGATTAAGCAAGTCATTTAAAAAGCATCATTTTCTGTCATAATGTTTATTAAATCGTTTTGGAAATTTATCTTCCCAGTATTTCCCTTCTTTTAGAGGGTTAGAAATTAGCTGAAATATTTGCCTGAGCAGTTCCCGCCCCACCCCCTGTACTCTTCCACTCCCTTTCCCTTGAACACATCTGACCCCAAATGTGTGGAGCTTTTCTCCCATACCACCTAATTCTTCAACTGTCTGGAAACAGCTGGGTGTCCTACAACCCAGTTAAATCCTGACATTAACTACCTAGAGTTAATGCAGACCACACAAGTGAAGGGTTCAGTCCCTTAAGAGTCCCTTTTAAGGGTTTTGCAGGGTTTTGCCCACTGCTTCAAACATTCATCATGAGTCCCAGGTTTTCATCTGCACTTCGGACTAACCAGCTATCATTGAGGGCTCTCATGACCTCTGCCTTAGGTCTGACAGTTTGCCTGAATGGCTCACAGGACTCAAGGAAATGCTTTACTTAGTATTAGTGGTTTCTTATAGAGAATACAACTGAGCCACAGCCACCGGGAAGAGATGCATAGGGAAAGGTATGTGGGAATGTTCCATGCCCTTTTCTAGCACTACTAGTATCGTCATGTGTTCACCCTGTATACATGAATGTGATTGATTAAATCATTGGATCTTAGTGATTGACTCAACTTCAAGCCCCTCTCATCTCCTGAGTGGAGAGAGGAAAGTGGGGGATGAAAGTTCCAACAATCTAATCATGCCTTGATCTTTCTGGTAACTAGTCCCCATTCTGAAGCTCTTTGGAGGCCCAGTAAGAGTCACTAAAATATAACAAAAGTTTTCATTACCCCTATTACTCAGGAAATTAAAAGGGATTATTTATTTATTTTTTTTAGAGATGGGATCTCACTCTGTCAGCCAGGCTGGACTACACTGAAGCCTCAAACTCCTGGGTTCAGGTGATCCTCTTGCCTCAGCCTCCCAAGTAGCTGGGACACACCACCACACCAGCTAATTTCTTAAAAATAGATTTTAGATACAGGCTCTTGCTCAGTTGCCCAGGCTGATCTTGAACTCCTGGCCTCAAGTGATCCTCCTGCCTCAGCCTCCCAAGTTGCTAGGATTACAATAGTAAGCCACCCTGTCTTGGCTATTAGGAATTTAAGAGCTTTGTGTCAGGAACTGGGGACAAAGATCAGATATCTATGTCTCATTATGTCACACTTTTCACAAGAAAACAAAAAAATGCAGAGAAAAGTCATTGCTTGTCCCATGTATGTCAATACAACCAGAATGCACAGGATTTTACTTATTATTCCATTACAAAAGTGACAACCAAATACCTCTGCTCTTTATTATAGCTAAGTCCCCTCTTGTCCCTTTTTAATACCACATTTACAAACAGGTTGAAAATAGATGTCATTCTTTATCTTTTTATCTTTCATAGCACTTAACACATTGTCTTGCATAGAACATATTCCCAAAATATTTTGAATGGACTGTAAAATAAGCACCAGAGTAGCTTACTGAGGTTTTAATACCTTGTCATATTAAGAAACATTAAAAACAATCATAACAACAAAAACTTCCAAAAGTTGGATGCCTCTTACATGCCAAGCATGATACTAGCTTTATATGAATCCTCTGTAATTCTTACAATATTTTAAGGTATGTCTTACTTTCCCCATTTTATACCTAAAGCTCATACAGCTTAATTCACTTGCTCATAGCTACACAGTTGAAATTCAAATGTAGCGAGCACTGTCTACAATACTCCCTATGCCAGAAATTTTTTGTACATATTAAATAAATTATTACAAAATGAAATTAAGTTTGGAAATTTACAGTGATATTTTTACTACCCTATTTTGTAGTTCCTGAAAAACTTCAGTTGTCCCACTACCATTAGTAGCCAGTAGACTTCCCCTTTATATCTTTATTTTTGGCTTATTTTAATCAATTATCATATTGATAATAAATAAAAGTGAAATTAAATCTATGCCTTATAAGGTATTGCATTAAAAACCTTATATCAACTAGTTATTTGGGCTTAATAGTCAAAAGAAAAGGACATTTTTCACCACATGTGCACCTTTATATTTGAATGCAAAATGGCAAAATATAGAAGTGAATATATATGGTACAGTTTTTTTCTAGAGTTTTAACATTTTATTTGGGACAATCAGTACCTTCTCAGTGCTTTTTTTTTTTTCAGAACTATTATACTTTATGATTTGAGTTTTATAATAAAAATATTAAGTAGCCATTGTAACACATTTAATTCCTCTATCTAGGTGAGAAAATTTATCCTTTTTATCATTTGTTGATCAGCAGTGCCAGAATTTTAACACCAGATATTCTATTGATTGAAGATGATATCTATTTGGATAAGAGGTACAGGCAACCTGTTATTAATCAATGTGGTACAATGATATTGACAAAATTTCAGGGCTTCCAATCTGACTTGCATATACTCTGCATACAAATGGAGAAATATCATATAGTCTGACAAAATTCTAATGTTTCATGCAAAATTCTTTTCTGAGTTGTCTGTTTTGCATAGATCTGATTAGAATTAAATAGCTCCTTCTATTCAACCGAGAAATCGATATTCAGAATTCATCTGATGTCAAATTTGGCTCCCAGTTGAATCCCATGATTAATTGAAGCATCTCATATATTTATTTTTATTGTCCTTTGAAGTGGCATAAATTTTTAAAAATGCAGAGTTTCTGTGCAGTTAAAGAAGATTAGAAATATTTCATTATTCAATTTACTCAGCCATACCTCTGGCAGGAGTACAACCTCTCCAGCTTTCCTATCTCTCTGTGGACCACTTCATCATCAGGCTTGATATGACCTCTGAACATCTCCCAAAGTGAGTGTGACACTGAGTGAGGGAAGTGTCACAGTGTGACAGTGAGGGAAGTCAAACAAAGGGATTATGAAAGATTGCATCGTGTTTCCCCAAATTTACTTCTTTTTTTCTCAAGGAAGACTATGATTTTCATCTACTTTTATGTTATTTGCTGTGTGCCTACTGTGAGAAGCAGAGATTCCTGCCCTCATGACTTTGGGCTTTGGCCAATGACATGTGATCAGAAGTTAGATACACAAGTCTAAGAAGAAATCTTTAACAGTCTTGTGGCTGTGTCCACCAACTCTCTTGTTAATTTTTTTCCCCGTTGCCATAAGAATTATGTGTCCCAGGTGCCTCATCTCCATCCCGGGTCCTCGAATGAAAGGAAACATCACGCAGAGCCCCACAGCTACCAACATAAGACATCAATGAGGAATAAACCGTCCTGTTGTAAGCGACTGAGATGTATGGGTGGTTTATAATCACAACACAGCTGACTAATGCAAAATGCTTGGTTGTATTTTTATCTCCAGGAAATTATAAATGGGTTTATTTCAGTAATAAAGACAAGAAAATGGTTAGTTCCTTTTAGGGTAGAGAAGTGGGATTAATCTCATTCTGGAACTATTTCATTTTAAACATTGATTCAAAAGTTATAAGTACTGCTTTCAATTTATTAATGAAAATAGTGGTTTATTATTTAGAATCTTATGATTTTGTGACATGAAAAATGAGTAGTTGCTTTTACAACAATAATTGATTTTCAGTACAAATAGCAGACATTTTAAAGTCTAATTCCATTTCAATCAAATCTAAGAATCTATCAAAGACTTTTGCTGAACCAAAATGGAATTTTATTGTACTGAATATTTTAAAAACAAGTAGAACTTTAATTATAGTTTTAAAATCTTTTCTTATGCTTCATTGTAATAGTATTTATTTGTGGTAAACATAATTTGCATGTAACAATTATCTGGTCTAGTACTCCAAATTGCAAATTAATTTTGCAAATTCAAATAGTTAATGGAGGTTTAAAAGAGTGTGGAATTATAAATTACTTTGCAAACATTGGGAACCCTATTCCTATATCTTTATAAAAGTAATATGTTTACATAGTTTAAAAAATAACCACATGCTATACCACAGAGTAGAATATGAACATTAAAAGTTACTTCTGTTTCATTTTCATCCCATAATCTTACATTTGAGGTAATGACTGATAAACATTTCTATTTTTAGTTCAAGTTGTTACTTCTTCCAATCCCCTACCCCACTGCCCATATTTCTAAATATCATGCTTAAACCTTGATTTCTTGATTTAATAAGTTGAGAGTTTGTTAGTTGACTTTATCAAAACTAGCAATTTCAATCACTCACACCAATGTTTCTCACACTTTAATATACATACAAATCACCTGGTGATCTTATTAAAACATGAATTAAAATTAAGAACGTGTGGTCTTTTAATTATACTTATTATTGGTTAGTCTGTTTGGAATAGACTCTATAGACCTGCCAAAAAGGTACCAATTCACAACTTATCGGTTCTCACCTGAGTTAGTGTCATTGTTTCTTAGATCTCCTATTTCTTTCTATTAGATTTTATTTTATTTTTTTAAATCTTTAGTTTATTTCTTCAAGTAATCTTCCGCTATCCTTTTATAGTTGTGAATATCTTCATTTTGCTTTTGAACTTGTGCATGGATAATTGTTCAAATTGATGTTTCTGCAAGGAGACAAGTGCTGGAAAGTTCTATTCTGCTGTCTGGCTGATGTCACTTCTCAAGTTTATTAACACATTGAGTATATTATTCTAGGCTCAAAATTTCTTGCTTTCAAAGATTTGAAAGATGTTGCTTCACTTTCTAGTTTTTAGTTTTCTGATGGAAATTTGATGCCAATATTATTTTTATACCTTTGAGGATAAACTTGTTTTTCCTAGATGCTTTTAAAAGTTTGATTTATTGTTGGAATTCTGAAGTTTATTAAAATGAATCTAGATTTAGATTGTTTCAAATTCATTATGCTACAGATTCAAAGATCCCTTAAAATTTGAAGACTTGAGTCCGGTTTCAGTTATTACAATTGCTTCCTATACTTTCTCCATTTCCTCTTCGTTATCTCTGCCATACAGTGCAGCACCTAAGTAATCTGTGAGTCCAGTTCTGTTGATTATTTTTTTTCTTGACAGTGAGTTTTTTTCTCTCTTGTGTGTGTATGTCTCATAATTTTTTATGAGGTCACACGTAATGTGTAGTACAGGAACCATCAAAGAAAATAGCATTTATGTAAAGAAATGGGCAAGCGTCTTCTACTAGGCCCTTAGTTTAAGGTGTTAAGTCCATTTTGTCAGTTGTTAAGTTGGCTTTGATAATTTTTGCTGCCGTAGTTACCCTCAATGCACCTCTAGTTTCAAATTGCTCATGTTCTTTTGTATTTACACTAGGGGCTGGTTTGCTGGAATATGTTTCTCAATGTTTCCTTGCACCCTCAGCTTTCAGTCTTCCCTGTGTCATAATGTGGATCTCTCTCCACACTTTTTCCTGTCTTCCATTTGCAGATTGCTGGTGCATGTTCTAAGTGTTTCCTAGTCTGGAGGTGTGGGGTTAGGGGTATTCTCTCTAGTCCTGGTCCTACCTCAGTCTTTAGTGGACTCTGTGTCCCTAGGTCTCAGGAGTGGAGCTTCCTCATGATCCTGCTCCCTGTCTCCATGGCAGCCAATCTCTGCTTTATATATTTTGCAGATTTTGTGCTGGAGCAGTTTTTCTGCCTTTCCCCCCCACCCCTCAAAAGGATAACTCTATGGGGATAAGATTCTAGGCCCAGGGATAATTTTTGCCCCTCTCCCTAGGGTAGGATTTTCTCTTTTATGCTCCTTCAGTCACAGTGAGTCTTTACCTGTGCCCCAGTGAGGGCAGGACTTTCATGCATAAGGTGTTTAAGAACTTTGTTCCATAAAGAAGGGTCTAGTTGGGGCTTTTCGTCCTGTGGTGGTCACTTCACTCCTGTAGACTTGCACCACCAAGGAAGGCTGTCTTTGATTGTTCGCTTTGCCTCCAATCTTTCTCAAGAGCACCAGGGGGAGATCACTGGAAAGAAGCTGGTAAACAGCAGCAAAATCCCCTTGTGTATTCAGCTTCCCAGAGGCCGTACTCTCCTGCCTGCCCACATTCAGGTGTTAGCAATTGTGATGATTAATTTTATGTGTCAACTTGGCTGCGCCACGGTGCCCAGATAAGTGGTCAAGCATTGTGATACATAATTCCATGAAGGTGTTTTTAGATGAAATTAACATTTAAATTGGTGGGCTTTGCATAAAACTATTGCCCTCGATAGTATGGGTCAGCCTCATCCAATCAATTGAAGGCCTGAATAAAACAAAACACTGACTCCCTTGAAGGAGGGGAAATTCTGTCAACAGACTGCCTTTGGACTTAAACTGTAGCACTGGCTTATCCCTGGTTTTCAGCCTGCTGGCCCACCCTGTGGATTTTGGACTTGCCAACCTTCCTAATTACATTAGCCAGTTCCTTAAAATATATCACATTTTATACACTCTCACTCACACACACACACACACACACAGACACACACACACATATATACACACACTCATGCATACACCACACTTGTTGCTTCTATTTTGCAGGAAAACTCCAACTCACCAATTAAAAATAAATTTACCCAACTTCATATAACCTGCTTGTGTAATGCCTGACTTCTGTCGCCCATGCTCTGCCACAGGTGGCTCAGTGCTCACATCCCATCTCTCTAAGGGGGACTTGTTTCCCCTTGGATATAAGCTACTTAATTACCTTGCAAACTCAGCTCTCTAATTGCTTCAAGAAAAATTATGGTTCTTAAAAAATTTTATACAGCTTTTTCTTGTCATTATGATGGGAGCAATGTTTTTTCCAACTGTCTACATCCTAGACAGCATAAGAACTTTCAGTATTAATCTTTCTTAATTTCTTTTCTTATAAAACTAGAGTTTTTTTCTTTAATTGTCTTCTGATCCTTAAAATATTGATATTTGGCCCAGGGTTCTGTCTTTTTGTTTCTTTTCTTTTCTTTTTTGTTTGTTTTTGAGACAGAGTCTTGCCCTATCACCTGGTCTAGAGTGCTGTGGCATCAGCCTAGCTCACAGCAACCTCAGACTCCTGGGCTTAAGTGATCCTCCTGCCTCAGCCTCCTGAGTAGCTGGGACTACAGGTGCGAACCACTATGCCTGCCTAATTTTTTTCTATTTTTAGTACAGATGAGGTCTCACTCTTGCTTAGGCTGGTCTTGAACTCCTGACCTCAAGCAATTCTCCTGCCTAAGCCTCCCAGAGTGCTAGGATTACAGGCCTGAGCCACCACACTTGGCCCCAGGGTTCTGTTTTAAACCTAATGTTTCTTTTTCAGCCACTGTTTATGGAAAAAGGCCTTTGCTGATTAGCATAGATAGACCCTAGCCACAGTTCCCATGTCTGCACACCCTAAAGTCTCTATCCTCAGGGGAATGGCTGGATGTAGATTTTCTGTGAGTATATGGATTTTACCATTTGGAAGGGTGCCCTTTTGTTAGAAAGTTGGGTGATGTTTGAACGGTCCCTGAACCATGGCAGTCACTGTGGGAAGCGTTCTCTGCTCTGTTGGGAGAGAATATGAACCACTTTATTCCTAAAAGGGGCTGCTTTCCTCCCTAGTGTATCCCCAGCCTTGCTCTCACAGGTCCAGCAGAAGTGGACAATCACTGCAGGCTTTCATCCCCCTCTCTCCCCAGCTCTAACACTCACAGCATGATTTACCACTAGGAAAATGTTTCTCTCTTTATAGAGCACTTTTTTAGGGACCTAGCTGGGAGCAGATCCAGGTATTCTATCAGTTAATACATGATGGCTTCCCCACAGCCCATTCTTATTTTCTATGCTTGCCAACTTCAACCTTGAAACCCTTCGAGGTCATTGCCAGACTAAACAACTCCCTCCTTTGCATTAGCCTTTTCCTGTTAATGCTTCGGGTTGTAATTTCCTTTCGTCTGATTTGTGTGTCATTACACTTTCATGTGCATTCTATCCTCCAGAAAATTGTTCCTTTATCAATGGTATATTTTCTATTTTCAGAGTTGCTAATTATTTACAGTATATCTTCACTTTCATTTCACTGTGATTTTTAGAGACAATAAAGGAAAATGCTTACAAGAATTAATCATCTTGAATTGGAAATTTTCTTGTAGATTTTTAGATAAAAGAGAGATAATTGTATTTTTGGTAAGTGTGATTTAGCACTGCTTAAATAATATATTAATTTTACCATCTGTCCTATTATCCATTCATTGGTTAGTCATTTAATAAATACTGCATATTTATTATATGTAAGGCACTATTTTAGACATTGTAGTTATAGTGGAGAACAAGATAGATGGAAGCTGGCTTATGTTCACTTAGGAAAGTCATTAATTTTTAATGATTTAGTTACAGTTGTAATAGATTTTACAAGAAGAAATAAGTTTAGAATGATAGTATTTGATAGGAAAACTAATCTAATCTGGAGGTAAGAGGAGATTTCTTATATAAAGTAAAATTTGAGTTATGTTCTAAAGAAGAATAGGTAGAAATGTCTAAGGGAGAAATTTAGGAAAAAAATAGTTTATGCTGAGGAAATAGCATTCTTGGGGTAATCTCTATTTTTCTCTTTGGCAAATCTATTTTTCTCTTTTCTTATAAGTATAACCATATACTCAATAAATTAATCATGAAAACAAGAGGTCACGTGAGTTCAGCAAGATGGGTGACAAGAGACCCCAGCTGCCAGAGCATCTCAGTATGAAAGAGAAGTTTTAGATGAAAGAGAAAAAATGAATAAACAGGCAAATATAAAATGGATTAGGGTCTAAAGGAAGGGTGCCAGAAGCTTCAGGGTACTCTAGGTAAGAAGTAGTTGAGCAGAACAAGAAGGAGTAAGGTGTCAGCAAATATCAACCCCCAAGAGGCTTGAAGACCAGCAAGAAGGGTAGGAGGAGTGGTTATTTTCTCTCTCCCTCTCATCTCTGAGAGTTGGTGAGTTCTCGTGCTGCTGCAGAGACCTTCTGCCTACATGAGCCCAGAGACTGCTGCCACCAATGAGCTGGGAGCTTCTTGTAGACAGGGAACCAGGCTCCCAGGGCCCCTGGAGTGCTTCCCACCCCATAGACTGGAGCCGGGACAGCAGGTGCCATATTACATCCCTACGTACCATGAGCCTTTGTCCTCCCCAGGGGGCTTCAACTCCTCAGGTTTTATCTTGCTCATTCCCACACAGACATTTCCCAACTCTGGCCCATACTGCAGGGGCCAGTGGGTACTATGGCTCCTGCAGTATGGGCCAGGTCCTGGGAGATCTACATGACTCTAGAGACTGGACATTCTGGGTGGACTGCCTCCTGGAGAGAGGGTCAGAGATGACCATTGTGCTAGAATTTTTCTTGTTGGGAGATTTTTTATTACTGCTTTAGTTTCTTTACTTGATACTGGTCTGTTCAAAATTTCTATTTCTTCCTCATTGAGCATAGAGAGGTTGTGTGTTTCTAAAAATTCATCCATTTCTTCAATGTTTTCAAGTTTATGTGGATAGAAATTTTTCTAGTACTCAGAGATGGTATTTTATATTTCTGTGGCATCAGTTGTAATATCTCCTTTTTCATTTCTGGTTGAGATTTTCTGTTTCTGGCTAATCTAGCAAGAGGCTTGTCAATTTTTTTCATGTTTTCAAAGAACCAACTTTATAATTCAATAATCTTTGGCATAATTCATTTATTATCAATTTCATTTAATTCTGCTCTGACCTAAGTTATTTCCTTTCTTCTTCTGGGTTTGGGATTGGTTTGCCCTTCTTTTTGCAATTCTTTGAGATGATTCATTAGAGTGTTGATTTGTAAACTTTTTGTCTTTTGGACATAGCCTTCGTGGCTATGAATTTTCCTCTTATGACTGCTTATGCTGAATACCTCAGATTCTGATAACTTATATCCTCTTTGTCATTTAGTTTGAAGAATCTTTGATTTCTACCTTAATTTCTTCCTTGACACAATAACCATTGAGCAGTAGGTTGCTTAATTTCTATGAGTTTTTGTGGAACTGAGTATTTCTGTTGGAATTTATTTCTAATTGTATTCCACTGTGGTCTGAGAAGATACATGGTATAATTTCTATTTTCTAAAAATTTCTTGAAGCATGTTTTATGGACTAGGACATTATGATCAATCTTAAAAGAATGTTCCTTGAGCTGGTGAGAAGAATATATATTCAGTGCTTTTTGGGTAGAATGTTCTGTAAGTCTTTTTATCAGGTCAATTTGTTCTAGAGTTCCATTTAAGGCCATTGTTTCTTTGCTATTTTCTGTTTAGAGGATCTGTCTCCTTCTGTCAATGGGATGTTGAAGTCCCTGGCTATTACAGTACCGCTGTTTATCATTTTTTTTTAAGATTAAGTAGGGTTTGCTTTAGGAATCTGTTCTATGGTCTCTCCTGGGCATCTGCCAGCAGGGAAACACACAACCTCTCTATGCTAAATCAGGAATAAATAGAAATTCTGAACAGACCAGTATCAAGTAAAGAAGTTAAAGTAGCAATAAAAAAATCTCTCAACAGGAGAAATGTCCTGGACCAGATAGTTTCATGGCTGAATTTTACCAGACCTACAAAGAAGAACTTGTACCTATCCTACAGAAATTATTTCATAACATAGAGAAGGAAGGAATTCTCCCCAACTCATTCTATGAAGCCAATATCGCCCTGATACTAAAGTTAGGAAAGGACACACACAAAAAGAAAACTACAGGCCAATATCCCCTATGAATATAGATGCAAAAATTCTCAATAAAATCCTAGCAAACTGAATTCAGCTGCACATCAAGAAAATAATCTACCACGATCGAGTGGGCTTCATCCTAGAGATGCAAGGATTGTTCAACATATGCAAATCTATAAATGTGATTCAACATGTAAATAGAAGCAAAAACAAAGACTACATGATTCTCTCTATAGATGCAGAAAGTATTTGACAAAATTTAGCACGCTTTTATAAGAACTCTTAAGAAAACAGGTATAGATGGAACATACCTCAATATTATAAAACCGTATATAAGAAACCCACAGCCAACATCATACTGAATGAGGAAAAACTGAAAGAATTTCAACTTAATACTGGAACCAGACAAGGTTGCCCCCTGTCACCACTTCTGCTCAACATAGTGCTGGAAGTCTTAGCCAGAGCAATCAAGCAAGAGAAGAAAATCAAGGGTATCTAAATGCAGAAAGAAGAGGTCAAACTATTGCTCTTTGCTCACGATATGATCTTATACCTAGAAAACCTCAAAGATTCTGCCAAGAGATTCCTGGAATTGATAAATAAATTCAGCAAAATATCAGGTTACAAAATCAATGTACACAAATCTGTAGCATTCCTATACACCAATAACAGTCAAACTGAGAATTAAATCAAAGACTCAATATCTTTCAAAGAAAATACTCAGGACTATATTTAACCAAGGAGGTGTAAGACCTCTATAGGGAGAACTATGAAACATGGGGGATGGAAATCACAGAGAATGTATACAAATGGAAAAACATATCATACTGCACCTGATGCTCTGTCTCAGAGGCAGGATGCAGATCTTTGTGACCCTGACAGACAAGACCATCACCCTCGAGGTCTAGCCCGGTGACACCTTTGAGAATGTGGATCTGTAGAGGAAACATTGTTAAAATGTCTATACTTCTCAAAGTCACTTACAGACTCAATACAATCCCCATTAAAATACCAACATCATTTTTTTTTGAGACAGAGTCTTGCTTTGTTGCCCAGGCTAGAGTGAGTGCCATGGCGTCAGCCTAGCTCACAGCAACCTTAAACTCCTGAGCTCAAGCAATCCTACTGCCTCAGCCTCCTGACTAGCTGGGACTACAGGCATGCACCACCATGCCCAGATAATTCTTTCTCTATATATTATTTGGCCAATTAATTTCTTTCTATTTATAGTAGAGACGGGGTCTCGCTCTTGGTCAGGCTGGTTTCGAACTCCTGACCTCGAGCAATCCGCCTGCTTCGGCCTCCCAGAGTGCTAGGATTACAGGTGTGAGCCACCACGCCTGGCCCCAACATCATTTTTTGTAGATCTAGAAAAAATAATTCTATGCTTTGTATGGAACCAGACAAAGAACCAGAATAGCCAAAGCAACCTTAAGCAAAAAGAACAAATCAAGAAGCATCATTTTAGTAAATCTCAAGCTATACTACAAGGGTACAGTAACCAAAACAGCATGGAACTGGCATAAGAACAAAGACCTAGACCAATGCATCAGAACAGAGAACCCAGATATAAAAACCATCATTTTATCACTATCTCGTCTTTGACAAAGCAGACAAAAACATAAACTAGAGAAAGGAATCTTATTCAATAAATGGTGCTGGGAAAATTGGATAGTCCCATGTAGAAGCCTGAAACAGAATCCACACCTCTCACTACTCATAAAAATTAAGTCATGATGGATAACAGACTTAAACCTAGGGCTTTAAACTATAGGAATTCTAGAAGGAGTTGGAAAAATTCTTAAAGATATTGGCCTAGGCAAGGAATTTATGAAGAAGACCCCAAAGGCAGTCACAGCAACAACAATAAAAAAATGGAATCTTTATTAAATTAAAAAGCTTCTGCACAGCCAAGGAAACAATCAATAGAGAGAATAGACAACCTACAGATTGGGAGAACATACTATACATCTGATAAAGGGCTAATAACCAGAACAAAGAACTCAAGTTAATCAGCAAGAAAACATCAAACAACCCCATTAAAAAGTGTGCAAAATACATGAAATGAACTTTTTCAAAAGAAGATATGCTAATGGCCAATAAACATATGAAAATATGCTCAACATCTCTAATCATCAGGGAAATGCAAATCAAAACCACAATGTGATATCACCTAACTCTAGTGAGAATGGCTTTTATCAAAAAGTCCCCCAACAAAAGATGCTGGTATCGATGTACAGAGACAGGAACAATTATACATTGTTGGTGGGATTGCAAACTAGCACAATCTATGGAAAGTAGTATGGAGATACCTCAAAGAACTAAAATTAGTCCTACCATTTGATCCAGCAATACCACTACTGGGTATTTACCCAAAGGAAAAAAAGACATTTTATAAAAAAGACATTTGTACTTGAGTGTTTATAGCACCACAATTCACAATTGCAAGAATGTGGAAACAACCCAAGTGCCCATCAATGCATGAATGGATTAATAAAATGTGATATATGTATACCATGGAGTATTAGTCATAAAAGAAATGGTGAACTAATACCTTCTGTAACAACCTGGATGGAACTGGAGATCACCCTTTTAAGTGAAATATTACAAGAATGGAAAATCAAAAATCACATGTACTCAATACTCAATTGGAACTAATAGATCAACACCCATGTGCACATATGGTAGTAAAATTCAATGGAAATCAGACAGGTGGGAGGGGGAAGAGGGGATGGGTAAATTCACAGCTAATGAGTACAATGCACATTATCTGGTTTAAGGACATACACAATTTTGACTAAAAGTGTACAAAAACAATTTGTTTAACCAAAACATTTGTACCCCCATAATAATTTGAAAAAAAAAATCAATTAATTAAAAAAATAAAAAATAAATTAATGTCAGAGAATCAACAGATAAGATTCCAGTATCTACCCTGTTACTGAGTAAGCTGTATATTTTGGGAAGATTACTTCATTTCTTAACAATCTGATGCTATATTAAAATGGCTTAAATAATTATAATTTCCATGACAATTTTGGAAAGAAAAATAATAAGAGATAATTATAATGATTTCGAGACATAGAAATGTTCATATGTTTGACTTAAACTCTCTACTACTGGTATTTAATGCCATAGAAATAATTCAACAATAGTATAAAGCTGTGCCAAATTTTCATTGCAGTATTATACAAAATGGCAAAAAACATAGAAATAGCCTTAATTTCAATAACATAAAGAATGATTAGGTAAATTATGTTACAGCAACTTAATAGAAAATTATTCAGCCATTAAAATGAGTAGCTGTAGAAACTATTGAAGCATGGGAAACTGTGTTCTAAAAGTAACATAAAGTGGCATCTTACAAATTTGTTTGGGACTGGGATTACAGCTATGTGACATATTTTGTATTATGAAAAGGCATAAATAAAATTTTCAAAAGTGAAAATAGTCATGCTCATGTAGTGGCTTAGAGAGTTATTTTTTTCTCATAAGATTCTTTGGTTTTATTATAAAAATTGAAAGGAAAAAAATGACAGAATTGCTATAAAAAATTTGCCCCTTTTGCTTTGTCTTCTGAGGCTTAATAAAACAAAACTTGTCAAGCTAGTTTTGAGCCAGTCACAGCAATTTTATCATCTTCATGGATAACATAATTCTAATGCTCCAAATACAGAAGATGATGCAAAGTGAAATAAGAGAACCAATTATCTCTCTGCATGTGATAAATTCACTCATCTGAAAATTATCCCTTTGGGCCTTTAGCCTATTTGTCTTTAGTAAATTTCTCCTAAAACACAAATTGTCCTGGGAAGGTTTACTCCTTAAGGTGTTGTTGATTAGTGTCTGCGCTGACCCCACTTGGCTGAACCTGTAATTCTTTGACAAAAATATATGAGAGATTCTATGGTGGAAATGAAAAAAGAGCAAGAAGTAGAAAGCAGAATGGGGTCCACGCTAAATCTAAGAGAATGCCCGAAAGATGTTATCCTAATTAACAACTTTGCCTTATGGTTATCCTCATAACTTTTTTGCTTTTAAAAATGCATAACCATACCTATCTGTCAATCTATTATACATCAATCATCTAGTTATTTTTCAACAAAGCAGACCTGAGGGGTACAGCAAGTCATTATATTTAAACAGAAATCTAAATGGGGGCATTAGAATCAGAGGAAATATCTATTAATAGAAAATCAAAATTCCTATAGAAAGAAACAAAATTATGTTAATATATAGACTAGCAAAAATGTCACAATTGGGCCTTAAATTTGGCTTAAAGTTTTCAGGAAGCCAGAAAAAAAAAAAAGAAAAAGAAAAAGTCTAGTCAAAAAGTTTGACTAGACTTAAAGCATGTGATTCAATTTGGTAGTAAATATTTCTTGTTCCTGGAATGGAGAGCCCATTTTAAATTTTTTCTTAGGCCACTATTGTTGTCACACAAGGTGGATAACCAAGTGCAACGCTAAAGTTGTGCAAAATAGGAGGATTTTCCTTTGCCACTGTCTTGCAGGCCATTCCTGAGTGAGGATGGTGCAACTGCTGTTCATTTTTGACTTGCATTCATATACTAAACTGGCCTTTCTCTGAACTGGGCTCAAGATTTTCTTCCTTGGCCAGCTGGTTGTAAAAGATTCCCCACATAGCCAGGGGTATGAGCTCAGGGAGGGTTACTATTGCAACAACAATGATACGAAGGTCTGGGCTGTACATTCATGCAGTTTGCTTATGCCTTCTAGTTCTTCTTGCGCCCGATCCCAGACATACCCTTTCCATCATTTATGATAGATTTTGTTGGCAGAATCATTCATATGATTTTGTGGATCTGAAAATCCCCAACTCATCAGGGCAGATACACTGCATGATCACTTAGTGCCCCATGGGCAATCTTTCTATCTTTGTAGCATGCAAGGAGCTGTTTTTTCAAAACGTATATAATTTTAGTTACAGATGACATGGCATTGCTCAATACCTCTAGTAGTTTGTGCTGTGATTCTCCTGTTGGACCTTTCCATAAGTCCGTATAGCAGCTTTTCCCACCATCAAAACCTCTTATACCACAGAGTCTGCCAGTTTATTTGCCCCTGTAGCTGAGCTGCTTACTTTGCAGCTTGGGTGTTCAGTGCAGCTTTTCCTTTTCCGAATCCCATGCAAAGCTGCTAGGGTCCCATTCTTTCACAAATGGGGTTATTTGTGAAATCTGTTCTTATTTTTTGTTCTTACTTGTGAATCTGTTCTTATTTTTGCAGAACAGATCTGCCTTGGCTGAGGGTTTAACCTTCTTTGGAGTTAGGCTACTCCAACTATTAAGTCTTAAGCTTAGTCCTCAACTTTATCTGTCCTATGCAGAAGACTTAGTTATTTTTTGTGAGCTGTTAAGGAGGCCCTCTGACTTCCACGCTTCACTATTAGTTGGTGTCTAATCGCTCCCAGCTTTTCTTTATCTTTTCTTAGAACATTAATTGTTATTAGTAATAACCATTCATTGTGTTGTCCATATAGTTACTATTTGCCCCATATTTTCCAGATGCTTGACACAATGCACCAGCTAATGTATTTTCCTCACCTGGCATACCATCCCAGTTTACCACTGGTGGGAGTTTTAACAATTGTCTTCTTATGTGTGCCAGGGGATATAGTGTTCTACCTGCCAGCAGCTTTGAAGATTCTTATCGCCACTGAGTAGCAAGGCATGTAGTTCCAAACATCCATTTTAGTGTCTTTTTTCTTGACCAATCCTGGTACCAACTGTTTCAGGTGTGTTTCTTGAGATGCACACTCTGAGATGCAGTTTTAGCATTTCTCTTACTTTGCCCAATATTGACGTAGCCTTCTTCTGTCGTTCATGAATTGCCATCTTCTGATCGCAACTTCACAAGTTTTGCTGTGAATATACCAACCAAACAGAACTCTCAGACTGCTGTGTTGAAATTCCAGGAAAATCTTTAAAGCGTTATACTGAAAGCTGATTAGCTAATTAATTAATTAAAAGAACAAATTTTGTCAGTGAAAATTGGCACATGTACACTTTCCCATACACAGAATGCCAGAAATATTTACCTGAATATGACTGCCAAATTCATGGTAATTAAAAGCATAAATACAGGTTTCATCATAAAAATTTCAGCAAGCTGTTAAAATGTATAGAAACTCTGTTATCATTATACCCACTGGGCCTTATTATAGGCTCTGTCCAGATATAGGTAGTGTGGATGAGTGTTGAGTTCTATTTATAGTTTAAAAAGTTATTCCTTAGAAAAATGACTGAACACTTGGGTGGGTGCCTCAGGTCACTAATTGCTAGTAGAGAAAATAACATATGCTTACTCATTTCCCAAGAGTAATGCCAGCATTAATTATGATACCCATGAAATGTTTGAAGCTTTTTAATGATAAATAGAAAGTATTACTAGTAGAAAAATTATTGTTATTAAGCTTTTTCCACAAGTCCAAACTAGCAGTAATTTAAAACTTTTTCAGTAAAGAAAATTTTTTAAAAAACGTATCCTTGCCAGGCCCTACTACTTTTTTGTTTGTTTGTTTATTGATTAATTATATTTCTTGATTTATGAACTCACTTTTTAAATTAGCTCAAGATTAAAACACACTAGAGTTTTAGAAACCAAAACATTCTTGAAGCAACAGAAAAATTTTGGTAGTAAATCAATAATTAAAAAGAGGTTACTTTATCAAAAGTTGAAAATTATGGTTGAAATATAGATATTTTAGTTGAAAATATAGATAGTTGAAAATATAGATATTTTCTGCAGGACTGAGGCTGGTGAATTGAGAGAAAATCCAGAATAAATAAAATTTTTTAACCATAAAAGACCATAACACACAAATATTGTTTCAAAACAATCATTTGGTAGAGGCACAGTTTGCCTTGGGTAATTCCAGATCCTTTTTGTGTAATGGTAATTGCATTACTGGCTACCCATCTGAAAAGATATAACAGGAAATCATTTTTTTTTTCAACCACAAACAAGAATAATTCCAAAATGATTCGAAGACTTAAATGTAAAAAATAATATTTCCTAGTAAACAAATCTAGGAGACTGCATGTGAATGTGAAGATCACCTTTTAAAATTAAGAATAAAAATCTCTGAATCTATAAAAGAGAAGACAGACATATTTAATCCTATAAAATAAGAAAAAGTATACCATAAAGAAAATAGACAGATGCTTGGTTTGAAAAGGCAGATTTTTAGTGAGGATGGTAACACATAAAAGAAAACTTTAAGAAATTGACAGAGAAATGACAAAACAACTGGGAAGAAAAATGTGTACCATACAGCAAAGCATATTCATATGTCTCTCATATACAAGAAACATTGTTTGTAATCATTACAAGTTAGTGAAATGCAAAATAAGTATTAATATTGCATTATTGAATGCAAAATAAGTAAAATAAGATTAAGAAGATCTACAATACCTACTGCTAGTTTTGGGATGTGAGGAAAAGGTAATTTTCATAATAAGGCCTATGGAAATATACATTGTTTTATCATATTTCAGAAAAAAACTGGTGACAGCTACTAAAAATTCTTATACATTTTTACCTAGAAATACCATTCTTGAGACCTTGTCTGATAGGAATTAAAATATCAGTATTTAAGGAGATATATCAGTGTATATGTACATTCATATTTAAGATAACAATTTTCATGTTGCCAAAAGTATTGAAAACCAAGGTGAATGTTGCTAATGGGGGATAGTTGAGTAAATTATGGGACTAACAATGTGGGAAATTATGCCATTAAAAAGAATTAATTAGTCATATATTTAAAGTAAAGGGGTTTGTAAGAATTATTTCTCCTGAGAAAAGTACAGTGGAGGAAAGGGTGTACACTTTATTTTCTTAAAATAAGCAATCATGAAACTACATATTCTGTTTATTGTTGCATGATCATGGAGAAAAATATGAACAACCACAAAACAGATTTTAACATGATTTGCCCTGCAGGGGTATGGGATGTGATGTGGGGAAGAAAGAAAGTTGTAAAAAATGAAAAATGGAAAGCAAGCAAAAATGGAAAAGAAAAACAAAAGCTGCCATTAATAAAGGCATATAAGGTGTAATCACACTTATTCAGAAATATAAATATTTTTGCACATACGCATAAAGTTATTAGATAATATTTAGAAAATAGAAAAATGGAAAAGAAATAATATTCAATTATATATTTTATGTTATCATTGACTGCAATAAACTTCTGTGTTTCCGATAGAATTAATTTCATGAATAGTCACAATTTTCCCTGGGGGTGTTGCAAGAATGCCTTTATGCTATTTTTATTATTCTCTATAAATAGATATTTCAATTTCTTATTATAAAATATTGTATCCAATTTTCAACAAACAATAGTTTAGAAATGCTTAACTTTTAAAAAAATGTATAAATTTTAGGGGATGAAGAATTCGTAGGTTAAAGAAATACTGGGACAGAAATAAAAGTGACAAGCATTTTTAGTGAATAACACTTTATATGCTGGCATTAACATCACTTTGGCCAAAATGGCTTTCTCCCTTACAGCTTTTTAGCATTTAGTAGTTCACCCTTTTATACAGTCTAGTCCCCTTCACTCCCCTGAACCCTTACACCTCCATTTAGCTCTCTAGTGGGCCCACAAACTAAACATGTTCATATCAGAGCAAACCTACTTTAGGCTCTCCATTTTACTAAATGTCCTCTGTTTATCCAGCATCTTAAGTGGAAAAAAATATTGAAGTAATCCTTGATTTATCTTTTTGTTTGTAATACAATTCACATTTCAGATATCAAAATCTTATTGGTTCAACCTTTAAAATGTTCAAAGTCCAGCCACTTCAAGCTTCTACTGCAATGAAAAATACCTTCTCTGGCTTGAGCTATTTTAGCAGCATTTCCTCTTACCCAGTATCATTGCTCCTGTCCCTGTTTTTGCTGCAATGTATTCGCCACAAAGTAATCAGGATTATTATTTTTGAATGTAAGATAAGATATGTCACTTTTCTGCTCAAAGCCACCAGAACTACATTGTCCAACATGTTGCCATTAATCACATGTGACTATGTAATTTTAAATTTTAATTAATTCAAATTAAAAATTCAGTTCATCAGTTGCACTAGTCACATTTTATGGATAGTGGCTACCTTTTGGGACAGCACAGCTACTTCCAACAGCCAAGAAAGATAGAGAAGCTAGAGATGTTTCTGTGGCACATATTAGGGCAAGAGATGTATTGTGTCACATATACAAGACAAGGATATTGAGGGACATGAACATATGAGACAGGACTGCAGTCATGGCTACAACTGGATGAGGACAAATACATGCTTAGACAATGTATGGGTTAACTAATTTACTCAGCAAATATCACTACTATTATTACTGTGTGACAGTCACTGTGGAAACAGCTGTGAATGAGACCAAGTCACAGCCCTTATGAAGTTTACTTTGTGGTGGAGACCTGACAATAAACTAGCACTCTCTCCCCAGAATATGATTTCAGGCAATGGTAGGTTCTGTGATGAAAAGCAGATAGAGAGCGACAGAGAAACGGGCTGTTTCATATTGGGTGTGAGGGAAGGCCTCCTTAGGTGACATTTCAGTGCAGATTTGAATGAAGGGAGAAGCCAAGTAGTACAATGATGCTGGTAAAGAAGGCTCCATACAGAGTGATTAGCGGGTTCTAATGAGTCTTTATATTCTGGTTTTATTGTCAGGTCAGGATTCTATTTGGGAAAGTGGAAAAAGTAGCAGTTGCGAGACACCTGGATTTCCCTCGCTTTGTCATCTAATGCAGAAGACGAGGACAATGCATAGAGTGACTGATACTGCTGCTTTTCATTGCTCTTTCAGATTTCACAGGAATTCTCATGTTCTTGTTTTATATGGAATGCCAAACACAACTTCCTTACTGGCATGGCTGAAGAGACATCTCTGACAGGACTCCCCAAGGCCTCCTACTGTATTTCCATCACCCGCTGAGCACTCCTTTTCCACAAATGTCCTCTCATTACAATGCAATGGTCTAATGACTTACATGTTCTCTCCACTCTCCCCCACTCCCAATACTACCAAGACTCTGATCGCCCTTAGGGTAGATGGTATCCCCCACTACTGTTTAATATTTCCTTCAGTTTGAATATAGGCACACACACAACTGAATAAGAATATGTTTAAAAGAAATGACAGGTATTTTCATACCATATTCTAGTTGTCACAGATATCATAAAACATCATTTGGGCTCATCACTGTTTTGAAATTATGGTAGTTATTAGACTTACCTATACGGTTATTGATGTATTAAAAATAAACAAAAACCCTACTATATTATAAATTTGATTTTTATCTCTTGATAATTATCCTTCAAAATAATTAGTTTCTTTTGTTATCCTACATATTTTGCTTTATGTACCGAGAAACATTATTCTGAGATAGAATTCATAGATTTCATCAGACCACCAAAGACATCCCTAGTGCAAAAATGTAAATATTTCTGTTTTTAGCTCAATTAATTGATATGAAACATGACTTGGGTAAATCAGTGCTAATCTTTTTTTTCCCCTCACAGTATTCTCTAGGTGATCTTGTCAAATCTCCTAGAATGGTGTTAGTTGCCGCCAACTTCTGATGACTGTGTTCCCAGACCACTTTCTCTCAGTGGGAACTTAGGTATTTTGTTGTTTATTTTACAGCTTCATCTGATGTCCCAGTGTCATCTCAAACTTCACACATCCATGATTGGATTTCTTATTCTCCCCTCCCAAATTTGTTCCTGCCCAGTCTTACCCATTGACCAATGTTCAGCCTATTGCTCAAGCTAGAAATCTAGTAGTCATCTTTGGTTTCTCTCTTTCTGTTACCCAGATATCAAATCCCTGAGAAGACCCTGTGAGTTCTACTCTCAGCTTGAATGTGCCCACTTATCTCCATCTCCACTGTTCTCACGCCAAGCCAAGCCAAGCCACCATCAGACTTTTTGTTATTGTCACAACTTCTAATGTATTCTTCACATACCAGGCAGAGTAATCTCTTAAAACAGAAATGTGATCATGTCATTCCCTTCTCAAAATCCTTTTGTGACTTTCCATTGCATTTAAATAAGGTCAAAATCTCTGTTGTACTTTGAGTCATTCATTCCCTGCCTATCTATCCACATTGGTTGTATTCCTCCCTTTATTTGTTATTCTCCATTAATACTGGATTTCTTACAATTTGTGCCTATTTTTCCTCTCTCCTTTCTCCAACTTGCCCTCTGCCCCAGGAGACCTCTATAGAGTATATCAATGTATTTTTTTTTTTTTTTTTTTTGCCTTCTGGCTCATTGGATTAACTGATAGGGTGCGTTAACAGGAGATCTGAGGGAGAGGATATTTCTCCCCTGGCTTCCTCCCTGTGTGGTCATCTCTGTCTGACTCTCTTCATTGGAAGGTCAACTCCTCTCCAGGTGACCTCATCTATTAATACATGTCTCCCTTCTTCTGAGTTCTGATAACCACTGTCCAACCTCATCCTCTCTCTGAGGGCTGGTAATAGCTACATTATTATTAGACCCAGGATGCTGTGTTTCCTGCTCATAACTTTACAAATAATTTCTTCATTAATTTCTCCTCTAATTTGCTTAATTTGAGTCTGCCACTTGTTCCTGCTGAGACCATAGCTCTCTTAATTTACTCCTATTTCAAGGCATTTATACATCCTGTTCTTTTCCCACATTTTTCACATACTTGGCACCAGTTTGTTCTTTAAATTTCAGTTGAAATGTCTTCTTCTGAGATGTTATCCTTAATCATCCTAGATACAGTACCGTGGTATCTCTACTGTAGTCTTGATGGCTATACATTGTTTCTGTTATAGGATTTATATTTGCATTTATGTATTTGTTTCTTTGATTTATTTATGCCTGTTTCCTACCCTGCTAGCTCCATGAGGTCAGAGAGCTTTTCTGTCTTGCTCCCTGTTGTATGTGTCCCCAGTAACTTGCACAGTACTTAGCACTTGAGAATGATAATGTCTAAAGTTTACTGAATCTTTATTCTGTGCCAACAACTGCCCTAAATGCTTTAAATATATTAACTCATTTATTACTCACAATAACTTTATGGTTATGAGTGTGTGTGGTATTTATGATTATTTTTCTCATTGTACTTATGAGGACTCTGAGATGCAGAGGAGTACTTCATTCAAGATCACACCCTAGTAAGTTACTTAAATGGAGGCCTAATATACAAAGACAAATTGTGCTTATCTGAATGGTATAATTTAGCCTGTATCTTATAGGATTATTTAAAGAAATACATACTTGAACACTAAATGTAAAAACAAACCTTATAAGTAGCTTAGGGTACACTTTGAATGTTAATCACATTTTTATTGAACAAAGGTTATGTCTGAGTCTCATTTTATGACTTGGAGTTATTTTATAATAATTAGTAAATTATATTGTATTGTTTTTCCTACATAAGGCTTCCCTCTAAATAGCAATATGATATAAACACAATTTCATAGCTTAAAATTCTACCCCCTTCCTCCGAGCTTTCCTTTTTATAGAGATGTGGATTAAAGGGCCCAGGGGTACTTTTTGTATAGGCCTATAGAAACTGTTAGGCAAAGTGTAACTCTTTGCTGAAAGAATCTGCCATCAATTAGTTTCCATCAGTTTGCAGAGCATAATTATATTTCCACATGTGTAGAAAAAAGATTTCTCATTTTGTGCGATGTTTAAAAGAACAGAGCTACTATATTTTATGATCTTTAACATATAACATCTAGGAATAAAAAGTCTATAGGTTTGCCATGGTACATTTACCTGGTATGATTTATTCATCTGATGAATAAATAGAATAGTACTTACCAAAGCATATTATGCACAACATTAATATCACATGATAGATGCCCAGTGCAATGGTTTCATGATGAAATAAAATGTGAAACTCTGCATAATCTATTGCCTAATTTTAAATTCACTAAATGCTTGGGCATAGCATATGTTATGAGAAGTTCTAAAGTAAAATTAAAAAAAAAAACAACTATTAATCTAGTTGAACAAGATTCATTTTTCTCTGGAAGACCTACTAAAATTTCATGGAAAAATTCCATAGAACACCCTTGAGAAAATACTGCTATAGGATTTTTAAAGTCTGTATTTATATACCGACAGGAGTATTGTCTTGTAAATTTAAGAACAGAAGTTGGCCTAAAAATAACCTATGGAAAGTCCTGAGAAATTACCTTTTCCATTGTAGGAGGAGAAATAAATCCTTTACTTACCTGTATCTTTTATTATTCTTACTGTTCATATCCTCCCTATAGTAGCTTATGAATGCTAATTCTTATGAAATATGGCAGGTGTCTTTAAAAAACTTCATGTAATGGAAATATTCCCTCATTTAGAATGTGAAAGCAGATTGATTACTGGTGGTAAAGATGACAGTTCCACTCCTATGTATTATAAGCTAATAACTTCTATTTTAAATTAATAACAAAAGTGATCACTATTGACAAAGTACTTTGGTTTTCTTCATTTACCATTTGGAATAATTTTTGGAAAAGGAAAACAGAGAAGACAGAGCTATCACCATGGGTTATGAAACATTTCAAGAGAAAAATATTGAGCCAATTATTGAGTTCAGAAGTACAGTTTTATTTTTTTAAGATGTGGAACTTAAAAATGTCATTAGAAGAATAATTTTTTCTTTCCACATAACTCAATGCTAATAACTCTAAAAGTTCCCCATTCTCATCAGTTAGTTACTTTTCCTTACATTTGGCTTCTATTCCACTGTATATTTCATTACCTTCAACTGTTTCTCTGTTGAATAGTCTAAATGACTATTGCAGTATCTTCACATTGACTCTCTGTTTCTTTCCCCTGCTCCCAAAATAAATATCCCCCAAAACTCTGTTCTTTGTGGGATGTATGATGGATAATATTTCTTATTATAGACAGGCAAACAGAATTTTATCCTTTGAACTCTCTTTATTCCCGTCTACCTTGTTCAGTTCTCAGAAGCTAAACCTGTGCCTAATGAACCTCATTTTCAGAAAGCATAAATGAGAGATGGTTATGCTTCTGTATGTGTTTTCTAAGCCTGCTTATATTAAGTTAGGTTTAGGTGATTAACTGAATAATATAGCTTCTTGATTTGAATAAAGATAAACTGGGGACATTCAGTTATTGTAATAACAGCAGAAGCCTTCTGTTGCAAAGCACATGACTTGTCTATTTAATTTTAAGTTATTATGCCTGTAATGTAGCATCTTCAATTTGGGGACAGGAAAGGGCATGTTCTTTTATGTCACAGAATCATCACTGGGGAAACTGCTTAGAAAAATTTTGTTTGAGGGGTGAAATCTTGATTAAAGTGAGTAGTATGGAATAGAAATATACATCCTTTCTTATTTCTAGGGGCTTCTGGCATGGAATTAATTTATTATCTTAGAGTAGAAAGTTGCTGAGAATTCACTATGCATAGAAGTCATTATTTTCTTTCTCATATCTTCAAATAAATCTATTGTAAGTCATGGCAGATTATAAAACTGCCATCTGGGCATGGTTTCCCAAACGGCAAAGAGTTCTGTAAGTGTGGTATTCAAATTGTTCAAAAGTTATTTTGTTGTGGAACAACAGCCTTTTGATGAAAGCAGATAGTGCTGTCTGAATTCTGGCAGTAGGGTGAATCAAAAAGAATGCCTATTCGGATATTAGCACTCCATCTCAAACTCTATGTTCATTAATTATTTGTCTTTTAATTCCATAGCCATAGGGATGCTGGTCAGTCCTTCTTCCAGTTTTCCTACTGAAACAACCCATGCAGGTGTCACTATGAGTGACAATGCAGATTTTAATAAGAATTTCACAATGGGGATGGATAAGGAGGTATATATCACACACTCCTTGGTAAATTACTAAGAAAGGCATGCAGCTCTTTTCTGCTAGGTAATCTCTGAGTTTTTACCTCTTTCCTTCTCTCATGCAGTGCCCATTTTGACTCACCTCTGTCTTTTCTTTAAGATTTTCTCTCCAACACCTTCAAATCCTTTTCTTGTTCATAAATCTCTGTTCCAACTCATAACCCCCCTTCTGTTTCTATGATTTACTTCACAGTGTTCAGCCACACTGAGGGTCTTCCCACCCATAGAAGACATACTCCCGAAAATGGGAGCTAAATATAGAAACTAAAAAATTATCTTCACATAATGTTTATTTAATATTAAGATAGTACTACTGTTATGTATCACGTGATACGTACTCTGACCCTCAGAAATTTGTTTTTGAGGATTTGGATAACTAATCTGAAATATAAGTGCATTGTTTTATATGCCTAGCAGCATCAGTGGTTGAACGTACATGGGACTATAGCTATGTGTCTCTATATAGCAATGATTTAGAAAGCAACACCAATGAGCATTATACAATCAATTAATATTTGACATTAACTTATTCTTACTTTGATTTCTGCTTATTTTAACACTTGAGATTCAAATGTAGGGGAAAACTCCAAGCTACATTTAAGATACTTGTTATTACATGAGTATACTGGAATGGATCCAAAACAATCATAGAACATTATTAGCTTATAATTACAAGATAACAACTAAGGACATTGTGAAAATTATCAGGAAGAATTAGGCTCACACCTGGTAATGTTATCCCTCTAGCACCTGCAGGGTGCCAAATGAATGTTTGTAATACTCTGTGAAGACAATTTAGCTGAGAAGAGTTGGACCTCTATTTTATTTAAGTAATGACCCCTTAGCAGAGATGGAGTTAAAAAAAATTAGGCAAATAATTATTATATAAACTTTGGTAATATTCCTATTTGAAGCATAGGTTCCTATGGTATGGTTTGATTCAAAGAAAGGAATTACTTTGGTTTATAGAAAATGGCTACAGAATGACAATTGCTTTTGAAGTCACATACTAATACAGCACATTCTCAGTACTGGGATACTGAATACCTGAATTCCCTTTCCATACTTTTCTCTCTATGTTGTTATATAAAACAGTGATACAAATTTTCAGTCAAGCAAATAACATGAGCTTGTCTTGATAATATATTAATTATATTGCTATTCTCTGTTATTCTGCTGTTTAAAAATGCAAAGGTGTTATTTATATCTCAATGAACTATAAATTCCTCTCTTCTTTTTATTTTGCTTATTTTCTGTTCTTTCGCATTCTCTTTGTGTTCATTAGCATGTGTATTAGTGGTGATTCAAGCTAACATGTTGTTCTGTAACAACACTCTAAAATACAGTGACTCAAAAAAGACAGAAATTTATTTTCTCACACAAACCAAACAATCCCAGAGTAAATGGTCTAGAGTTTTGTAAGAAGTTTCTTTATTAGAGATATATCCTAAAAATTCTATTTATAGCGAAAGAAAGAAAAGCTATTATGTAGATACTTGGCCATTTAAGCCTTAAAAGAGAGAGATTAAAGGAAAAATAGAAAGTTTGATATTTTCCGAGCTCATTTCTAAGACTGTTTTAATATTAGTCTTCTATATAATTTTTAACATATAGAATATATATCATGTTTATATTTTAAGCATGATATAACTTATTACATTATTATATTTTATACTTTTAGTTTTTATTTTTGTGTGAGATTGTGGGACCTTTTGCTATTGGACATGATTTTGATAAACATTTTAAAATTATACCAAAGTTTTCTATTGTCATTCACACATTCAATTGTTAACAACAACAAAAAAATCAATGCCTAAGGTAGACATTCAGATTGGTCGTGGTTGTAGGAGATGCATAGATAATATTAATAAAATGATGGCAAGTGAGGACCCAGTAATGTGAGATGCCAACAGTTGAACTATCATTTAGTATTTAACAATACTTTTTACTTGAACACCTCAATTGTAAATTATATTTTTATTTGTAAGTCTTGACTCTGTATCATTTGTATTTCCTCAGTGCATTACAAATTATCCTGTGACCTCTGATTTCTTTCCTTCTGTGCTATGCCCTCTGGAAACAAAAGTAGTTCCTAGTCTTACTCACAATGTAAAAAAGTCTGCTCAACATCCTCCTGTCCTATAGACCCCGGATTCTCTACTGTTCTTCTTGTTGACAAGATCACTTGGGAAATAAGGATTGCCCTTTTCAATAGAGTGTAAGAAATATGGAGATGCTTCATGAGAGTAGAATATTTTAGGAACTACTAAATGTAAATTCAGAGTGAAAAATATATTTTTGCTTTTTTTATGTTGACTCATGAACTTGAGTATGTGTAAGAAACTGCCAGCTCAAGGAGATCAATCCACTGGTTCTGTGGTGTCACATCTAAGCAGTGTGTTATTTTCTGAGCTTGATTTTCTTTTGATGAAGCCGAGAATGCTCCTATTAGATAAAACTCAGGGCTGACAGCTCTAACATCTGTGGAGCAGTAAGAAAAAATAAAAGCAGCAGGTTTTTGGGTGACAGCATGTTTGAGGATGAGGGACTGAAGTTGCAGTTCATTGCAATGCACAGCTGGATCTGTGACACCACATGCAGGTTTTTGTGCTTCAGCCTAGTGTTCAGATGTGAGCAGCTCTCTGTGTGTCTGTGCTCAATATGGCATTGCAAAGTGCTCCATGTGGAATTTCTGAGTATCGTAACAAATTGGTATCTTTTGTAACACAAATTGATTAAAGATTTTTTGATTCTTTAAAGAAAGTACCAGCTGCTGTGCTCTTTTATAACTATGCAAAAACAATTATGCTTTGTTCTTGTGTTTATTTGAAAAAAGCTGGTAATATGGCAGTCTGTGTGTCTCTTAGCTAGAGGTTTAGAAATAGGACGGAGGGGCAATCACTAAGTGTTTTATTACATAGTTGAAAGAAATATCTGTTCCTAACAACATTTCATCTTAAAGGGGGAATTTTATAAACTTAATAGTACCAAAATGAAGTACTCTAAATCCATCTAGAATTAAAATAGGTAGCTATTCTATTCAGTTTAATAGATTTTTATCATGGAATCTTTTATTCAGCCCTAAAAGCAACCATAAAATTATCCTCAATAAAATAGCATGTTGTACCCACTGTGATGTTTAGCTACCAAAGATGCTTGTGGAGAACCATCCTCAGAACATGGAATGATAATTACTGCATACGTTTTTCTAGTAGAAAAGTTATAAACCTATGGCCTCTATTAACCTGGGAACCCCTTAAATTGTATGTACGATTTTTTTAAATAAATATGCATATTTTGAAGAGAGAGAAAAGAAGGTTTTCATGAGATTCTCAAATAAGTCCTTGATGTCTTTAAAATATTAATAATTATTACAGTTGTAAATCTAAGTAATGATTTGCTTTGGAGGCTGTTTGGGTCTACATACTGGAAATATTATTTTGAGAGAAAACTACTACACTACTCAGCACATAATAGATGTTCCATAAATGTTAGCTAAATTCTCAATGGCAGGGCTATGGAAAAGGTTGCCAAAAATCACTTTAGAGAAGAGGAAATATCAATACTTGGGAAAGAAGTGAAGGTTTGAATAGATGAAGAAAGTCAGAAAGCAAAAAGGTGTGTCTGTTGAAGGGACTGATACTTTTCTCAAGCATCCCTCTGTGGAACCGAGGCAAAATGCCTGTTTATGGCATGCTCAGGATAGACTGGACCTCAGGACAAAGGGGATGGGAGAATATTATTAGTAGTTATAGATCAATGATACATTTTAAATAACAAATATGACCTCAAATGTGAATAAAACAATTCTCTGTAATCATTTTTACATCTTACTTTTTCCAATTCTGAAACGTGACACTTAACTATATCACTTATTGTGTATCAATGGATTTAAATTTTCTAAATTAAGATTTAAAGTTGTGATTATAGACATTTTTTAAAAAGAGGCTAGATTGATACCTGATTGATTGTCATGAAAAAATGTCTTGGAAGTATAGGGAAAAAAAGATGGATTTTCCATAAATAGTGTGGGATGGACTGCATGTCCACATGGAAAAAATATATTTTTATTTCTATCTTATACAACACACAGACATCAATTCCAGATGGTTTGCCATCTAAACACGAAAGGTGAATTACTAAATATTAAAGACACACACATAGAAGAACATCTTCATGATCCTTTGTAGGAAAATATTTCTTTAATTGTACACAAAAATGTGTCCACCACAGAAATGAAAATGTATAAATTGATCTGTAGTGAAATTTAAGAACTTCTGTGTATCAAAAGACAACATTAAGGGAGTAAAGGGGTTTAGAAAATGCTACCCCCAAATTATGCCACTTTATACTGAGGGTACTTAGGGGACTAAGGATGCAGCAAGAGTCTTTCTCTGTGCTCTCCTTATCTGATCACGGACAGATCCTCCAACAGGAACTCAATTTTCATCAGTCCTCTCCCCAGGGGTTTCATCATCTTGGGAGGATTTACTCATATCACAGGAGAGGATTTTTTTCTAAGGGCCCATTCATCTTTTCCTCAAATCATTTACTCTCCCCCAAGTCACCTACATCCCTCCTCCCTGTGAAGAGGGTATATAAGCTTTCAGATCTCATTGGGGTTTGGAGTATTCACTTTTCTTCCCTGTGATGCCCTTATGCATGTTATATGCATATAATAAATGTGTATACCTTTTCTTCTGTTAATCTGCCAGTTGTCAGTTTACTTCATAGACGTAGTTATCAAACCCTCAGAGGGTAGAGGGAAAATAGTTTCTCTCCTACAGGAATAAAAAGGCAGCCCCCAAAGTGGGAGAAGATATTTATAATACATTTCTTTACAAAACACTTATATCTATAATTTTTAAAGAATTCCTATAAATTAAAAAAGAAGAGTGACCTAGTAAAATAATAAGCAAAATACTTGGACAAAAAATATATATACACATACAGCCAAATAACATATAAAAAGTTATTCTAATTCAGATATTCAGGAAATGCCAATTAAACCACAATGTTCTTAACTGAAGAAATGATAAGTTCATATATTAGGAAAAGAGAGCTTTATTTCTCAAAAAGGATTACAGCCTGTAGGTGGACATTCCAACAGGCTGGGAAACAGAGCTTCTGGCTAGAAGCTTTGAAGGAGGGACAATGGGAACAGGAATTTGTGCTGAGCGGGGTGGCCAAAAATAAATATTTAACAAGCTATAGAAAGATTCATGAATATTTATGAAAGGAAAAACATGCACATGCACAATTGAGCTTTAGGCCCCTTTCTTGGGGTCCATATTGAGAAAATGGTAGCCCTCTGATATCATGAGGTGAAACAGAGGACATGAAAACCCTTTATGTATGTACTTGGTGGACCGCTTAAAAACCACTCTGTGGTTGGTGGTCTCTTATTCTCAAAGAATGCTAGTTAATTATGATGCCAAAACCGAAAATAGGAAGGAATAGATCATTATAATGGTTTCTGTGTAGTCTTTAGGGAAAAAAAGTCTGATGGCCATTAGCAAAGGAGGGGGTATAATGAGGTGTGTCTGGCCTCCCATTCCATCATGACTGGGAACTCAATTTTAAGGTTTCTGTGGCATCCCCTTGGTCATGAGTGTGTCTGTTCAGTCAGTGAGGGGTGGGAGGAAGGGGAGAACTCAGGATTTCATTTTAGTTCACAATGTCATACTCTACATGTCTAACAGAATAACTAAAATGAAACACAGACAATACCAAGTGTAATGAGCATGTGAAACAACTGGAGCACCCACATACTGTTGAGAGTGAAAATTGGTACAACTAATTTGTAAAACTGGTGTTATTCAGTAAATTTATACATATACTTGCACCATGGCCCAGAATCTACTCCTAGGCAAATATCCAACAGAAATGCATACTTATCCTCACCAAAAGCTGTACAGAAATATTCATAGCACAATTTGTAATAGTATAAATGTACCCAATTTGGGTAGCTTGAGGCTACCCAGATGTTCATCAACAGTAATGGGCAAATAAGAGTAATGAGTAAATAACATATGGTAAACTCACAAAATGAGATACTGTTATGCAGAGTGAGAGTGAATGATCTATAACAACATGCAACAATATGGCAGAATCTTATAAATATAGTGATGAAAGAAGTCAGACACAAAAAGTATATGCTATATATTTTATTTATATGAAATACTAATACAACAAATTACTCTATGGTGGTAGAAGTCAGAACAGTGATGACCTTTGAAGTAGTGATTGGAAAGGGAACATGAAAGCATCGTCTAGTGTACTGGTAATGGAGTGTTTCTTGATTTGAGTTTTGGTAACATGAATGCAGGCAATTTGTGAAAATTTACGGACCTTTATACCACATATACTTTTAAAGCATGCATATTATAGCGCAATAAAAAAGTAACAAAGACTGTCTGGAGCAAAACTAATATTTAAAAAATCCTTTAATTTAAGAATATAAATTCCTTGCCAGTTTCTAATACTTTATTATTAGTGAAGGTCTGCAGTACGGGGCAAAGTACAAATGTGTTTTATTATGACCTTCCTTTGCGCAGTGGATAAGAAACCATAACATATCAGAAGAGAAGTTTCCTAGGAAAGACTTCTGTAATGATGTGTGCTTTTGAAAACATTATTTGCTGAAATAAACACTCCAACTGCTCTGAGGATTTGGAAAAACTGTTCATTAAACTGCAAAGAGAATGACACAAGAATTCACTGAACAGAAAATAAATAGCCTGCTATGTAGCTTTGCTCTGTCAGATAGATAACGTAGAGATTAATAAGATTAGATTGGTGAAAATTGCTTTGTTCTTCCTAACCCAAACCAAATATAAACAAACTAATTGAAAAACATATCATATCTGATGTGTTCCAAAGACACTTTTTTTATTTCTAGGAAGAAAGTAAGTTTATATTCTTCTTCAAAATGGGTACCACATTGGGCACACTTAGAAAACTGCCTGCTGATGGGATGAGTGGGAGTAGTTATCCAGAGATGAATTGCTGGTTTTATTAATGGAACAACTTGCTAGCAACTTCTAGCAAGTGAGCAATCAATGTGGTTCTGAAGCCTTTTCTCAGAAATGTCTTTCTGCAGGTACTTTTTCACTTGGATGTTTTTGTTTCTGTAGTTCTTTCTGCTTGGAGTGACCACTGTGTTTATGCCTAAATTACTTTATCTGGAGCCTCCTGGGTAAACTTGACTTAATATCTTGCTTTCTATCTGCTTGCATGTTAATTGATGAGGTTTAGGCCACTGAAGTAAAAAAAAAAAAAAAAGAGGGAATATTAATCAAAGCCCCTCTATGTGATTGCACTTAGGACCTACCTGGATACTCCAGAATAAACTCTTCCTCAGGATCCTTAATCACATCTGCTGAGGCCCATTTTTAAAATAAGATACCCTCCACAGGTTCCAGGCATTAGAATGTGGACATATCTTTTCAGATCATTATTCAGTTCACTAGTTAACATTTCTCTTTTTTAATGTAGCATCAAACTTACAAACCAAATGGAAAAGCCCCAATTCTTTGGACTTTTATTTATTTATTTATTTATTTATTTATTTATTTATTTATTTATTTTTTTGAGACAGAGTCTCTCTCTGTTGCCCGGGCTAGGGTGCCATGGCATCAGCCTAGCTCACAGCAACCTCAAACTCCTAGGCTCAAGCAATCCTTCTGCCTCAGCCTCCTACGTAGCTGGGACTACAGGCATGTGCCACCGTGCTTGGCTAATTTTTTGTATATGTTTTTAGTTGGCCAATTAATTTCTTTCTATTTTTAGTAGAGTTGGAGTCTCACTCATGCTCAGGCTGGTTTCAAACTCCTGACCTTGAGCAATCCTCCCGCCTTGGCCACCCAGAGTGCTAGGATTACAGGCATGAGCCACCATGCCCAGCCTGGACTTTTATTATAACTAAACTTTTCACAATGATAAATGATTTGGAATAGTCAATCACAGGATTGTAGGGTTGGAAACGGACTTGGAGGTAAAGCCCAATTTGCTCATTTGATAGATGAGAAAGTTGCTGGCTAGAGCTGCTTGATCAACAATCCAGCACCTATGTCTGTTGGTCTTTTTACTTCATCGAATTGAGCAATCAAGATATTACATACATACTGCCGTGATTGGTTTAAGTATTAATAACTCATTTTTGAAAACTGCTCAAGTAAGTTTCCTTTTAAAAATTTTGTCAATGAAACTAACTTACATCTTGTATTTTTATGATTAATTAATATATATTGATAATAAGAAATAACAGTAATATTTAAATACAAAAGTGTACTTTCTATTATGTATGTAGAATAATGAATACAATTGTAAATGAAATTATAGCACAGCACACTGTCTGTAATGGAAAATACACCAAGCAAAGCTTTTAAAGGTGCTTCTGGGTTTATCATTTCTCATATGGAGATTTTTATCCATTCAGACATTTGCAGTGTAACTTCAAAGATGTCATTGCTTATCAGAAGAAATGAAGAAATACTTAGTTTTTGTTTTTACCATATGTAAGGTCTATTACTAGCCCACTAGGAATACTAATATGAAAAGCAGCCATAAGAATGGCATTCCTCAGAGAAACCATAAATATCTGAACAGAGCATACATTTTTATAATATTAAATTATGCCACTTATTTTCAAAATTATAAGAATGCACAGCTCTACATAAAAGTACATGTGGTTGTCTTTTCTATTCATGAAGAACTTCTTTTGAAATCGGAGATTAAAAAAACGAAAGTCTGAGTGATCCTTGTCTTGTTGGCCCATGGGAAGATTCTTATGTCTACAAGATAAAAACAGGGAATCCAATTAGAAAAATAATGAGAAAATATTGTACTAGGGAGGGAGGAAGAGAGAAAGAGAGAGAGTGAGAGAGAGAGAGAAAGAGAGGGAAAGAGAAACATTTATAAAATTAGAATCTCACAGAAAGAGAATGAGTTGTTTAAAGTACTTTAATGAAGCCATAACTAATCTATATGTATTTTGATGTTTATTGCCAAAAGTGTAGTGTGTATGATCCTATTGTAAATAAATCTAATTTGACTGAGTTAAAGATAACTTAATATGCTGAATTTTGTTGTAGATTTAGGAATATTGTTTGCCCTTCCCACCCTATCTTTAACAAACAGTCTGAAGAACTTAAGATGAAAGCAGTAGATTGGTCTTCTAGTTAAAGACTGTTATCAACACTATAGATATTATGAAAACAACCACTGAAAAAAAAAATTACATGCCTTCCAAGCTGGCAAGACCTGATATAACCTGTCTGAACTGACATTTTTCCAATAGAATACGTTAATTTGATGTGGTTTGGACATAAATCAGCTAAGTATATCTAGGAAAAAGAAGTCACTGAGACAAAGTTTTATAGCATTCACTTAGGCAGTGTTTGAGAAAAAGACTTGGACCACAACCTTGAATATTTACAGTTTATTGTTTAGTAGGTTTACAAATTTACTTATACTGAGAGAGGCAAAGAAAATATATTGTCTTTAAAAAAAATAACTGGTTGGCTTTTCCTCATGAAACTTTATATTGCTGCATAGCATTAATATATATATGGGGATGGCAACCAAAGATTTGACTTCAAACTGGTAATTCAGTCTAATGCAATTACGAAAGGACCTTTTAGATAATTATTACTAATTGCTCAGTCTTAGAATTCTACCCCCTTCCCCTTTCCTTTTCAAGTTGGTCATCTGGGGAAAGAGTATGATGTGTGTACTCTTGGTGATGAAAGGCGGATAGTGTTTTCAGATTTATATGGCATCTTCTGGAATCCTGCTGATTTCTGATGGATGTAGCTATTCTGGGTTACTGCCTGACTGCTGACAACTAGTCACTTTGTACGATGTGTCGAGGCATTTCCTAGGTCTTTCCCAGCTGACCTTGGCTCCTGGTGGCACAATCAACTCCCTGAAGTACTTTGTTAGCTTTCTAGTTTTTCCTTTGGGGTTTTCCTGTTTTGCTATAGGAGACTCCCTAGGGTAGGTTCATAGACTCAACTCAGCTGTCTTCCATGTACCCACAAGATGTGGGAATGTCTAGCTTCTGTGCACCATGCTATATGGGACCTAAAGAAGGCGTGGTCTTTGCCTCAGTTTATTTCATGCCATTTATTGTGTTAATGCTGCTTCTAGGTTTTCTTGGGAGTAATCTAAAAGATAATTCACTTTTAGGATCCCAAATTTCCCTCAAACTTTCTAATTAAGTCCCCTGTTAGGGATTTTGTCTATGAAAAAGGCTATCAGGGCATGTGTCTGAGTATCTGTTTCTGTCAGGACTGAAAACCTACCACCTTCTGCTTGCTATTTGGCCAGCATCTCTCGAAAAGAAAGTTCCTTCATGAAGGCTTGCATCCTAATTCCAAAATGACAGATAAAGAAATTTATGACATTATTTTCTTCTAACACAGCTGGGTTTTCAAGCCTATGATCTTATTGCAGAGAAAAGTGGATTATCTCTTTTTTCTCTTTATATTCTTGTTGTGCTAAGCTGTTAATCCTTTCTCTGACCCCATTTAGGTAGACAGAGGCTCTAGGCTGACTAGAGGGAATGTCACATGGACAGAGATATACAGAGAAAAGCACATTGAAATAATATAAACAGTATTAACCACCTTATAATTGTTGAGAGCATCCCAAATGAGATAATTTCAGTAGGCTATTACAGGGTCAGGAGTGATTGGTGACATTTATCATAAGTTTCAGAGATAAACAAGGGCGAGGAGGAATACCTGTCATATATTTTCCTTGATATAGTTTATGTATAATTTCGGTATAAATTTTGTTTCTTCTGATAACTTTAAGGAGTGTGATATTCCTGTTTTGAGAAATATTTTTTAAAGCTGAAAGTTTTCCTAGGCGTGCAGTTGGGTTGAGTTTTCACAGTGTGTCTCATCGTGTCTGTGTGGGAGTTGAGGTGATAGGACGGCATTTTTGTGTCATGTTTTTCTTTTTCTCTCTTTCTTCTTTTTAAACATTAACTCCCTTATATTATTTGAGATCATAAACACAATTTCAGAAACATGACTTTCACCATGAGTTACCTAATTTAGTGTCTGTATGACTCCGTCTCTGTACTTCCTTGAATCAGTTTTTATTCTGTGCTGCTTCCATATGGCGCTCTATCTACTACCTCCTTCAAAAGTAATCAGGTTGCGATGGACTGAGAGGTATACTTTTGGGTGAAAAAGCCTGTCAAATTCTCAATGTGGTTTTTATCATGGTTCACATTTTGAGAGTACAGTGTGGACCCTTAGCCTTCAGTTAACATTTTTGCATTGTCTGACTTTGGCATCCCCAAATATTTGTTCTTATGGATAACCAAAGTGAGAAGGGAGTAGAAACATCATCTAGGCCTTGGAATATTCTCCTCAATGTTTTATAGATTCCAAAAATCAAGAAGCTAGAATTAAATATGACTTCTTTAAAGTTGTCTGATTCCAGTCTCACATTTCTCACTTCCTTCAGCCACACTGGCCTTGTTTGTGTTCTCTGGGGCTTTTGCAACTCAGTATCCTCCGCCAGGAATGTGGCTACCTGGGTTTTGGCATGATTTGTTTAGCTCAAAATGTCATCTCTTCAGAGAGGTCTCCTCTGACTTCTCTGATCAAACTGTGTAGCTGTGCAACTCTGGCAGCTAGGGCTGCCATGACAAAGTGCCACAAGCTGGTGTTGTAAGCGACAGAAATTTATTTCCTTATCGTTTTGGAGGATAAAAATCCAAGATCCAGGTATTTGTAGCATTGTTATCTTCTGAGGCCTCTCTCCTTGGCCTGTACATGACTGTCTTCTCTCTGTGTCTTTACATGGTCTTCCTTCATGCGTGTGTCTATGTCCTAATCTCTTCTTATAAGGACACTAGTCATATTGGATTAAAGCCTACCCTAAGGACCTCATTTTTACTTATCTCTTAAAGACCTTACCTTTAAATAGTCACATTCTGAAATACTAGGGGTTAGGACTTCAACACATGAATTTTAGAAGGACACAATTCAGCCCATAACAGTGGTCTATACTAATACGGTGCTTTTATTTATTTACCTTCTTTTATCTTTCTTCCCCACTGAAATGAAGCACCAGTCAGGGCTTTATCTGTCTATCTGCACACTCTCATACCACCACCTACACTAGAGCTTGGCTCAGAGTATAGGTCAATGATCTTTATATTTAAGCTAAAATACTTAAAGAGAAATATAATATATAATTTACCTCAAATTCTAAAGATTTATTCATTACTGGCATTACTAAAATTTTCCTGCTACACTCTTTGCTTTGCAAACATAAAGAAATGTAATCTAAGAAAATAATGTAAAGTTTAGAAATTTCTTATTCTAAGCTCATAATCTGAGATAAGAGGATGATGCTTGGGCAACAGCTCCTTTTCTCCTCTCTTGGAACCCTTTGTGTGTAAGGGTTCACACTAGTGTAGGTTTTTAGAGGCCAGCTCAGATTTTCTTGCTACATAAACATTGACTTAACAAGACATAAATGACAACTTCCCCCTTTTTCTAACAGGACATTTCCACACCTGAAATGTCTTTAATATTAAATGGCTTTGAAGACATTCCTTTAGGTTAAAACGTTATTAATATTACTTTACCATATTTAGGTTTTTACTGATGAACTCAATTCTGCCATGACATTCACTTGTTGTATTTCTGATGATGTGCAGAACCATACTGCCTAATTGATTGGTGGCGGTTGTTGTTAAATATATGATCTGACAATGTTGAATTTTACCTTATCCCTGTGCTTCTGGAGCAAAGTCAGGATTAAGATATCCCCCCACCCTTTTATATTCTGGTAAATGACTTGCTGCAAAGAACCATCCTTCCTCCTATGCCTTAGATAAAGCTCACAGATGCCCCTGTTTCCCTATGTGAAGGCCAGACACATGATTAGCTGAACTATTCTGTTACCATTGATCACTTGGAATAAAATGCCCATTAATAAACCTTTAGTTAATTTCTTTCCCTTACCTAGGCTCCCAATCTTTGCTGAACTAGCATATAGTAGCTTCTTAGTGGCCCCTTCCCGAGAATAGGCTCATTACAGGGTAAACATTCTCTGATCTACTGTCAGATCATGCCTCATCCCACTTCCTTACACTTGGTTCCTTCCAGGCTTGTTGACTCTTTCCTGTAAAAGAAAAACGCTTTCTGCTTATCCATTGAGAGGTCTGCAGATCTTAGGTCAGGCTTCCTCTCTATTGCAATTGTCTCCCTCCCTTATTGAAATAATCCTTTTGAGTAGAGTCTTTCCATAGCTAAGTCTGATTTTGCTTTTTATTTTACAAACTGATAATGACACGTTTATTTTCATATTGTTTAAAGACAAAAAAAAAAAAAAAAAAACCAAAACAATATGTGGAATTAGTTTCCTATCATCTTTCTTGACTTTGTATGAGCTAAAAAGAAAAAGAAAGAAAGAAAAGAAAGACTACTCAAAGTATAGGTTCACTTCATCCTATTTTTGATAAGCTTAAATCTTAGCAGCCACTGCTGGCCACTGTAGAGAATGAGGGGACTCACTCTACTGTTTATGCTTGTGATTGTCCCAAGTAAATAATGTGTGCTGAAAATATTCAAAACTGAGCATTTGTGTGGGTTAAGGAAAATAGACTGGCTTGATGTTGATTACTGATGGAATGATCTTGTTTCCGGGATTGAAATTTGCTAAAAACCAAAATGTTACCAGAAGTTTGCTAATAAATTAGGAAAAAGAATGTGAACTCTGAAAAACTTAAAATATATTTTATTAGCTTAAGTATGTTTGCTTTTGTCTGCTTGACATTTTAAATTTCAAAAATACCCAAGGCAAGGGTAGGCAAACTTTTTCTTAAAGCCAGTAAGTTCAGAGGTCTTGAAAACCACCTTCAGATTTAATGTTTCACTAGAACAACCCACAGAACTCAGAAAATATATTATATTCACAGTTATAGTTTATTATAGCAAAAGAATGCCATTAAAATCAGCAAAGTCAAAGTATGTATAAGGCAGGGTCCAGAAGAAACCAGCTCAAGCTTCCATTTATCTTCTTTCAGTGGAGTTATTTGACCAGCACTTAATTCTCCCAGCAACATTGTGTGACAACATGTATGAAGTATTGCTGGCCAGTGAAGCTCATCCAAGCCTCAGTATCTAGAGATTTTGTTGTGGGTTTCTAGGCCCTCCAGAGGTCAAACTAAAACTCTGTGGCTTATGGACCCCACCATAAATCACATTGTTAGCACAAACTATCTGGTGTGGCCCAACTCTCCAGACAAACAAAGACACTCTTATCAGACAGGATATTCCTATGGACTTAGAAGTTATTTCAAGAGCTGGTCAAGGGCCAGAACTTTCTTTGGGCTATTCAGGGTTTGGACACTCCAGAGCTCCTGAGTCAACCCTTTTTCTATAAAGGGCCTGGTAGTAAATATTTGGGATATATGGTCTCAGTGACAACTACTCAATTTTGCCATCTGAGTGTAAAATCAGCCATAGACAATGTATAAATGAAGGGACATGATTGTGTTCCAATGCAATTTTATTTACAAAAACAAGTGGAGGACCAGATTTGGCCAAAGGCCATGAGTTGCCAACTCCTGGTCTAGAGTATACAACATAAAATTAAATTCTGGGAAATAAGTTATTGAATTCCATTGCTTGGATAGCTTTACTTTATCTTCATTTCTTTGCATGGAGACTAATGATAAAATGTTGCAAAGAATTGCTTCTAAGATAATGAAAAACTTGTAATCTTTAAAAATATTTATCCTTTCCTAATATATTTGAAGCTATATGTCTGTTACATAAATTCTAAATGATAATCTTGCTTATATTTGTACAAATTTGTTTTCCTCTTTAGAAAATATGAAATTAGGCTAAAAAGGGAATTATAGAATTCCTAGACGAAAAGTTAGATTATTTGTAGTAAAAGAGGATGTGGGGTTTTAAATTAATTTGACAGTATTGTTAAATATGTCAAATGGCCTGCTTCCTTCTTTGAGGAATCCTTGTTGTAATTTTCTTTCATGAGTTAATCAAGATTTCAGGCCCAGTATAACATGTAAAAATTTGAAAAATAATAAAGTTTTTTATTATTATTTGATTGAAGTTTCCAGATCATAAACCACAGGAGAAAAACACATCACCTTGGTTTTATATTCTAGACAGAACTAAGAGATAGCAGTCTGAAACTACTCAATTGTTTCTCCAATACAAAAGATGCTAATTCTGAAGATGAGTATCTGTGCCTGATAGAAAAAGTTTGATATAAAGCATATTGAAACATTGACCTTGAGAAAGATGGCCAGGGTTGGAATCTCAGCTTCTCCTTTTGTAACCTTGAGAATAATTCATTCGTTTTTGAGTGTCAGTTTTCTCATCTGCAAAGCATATTATATTGTTCTCATATGTTTGTGAAATAATTTATTTAAATCAAGTGTCATAATTGGAAGTTCTTCATATATAATAAAAACAGTCACTATTATAACTGGAATTTACTGAGTACTTATTATACAGTAGGTTCAATGCTAAAGTATCTTGAATGCATTTTTCTATTTAATTCTAACAACAACCCAGTGAGGCAGGCTCTGCTGTTGTTTTTCATTTTATAGATGAGGAAACCAGCTTAGCCCAGTTAGGAATTGAACGAAGTCAAACAGTCTATTGGTGGTAAAGCTGTTAGCTGAGCATTTAGTTCTCTCTGCCTAACTTCTAAGTTCATGCTCCTAACCACAGTTCCAGATAAAACGGGCAGCCTGGAGTAGTGTCATGACTGTTGTGTTTTGCTTTGCCCTGTTTTTCCTTCCCCCCCAAACAGTCTTTTGAAATTCATAAAAGTTCATTTAAATTTTTAATTTGTGTGTTCTCTTGAGCATTCTGGACATTCTTGCATGGCAGCGATCAGTCTTAGCTGATCATATTCCAATAATTTTAGTAGACAGCCACTTGGGTTTGGTGCACGCTCTCCCGTGTATCCCTGCTCCTCCCTGTGTGTCACTGGGCACTCTGCAATCATCCCCTCCTCGGCGGCGGCATCTGGGGAGCCATGCTCTCTGCGTGCCTCCATACCATTAGAAAAGTTGATTTAAAATTTTTACTTTGCTATTTCTCAACCTGGCCACTTTACATTACTGTCATCTTAGTTTGTTAGCTATAAATAATGCATCCGTACTTTATTTTTATACTACCGAACTGTTTTTAAATCATGCATTAATTAAATGGTGCGGCAGAGACTAGTAGGAGACCTTCTAATGTCCATTCTTCCTTCACTCCTCAGTCACAGGATGCCCATGTTTCATCAGAAGCAGTTGGTTGCCAGAATAAAAAGAACATTTTTCTGCCTTCACTGCAGCCAGGAGTGACCACATGACTAAAGCTGGCTGAGTAAATGTATGTGGCAGCTTCTGAGAATCTTAGCATATAATGGCCTACTTTTGCTTCATTTTTCTTTAGCAGCTCTTTTTATTTCTTTTTTTCTGCTGCCTACAACACAGATCTGATCCCTGGAACTCTAACTCTCCCTTTGAACCATAAGACGAGGACTGCAGTTGGCAAAGCAAAGAGCTGGAACGGATTTTAGATCCCTAAGACTTAGGGGACTAGAGCTGTCGACTCCCTCTAGCCTATTAAGAAACCTAAAATTCCAGTTTGCTTTAACCAATGTGATTTTAGATCTTCATTACTCACAGGTGATTCTAAACCTAACTAGTATAGACGGCATAACATATATTAATATCTAAATGCCTGAGTCCTCACACAAGGCCTTTAAGATTCCAAGATAAGGTTGTATGGTCAGTAGCATTGAACTCTTCGTGAAATAATCTTGTATGTGTATTAGTAGCTTACTGAAGCCTTATAGAGAATTATTTGTTCATGACAAAAACCTAAAATTTCTGGTCTCTGGAAATATGACCAGAATTTAGGGTTAGTTACGGCAACTGATCATTTTAGAGATACGGCCGTTCGGTGTCCTTGTTCTCCTGCTCTCCTTTGCAACCCTGAACAGTGCTTTCACCTCTCCTATGTCCCTCTGTACAATCTGAAAATTTTAATTAATGCTTCAGTTACTTGCATTGACTTGCTTAATTTTTAAAATGCTTGGGTGAAAACAGTCATTTGACAGAGATGACTTGCCAGTTTTATAAACTGGTAATTGGAAATCAATGGGTTCTAAGCTTTGGGCAGAAAACATAATGAACAGGCCAGCCCATAGGGACAAAAGATTATATGTTAATACTATGAAAAGGTCAGGAATGTACTAATTAAGTTAAATCTGTGAGACATTCCAAGCACTACCTCTGAATTACAACGTTCCTTCAGAGAATATAGGATTGGACAAGTGATAGTTCCATTGTACTGAGTCAGTTACCACCCAGGCTTAATATATATTGTGCATATAATTAACTACAGTGTGGACTCAAAAATATCTTTTCCTTTTTGAAAAGTGAGCAAGATAACTAAGTGAAAATTTAAAAAAAAAACTAGTATAGAAAAGACATTCATTAATCAAATGATATGGTAGAGAGTAGTAGGAAACCTTCTAATGCCCCTTCACTCCTCAGTTGTAGGCTGCCCATGTTCATCAGAGGCAGTTGGTTGCCAGAATAAAAATAATATTTTTCTGCCTTTTTTGCAGCCAAGAGTGACCACATGATTAAAGCTGGCTGCGTGGCAGTTTCTGGGAATCTTAATGTATACCGGCCTACTGATCTTTATGTATACCGGCCTACCGGATCCAAAAACGGTACTTGGATCCATTAAGATTTTAAAAAAAATAAGTACATTATTTAATATTTTAGATTAAGGTTTATGTCTTTAAGAAAACTCACTATTGCTTGTGCTTCTATAGCTATTTATATTTACCTATATTGTAATTCCTCACACATTTTATTATAGCTTGTTGTCTTTATTTCTGTCTCTCATGATTGGGTAAGAGTGTTCTTTGAAAACAGAGGTTGCATTATTTACAAAGAGATGTACTAGGTACATAGTGGATAATCAAATTATAGGAAAAAATGATGAATAAATGTATGAACAAATGAAGAGCAAATTACTGAATGAAGGTGGAGAGTGCTCCTTGTTTACCTTAAGTTTTGGGAAAAGTGGTAGTGGTGGGGTGGATTTTTGTCTGTTATGTTCACTGATGAATAGGGCATAGAAAATTGCTTGAATCATAATATTTTCTGTGAATTAAATATTTATCAAGCCAAAACTATCTGAACTTTGTTTTAGCTTATTTAATCTTTCCTACAATTATATGAAGTAGATGTTACTGTTATCCCTCTGTCCTTATTTAGTACATAGACACAGCTGTCTTTCTAGAAGTGTCTAATCAGTGGCCCTGTATCAGTTTCAGGGTATCATTAGGATTAGCCTGCTCCAGTTGACTGCTGATGGCTACTAAATCACCTTCTTCAGGAAGATTCTGAAGACTCCTCTATAAAGGATGCTCTTCCAGGCTTTCCTATCTGGCACGACTGCGTGGGAAATGAGAGGAGGCATACCATACTTCACAGAATGGTATTTGGGGAATATATTATTTAGTCTATTTTCAGATAATAAAAAGCTTTCATTTTCTCATCTTTTCTGAGCAATGCTGGTATTTAATTCTTGAGTTTCCATTATTGATCTCCAAGTTAAATAGAATTAGACATCAACCTTGTCTCAACGCTAACATTTACACATCATGTGATCCTGAGTAATTTATTTATAAAACTCAAAAACTCCATTTTTTCCTCCAGAAAATGAAGTTAATAACAGTACCTATTTCATAAGATTTTTATGATGATTAAATTAAAATATACATAAAGTACTTTGCACTGTGTTTGGCTAATAGTAAGCCCTCAATAAATGTTAGCTATAATAATTTTATTCTTATATCAATGCTTTGAGATTTTAAAGCTAATAAGTAATCTTTACTACTCAATAGACTTAATAGATCCTTGGCTTTTTTTTTTTTTTCCTCTAAGGGTGGTCATACCTCCCAAATCAGGCAATTTTATGAACAGAATTGCTATGAAAGGGAAGCTTGACTTTTTAAAAACTAAATCAGAAAATGTGTGTGAGAGGTGAGCCTTCAGTGCAAATGTTTTGGAGAAGGTAGGAAATTCCAAAGCTTAGAGTCGGTAAGTTCAAGGACATGCATGAATTTTACAATATCTTAAAAATTAAAGCCAATGCCAGACTCAAGGTATAGTATGCTTAGGTCAAGTATGTAGCAAGCAGCTGACGCGGATCTGTTTAATCTACTGTTTCCTCAGAAAAATTTAAAGAGGGTAGACAGGCAAACATCACTTATCCCTAGGCCATCGACTAAGAAATTGACATTCCAAATCAAAATTGATGAATGAGCTTTCCCCAGTGGGTACAGAATAAACTGACCCAATTTTTATTGGCCTTAAACTTTGTTTGCTTTGCATTCTTCAGCAGATGAAAATAAGTGCTCTGCCAAAGAAAAATTTCTATGCCTAAACATGTTTTTAAATATCTGAATTTACGTTCCATAGAGAATAAATCAGATAAATATTTCTGTAAGAGTAAGAAAATATGGTTAAATACATTTTTCATTTACTTACTAAAATATTATGAAGCCATGAAAATGATGTTTATTCATACAATACATCAACGATATTAAAATGTTAAATTAAAAGACAGAGGAAAGAAATAAACATGGCATTTGAACATAACCATATAAAATAGGGTGCATAGACAAACACTAGAAGACATTATATAAGTCTTAGTACAGGTATAGTGTTAAGGTAGAAGGATATGTAATACAGTTTTTTCACCAAACTTTAAAAACAGAGTACCTGTTAGTTGGTAATTTTTGTTTTATTTGAAAATTACAAGACAAAAGAAAATGTTGTATGATTTGTTTTATTTAAATTTTTATTTTATTCAAAAACTATAAGATAAAAGAAAATGTATGATTTATTACAGGTGTATGCTCTATGACAAATATAAGTTAAAACATTTTTCCTGGCATAACATTTTATGTATTTATTAATATATTCCCAAGTGTCAGTGTACACTTTATTTGGTACCTGCTAAGTTCCAGGCACTGCACTAACTATTGGGGATACAAAAATGACATCATATCATCCTGCTTTTAAAGGACTAACAGCCTATTGTCCTAAAGACAGTGCCCGTCCAATAGCACGTGGAGGGCTATTTGCTCACCTGGCCTCTGAGCCCCTAATTGAACTCACAGGCACTTCTTCTTCATGTATTTAGGTTCTAATGCCCACTTTCTGAAACAAATATTTTGGCATATGAAATTCAAATCAAATGGCAATATTGCTAGATAGAAGATTGGAATATAACGACTGCTGTGATTAAACAGATATGTTTTTCAAGAGAAGTAAGTTCTTCTCACTGAACATAACTTTGGGTGCTATGATTGCGCATAAACTTTGGGTACTAAAGATCCAGAAACTGGAAAATATGAAAAAATATGAATTTATGGACTAATGAAATTCTTATTTCTGTTTACTTAAGGTATTAGGGCTTTTCAGTGAAACAGGACCAATAGAACATATATAGATATATGACAGGAGATTTGATATGGAAATTGACTCATGTGATTGTGAGGGCCAAGAAGTCCCCCAATATGTTGTTGTCTGCAAGCTGGAGAACCAGGAAAACCAGTGGTTTAATTCAGTCTGAGTCTGAAGGCCCAAGAACCAAGAGCTCCATAGTCTGAAGGTAGAAGACAGATGTCCCAGCTCAAGGGGGGTGGAGATAGATAGATAGATAGAGAGAGAGAGAGAGAGAGAGAGAGAGAGATCACTTTTCCTCTTCCTTTTTATTCTATTCAGGCCCTCAAGTGATTGGCTGATTGCCCATCCACATTGGTGAGAACAGATTTTCTTTACTTAGTCTACTGATTCAAATGCTAAACTCTTCTGGAAACACCCTCACACTCTCATTGACACACCAATATAATGTTTTACCAGATATCTGGGCATCCCTTAGCACATTCAATTGACACATAAAATTAATATCACCCTCAATAGAACTGAAAGATAACACTTTCTCTTGTAATTCAAGAACTTTTGCCAGTCTAAACAAATAATTGCTGATTTCAGAAAACAGATTCTTTTAATTACATTTTAGAACTTGGATGAATTCAAGTGAAACTTTTCACTTGAATCACTAAAAATATGATTCTTTCATTTGTATTTTGCAGTCGAAAGATATAATGCTTTTCTTTTTCCCCTTTTTGTCATTTTTTTAAATTGGCAGATTAAATTGTATGTATTTATTGCATACAGCATGTTTTGAAATATATATACATTGTGGAATGGTTAAATCTATCTAATTGACAAATCTATTACCTCACCTAGTTATCACTTTTCATGGTGACAACAGTTAATGTCCCCTTTCTTTGCATTTAAAAAAATACAAACTAATATTTCAATATTACTTTAAGAAAAATACTTTGGAAAACAAAGTACATTTAATTTAATTCAAATATTTATTTTTCAATCTTAGTCCTATGACTGGGTGCTAGATCCTCCAGAATGTGAGAAGAATTACAGCAAATTATAGTCTCTCTCTATGTATATTTATGATATATGTTAAGGGCCTAAATAGTCATATGTGTTAATTTCTATTACATGTGGTGTTATTTTATGTGTGTGTGTGTGTGTGTAAAAGTTTTTCAAGAGAACTTTTCAAACCAATATTATTTGGTAGTTCAGATAAATTATTATAACTTAGAACTATATATTATATTAGAAAAAAATAATAATTACTATTTTTGAGCATCATTTGAATCCCAAACATTAGGAATGCATGTGCAAATGTGATGGAAGATAGAAGTAAAGTGTAATCTTCAGAGGGGATTTTACATAATTTCAATTTAAAACATGTCTACTCTCCTAGTGTACAATCCCAGTGACTTTAAAAACGGGCAGTTTCTTTCAGTGTAGATCAATCCGTGTTGGAGGACTAATGAAATTCTTTAATGCTCCTGATAATGAGGACTTCTCAGACCTTTGAACACACAGATAACTGGCTTACACTATTGACAACTTTCAAAATTCTTTTTGAGAGGAGAGATGAGGCAAGGAACAATATAGAAATCTTTTGTTCTTCTAATGTTCCATTCGTGAACTTTCACAGAGACATAAGTAAATATGTTCAATAGGACCAGCATTGCAATTGTATTTAAAATGCTTCCCACAGCTTCATGCAGATTTCTTTTTGGACACAAAAATCTGTGAATTCTCTTGGCTTACTAATGCTTGATCCTTTCTGGGGTCTGTGGATCTGTCATTTGATGTCAGCATAAAATTAAGAGCTACCTCAGTTAGCGTGGTAGGTCCTGCAATTTTGATTTCAGTCCCAGAACTTTCGTTTTGCTCAGTGTTGGGCTCTGTCCTGAAAGGGATCCCTTTCAGGTCAGTTTTGGGATTTTTCTGTGAGTAGACTGTATCCATACCCTTGATTTTTACAGTGAATCTCTCGAATATACTCACTAATGGAGGGAGTAAAATCTCTGGCAGTTCAGATGCGGTTCTCAAATTGGCTGTAGCACTTTCCAGGGAGTATCTGTTGTCTATTCCCAGTGAGACTCCTCATCTTTCCTCTCTCCTTTCTCCCCTGCAAATGCCGACACAGGGCCAGCTCTTACAGGTATTGGTGATTTGTCTGTGTCCTTCCCTTACTTTGCCCAATCTTGGGCAAGTTATTTAACTTTCTGTGTCTGTTTTGGCAATAGTTAAATTGGGATAATCATAGTACTTAATTCATATGGTTGTCATGAAGATTAAATTGCTGATGCAAAAGCCAAGTATAATAGGTGGCACAAAGTCAGCGCTTGATTTAGCGTTTATTCCTATGATCCTCTGCCTTCTTAGATGGCACTGCCACTCTTTCATTACCAGAGTAAAAAACCTGGCAACCATTATCAGATTCTCACTTTACTTCCCTCCAATCACTAAATATCTAGACACTCTTCAATTATTAAAGTGTATCATCCTCTCAATGAGTTTTCCTTACTCCAGTATTGCTTCCCAGCTGTAGGACAGAATGACGTGTATAAAGTATAATGTGGCAAACTAATACTTTCCAACATTAAACCCTCCGGTAGCTCCTCGTCCCAGGGATGATTTTATTAGCTCTTTCAAAATTCGCCTTCTGCTTACTTAATTTCACAGGCTCATTTTTTGCCACGCAAACTGTCTCAGTGAGCCATAAACAAGACTGCCTCGTATGAACATGACTTTTTCAAATAACGCTGCTTGCTTTCTCCTCTCTTCTCTTACTTTGGCCTTGAAATTTCCACTTATCCTTCAGGCTCCAGCCTAGCTATTATTACATCCAGAGATGACTGGCCCACTTCAACAAGGTTAGGCAGCCTCTCCATGCTTCCCCAAGTGATCTTTGCATACTTTTCTTGGAGCACCTTGCAGACTGCTGAGTACGGACAGTGCATAGTTCTGTCTCTTCCAATAGAACATAAACTTCTTCTAGGCAGGAGCTGGGATATTCTTTGTTATATTTCTGTTCCATGCACACCATCTGGCATGTAATGTCTATTCAATACCAGTTGAATGAATGAATAAATGAATACATAGCTGTGGTGTTGTTTAATGAATTACACGAGGAATTTTTGGTATTATGTTTTTGGTTTTTAAAAATAAATATATTAGTACTTTTTCCTATAGATGTAAAGGTATTTCTAAAATGACCTTTAAAAAATAGGGGAATTTTACTTAGCAAAACCTTGTGATGAAATCAATTCTCATTAAATTTGCAGAGTCACTTAGAGATAAGGAGAGAAGGAGAATAAAAAGTTAATTAAGGAGGCAAGATTTAGTGGAAATGTTTTGTCAGCCTTGAAACTGCACCTAGAATTGAAAATATAATACTTCTAATGCCTTGTTGTTGCACGTCCTTTTCACTACTGCTTGTACTATTCCATTAACCTATCGTCACTCCTCCCAGGGCCGCATTGCCATAGCCAGGACTGGGACAGCTTTCCGTGGAACCTACAGCCAGATGGATGCTTAGAACGAGGACATCTCACATTTTCATCTAGTAGCTGTAGAATTCAAAACTATAACTTGCGATTGCATATTAATACAGGATAACTGAGCATGTAAAATGATGACTTCTTTTTGGTGAGAATTACGATCATATTAATTATTTGGGGATAAAAATAAGCATGAACTGTGTGTCTTATTTTCTTTTAAGAATACATTATCATTATAAAAATAATTATTTTTATAGGAAATTGATAGTAAGGATCGATTCTTATGGGTTGTGCTGTCAGTATGGTAGTCCCTAGTCACATGTGACTATTGAGTGCTTGAAAAGTAGCTAATGCAAACTGAGATGTGCTATGAGTGTAAGATACATAAGAGATTTAGTATAAAAAAGAATGTAAATTATCTCAATAATTTTCATATTATTTTTTGAAACAGTATTTTGGATCTATTGGGTCAAATAAAACATATTATTAAAAATAAAAAACTAACTACAGATATTAGAAAATTTAAAATTAGATACATGGCTCACATTCTATTTCTATTGTATAGCTTTGCTCTAAGTAGCTCCCATTGTGTAGCTTGTTTTGTGTGCATAAGGTCCTAAGAAAATTTGTGATAAAAGAGCTTCAGGCCAATAACCATTAACAAAGTTAGTGTAATACATTTATGTCAGTGTGTACAATAATTTGTGTGTGGTGTGGGTGTATGCAAGTGGGTTTTTAATTTATTTTTCTATAAAAATATTCAAACATGTAAATCATATGACCTAATCTTGAAAATCTTCTATAACTTATATATTGGGTCAGAGATTTTATTTTATGTTCTTTTTAACATTTTTAGGTGAAAATCATGCTTCTGATTCTTCAATTGAATTTTTACTTATTTCTTTTATTTTCTCTAAAATCTCCTGAAAGGAGTTAGGAACTTGCAACTTTTGTTGCACTAGCACTCGGTCTTCACTGACGGATTCCCTCCCATTCTCTGGAGCAGTGAATCAGGGTTGGGAATGCAGACCCGGGAACTTTGTGGGAAGGGAGGAAATTGTCTGCTAGGAGTGGTGTGTGCAGCAAGGCAGACCATGAGGCATGCCCGGGGAAGCTGAAACTAAAGCCCAGTAGAAAGCTCAACCAGGCTGTTAGTGGAAAGAGTGACAGATTCCACACAGGAATCTGCAACAGTTGGGAACTATGGAAACTAGACCAGAGTGAGAGTAAATAAAGGTAGCAGTCAAAGTTAGAAAATCCCTTGAGATGTAGGACCAGAAGCAGATGGTATTTTTATGGGGCTTCAGTGGTATTGGGCGGTGTGTGCGGGTAGGAAGAACACCAGCACATTTCAGACAACCAATTAAAGTCTGTACAAGTTTGAGTGTATTTTAAAATAAAACTTCTATTAGATACAGGAAATAGTGAATATTATTTGTGAATTGTGCAGAGCAATTATTCCACATTGTAAAATTTAACAAATACTTTTATGTAGTGAAAAGCTAAAATTATGTCCCACATAAAGAAGAAATTGAATATAATCTTTTGGCTCAAAATTCTCAAATAAACTCTTTCATACTTGCTTTACATTTTGGCACCATTGTCAAATGAGAGCCCTCTGGGCTCATTTATACTAGACATATGGTTTTCTAAAATAGTTAACAAACCATTTGTTTGGTTGCTCTTTAGTAATGTCTTTCACAGCAACAAACACAAAGCAACAAAACAATGATAATTTCTGTTTGTGTTTGGCCAACATTGTAGCAATTTAATTCTATTTAAATGTACCTTCTTATGATATGGTTTTTGTACAATCTATTTGCACATCCTAATATTTTGATGTCTTAAACAGCTTCTTGATGAATATTCTAAGAATGAGGCCAATAAATTATCTCTGCTATCTCCAAGGGAATAAAATGGTTCAAAGCAAGTGATTTATTGGGTCACAGGAAGAAGGATGGGGCGGAGCTGGAGTGTGGCTTGGGAAGAGTTAGTTTGGGAAGAGTTCCCCACTGGGGTACTGCTTCTTAATTTTGGGTAGAGTTGCTTAGAAGGTAAATATCTTTACAGATCGGGGATACCTTCTCTTTAAATCTTTAGGAACAGACAGAAAATTTAGTATTCTATGGCTCCTTGAATGAGATTGGGATCCAGGAGCTTAGTGATCAAGCTTCTTCACTTATATATCAGCATGACGAGGACAAAGAGAAAGTCACAATGTCTGTAACTATCTCTTTGGAATTTTAGAAGGGACTTCCCAGTTGCAGATCCTGCACCAGAGAATTCTTACCTTTCCAAATCTTTTTAGGTCCCTGGTTTTTGCTATAATGTCTTTAACCTCTTGGCAGTGGGTATACAGACAGGTACAATATAGTGACCCAATTTAAGACTGACCACTGATTGGTTTTGTCTACTTTCTATAGCTGTAGGCTATGAAGAAGGACACATAGGGGCTATAGCTGGGTTGGTAAAGCACCAAGTCTAGAATCAGGTAACCATTTAGTTAGAATATGATCTCCAACACTTCCTAGTTGGGTAACTTACTTATCTTCTGTATGTCTGCTTCCTCTATGAATGAACATGGGGTTAAAAATAGCACTTGCCTTATGGGGCTGCTATGAGATTGAATGAGATTTTATCTGAGAAGTGTCTAGCTAGTTCCTTGTATGTTGTAAGTACTCAAAAATCTTGGATATTGTTACTATTATTGAAAAAAAATTTCAATTTACTGCCACTGTTTTTTTGAGCCCCTTCTGGGTACCTCCATAGGTGCTGTAGGGCTGTAAAGAAGGTTGAATATTTTGCAAAGTATTGAGAGTAGGAAGTTGATGGACAAATATAATTTGAGACATTCTTAGGGGAATCCTATGTCTAGCATGCTAATAGACTCCATAACAAGAGCCTGATAACCATCTTCATTTTTATATATATGCGGAAGAAATACCATGGAACACAATTATTTTTAATGAAATTCCAACTTTCTCAAAACATAAATAATGAACAAGCTTAAAAAAATTAAAGGTGCCTTGTAGATTGTCAGAATGCTACTCTATACCAACTAGATTTATCAATCCTATTTATCACATCTTTATTTTACAATTAAAATGTAGTGGATAATCGTGCTGTGAATTGTACACTGTCACTTCTATCAAAGCCTTTCATAGAAGACAGAGAGACAATTTCCTGATTGGAGATTTTTAAAACTTGTGTTGGCATCATTTCTATTTATCAGATGAAGTATAGCAAAGGGATTATTTACAGGATTGAATGACAATCTTAAAACTTGATGAAACACGGCATAAAAGTGAAATCTGAGGAATTACAATATAATTGGTGATAGAAGAAAAGCAAATGAAGAAGGCAAATTAAAGGCACCATTTGTTAAATAAACATTCAGGAAAAAGTGCTAGCATATTTTATGTTACTAAGATTATAATTTTTTTAAAAATGGAGGCTGTATGAATTTTACATATCTGCTAAAATCTTATGATTAAGTTTTTTTTTTTTTTTGCCAATTAGCTCCAAGGATTTGCAACTTTTTATTGGATATTTAAGGACTAAAGAATGCAAACTGTTTTCCTTTGTTGTCCATTTTTGAAGACATGAGCCAGAAGCTCCCATAGAAGTAGGACATATGACAAAAAGTGGATTTTATATGACAGGTGGTGACAACCAGCTCACTGGTTGGACCAAGAAGAAGCTCCAAAGTACTTTGGAAAGCCAAACTTGCACCAAAAAAGGTCATGGTCACTGGCGATCTGCTGCCAGTCTGATCCACTACAGCTCTCTGAATCCCGGTGAAACCATTACATCAGAGAAGTATGCTCAGCAAATCTATGAGATGCTCTGAGAACTGCAGCAACCGCAGCCAGCATTGGTCAACAGAAAGAGCCCAATTCTCCATGACAATGCCTGACCATGCATGTCACACAACCAACACTTCAAAAGTTGAACGAATTGGGCTAGAAAGTTTTGCCTCATCCTCCATATTCACCTAACCTCTTGCGAACCAACTACTACTTCTTCCATCATCTTGACAACTTTTGGCAGGGAAAATGCTTCCGCAATGAGCAGAACGCAGAAAATGCTTTCCAAGAGTTCGTCCATCGTATCCTTAAGCATGGATTTTTATGCTACAGGAATAAAAACTTATTTCTTACTGGCAAAAATGTGTTGATTGTAATGGTTCCAACTGTGATTAATAAAGATGGGTTTGAGCCTAGTTATAATGATTTAAAATTCACAGTCCAAAATGATTTAAAATTCACAGTCCAAACCAAAATTACCTTTGCACCAACCTAATATTTGGTAAGTAGCTAAGGTTTTAACTAGTGCATATTCTTAAACTTGCATTATTCTACTTAGATATGTTTGGGGGAGGGAAGTATGTATTCCAGGCAAAAGGAATGGTGTGAACGAAAGCTTGATAGTATGGATATATTTGGCTTCTGTGGGAGTAGTGTGTAGACTAGTTTAGCTGGAACAGAGGGTTTGGGGGAGTGGACAGACAGCTTCAAAGTAGGATGGGGAACATATTGTCAAGCGTCTTGAATATCCAATAAAGGTACATAACATAATTCTTCAGAAAAAATAAAATCATTACAAATTTTTGAGAAAGAGTATAACATACACAAAGAATTTTTTGCTGAGATTAATCTGGCAGAATGTTTAGGCTAAATTAGATGTGAAAAAAGTAGAGAAAAGAAAGCTAGTTAAGATTGGGTTAGCAGCAGTAGAAATATAGAAGGAATAAATGCAAGCAATGTGAGTTCCTGAAGTGCAGGGGTGATCTCATTCATCTTTGCATTCTAAGCACACTACATACAATAATTGCTTAATAAGTTTTAATATAAAAACTTGATTCTTAATTAAGTTTTAGGAGTGCAAGAGAGGGAGTCAAAAGTAATTCCAAATTTTCAAGCCTGGGTGATTGAAAAATAACAGACATGAATAGAATAATCTGTAGGGTAAGCTGATTTGGGGAAAGATAATAAATTCAGCTTCAAACATTTTGAGTTTTAGCTGGAGAGAAGTCGCTGACTAATCTATACTGAATTAAATAAAAAGTATATCAACATACTCAAACAATGGAAGAAGGTTTTTGAAAAAAATGCTGGTCAAACTAGTTTCTCTATTTTAGAACTGAAATGAAAATTTCAGCCAGGAAAAAAATTATATCTCAGTGGCAATAGTCAATGACCATGCACCACTAATGTGATTATTGTCATGGTTTGATATAATATTTATTTTACTTAAGTCCTTGTTGCAGTAATGGTAATCAAATATGCCAATATTGTTCATGTTTGACACAAATTGGGTGTTTAAAGGTGTATAGGCTGGGCACAGTGGCTGATGCCTGTAATCCTAGCACTTTGGAAGGCTGAGATAGGAGGACGGCTTGAGAGTAGGAGTTCGAGACCAGCCTGAGCAAGAGTGAGACCCCTGTCTCTACGAAAAATAGAAAAAATAGCTGGACATGGTGGCACGCACCTGTAGCCCCACCTAAGTGGAAGGCTGAGGCAGGAGTATCACTCAAACACAGGAGTTTGAGGTTGCAGTGGGCTACAATGATGCCTCTGCACTCCAGCTTGGTGACAGAGCAAGACCCTGTCTCCAAAAAGATAAAAAAGGTAAGAAAAGATAAATGTATGGCAGACAGAGTCCACTTTAATAACCATGGATCAATACAGTGACATTTTAGAAAATATGTTAGGAAGTTAAGAAGCTAGGAGACAGATGTTCAGCAGTACAACATTACCAACCACACACATATTTCTAAATAAATGCATGTAACCAGAATAAATGTCTTTGACAAATAAAATGTGTTTTGAATACCCTAAAAATTATCTGTTGCCCAACACAACCCAGCATCTATTTGCTCTCCTCTAGCGAGAGAGGCAGAGAGAGGGATTAAGAGTCATTGCTTAGATGAGAGAGACATTCTTGGGGGAGAGGTGTCTTAGGGCCTGATTTATAGAAATAGTTGCTGAGTGACCTTCCTTATTAAGTCATTTATAATATCAAGAAGGGATTCCTCTCTGCCAAACAATATATTCTTTGAAATGTATCAATATAATTTTCAAGATTTCATGCAGGCTAAATTGACTTGTAGCAAAAGTAAAGAAATTTAATTCATTTTTGTGTTTAGCTTAAGAATGTTGAAGCTTCAATGGTGAATGGATTTATAATCTGATAAATTTATTCTGGGAATATTGATATTCTGTTTCATCCCCTTTATGAAGGACACATATTTTTCTTTTACTTTGTTTTAAAGAAAAGAATTACATAAGCCCATGGAAATGACAAAACTGCTTTATTTCAGCTGTAATAAAATTTCATTCATGTATTCGTTGTTGTATTCTATAGTGAAAGGTCTACTAAATTAATGGAGAAAGTGGCTTTAACTATCATCCATTTCCTGAAGACAGCAAATTTATATCTCTAGCTTTGGTCGTCCTTTCCAAACTCCACACTATATATAGCAATCTAAGCTAAATACCTCCACTTGAATGCCTCATAAATGTATCAAGTTTATATTTAAAACAGAACTCTTAGTTTTCCACTACAAACCCGTCCCTCTCCGTCTTGTGTCTAGCTTTTTTAAATGGTTCTGATATACACCTCATTTTCGAGTCTAAATCTTGGGAGGCATCCTTGCTTTATATATTCGCTTCAGATACTCTTCCCAATCAGCAAGTTCTGTGGCTGCTTTTTACAACTGTTACTTGAATCAGAACAGATTTATCCATTTTACTGCTATCATAGTAACATTATATCTCACTTGAAATATAGTAAAATCATCTGTTTCCACCGTGGCCTCAATATTCCATTCTCCATGTAATAATTTAAATAATGTCTTAAAAACACTAAGCAGAACATACCATCCCCTGCTTAAAAATATATAATATCTTTGAAAATCAGTCAGGACCATTATTTGCAAATCATAGAAACGATTTCTTATTAATTCAAGCAGCCAGTCTTCAAGATGGTTACTTCACTTCTCCCCACATTTTTGGTATGCATGCCCTTGTGCAGTCTGCTCCCATATTGGATAAATCTGACCTGTGTGACCAATAAAGTATTGTTGAAATGATGAAATATGACTTCTGAGGCTAGATCACAGAAGACATTACAGTTTTTGCTGTGTTCTTCTTAGACAACTTGCTCTGGAGCAAGCCAAATGCTATGCCATGAGAACACTCAAGCAGCCCTATGGAGAGGTCCACGTGGTAAAGAACTGAGCCCTCCCGCTCATAGCCAGCAAAAGACTTAGGCCTCCTAATGACAGCAGTGTAAATGAGACATCTTGGAAATAGATCTTTCAGCCTCTGTCAAGGTTTTAAATGAGTAAATCTCTAGCCGACATTATGACTGCAACCTCATGAGAAATTCTCAGCTCCTCAGTTAAGCTGCTCCCAAATTCCTGACCAATGGAACTATGTGTGGTAATAAGTGTTAACTGTGGATTTAACTTGGTAAGTTTGGAGATAATTTGTTATCCAACAATACATAACTCACATATTAATATAAGTACAACATCATTTAATAGAAAGATATTGGTAATTTGAAGAATGTTGGAGGGAATTTGGAGAACCAGGTTTAAGACCAATCTGCCAGGAACTACATCACAGTCACGCTGCAGAACTGGTCCATTGAGGACATTATCATGGCTTGATGCCAATTGTGGATACCCCAGGAGACTGGGCACTGCCAGCAATATTGATATTCCTCAAGAACTCAGTCTCCTTGCAACCACTGTCACCATCTAAAAGAGCTTCTAGTATTTCCTATGACTCTGTCATAACTTCAATGGAAACTGGAAAGATTTCAGTTTCTAGAATGGTATAGACTTTTCTTCCCATCAAGCTTCATAGGATGGGAAAAGTCTTCCCTCACATGAAGGGTAGTCAGGGAAGCTAGAATAAGCATGTTTGTTAATGTCTCCGTTTTAGAATAAAATACAAACACTTTGCTATGATTTGTAAGATTGGGCTATAGCTTCTTTCTCTAACTTCATCTTCCACCATTCTTCTCCATATTCACTATGCTCCACATTGGAATTCTTTCTATCTTTTCAATATACAAAGCTGATTCCTATCTCGGTATTTCCACACCTGCTATCTCCTGTGCAAGCAGAATGTTCTTTGCTAACATCCCTCACTAGCTGGACCTTTCTCCTTCTTCAGTCTTCAGAGGCCAGGTTACCTCCTCGAAGAGGTAGTTCCTGATCATTATAACTAAGTTGTGACCTTCCCATTCTCTCTCTCATTCTTAACTTATTTTTTTTTTTTATTTCTTGAAATGATTGTGTTTATTATCTTATTGTTGGTTTTCCATGATCGGATGACAGCTTCTTTCGAGCAGAGATGCCCAGTTTTGTTCACTGGTGTATTTCCAGTGGCTATAATAGCATCTGGAACCTAATGTGTTTTCGATAAATATTAGTTAAACAAATGGATTAATGAATGAATGAATGAACGAATAACAGTAATTATACCTCTTCTTTCCATGATCTTTAAATATATGTAGATAATAAAAGGAAATACTAATTTATTTATGTTATCCTTTCTTTGAAGAAAATCCCTTTGGAGAAAAATAATACTTAAAAAATAGACTTATTTGCTTCAGAGAAATATTTTCTCTTAAATATATTGTTGTTTGCTTTCCTGGAACCTGTTTACCTTTTTCTCTTTTCTTAATTGGATCTGAGAGCTCTCACCCATGTGAAGAAAGTGGGATTGATGCCACACAAACACCTAACGTCAGGGGATCACATTCTTTTGATTCAAGTGACTACTCAGAGGTTGAAAGGGAACCGGGTTTGTTTAACCCAAGAAAGTCCAAGATTTTGTGTGGTGGTTGCAGGAAGATAACATGTTTTTGTACTCCCATTATTATAGATAAAAAAGGCATATAAATCTAGTTGAAGCTGGTAACTAATTTGAGAACACAAGGTTGTACAGGTTTAGATAAAATTTATACTGTGGGAAAGAGTGGAGAGTCAGAACAGAATTGGGAATTTATTAACTTTATTGGGCAACTACATCTTCAATTTTTCAGTTACCTGAGCCACTAAATGACTTATTTTCTAATACTTTCAACTGAAGGCAATTTACCTCATATGAAATCAAACAGGGATTAAATTTCCTGCTTGTTCCAATGTCTTATGAGAATTAGTTTTTGAGCACTGTATATATTTAAACAAATTGGAACCAGATTTTCTATTTATTAGCCATCTGTTAACCTTTATCCTCATGTGTTAGAAATGAGTCTTCATAATTTAACAGGATAAATGGGAAATAATATGAAATGATTGATAATTTTATGGTTAGAATAAGGTACCAGAGTGGCCTTTTCCATGAACATAGAGAAAATTTAAATGAATAATGATGATTTTATGCTCATAGTAAAACACAAGGACTGTTTTATTTCTTGATTGAGTTATATTCAGTGTCACCAAATTCGATTTGTATGTCAAAACATCCAGTGTCAGAGAGCATAATTGTTGGTAGCAGTTCAAGAATGATTATTTGTAACATGCCAAAGAAACAAATTCATCTTGTCTTTTCAAATCAATTTATATAAGTGCTATTTCATCAAACTTTCTGAACTATAGTACTAAGGAAGTAGATTTTTTTCTTATACAATGAAAATAGAAATATTTTTGTGTATTCTTTCATTGACTACTATTACCACATATAATAACTATGATTATAGATTACATATGTATATGTCTATATATATAAATTATCCTCGATATGCATACATGTAAAGTATACATGCACACAGTATATAATATTTCTCTATAATAGCAGATTTACCTGGAAGTAAGCAGTTTTCTAAATAATATCTTTATACAAATATGCATGAATTATTCTTATATAACTATTCTCCTTATATAAACATATACAGATCTAATTTTTGAGAGAATTTATTTGAATAATGGGGCTCTGATTCATAAATACAGGAATAATATTAAGGTAAACTAATGAAAATAGTTCAACAAAACAATTTGACAATCTTTATTTGGAATCAAGTTAGACTAAAATATACTGTAGAAAATAGATATGTACACTCAAGTTGTACTCAGTAAATCTATGGCTACCTGCAGACAAAACAAAGCAATTATAATAAGAATAAAGAATGTATTTCATAGAAAATTTTTTTAAATAAATGAGTGTTAAGGTAGAGAAATTATGGGAGATTTTCTATTCTGAAAATGTTTTCAGTAATACTTTTGTCACTTTAAGTTTTCAATTAAAATAATAAAAAGAATTAACATTTTGAGGAAAATTTTATAAATAAGGTGAATTTTTATTCTAAAAAAGGTTTAACATAATGGTAAAGTTCTCACATCTGTAAAAAAATTACAAGTCACTATTTCCGGAAGGCAGTCATTTTATCTTCTGACACTTACTACTCATGCCCCAGTGATCCTCTAGATAGCTGGGCTGCATGGACTTGCTGCCCACTGACAGTGAGCCAGTCTTGCCGTGCATGTACCAACCCCTCCAGGAAGCAGGGCTGTGCTGTCTTCTCAGCTGTTCTCCTGCTGCAGGTCTCCTCTCTATTGATGCTTTTGGATCTCTGAAAAGAGAATAAAACTGTGGGTCCCTAGAAATAAATAATAGAGGGATTGAAATATCTCAAATCCATCTTTCAAATGCATTATGGGATAATCTGTCCCTAGTGATAAAATGATCCATAGATAAGACAGCAGTCTTAGCTTTCTAGAAGTTTTTAGTCTAGTAAAACTAATGTTTCTTTATTGTAAGAGAAAACCTTAAGGCTAATTTAAAAAACACAAACATACATCCTTCCCATTTGTTTATTTTCATTTTTGAAATTTATTTTTTGTCATCTTATTTTAACAATAACATATACATTTCTTAGCAATTAAAAAATAATCCAAAGAAGACTAAGTGCCATTTAGACATCTAGTTTCTGAATCTCAATTATTAGAGGTGACCAGAGTTACAGTTTCTTGTGGATCATTCCATGAATATTTTATAACCTGCTTCATATGGCTTGGCTCAAATGTGTGAGTATATTCATTGGATAAATTTTGTAGTAGAATTTTTAGGTCTAGAAATATTTTAAGTCAGGGAAGTTTAGGTTCCATTGGAGCAAACAACAATTCCAAAGTCTTGTAGACCTTCCCTGACTTAAACACTTCTTGCCTAAAATTTGTACAACAAAAATGTATCCCACAAATATACATCTATGTGACATATCAGTGTAACAAAATTACACTTGTACTCTATAAATTTATACAAATAAAGTTCTATTGTTTATAAATTGAAGAAAAAAAACAGCAGAAGTTTAATGCTGACTCATGCTACTTGTTCATTCACTATCAGTTGAGCTCTCTGCACTGCCTCAATTAATGAATCATCTAGTAACTGGAAGATTGTTGGTGAATATTAATGTATAGAGTTGATCCTCTTTCTCAAACATGCACAGAGCAGCAAAAAATGTCTGCTGCTCAACAGTGCAGGTTTGCAGCTGGGGTCAAACAAGATGACGCTCCACCTTCTTATTTCAGCTCTAATACTGTGAACAACTGTTTTTTAATTTGGTTTTTTTTTTTGTTTGTTTTTTTTGGTGTAGTTAGTACTACTTTTTTACATTATGTGCTTTTGTTTGTGATTTTGTTGTTTAAAATGGCCCAAAGTGTGGTGCTGAAGTGCTGTCTAGTGTACCTTATAGAGAAAATATTAATATGTGTGTTAGATAAATTTCATTCAGTCATGAATTACAATGCTGTTGACCACACGTTCAATGGTAATGAATCAGTATTATAGCACATCCAGAAAGAAGAAGAAATTTGCCAACCTGTATGTGAAACTGATCCAGAAAAGTTCTAGAGTAACATCTATAGTGTTAGGATTCAATCTATATAGTAAAATCTAAAGCTGTACAAAATATGGGAAAATGGCTAGATTTGCAGATATTCTAGATGATAAGCAATAATAAAAATAGTGGGCAGCATTGGTATGAGGTTGAAAACCTAAGAAATTTATGGTCATGTTGGACAGAGTGAGAAAAATCCTAAACCCTTCTTTGATAGTGTTTTGTTATAAAGAAATACTACATATAATTAATTATTTGTAAGAAATATATAATATGCTTCAATAAAGTGTCTTCAAACAGGAAGACATGTTAAAAAAAGTATTATCTATTGTATTGATTAATCGATGAAAATATTGTGACCAGAGGCTCATAGGAGCCTGATACTATATTTTTCCTAGGAGCAATGATTTAGTATTTGCTACTCATTGCTGCAAGATTTCTAAAGTAGATACTGGCCCTGGTGTCTGTTTAATATATTAAGATCATATAGACATTCATTTAAGAAATTCTTCTTCAGAGGAGCAGTTAGCTCCAACATCAACCCTTATTCTCCAGGTGGGGACCCCAAAGCCTCCTGCCTGCTTGTTCTATCAATTACTGGCTGAGTTATATCAATCTCCCTTTTGTTGTTGAATTTATTTATTTTTTCTATTTTTTTAAATTTTTGCTTTATATATTTCAAGGCCATATTATTCAGTGGACAGAATTTAAAAATTATACATTATTATGAGTTGAATATTTTTACTTCAAAAATGTTTTATTGCCTTAAGTTCTTTTTGTTTGAAATTAATAATTTTGGTGAATATTTACATGGAATATTTTATCTCATTATTTGAGTTTTAATTTTTCTGTATGTTTAAAATATGTCAAAAAGCATTTTATAAATTGACAATTTTTGTCTTTGTACTAGAATATCAACTGCATCCACTTTTAATGCAGTTAAATGACACATTTGAAATTAATTAATCAAAATATATGCTTTCTTGACCCTTTTCCCACACTGCATTGTTCAGCCTAATAGATACACCCTCTTAGTTTTCAACTCCTCAAGTATTATCAGTCCTCTGTGTGAACTAAATTACAGAAGGTGCATACAGAGACCCTGAGAAGCCCCCTTTATTTGGATTACTGCAGGAGAAAGCATTCTTTCCCTGCCCTCATGGAGTGGTACTACCTTCACTGACAAAGGTTTCCAAGGAAATCCTCTCTGTGACTATTCAGTCTTTACCTTTTTATATTTACGTGAGATGGCTGACCCTGTGGGATCCAAGAAATATTCCTCATGCTCTTGCAGAGATGAACTAACATCTCTCTGTAAGGTGTATGTGTACTTGGTACCTACTCTATAGTTCTCAGCCTTTGGAGACTCAGTCAAAACCAAGGTAGAAAGATTATCATTTTAAATTCCTATTACATTAGTTTCTTATATTGTGCTGGCATCTCTACAGTTTTTAAAAATAGGATTACATTTTTAAACTTAAGGATTTATACTGACTTTTTAATTTTCTCTAATATCATCTGCACAGATTGAGTTGCAGTAGTTTTTTTTTCTATTAAAACTATAAAATATGCTTTATATAAAGTTTGTCAAAACAGAATGTCTGATTTTGTTAAAATTGCAAACCCAGTGTTCAAGGGCATCCTAAAGATTGTCAATAGAATCAGCTTTAGATTTGTTGAAGTTCAGCTAAAAATTCATAACTGCAATTTGAAAGAGACAGTTGGCAACAAGACTCACTCCTAACCCCTGCAACTGAAAAGATTATTTTCCTTATAAATTAACTACTTCTTGTCAAAAGCCATATAAATTAGTTTAATGAGAATTTCAAACTTGTGATTATTGTACCATTTCTTTCATATCAAGATAAGAATACATTTTTATACAACATTCACACCCCTAGTATACAGACTATATTTTAATGGGCTTGTGCAAGCATTCTTTCTCTCTCTGTCTGTCACATTCTATTTTTCTATGTTTTTTACGTATATGTTTTTGTTACATGAACATCTTGTATAATGCTTAAGTCAGGGCATTTGGGATGCCCATCACCAGAACAGTGTTCATTTTACCCAATAGATAAATTTTTATCTCACACCCACCTTCTTCCCTTCTCCTCTTCTTGGTTTTTCATTGCCTTTATATTACTTTGTGCCTGGGATTACCCATCTATTAGCTCCCATTTATTAGTGAGAATATTTGGTATTTGGTTTTTCATTCCTGAGATACTTCACTTAGGATGATGGTTTCCAGTTAATCCATGTTGTTGCAAATGACATTATTTCATTCCTTTTTATGGCTGAGTAGTACTTCTTGGGATACATATACCACATTGTCTCTATACACTCATGAATTGATGGGCATGTAGGTTGATTCTATGTCTTTATAATTGTGAATTGTGTTGCAACAAACATTCGGGTGCAGGTGTATTTATGATGAATGACTTTATTTCCTTTGGATAGACACCCAGCAGTGGAATTGCTGGATCAAATGGTAGGTCTAAATTTATATCTTTAAGAAATCCCTTTTGGATGCAGCAGCTCACGCTTATAATCCTAGCACTCTGGGAGGTGAGGCAGGATGATCACTTGAGGTGAGGAGTTCAAGACCAGCCTGAGCAAAAGTGAGACTTTGTCTCTACTAAAAATAGAAAAAAATTTAGCCAGTCAACTAAAAAGAGAAACAAAAAATTAGCCAGGCATGGTGGCTCATGCCTGTAGTCTCAGCTACTCAGGAGGCTGAGGCAAGAGTTTGAGCCCAGGAGTTTGAGGTTGCTATGACCTAGGCTGATACCATGGCACTTACTCTAGCCTGGGCAACAAAGTGAGACTGTGTCTCAAAAAAAAAAAAAAAAAGAGAGAGAAAGAGAGAGACATCTCCATACTGTTTCCATAGAGGTTAATTTGCAGTCCCATCAATAGTGTATAAGCATTCCTTTTTGTCTGCATCTGTACCAGCATCTACTGTTTTTTGACTTTTTAATGATTGCCATTCTGGCAGGTATAAGGTGAGATCTCATTGTGGTTTTAATTTACACTTCCCAGATGATTAGTAATGTTGAAAATTTTTTCATATGTTTGCTGGTCATTTGTCTATCTTCTTTTGAAAAGCTGCTGTTCATATCATTTGTCCACTTTGATCAAGTTGTTTATTTTTTTTCTTGCTAATTTGTTTAAGTTCTTTGTAGATTCTGGATATTAGCACTTTATCAGATGTACAGTTTGGAATATTTTGTCCCATTCTGTAGGTTGTCTATTTGCTTTGTTGATTGTTTCCTTTTCTATACAGAAGCCTTTTAATTTAGTTTAATTAAGTCTTATTTATTTTTCCTAGTTGCTATATTTGCCTTTGGGGTCTTAGTTTTAAATTCTTTGCTTAAACTAATGTCTAAAAGAGTTTTTCCTATACTTTCTTCCAGAGTTTTCATGGTTTCATATATTACATTTAAGTCTTTAATCCATCTTGAATTAATTTTTATATATAGTGAGAAATCAGGATCCTGTTTCATGTTTCTGCATGTGGCTATCCAGTTTTTCCAGTAGTATGTATTGAATGGGGCTTTCTTTTCCTAGTGTATGCTGTTGTCTCCTTTGTCAAAGATCAGTTGGTTGTAAGTAGATGATTTTTATAGTGTTCCGTTGGTTTAAGTCTCCACTTTTATACAAATATCATGCTGTTTTGGTTACTATAGCCTTGTAGTATAATTTGAAGTCAGATAATGTGATGCTTCCAGATTTGTTCTTTTTTTCCCAAGTTAATCTGGAACTCACTGGAAGACAGATTTTTTGTTTTTGCTTAAAATTGCTTTGGCTATTTGGGCTCTTTTTTGGTTCCAAATAAATCTTAGAATTATTTTTTCTGGATTTTTGAAATATGACACTGGTAGTTTTATGGGGATTGCATTGGATCTTAAATCACTTTGGTCAGTATGGAGATTTTAACAATGTTGTTCTACCAATCCATGAGCAGGAGATATTTTTCCATTGTTTGTGTCATCTGCGATTTCTTTCATGAGTGTTTTGTAGTTCTCCTTATAGGGGTCTTTAACCTCCTTTGTTAAGTATAATCCTAGGTATTTTGTTTTCTTTGTAGCTATTGTGAATAGTATTGGGTCCTTGATTTGACTCTCCATTTGACTGTTGTTAGTATATAGATATGCTACTGATTTGTGTACATTGACTGTGTAACTTTAGACTTTGCTGAATTAATTTGTCAATTCTAGAAGTCTTTTGATGGAGTTTTTAGGGGTTTTCTAGATACAAGATTATATTGTCTCTTCTTTCTTGACTTTGATGCTCTTTATTTTCTTCTCTTGCTCAATTGCTCTGGCTAGGGATTCCAATATTCTGTTGAATAGAAGTGATGACAGTGGGAACTCTTGTCTTGTTCCAGTTCTTAGGGGTGATGGTTTCAAATTTTTCCCATTATTATGATGTTGGCTATGGGTTTGTTGTATATGGCTTTTATAATTTTGAGTTATGTTCCTTCTATGCTTAGTTTGTTGAGGGCTTTTATCATGAAAGGGTACTGGATTTTACTGAATGCTTTTTATGCATCTATTGAGATGATCTTGTGTCTTTCTTTTTGTTTCTGTTTATATGTTGATTCACATTAATTGATTTGCATATGTTAAAATATCCTTGTATCCCTAGGACAAAACTCACTTGTTCATGGTGAATTATCTTTTTGATGTATTGTTGAATTCAGTTTGCTAGTATTTTGTTGAGGATTTTTGCATATGTGTTCATAAGGGATATTGGTCTGTAGTTTTCTTTATCTGTTGTGTCCTTTCTTGTCTTTGGCATTAGGGTGATACAAGCTTCATAGAATGAGTTAAGGATTCCCTCCTTCTGGATATTCTGGATGTTTTGGAATAGTTTCTGTAAGTTAGGTTCTTCTTTGTAGGTCTGGTAAAATTTGGCTGTGAATCCATCTGGTTTGAGGCTTTTTTTTTTTGGTCAGGAGATTTTTTATTACTACTTTAATCTTGCTATTCATTATTGGTCTGTTCAGCGTTTTTATATCTTCCTGATCCAGGTGGGGTGGGGTATGCTCCCTCAAATTTATCATTTCCTCTATGTTTTCTAGTTTGTTTGCATAGAGGTGTTTTTAGTATTCACAAATACTATTTTGTATTTCTGTGGTATCAGTTGTAATGTCTCCTTTATAATTTTGATTAATATTGTTTGAGTCCTTTCTCTTCTATTTCTAGTTAATCTGGCTAGTGGCCTATTGTTATTCTCTATCTTTTGAGAGACCCAACTTTTTGTTTCATTGATCCTTTGTATTATTTTTTGGTTTCCATTTCATTTAGTTCTACTCTGACCTTTGTTATTTCTTTTCTTCTGCTGGCTTAGAGTTTGTTTTCTCTGTTTGTAGCTCCTTGAGTTGTGACATTATGTGGTTAATTTGTGATGTTTCTGTCTTTTTGATGTAGGCATTTAAACTTTTCCCTGATGAAAGGGCTACTTTCACCTTATCCTTTATATTTTGAAAGCTGTGTCCCCTTTGTCATTCAGCTTGAGAAATCTTTTAATTTCCCTCTTAATTTCTTCATTGATCCAAGGATCATTAGGCATACAATTGTTTAATTTCCATGATTTTCTATAGATTTGAGGGCTTCTTTGGAATTGATTTCCAGTTTTATTCTACTGTGATATGAAAATATACATGGTATGATTTTGATTTTTTTAAATTTGTTAAGACTTGTTTTGTGGCCTATGATATGATCGGTCTTGGAAAATGTCCCATGTGCTGATGAGAAAAATGTATATTTAGTCGTTTTTAAGTAGAATGTTCTGTAAATGTCTGTTATGTCTCTTTGTTCTAGAATCTTGTTTAAGACCAGTGCTTCTTTATTCATTTTCTGTTTTAATGCTCTGTCCAGTTCTTAGTGGAGTGTTGCAGTCCTCAACTATTAAGAGGTAACTGTTCATTTCTTTGCTTAGATCTATAAGAATTTGCTTTACAAAATTGGAGCTCTATGTTAGGTGTGTATATATTTAGGATTGTTATCTCTTATTGTTGAATTGCTTCCTTTACCATTATATAATGGACATCTTTGTCCCTCTTTTTACCATTTTTAATTTAAAGTTCATTTTATCTGATATGAGAATGGCTATAACTGATCACTTTTTGTTTCCATTTGCATGGAATATCTTTTTTCATCCTCTCGCCTTGAGTCTGTGTGAGTCCTTGTGGGTTAGATGTGTTTCCTGGAGACATCAAATACTTTGGTTGTGTTTTTTCATCCATTCAGCCAGTCTGTGTTTTTTAGCAGGGGCATTCAGACTGTTCACAATGTATTTTATTATTGATATGTGTGATACTATTCTGTTCTATATCTTAGATGTCACATTGTTTTGTTTTCCTTCTTGTGATATTGGTTTATGAAAGCTGTAGGCTATAACTTTTGGTTGCTTTTACACTGGTTTGTATCTATTGTGTTGTTGCATGTAAAAAGCATTTCTGAGCATTTCTTGTAAGGGCGGGTCTAGTAGTGACAAATTCCATTAGTGTTTCCTTGTTTGGAAAAGACTTTATTTCTCCTACATTTATGAAATTTCGTTTTTCAGGATACAAAATTCTTGGTTGTCAATTATTTGGCTAAAGAAAGGGCCCTATTTCTTTCCGGCTTCCAGGTTTCTCTTGAGAAGTCTGCTGTTAGTCTGATAAGTTTTCCTTTGTAAGTTACTTGATGTTTTCGCCTCATGGCTTATAGGAGTTCCTTCTTCATGTTCACTTTGGCCAGTCTGATGATTTTATGCCTTAGTGAATCACTTCTTGCAATGAATCTCCCAAGTATTTGTTGAGCTTCTTGAATCTGGATGTCTAAATCTCTAGGAAGACCAGGGAAATTTTCCTCAATTATCCCCTTAAATAATTTTTGCAGGTCTTCTGCATTTTCTTATTCACTCTTAGCGATGTCTATGATTCTTATATTTGGCCATTTTACATAATCCTATATTTTTCATAGACTTTGTTCATTCCTCCTGATATTTTGCTCTTTTTTTTTTACTGAATGGGTTAATTCAAAAGAGTTTGCTTCAATCTCTGAAATTCTTTTTTCTGCTTGGTCTAGTCTATTCTTAAAACTTTCCACTGTGTTTTGTATTTCCTTAAGTGAATTTTTAATCTCCAGAACTTCTATTTGGTTTTTTGAAAAATATATCTATCTTTTTAGTACATTTTTTATTCATTTCCTGAATTTTCTGGTTCCTATGAGTTGATTTTCCATTTTCTCTTGGATTTTATTTTTCTTCCTTATAAACCATATTTGTAATTCTTTATCTGTCATGTGAGTATTTTCTTTTGGGGCTGGGATCCATTGCTAGAGAGCTGGTGTGCTTCTTTGGGGCTGTCCTTTCACTCTGATTTTTATACTTACAGTGTTCTTGTGCCAATTTCTTCTCATCTGGAGCAGCTATCACTTTTTGTTATTGGATTTTTGTTTGTTTAGATGTGGCTTCCCCTACAACTCTTAATGGTGTGTCTGTAGTATATATTGAATAAAGACCTTTGGCTTTGCTTGTGGGTATTTTGATGAGGGTCTACCTTCTGGATGAATATCTTGATTATAGAAATCCTTAGTGTGGTGGTTTTCTAAGTGGCCAGTTATTTTTAGGCTGTAGTGGTGGTGTACTATGTGCATGGGCAGATTCCCTGTCTCTTGTTGACAAGAGAAGATGGAAGTCTTTGAAATCCTTTCTCTTTCCCCAGCCCTGTGGTCTCCTTAACAGTGTGAATTACATTGGGATACCCAGTTTAATCTCTGAGGTAGTAGGGATTACTTGTGGATAAGAGCAAGCCACATCCTGTATAATTCAGTAAATGCTGTAATGGGCTGTACAAGTCGTTCTTTCTGCTATAGGTGGTACTTACAGAAAAGAGCCAGCTGCAGTGTTATATTTTGGGATCTGTGACTGGCTGTAGTCCATCAGAAGAAGCACTTGAATGCCTCAGGTGGTGGGCAGGGCCCTGGAGCTTCTGGGGGACTCTTTATTCTTCTCCACAGCAGAGATGGGTGGAGCAGTGATGGGTGGAGCAGTGAGTAGGGCTGATCAGGTAAGCCTGCCTTCAGGCTCCTCAAAGGCAGGCATAAGAACTGTCTTGGCAGGATTTGAGGGTCAGGTCCCAGGCTGCAAGGGATAGCAACAAAAGAGGGGCTGATGTCGCCCCACCAAACCAGAAAGTCTGCTCATGGGGAGGAGGCCATCTGGAATTCACAGACTGGCTGTTTAGAGTGTGTTTTCCTCTTCTCTCTCCACTCCTGCCCCACAGGTCTCCCTCCGGTGTCTACCCACAAGAAGAAGCCCAAATAAGCTGAGCTCTCCAGCAATGCCACTGTAGGCTGGGGGCTTTCCTGTCCAGGATGCCACCTAGGACAGAAGTGCAACTTTCCTGTTGGGAGGGGGGATGCTCAATGAGTGTGTTGCAGCTGGAACCCACACTGCATTCTCCTTTCAGTTCTGTGCACATGGGTTCCCTTGCCTCCTAAGATTAGTTCACAAATCTCCCCTCTGTGCCCCTGAGCAACTCAATCATGTCCTGAGATTATTGGATTCAGCCTGCATGCCTGTTTTCTGGTCCCCCAAGTTCAATGCCTGATCTTACCAGGGAGAAGCGTGCTGGTCCCAAGTTGCCCAGGGAGTGCTCAAGCAGCCTTAATGTTCCTCTGCTTCATGGTATGAGCTGCTGTGCTAGAGCAGCCAGGAGGGCAGCACCAGCGAGGGCTGACAAGTAGGGATATCAGGGTCTGAGCATCCCTGGGTCTGCTGCAGGTCTTTAAGAGGAAAGGTGTGGTCCCCACTCTCTGTGGAAGCCTCAGGGTAGTGGATGTGCCAACAAAGGGGAAGCAGCTGTTCCTGAGAGCCCTGCTTTAATCCTTAAAGGGTTTTTTTGTTAGGTCACATAGAAAGATTCTTCTCACACATTTCCTAACTTTGTTCTTACACAAGACTGGGACATCTATCTCCAGGAGTTTCCAGAGGAAATGTCATTAAATATTCTTTTCTGTTGCATGTTTCCAAGAAGCATCTTAGGGTACAAGTAGCATTCAGAGAGAACATGTAATTTTTTTATTTATAAAGCATCTATAAAATTATTGACTTATTCAATTTACTTATTACATTTATTTATTCAATTGATAAGGAAATTGCCAGTCCAAAATAGCTAATGGTTTGATTAAGTTCACACAACTAATTTTCAAGGCATTTTGATTCCTAATGCTTTGTCTTTTTTTTTTTATTATTATTATACCTGCTACTTTGGGGGTTGAGTTTTTTTCTTCTGCCACTGCTGTGCTAACTCTTAGCAATGAACATCTGAATATTGTGACACAAGAGAAAGATCTTAAGATCTTTGCACAAAGTAGACTTGTGTCTGAATTTCAACTACTGTATTTACTGTCTGTGGCTCCTTCACTGATCAAGTTTCTTATGAATCTTAGGCTTAGATACTAACCCATGAAATGGGAATAATAATATTAAAGTTGAATAGTTGTTATTATGTTAGAGAAAATGTACATGTAATGACCCCTAATTCACAGGCTCTCAATACATAGTATATATTTTCATCAATGTCTTTTTTAAATTCTTTATATTTTTGTGTCACACCTCAATCAAGCTATATTATCAGCAACTTGTAAGAGGGCATGTGTAGGGCAGAAAAATAGCCATGGAAGTAACCCAACTTTAGAGAGGCTTTTTCATGGGAGTGGGTGTGGGAGGGTGGTCCCAATGAACTGTATCAGAGAGTTATTATAAATTCTTATGAAGCAGGTATGACAATGAACTATATCAGAAAGTCATTGTAAATACACAGCAGATATGAATATAGAGTGTAAGGATGGAGAATCAGACTGACATAACAGATGTAAGTATAAGGGAAGTTCAGAGAGGGACAATTCTTTGTCACACATTGAGTAATAGTCTGGATAACCAGTTCATCACAGTAGGTCCACAGTCATGCAGCTGTAACAGCTCGGGTTCTGTGCACAGCTCTAGTCCCTTTAGGAAAGAAGGATTCCAGGAAGGAGATCAAAGCAGGAATCAAGTCTCTCAAAATAGTTCAACATGTAATGAAGGGGACAGGAACTACTGAAGTGCATACACCATATAAACCTTCTGTGCCTGTTTCGAGGACAACATTTATCAGGCCTATTGACAACAAGTTCATTTCATGTGCGAGATGCTGAGAATCCTGATCTAAATATAGTCCAGCAAGAATCTGTCCAGGAGCTAGGAAACGGCTGAGCCTGCAGATGCCATCACTATCCAGGCAGCCCGTGAGGGCATGTGGAAGACAGAGGCTGACAAGAGGGAGAGAAGACTGAGACAAAAGCATGTTTATTGTCGCGGCTTTTGCTATAGCGAAGAGTTAGTTAGACAATCAACTAGCAGTGTTGCCTCCTCTTTTTTTTGTCCTCACAACCTTTGTCTAGATGGGAGTAGCTTCTCTTTGCTCACAGAAGACAGAAAGGGCTCCTAGGTAACTACTGCAAAGCTGCAGAGACTAGATATGCTCCATGTGTACTGTCAGTTTGTGTGTGTGTGTGTGTGTGTGTATTTTCATGTGTTGAGGCAGGAAGGGACCAGTGGAGAGTGGGGAATGGGATAATAGTGTTCCTTCTGGAATAAAATGTCTATTATCTGCTTCCACCAGAGTACTTGGTTCTGGTGTTATTAAATTCTTTAAATTCTTTAAAGACTTTGTGTGTGTGTATTGTGTGCATGCAGTCATGTGTGACTTAATGACAGAGATATGTTCTGAGAAATACATCATTAAGAGATTTTCCCATTGTGTAAACATCATAGAGTGTACTTACACTAACCTACATTGTATAACCTGCTACACACGTAGGTTATATGAGATAGCCTGTTGCTCCTAGCTATAAACCTGTACAGCATGTTATGGTACTGACTAGGTGGCAGTTGTGACACAATGATAGGTATCTGTGTATCTAAACATATCTAAATTTGGAAAAGGTATAGTAAAAATATGGCATTATAAGCTTAAGGGATTGCTGTTGTATATACAGTCTGTTGTTAATCAAACCACTGCTATGAGGCACATGACAGCATGTATGCACAAAATATGTAAATTTATCTTCATCTACCCATCTTTCATGTATCAACTACATGGAAACAAAACATAGGACAGTTTTAAACATGGGGTCAGCTAGTGAAAAAGAACTGGAGGACTGTAGTGGGGAAACTGGTCGATGTGATTAGGCCATCTGTGTTTGCTAACTGGGGCTTACTGAAGTTCAGCATCTACCTTCCTGCAGAGACTTGGAGGTGACCTATCTTTCTTGATGACTACATTTCAAAATACAGTGCCAGGGTTCTTGAGACAGATATTACTGGGTTGAACAGTTGGCAAGATGCTGGGAGAAGATTTTCATCTCAAAGTGGCAGAGAAAGAATTTATAATTATAGTTTTCTAAAGTAAATGCTTTAGCACAAGGGAGGTCAGGGGCCTATAGTAAGGAATAAACCTGGGAATAAATCTTTCCAAAGCTTAATAAAGCTGAGGGGAAATTAAGGCCATCTTGGTTTGTATATAAAATACAAACACATACATATGTATTTATATGTACATATATGCTTATTTATATGTACATATATATGTGTATATCTATATATATTTATATGAATATATGTATTGCAAGTTTTGTGAGCATATATTTCAAGCAAGTTGGTGAACCTCCAACACAACTAGAATGCAATGACTATTCTAATTTTCATAATAAGCTATAAACACTTAAATATGAATATATTTCTATCATCCTGCTTTTAGAAAATAAGCCTTGGTTAAAATTTAAGAAAAAAGAAGAGTTAAGAAAGCTTTCACTCAACAGAGTATATATAGACTTATCACTTAATTAATGGCAGTAAAAGATTCAGCCCTCTCCTTTCAAGCACAGGTGCTTACAAGCCTCATGCACCATTAATATTGAACAATGCACCGTGAGTCATGTGAAAACAATGGAGTTGCAAATATTTTGTCAGAAATCTTGCAACCAGTACTAACAATGACTCAGGCATAAAATATTATTCTCCCAGATAAATAGTAAATTGGTGGCCATAGTAAGGAAAAATAATTAAACGATAACTAAAACAATACTAATGGACAAAGAAAAAGAAAATCTATATTTTAAAAATCTTAAAAAATATATAAATAAATACAATCTTGAAGTAGAGGTTAAAGATATTGAAAAAAAGGGACGATTTTGTTTTTTACCTTTTAGTTTAGGTTACCATGCTCTAAGTCTTTTTGTACTTATTATAATGTTATCTGTATTTAGCAAATATTTGTGGAAAGAAAGAAAAATGGTAAGAAGAAAGGAAGGAAGGAAGGAAGGAAGGAAGGAAGGAAGGAAGGAAGGAAGGAAGGAAGGAAGGAAGGAAGGAAGGAAAGAAAGAAAAAAGAGAAAGAAAGAAAGAAAGAAAGAAAGAAAGAAAGAAAGAAAGAAAGAAAGAAAGAAAGAAAGAAAGAGAGAAAGAAAAGAAAGAGAGAGAGAGAGAGAGAGAAGGAAGGAAGGAAGGAAGGAAGGAAGGAAGGAAGGAAGGAAGGAAGGAAGGAAGGAAGGAAGGAAGGAAGGAAAAAATGAAGGTAGAATTGGGCAAATAAAACAATCTCTTTATCAATATAGAAGAGAGAAAGAACACAATTTGATATTAAGTATTATCAGATTTAGATGCAAGGCAGCATGACAGGGATTATAAAATCTGGACAGAATTTGATGTAAATTTATACAGCAAAGTAGAAGAGAAATAAAATTTCTATCTCCTTGAGAGATAAGAGGACCCATTTTGTGGTTGTCTCCTGTATTTCTTGTGAAAGACTTCTAAGTTAATCTCAGAGGCACACATCTGTAGTTCCAACAGTCAGAAGGCCCTGGACCCTAGACTGAAAACCAAAGGATGGGCCTTTTATTTGGCCTCTTATGTTTTCAAGAAGACATTCTAAGGGCGGGGAACCAACTGCCTGCTCCCTTTTTATTGAACAAAGGAGTGTGTTCTTTGTTTACTGACCAGTTGAATGCCAGATCATTTCACCTTACAGAAGGAAGAGAAGGAGAAGGAGAAGGCAAAAGGGAGAAAAAGGAAGAGACTGAACAAAAGGTTCAGCAATGAAAAAGCTGGATTATGCCCATAGTCAACTGGGCCTCCTTCTGTGACCCCAGATGGGGTTCCCAGGAATAGCAGCCTATCATCCCTGTATGCAGTGAAAACACAAACAAATCCAAATTACCCCACAGCCTCAGGACCAGTGGCCCTCTGGTCTGTCCATGGGAGAAGAGACAAATGTTTGTCAAAAGATCGCAGGTGATTTCCTGTTGTGACTGATTCCCTTGTCCCCTAGCCAAGCAGCGGGGGCTGTACACCACTAAGTTTTAGCAAAGCTTTCTCAGCAGAGGAAACTAGTTTTCCTTGGCTGCTGATCTTCTGTTCTTCATCCATTGCTCACATCTCTTTCAGCCTATAATTGAATCTTTTAATAAAGTGGCCCCAATCCTAACTTATCAGGCAGGATGGTAAAGAGATACATAGCTGGAATGTACCGGTGGGAGCAGAGGGTGCTTCCTGTGCACACCGTTTACTACATACCCCTGACATGGGGAGCTTGGACTTGATTGTCCTTTAGTGGTTCTCGGTCTCCTGAGACAGAGAGCAGGGGGAACACTTTTTCTCTGTATGGCAGATATGAGGAACCTGACAGGTTCCAATTTTCAGCATCATTTCAGATTTGATGATAACAAGTATGGTTATTATTTGTGAATTTATTAAAAAATATTTCCTCAGATACCTGATTGTCCCAGATGATAAACTTTCAGAATCTGAACAATTTGGTTATCAGGTTCTCCTTTGTAATAGTTTTTTATTTGGGTGAGAATAGAGATACAAGCAATTGCTTCCATAAATATTTTGATTATAATTTGTAGAAGAAAGTTTTTTTTCTCATATCAAAAAAAATGTGTCATTTACTATATTATGTTCACTCCTCCAGAGAACCTATTTTTATGTTACAGTAGCTTCAGATGAACTGATTGTGTTTTAATCACTGTATACAAAACTCAGGAGATTCATTTATTTCATTCATTAATTTACTAGTTCAGGCACCTTGTTTTATAATTAAAATTTATCTTTACCACTAATAAATTCATTTACTGCAAGTGAAATATTATTTATGAAACATAAGTATTCCCCCTTCAGGCACCTTATTTTCTTTGCTAAGAAGAGGAAAAAATTCTGTTTCTTTTTATCTGTTGTAACCACCTGGTCTTTGAAATTTCTCAGTTTGGTAGTCTGCCAATGTAATTCATCAAGGTAGCCATAATATAAACATTTTAAATTTAAAATTTCCCCAAACAGTTTTATAACTAGAATATTTTTTCCTTTTTAGTTTTATTTTTAATTGAAAAATAATAATTGTATATATTTATGGAGGACAATGTGATATTTTGATATATATTTACAAGGTAAAATGATTAAATAAGGCTAATTAACAAATCTATTACCTGGAGTAAAATAAATCTCCAAACTCAAGCACAAAAGAGATTTCTCAATCAGTCCCAACTGGCTGCTAATCTTTTACTTGTCCATTTAATCAGATGATAAAAAACACTTCTGCATTATGCAATTTCCCTTCAAATAAACTTCTGACATTTGTGCTTAACAGTAAAGTTGGATTCAGTGCCCATTAAATTCAGTTCCTTTGTTTCCCTTGCATATGAGAAAGCTCTGATTACATATTTACAACAAATTTTTTTTGAAAGCTGTTTTGCTAGACTCACAGAGAAAACATTCAGGTTTAGTGCAATGAACAATAAGAAATTGGAAAGAAATCAGAGATTCCAGGTCTATTTATGTTTTTTGAAATTGCTATAGCCTGTGTGGGAGACTAGAATATGCCACCCAAATATGAAGGATTGTTGAGCTGACGACAGTTAATAGGAAGCAGATACAGGAAAACTCTCTGTCCATCTTTTATTTGCCTACAAGCAGGACATAGATACACGAAGACAAAAAGAACCCTGATACCCTTTCTGCTATGGAGAACAAGGGTTAACCCAGTCACGACAACTTTAGACCTTTATCACCATGGAGATGGTACCAGAGGAAGCTACATGAACAAGTTTTACTAACTAGCCTGCATCTGCTATTTGTTTGCCTTTTCCACATTGCCTCCCCTGGAGACTCAAAGCCCTTTTCCTTTGTCTTGTCACATCTCTAATAATTTACAGTTCTTCACTGAAGATGCCATCAAAGCCAGCTTTTTGAGAACTACTCATTCGCTGGGTGTCCTTCATGTACATATGAAATATGCATGTTAATAAACTTCCATTTGTTTTTCTCTTGTTTATCTTATGTTACAGGGGTCCATTCCAACTATGAACCTAAGGGGGTTGAGGATAAACCTCCACAACTGCTATTAAATTAGAGAAAAAAGAAGCATGTCTGCTAAAATAATGATTTTCAGAAATTTGTCCCTTGCCTCAGAGAGAAGAGTATCCCTCCTTCTGGGTACCCTTCCTTTTCTTTAGCTTTCTGTGAGTGCCCACTGACTGAAAATGGCTTCACATTATACCAATACTTTTGGTATTGATTCATATAAGAAAGCAGATGAACTAATAAATGAACAAAAATGCACAGTTGCAGGCTGTGAAAACTAGTGAGAATCCCCCAAATTAAAAAAAGTTGTATATCAAATATAAAATGTATAATCTGGACAATAATAATTTGTCTTATGTTAATTTGATTTTGAGGACTTAATCAAGTAACCATTTTACTCTAGGACAAATAACAACAATAAAAATCAACTGATGAAATAGAAAAAGAAATATATTTCTCAGTCCTATAAAAGTCCTCATGCTTAATATTTTGGTTTAATTTTATTTGAACCCCTATTATAATATATAATTAAATTTCTTTACTATTTATAAATATATACATATACACACATACATATTCACCACCACAAAAATTCCATATATTTAAATTAATATCTGAGGCATAACATACAAATGTATTTAAGCTAGTTATTGATATTGTTTCTGTAATCACACTAAATTTATAGTAATGTTTTGATGGATAGAAGCCTTGGTCAACTAAGAGAGACGTGCTATAACTTGCAACTGAGCTAACTTGGTTAAATATTTATTTAGGAAGAGGTTTTTGTTTTTGTTTTTTGCGGGGAGGAGACAGGGTCTTGCTCTGTTGCCCAAGCTGAAATGCAGTGGCATGATTATAGCTTATTGCAATCTTGAACTCTTGAGCTTAAGGGATTCTCTTGTCTCAGCCTCCTGAGTAAATAGGACTACTGGTCCATATCACCATGCATGGCTAAATAATTTTTTTTTCATATTTTGTGGAGACAGGGTCTCAGTGTGTTGCCCAGGTTGGTCTCGAATTCCTGGGCTCAAGCAATCCTCCTATCTCAGCCCACCAGATTGCTGGGATTACAGGTGTGAGCTACTGTGCCCAGCCTAGGAAAAGTTTTGATAGCATTCAAGTCATTCTCCAACACTAATTTTATTCAATGTTTATCTTTGACAAGATTTGCAAGTTTACTTAGTAATTCCTTGCATTTTATGTAAATTTGATTGTTTGATGTTTAGAAAACTTGGCTATCCATATGAGAATTCCTAACAAAAGAATGAGATTAGATAAGGCTTTTATTAGAGATAAGCCCATAGAGGGCTGCTTGAGTGAACATTAACTATTTACAAACACACCATTCAGTTAATTGGTATATATTTTTAAGTTATTCAACTACAGAGACTTGTTTAATGGACACCTACTATAATGGGCAAACTCAAAACTTAATAAAAACACCACCAAAACATTTAAAGTACTTTCAATAGTGATGATAATTAAATAACTGTAGTAAAATATAAATTCTACTAGTGGTTTTCAAGCAAGATTTATTTGGCCTGCTTTTATTGCTTTTCATGTATAATTATAGTTGGTATAATTGGTTTATAAAAGGATGGTAGTTTCCATTACTACCATAGGTTCTTTCAAGCTCTCTCTTTGGTTTTTAAATTGTAATTTTTTAGCAAGCCAAAATATGATTATCTGAGACTTTTCAAAAATGTGTACAATGTGGACTATTTGCCCCCAGTCACAAAATTATCATTAGTTTATGAAATATTTTATATTGTAGCACTAATTAGTTGGCCATGACATAATGATTTCAAAAAGATAAATAGAGATGAGCTACCTTAGAAACTAACCCGCAACCAAGGGAAATTGTTTTACTTTAATAAAAAAGAACAATGTTGAAACAAATCGTTGAAGTATTTTAGCAATCTTTTAAGAGTAACTGATGAGATACATAGGTTTGAAAACTGATGGTCCTATCTTTCCTAAAACTACCTCCATGCTAATGTAATTTTTGAAAAATGAGGATCAATATGAGTTCCTTTTTCAAAGTGATTTCTTAATACACTTTCTTGAAAAAATAAAATTTTGTTTTGACGTATTTAGGTTAAAAGTTATGTCAAACATGATAAGAAATCAAAGCGTATTTGTAACTTAAAACCAAAATAAAATGAAATCGAACATCAGGAATTAATTATAAAGGTTTGTTCTAGGTCAATAGGTGGAATGAATGCAGGTAGAGAGATTTCTCCCTCTGCACTTTGCCTACTATTACCCACTGCGGTACCAGCATCGGCTATAGTGGACAGCCACAGATGAACATGCACAGCGACTTTAGCCGACAGTCATGATAGGACTTTTCTAATTTTTCATTATTAAAATAAAATTGTGAACATTTAAAAATAACATAATGAAAACCTATATGTATATGTTACCTATTCTGATTTACATTACAAGTAAAGCTGCCCGTAAAGTAAAACAAGCTTTCAGTGCATTAAAGCTTTCCTCATCACACAAGAGTAAAACGGAGTTGTTGTCAATGCACAGCATGAACTATGGTGGGGACTGTGAGTGTCATCTGTGGGCAAGGTTTCCCGGCCCGTGAGCACCGTACCAAAGTGGTTAATAAAATGCTGGACTCATTTATCTTGCAGGTAATGCTTGAAATTTACAGCTTTATTTTATCTTGCTTTATTAACAAATATCTCTTATTTATAATTTGGACTTCATTTATAATCACAATAATCAACAGGAGACACAATAAGATGTTGATTTCCATGGTATAGTCCCAGCCGCCAAGTCAAAAGTAATGGCCATTGGGTTCCTTTATTATTTGTTTTTAAATTTTTAAATAGCAGCGAGACCTCCAGCTAATTGATTTAAATTTAGTTTCTCTTTTCAACTAGTCAGCTTCTGTTTAAAATGATATAGAATACAAATAATATTGCTTATGGAAAATGAAAGTTACCCTAGGTCAACTTTAGACATGGCGGCAATGGAATTCTTATAGTGAAGATGTTTTCAAGTCATATGAATTTATTTTAGGTAATATTCCCCTAAATGTGCTGACTTGAGGGATCCTGACATGGGAGCTGTTATCTTCCCTTTTTCTCCTCTGGCTGCTTCATTGAGGACTTCGTCTCCTTGTAGTCATCAACCTGGGAGAGACATGGAAGGAAGCTGCCGGGTGCAAGTTCTCTCCATCTCTCACTCCTTTTACACCAGCTACTCCTTGCTGTGTCTTTCCTTTCTAGATGAACTGAAGTAAATCAATTAAGATAGGATGAAACAAAACCCTGCGTTTGCCTTCTCTGTCCCCTCTGCTTCATGCCTCGTGTGCTAACTGTATTCATATTGGTTTCTTTTTCCCATCTTCTAGAACAGATAGTAATATCTGACCAGCATGTCTATGAAACACCTAAATAATAATAATAACACTGTTTTCTGATTAGACAACACATGATTTCAGAGTACTTTTTTAACACATAATTCCAACTGATTGAAGTTGGCACATGGAAAGAAGACTATGTGCCATCTTATTTCCTGAGATCGGCTTTGGTCTTATGTTGGCTATGCCCAGAAGATAAATAAGGACTATCACAAAATATTAATAGCATGTAGTGGGCTCCAACACTTATCAGTCATTTGTTTGGGATTAGGATGCCCTTTTGGTTTTGCACAGCAATACTTGTGTATACTTGTGTTTGCAGTCCCAGGATGGCCTCAAAAATCTTATTATGAAATCATTTATTAAGTAGTACTATTCAAGAAATCCTTAGATGTAACTATGGCACCATTTCTATGGGAAATATATTTTAAATTTTCACCCATATTTCACCCAGCTCTCTTTACAGTCATTTTCCTCTCTTTTTCTTTGCTGTCTTGGTTCTTTTGGATTTTTATTTTCAATTGTCATGTGTTTGGAGGTGAGGACGCTGTTTTCTGGGTGCCAGCTTTTCATATTCTGGAGTGGCTAAAGGACATTTTACATCTTCACAATTAAAAATATAGTTATTAGGTTTTCTTATAGTGAAAAATGTGATAGATATAAATGTAATTTGAGGCGAAAGTAGGTTATTTAAAATAAATGGAAAACACAAATAGTTTGAAGTATTTAATTTAAAATACACTTATAAAAAATACATCTTTTTACTGATAGTAGAATATAAGTAATTTTCCATCAGTCACACAACTCTTGGGTTTAAGAGTTTCTTTGAACACCCTTGCCAGAGTATATCCAGGGCAATTTGTGTGCATTTAAAAAGGCCAACAGAAACTGAGAAATGCCTTGAACACCTGTAAATTTAGATTGTATTCTGTGTGGTGAGAACTCAAAGTCGAGAAATGAATCAGACCTCTGTAGTAGGAAGCCATCAATAGGCACAATTGGCACCCTAAGCCGGACTCCTTTTCCTGCCCATCAGCAGCCTCCTGTAAACCTGCAAACTCTCCTCTATTTGCATTTGGTGTTCCATTCTTTCTATAACACCTTTGAAGGGGAGAAGTAGGATAGATGTTAAAATAGAACGTCCCTGCTTTGGAAGGGCTGACATTTCATAAACAAGTTGCAAAAAGATTGAGTCATTTCCAGATCTGTTTCCCCTTAGGCCCCACAATTTTTACTGGTTGCCTTGAGTCCAGTTTCTCAAGGGGCATTAAAATGATCAAGTATTGACTCCTCTATATAACTTAGTCTTCATCCCGAAACATCAAGAAAGATGTATCTATCCTTCCTGCTTCAAAGGAAATGCACATCTCTCTACATTGTAGGTCTAACGCTCTTGTGTGTCTCCACAGGTTACCTTCCTAATTATTCCTCCTCTTTTTATTAATATCAACTTCAATTTCCCTCTTTTCATAGGCTTCTCCCTTTCTGCTTTTAAAATTTGCAAAGAATTCCCTCATCAAAAAAATTCAATTCAAACTCCTTATTGCTCATCAAGTCTTCAATTTATTTATTTAAAATTAATAAGTGCCCTTTTAAAAGCCAGCTCTGTGGTGGGTACAACTGTTCAAAACATCCTACTTTTCTCCTTATTTTCTTGGCTCAATGCTTGAGGTACCTGATCTAAAACTGTTTCATCTAAATTCGAACTGTAAAATTTAGCTTCAGATTCTACCACACTAAAGATGCTTTCCTCTTGTAATTTTCATGTATCCTCTAAACCAATTCTTAGTATTTATCCTGTTTTCTTTGTAGAATTTAGCACTATTGAATAACCTTTTGCTTTTTTTGAATACTCTTTTGCTTTTTTTTTGAATACTTCCATTTTGTTTTTGTATTTTTACTGTTTCTCTATTTTGCTTCCCCTCAAATTACTGTAAGATTATTTTCTGCTATTTCTTCCCCTGGAATCTAATCAGAAACATTCCTCAAGACTCCAACTTTGACCCTTGCTCATCCTGGTCTACTGCTTTCATTGTTTTAACCACTGCTCCTAAGACTCCCAAATGCATACCTTGAGATGTGATCTCTGACTTTTGTTCCAGATGCATGTTTCCAGATTTCTTCTCAACTACTCTATTTGCATGTTTTTCCATTAATTATATTGTCTAAATACCCCAAGTCTTAGCAAATTCCGCACAAAGTCACACTAACAATAACAACTCAAATTCCAATGGCCCTGACCCCATGGGGACAATCTAGGATGCCAAAGTGTCCCAGTTGTTCCAGGGTTTTCTGGGCATCTTCCACATACTCAAAAATCCTTCGGTCCTGTTCTCTTGCTCTGCTCTGATCGCCTCATAGATGTTCAATGTCCATAAATCACTTGAAGGAGGTTGCCACTGCTATAAATGCCCTTATTGAGGACACTAATTCCCTTCCGGGGGCTGTCTCCTCTGACCAGCCAACTCTCCCACACTCTATTCTTTCTTTTATCATGTTTTAGTTTTCTTCATAGTTTCTATTACCACTAGACATTATATATTTTTCTTTAAGTATTTTTATTGTCTAATTTTATTAGACAGGGCTTTGTCTTGTTCACTATTCTATACCCAGTGCCTATAACAGTGTCTGAAACACTGGAGAGGATTAATACATATTTGTTTGATTAAGAAATAAAGAAATCAGGAAACTCAGGGTGCCAACCCATAATGCCAAAGTATTGTCATTTTTACCACCATCTCACTGGTCTGGGTACACACTGATTTATGTACATGATGGGGAGTAATGTCCCTCACAACACTCTTTGTCACTTTTGCAATGTACATATCAGCCTTGTGCATCTGTGACCCATGCTCCCATAATCCCACATGCTGGCGTAGGGCCAACTTTGCAAGCAAGCCTTTCTAAGGATAGCAGCCTCAGGTCCACCGTGTAGCATAAAAGCAAAGGCTAATGAGGAAAACTTCAATAGAATTACTTAATGGCAAGTATTATGCTGAGCATATGTTCCAGTCAAAATGGTTAAAGTCCTCATTCACACTTGAATGTATGATATCTAGTCTTTTAGCAGGTTTCCTTCTTCCAGCATTGCAGAGGATTTCTCAGGAATTCTTCATGCCCCAAACTCTAGTCCTGGTGGGCACTGGCCTTGTCAGCCAGACACGGACCAACACTGCGCTACTCCCATCGTCACTGCTCCCTCCATTGCTAATTACCTGCTGCTGTCTCAAGGTGTGTTCCTCTCAGCCTGCCGCTTCTCTCTCCTGCAAAGTAACATCTTTCTCCTGAGGACTGGCACACAGTTTCCCTCATTTACTCACAACGAAAGTGAAGGTAAAGCTGTAACTTTTAAACAGAATCTAGAAAGACTGGAAATAATGAAAAAGAAGTCTGGTATAAATAAACTTTGACAAGTTGAGAATGTGACCATGTGCAAACACCACCATCCATGATCCAATTAAGAGCCTTTTCAGGGTGCTCCTTGGCCCCGTTGCCAGCCTGATGCCACTTGAGAAAAGCAAATTTACCCTGCAGGAGTAATTTCACATCTCTGTTCAAAACCGCTCCCACAATCTTGGGAGTCAAATCAGTTTCTTTGGCACTTCCAATGAAAAGCCTACATCTTCATATTTGTTTTTGTCATTGAATGATTAGCAGTCAGAATATCCATCTGTTTATTTAAAACCTCACTCCTCCCTACAGGGAAGTGTCTGGTTTTATACTGTCAGTATAATAATCTGATATTAGAACATCCACTGAAGTCCGAGCGGCTCAGCCTTCAGTACAGCCACATGTGAGGTGTCATCAGTGCAGAACCTCACATTTTCAAGTAGAAGATCAAGCTAACAGGCCATTCTGGTGGTGTTTTGTGTCTGTGTTGCTGATGCCCTGTAAGTCACTTCTTGGTCAAGACTACATACACACAGTTGTCAAAAAACAAATGATAATGTACAGAAATAGGGAGGAAAAACACTATACAAAAAATGTTTCTGCAAAGGACACATGGTCTGTTGCAGATCTGCTCACACACTAGCCAGAGTTTTTCATCCTCACTTGCATTTTTCCCAAACAAATGATAATTCCAAGTTTTTACCTTTTTCAAAGAGAAGAGTGATACTTAAAGTTCTGATTGCATGCCTTTGTTGTTTCTGAACCCACAAAATATCCCTTATTCACTGGAAAGAGGAAACTGTTTCTCTACTAGACATAATTATGGCTTAAGACAGGATTTAAGAATAATTGTCATTTTGATACAATTGTATTTATGTTTTGTATTTTTTATTTAAAAATCATGAATGAGCTCCCAAGGAGCTCTAGGAGACAATATAGATGCATTGTTTCAGGTTTTATTTTATCTAAGAAAAGTAAGCCATGTAGACATTTTTAAAATCATGTTAGAATAAAACTTTAAATATGTATATAATCTAGAGACTTCCAGTTATTTTTAGAAAAGTCCTACGATGAAATTTGGGTTTTTAGGTTAGCTTCAGTATCTTGATAATTTGGAGATTGCTAGTAAGGGGTACTAAGCATTTGCAGATATACAATATATTTTGCAAGTAATACCACTCAGGAGGCAAGAAATTGCTATCAGAGCACATAATTTTGATCAGGTTTTAGTTTTATAAGAGTACACTCTTCTGGCTTTTTGCATTCAATTGGCTTATGTTGAGATATAAAATAAGGAATATTTTTGATCTAAAATTCTGATATTCCAGTCTCATTTCCATCTTTGACCTCACAGAAACTTTGCCAATACATTGGAAGAATGCTTGCAGAAATCTTTTAAAAACCTCCAGCAAATTTAAAAAGAAGAAATATAAAGTGTGCGAAAAAGATGACTTTGCTGGGAGGGGAGGCAAGGTCAGAATTATCTCATTTTGGAACATCTACTGACAGTGTAGAGTAGTTGCTAATCTGGAAGTATTTCATATAAATGTTTGCCAGTATTACACTGTCAGGTTAAAAGTTTAGTGCATTGGTTTTTTTATAATTACTTTCTAATTAGGACCAAAATGACAGTTTAGCACTCAGTGTTCATATAAGCATTTGATTAATTTTTGTCGGAAGTTTCTGACATGAGTAAAAAGAGATGAAAATGACTATTATATTACTCTTTAAAAGAATTGCTCTTAATTATGTCAGCTTCAAAATAAATATTTAAAAAGACCCACAGATGTTTATTATTCTAATGCTTGGTTGGTTATAAGCCACAACTATAAGATACATGACAAGTAATTTGTCTGAAGGAACTTGTTAAACAAAAAGTTAAAGGAAAATGGTTTTAGAAAGCTAGACTATGGATTCTTCTCTACAGCAACATTTAGCCTGTGGCTTGAGGTTCAATTGCGAAGGCCAAAAATGTAGACCAGAAAAGCTCAGAATCTGTGACTTGGATTCATGAAAAGTAAGTTTATAATCATTAAATTTTCCTGAAAATTGAAAGAGCATGTGATTCCCAAAGATTTTCAAAAAATACTGGCCAGGGATTTTCTCCATTTGGCTCAAACAGAAGCATTTAAAAAATACTTTCTGGGAAAATAACACATGCCAAGCCCCAAAGTATGCTGAATTTAATTTCCCCTTGTGATTCTGAAAAATAATAAATGGAAATATTTATGATTCTTGCATTTTCCAAGGAAAGACTTACAAGGAAGAATTCAGAGCATGTGACTGATGCTTTTTTGCCTCCATGGAATGTGAGCTCTAGAGTTGGTGTTAATTTGAGTTGCAAGAAAAGTGAGATGTGAATTAGTCTACTCCCCAGACTGAAAAGCCATTAACAGAATTAACATTTGTAGTTGTTGATTATTTGCCATATTTTTCTTCCTCTTCCAAAGTTTCATAATATTCATGTAAAAGATGAGATTAATTACTACTTGTGCTCTAAACTTTACTTTTCCACCTAGACATTAAAAAAAAAATTAAAGTCATAGTCTATCTTTAGAGTATATGTGTTATTTCAATATGATTTCAGATTTTGTAATGTGGCAATCAAAACTTATATGTTGAGTGAAGGAAGGGCAGAGAACTTCCCAGCTAACAATGTGAATTGCTCAAATCACTTACCTTCAAGTGACTATTTTGTAAAGCTTTAGAGATTATTCAACTAAAGTTGTGTCCTTAGAGATATTTTTTGATTAACCCTTTAAGGTCACTTCAATATTTTCTAGTTCTCAAGAAAATTTTCAAAATGGAAAATAGTTTTTGTTACCTTAATAGTTACTATTAAGAAAGACAGTGTACTTTTGGGTATGTTGTTTGGTTCAATGGTTTAAAAAGTCTATCCTGAAATAGTACATGAAACTGAATCAGGTTTCTTTTTCTTTTTCTTTTTCTTTTTTTGACTCGATGAAAGCCATTAGTCATTATCACTGTGTTAAGATTCCTTTTTTAAAATTAGGTTTCTTTAAGCTGCTTATGTGTGCTCTTCTAAGTTACACATTTTTAAGTCTAATAAAGACTATAACCATGATAGAGAGTATGTTGTTTGGTTAATTGAAGAATGCAAGAGTGCAAATCCAAATTTAGTTAGCACAAATTTAGGTAGTACTCTTGAAATGATTAATTGTTCTTATGGATAGTCCTCATCTAAGCCAAGAAGTAAACTGAAAGATAAGCTTGAGAATCTTCCTCTGCTGATGGTTTTCTCTACATTTAGAAACTGAGAAAAGCCTTGGCAGCTGTTCAGATAGCATTTAATTTATTGGCTTAAAATAAAAGTTATGTTTGTAATTGTCAACTGGATCCAAACAAAAAGCCTAATTTTTATTTTCTTTTATTGTTTAAAATGTGTTAAGCTTATGTAAGAAATAGTAATTGATGAAGACTAATTAGCCAATAAAATTGTGATTGTACCTTTCCTGTGGGCCTTAGAAGAAAATAAGGAGAGATAAGGTCTTGCTCATTGTGGAATAGCTTGGAAGTGGAGGGACCAATGAGAAGTGGGTTCTAATATAAAGGGAAGTGAGAACCAGAAACCCAGATTGAAGCTGAACCATTGGCTTCATGGCTTCCCTTTCAAGACAACAGTTCAAGACACAACTATACTCCCATGGCTTTCCCCAGTAGGAAAATTGAGGCTTTCCAAGCTGAGTAGATAATATAGCAAGAGCCATTAACATAGCATCTGTTCTAATATACATGCACAATGTTTTATTTTAATTCTTCCTTAGACTATAGTTTATCTCTTGATTGTCTCCTGATGGAAATAGTGAAGTTAATGTAGCCAGCTAGTAAGTTATTAATTTTCATGAATGTGTCTCATTGAAAATGTGGCACTCAAGGGGCTTTTCTTATTTTTCAATAGGGATGAATCAATAGCAAACATTTCCTAGATACCCAACTGCCTAAAACTGACACAGTCACTTTTTTATTTTACATACTGTAGTCACACACCAGTCTGGTCTCAAAACCTCTCATTCTTCTTTTTTTAAAAAACTACTTCCAGCACACAAAATGTAAATGCGTGTGCTCACGTCCTGTCCTGTGTGACTCCATTGTGAGAGAACTCTTGGAAGCTGGGCCCGGTTTCTTTTCAACCCCAGTCCATATATATACCTTTTCTCTTTGTGGACTTCGTCTGTATCCTTTCACTGTAATGGTTCATAGTTGTGAGTATGGCTATATTCTGAGGCCTGTGGGTACTTCCAGTGAATCACTGAGGCTGGGGGTAGTCTTTGGGGCCCTGACACAGAGTTAATAAATCTATAAGTGCTTTTATATTAGTTAGGCTCCTACAGGATCATGAGAAACAATCTTATCCAGAATTCCTTTGAGAAAAGTTTATTGCAAAGCTACACAGGAACCTGAAGAACCAAGAAATGGAAATTATTGTCCCCTTTTTAGCTATTAGTCATTCTGGAACTGAGCATTCTCAGAATCGAGGTATAAAATAGACATTCAGAGAAACAGAAAAATAGCACATTTTGGTGACTATCTCTTTGTCAGAGGTCCAAGAGACAGACTCTGAGTAGTCATTTCTTTTATTTTAACCATTACATATAGAGAACCCCTACTGGGCAGAATTCAGGCCAAGCTATCTCAGCGTCTGGTGGCCTTCATCACGTCCAGCCAAGACTTGTTTGCCCGCGAGTTGGGCACGAGCTTCTGATCTAATCATCTGTGGCTATTATATCAGGGTTGTTATGGCCTCTGTTTCAAAAGAATAGCAGAATTAGGAAGAATGAGTCTTCTGGTTCATGTTTCGCTGGTGGGGTCTTGAGTTGTGGCAGACACTTAGATTTTCATAGACTTTTAGACAGTATAGACAGGGAGATGTATAATAAGAATGCATAGGTATTCTCTCTTTATAATGAAGTCAGGTCAGGGGCATTAATTGAAAATGAATTAAGGAAGGGATACCTATAGGGATCTAAGTAAAAATTTCTTAATTCTCTTAAGGGCAGTGAGGCAGACAAGTACAGGGTACTGTAAACTCTTTGAGAAAAAGGTGGTATCTGTTCCAACCTTCCTGAAATAAAAAGAGTCTTTTGTATTTTTGTCCATCCTTTCAAATTTTGTATAAACTGAATCACATTTTAGTTAGACTTGTATATTTTCATTATTAACCTAGAAACTTTTCCTAGTTCCCTAAATAGACATTCTCACAATTACCATGCTCTGGCACTAGAGACTCACACCAGATGAAAATTTCAACTCCTGAAGATGAATTTAATGAGTTTAAATTAAATAATTAAGGACAAGTCTGAAACATAACTAGATTCCAAAATGATGCTGGAAAAATAAGTAGCAGAAGAGAATGAAATTTGACTGTAAAAATAAATTGTAGCTTTGGAAACTTGAATTCTTATAAAGAACACCAGAGGATCCTAAGCAGAAAGACACTTTCTTTTTACTTATATTCATTGTAGATGACTTGAGGTAATTAAACTATTACAACCTCTGGAGGAAAACCATATAATCAATAGAGTTTACTAGAAAAAAATAGAAATGGAAAGGGTGAGGGGCTGAAACTACAATGGAATTTTGTGTCTAAAATGCCAATACACTTTGTCAATTATTTATGGCCCTTCTGCTTGGTAATCTGGTAAGCCTTTCCCATCTCTGACCACAGTGTATTCAGAAAGAGTCATTTTATTCATGTCAAGGGCAGATGGCTGTTCAAAGTGACCCTGATCAATGAAAGAAATCATCATCAGAAAATAAATTGAAAAGTTAACTAATGAATAATAGACCCTGTAACTATAGAGACCAAATGATTACCTTGAAAATAACATCATGAGACACAGAGGAAAATTCATGGAAAATTCTACCTGCAGTATGGCCCTAATTATGCCCAACTAAGATTCTAGATATCATGGAGCAAAGACGACATGTCGTTGTGTTCTGTCTGAATTCTTGACTCACAGGATCTATGAACATACCAAAATTGTTGTCATTTTGTATACAAAGTTTGAGGTTGTTTTCTGCACAGCAACAAATAACTGGCATGCTAGATTATGACTCTTCTCCCTTCGTTTCCTGGGATCTTTTTAACTCTTCTACATTAACAGTTCCATCATACGATCAAATCTTTTGTTCACATTGTACACTCAACAAATGATCAACCTCTGTTTACTTATAGCCTATCAGAAAAGTAGAAACATAGCTTTAATCTCCAAAGGCATAATTTATGTGGGGAAAAATTTCTTGTGAAATCTACTAATTACATCACTAGACTGAAGAAATCACAACAGAGTCACCCTCGGGGGTTTGGTTGGAGAGCAGCATGGTGCCCCCATGCTTGGATATGCTGCCACCACCCTCTGTTTGCCAGGCTTTCTAACAACAAAGTTGCAGGCTGAGCAGCCTTTTCTAGAGTAATAAAGAGAGTCATAAGGAACAGGACAGAAGCAGCTTGAGGTTTTACAAAAGCCCCTTTAGTCCCACCAAAAAGCCTTGCTTCTCAGGGAAGGCCATTCAACAAATTTCATGCTGGCCAGCTAATCAAACACTATGATAGCAGGAACACGTCTGTTATTATTATTATTATTTTATGTTTACTTCTGTCTTCTCTATCCCCTCCACAAAAATAATCCATTTATTCACGCAGCTAACATTTATTGAAAAGTCTCTCTGTGTCAGGCTCTATTTCTGGCCTTTTGGGACTTCCATTCTAAAGTAAGATTCATGGGTATCAGATGGTCCGAAGGCTCTCCCTGCCTGCTACTCCTTTTTCCTTCTTTACAGGCACTGCCTCTATTTAATTCTAACATCTACCTGTTTCCTAGAGGACCCAAATGACTCAAATGCTTTTCCCATCTTTGGAGGCCTGAATAATTCTTATGTGTAATAAGTATAAAAGAGGCAAAAACCGAGGAGCAGATTTTTAATAATGCAGTCTTGATAGAGATAAAAGAAAGCGAGGTACTGTATTCTCTGTCCTTCCTGCATCATGGAGGACAGAGATGATACTTGTGTAAGAGTGCTGATAGTTGAATTGGGCATTCCACTACGACTAAGCTTATGCATGAAGGAATTATGACCGAATGCAAGACCATTTATGCCCGTCTTCTGGGAGAGCGTTAAGACCAAATCCTGAGTGCCTCTCTCAACGGTACTGCACTGAATAGGCTTTCCAGTTTTTCCTTCTGAGGCATTAAAGTTATTCATCCCCCCAGGGACTGGAAACATCTCAGACCAGGATTCCATTATTTCTACCTGTTTTTCAACACTGGAATGGTACCATTCCTGTTTGTGTGTGTTGCAATTAAAGGATATCTACTTGATTTACTATATCAATTGTTTATTTATAGTCCAGTGGTTTCACTAGAATACCACTTAGTTGAGGGCAAGGAAGGGGCCTGGCCTTTTTCTATATTATCGTCACTTATTACAATGACTGGCACATGGTATGTTCCTGACATGTCTAAGGAAAGTGAAAAGGTTCACATTATTTAACTTCTTAACGTATAAACTCTCTCTTTGCTGAGTTGTATTTTCCTTAGGTAACGACTTTGCTGCCATAGATATCTAGTGGGAGGTTTGTGTTTAAAAAAAAGGAAAAGAAAGAGCAACAAAATCACATTATGTTATTGTAATGTGATATTTAAGGCACTGCATTGCTCAATGATTTCTGTGGTAATAGATGTGTCATTGCCAATATATATTGAGGAAAATAATGTTTGTATGAACAATGATGGTATTTAGATTTTAGAACATTATTTATTAGCTATACCTCCTCCGAAGTTATCTTTGCTTCCTGCTGTATATAATATTTTACATAGTTTCATGTATTTAAACATAGCATACTTATTTTATATTCCGTTTGATAATTATAGTATTTTAAGTCTCTATGAGTATGATATTGCTATCTTCTTCATTAAGTCTGAGTGTTTTATGATTTTTTAAAAATATGCAATCATTTTTCTTAGAGGTTTATCAGTGGGGATTTTCTTATGCTTGAATTGAAAGTGGATCCCTATGGAGCACATTTATGTTTGCTTCTGTTAGGCATTTTGAAAATATTCCTTTCCAAATAGGAAAAGAAATCACAACTTGAGTCTCTCAGGTTATGTGGATTCAGATGCAAACTTACCTGAGAATCAACTAATCACTGTAAATCCTTGGGGGGCTGGGAGGGGGCCGTTTTCCTTCCCTTAGTCAATGGCTGTTTTCAAGTCAAATTCTTTTCCTTGCAGCACACTGGATATGGTCTGTGTTTCTGGGACTCCCTTACTCTGATGTCAACATCAAAAGATTCTACAATCTGGGGAGGCTCTGGACTTTCCCCCTCACCTCTAGGCTCTGGGAAACCATGAAAAATCAAGTCACTGGTACTAAATTGGGCAACTGTCTTTAAGGGAAATGCCGAATTTACAACTCCACTTGTCTTCTGGACTCTGTGAAGCAGGGGTTGGCAATCTTTTTCTGTCAAGAGCCATATAGTACATATTTTAGGGTTTGCAGTCCACATAATTGTAGGCCACATGATTTCTATTGCATATTCCTCTTATTTGTTTGTTTTATTTAATAATCCTCTAAAACCGTTAAAATCATCCTTAGCTCTGGAGACATAAAAACACAGGCCACGGTTTTGATTTGGCCCATTGCTCACAGACTCCTACGTAATATTCTAAATTCCCCTTTTACTTATTTTTCGCCCTCAGAGATCCTTCACGGTTCGCTAATATATTTTTAAAGTCCATAAAATATATTTTTTTCTGGCATTTTTAGTAGCTTTCAGTTGAAGTGTTAGTTAGGCTATCCAGTACTGCTGAGAATAGAAGTTTTATTTTTATTTTATGCAGTCTATAAATATTTATTTAGATTATTGCTCACATTGCTATTTTCTATGCTTGCCATTCTTTCTTCTCAGACCTTTTTGGCATAACCTTCCTTTTCTTTCAGACATATCCTTTAGCTGTTGGTCTGTTTTTGGTCAAATTCTTGCAATGTGTATTCTTTTTAAATGATTGTTTCACTATATATGCAATTAAATGTTCACTTTTTTATTTTTCTCAACCCTTTGAAGATATGGTGGGTTTCATTTTATTTACCATGATTGGAATTTATTCTGCTTTCTGATTCTGGAGATTTATATATTTTTTTATGAATTCAGAGAAAATCTTAGCTATTATCTCTCTGAATTATCTATCCTTAATTGTATTCTTCTGTCTTTCTGAAACTCTAAATAAATACATGTTAAATTTCTCAGAGTCCTCTGTGTCTTTAACTTTCTCTTTTATTCTCTCTCTCTTTTTCTTTCTCTGTATCTCTTTCTTCCTCTACCCCACCCTCCTTATCTGACTTTCTGGTAACTTCCTCTAACTTATTTTCTATTTCACTCATGTTCTCATTGGTTACTGTTCTGATGTTTAATTTATAGTATGTATTTTCATTTATGCAAGTTTTATTTTTTTACATTCTAACTCATCATTTCTGGTGGTCTCTCAGTTGTTCATGTTGCTGGTTTTCTCTGGTTATATCTTTAAAGACATTAAACATGCTGGATTTTATAGCTCGTGTCTGATAATTATATTATAGTTGCAGAGTTTGAAGGTATATTTGTGCTATTGGTTATTTTGGCCATTCTATGTGATGGTGCCTTCTTCTCTTTTCTTTCTTTCTCTTTCTTTTCTTTCATTTTTGGTTTGGCAGTTTAGAGGTTTCATTGGAATATTCCATGTGGTAATTCAATTTTCACTGATGCCTAGAATGAGAAGGTGAGCTTTTGCCAGGTCCCTGAGTACTTACCCAATCCAGGAGAGTTGATTTAAAATAATTAATTTATTAATTGAAGGTTTTTAAACCACATGAATAGTAAACGTTTAAAGGTCATTCATGTATTTGGTTTTACTTTTGGATACAAATTCTCAGGGTAGAATGTTCTTTATCACTCATAACCAAGGCAGAAATCAACAATTTTTTTTGCTGTCTCTTTTTTTCCTCAGCTATACTTTTAAAATAGACCTTTAATAATTTCTCTAGCATATTTAGGTGTTTTAGAACATGAAAATTTTCAGGAGTTTTTAAATCTTCTGGCAGATCTCTAACTTTATTATTTTTTTTTCTTTTGAGAGTACAAACTACTTAAGATGCAGGTTCTAATTTTTTACTGGAGTTAGTTATACTGCCATGATTTTAGGAAGTCACTTATACTTAGAATCTGTTTTAGAATCTGTTTCTTTATCAACTAAATTAGGATTCTAAGAATACCAATTTCACAATACTGTGGGTCGGTATATATGAGGTAATGAGTGTTAATGTACTTTTCTAAACCATAATGTACTATGCAAACATTAGATATTATTGTTATTGTTATTATTATAATCACCATTATCAGCATGCACCAATCAGGTACTCTAAGCCAAAAATTGGAACTATTGCTGATATATATAATTATAAACTCTAAAAGTTTCTGATACAGACAAATTAAAGTATTCCTCCATGGGCCTTATGAATTTGGGAGGAAAGTAAAACAAAATAAAACAAAAAAATCCACAATTAAAAGGAAAACATTTGTTTTTATTTATTTGTCACTTAGCAAAATAAGTTTAAATAAATAAAGTTTAAATAAATAAATAAAAACAAATAAAACCAACAGTTCTTTGCTAATACTATTATTAAATTTGTTAATGTTCCAGGGAAGAAAACCAAAAAATTATCCTTCCTAAGTCAAAGTCAAACACAAATGTAGACTTTCTTAATATAAAATACTGTTTGCCAAGCAAGGTAGAATTAAACTCTCATAAATAGTTTGAGATAACATATTCAATCTTTATCTGCATATTGTAGCATGTAATGCAATTTACACAACTTATAAGACTTTTGCTCATACTTTTAATTATATAGTCTTTTTCTTATTTCCCGCAACAGATTTTTTTTTTTTTTTTTTGAGACAGAGTCTCACTTTGTTGCCTAGGCTAGAGTGAGTGCCGTGGTGTCAGCCTAGCTCACAGCAACCTCAGACTCCTGGGCTCAAGCGATCCTTCTGTCTCAGCCTCCCAAGTAGCTGGGACTACAGGCATGCGCCACCATGCCCGGCTAATTTTTTCTATATATATTAGTTGGCCAATTAGTTTCTTTCTATTTATAGTAGAGACGGGGTCTCGCTCTTGCTCAGGCTGGTTTTGAACTCCCAACCTCGAGCAATCCGCCCGCCTCGGCCTCCCAGAGAGCTAGGATTACAGGCGTGAGCCACCGCGCCCGGCCCCCGCAACAGATTTGCATGTAATTTTTAATTTTAATTATTTGCACTATTTACAATGTTGTATAATGCTTCTATGCTACATTATTTACTTGCCTGAAGAAATAATTTACTGCTTCACTTTCTGACAAGGGAAGTACAGGAAGATAGACGTTTTTCCCAAACATAAATTGTTGAAAGTTCATCTGGTTACGAATATGCTTTGTTTTATGATCACATGGATATAATTTGGGGTTTCTGTGGGAAATATTGTTGCAATGTTGTTTTTTTGGTTAATTTTTGGTAAAGAACCAAAATATTTAATATCAATGCCAGGCAGAATCTGGTCAACTTGGTTCAGTAAGAATTTCTTTTAATTGTGGGAACATTTAGAAAATTTATGACAGGGAAAATAAGATCTGCTTCCAAAGAGCAAATGAAAGACAGCAAATCATTCTGAATCAGAATTCAACTTGAAATATGTTTGAAAAGTTTCTATTTGTCTACTTTTCAAAAACACTAATAGAAATAACTAACACTGTTTGTTAAGTATACTTCTTGGCACTTAATTATGTTAATTTACTTAAACTTCCAAGAAACCTGTGTACCTATTTCCTATAGGTGAAGAAACAAAGACTATCCTGTAAATAACTTGCAAAAGGTCACTTAGATAATAGGAGATGAAGTCAAAATTTGAACAATGCTCTGGAGTTTGTGGAGTTTGCTTTTTTTTGAGACAGAGTCTCACTCTGTTGCCCCTGGGTAAAGTGCCGTGGCACCATCATAACTCACTGCAACCTCAAGCTCCTGGGCTCAGATGATCCTCCTGCCTCAGCCTCCTGAGTAGCGGGGGACCATAGGCATGCACCACCATGCCCATCGAATTGTTTCTATTTTTAGTAGCACTAAGATCTCACTCTTGCTCAGGCTGGTCTCAAGCTCCTGAGCTCAAGAAATCCTCCCACCTTGGCCTCCCAGAGTGCTTGGATTTTAAGCGTGAGCCACAGCACCCAGCCTGTGGAATTTGCTTATAACCACTCTCTATATTGCCGCCAACTAAGTCTTTTGAAAACTAGTTTTTAAATTTTCTGTTCATATTAATATAGTACTCATTCCTTTCCTGATTTTTAAATGAGAAATCTTAAAAATATTTGGATTTTTAAAAGATGCCTGATAGCTTAAATGAATTTTTATTGCTGTAACTTCAGTAAATATAATGAAAAATTTGATGCAATTTAGAGGAAAACATTTTTATATATCAGGACAACTGGGAAGCATGTTTTTACTAAGAGGTAGTTCTTGAATTTTACAGCTGTTCTATAGCATCACAGTCGTGAATCTGATGTTTCTTTAAATGTATTGAAGGCAGCCTTAGTATTCCCCTCTGCTCTACTAAATTTTAGACAGGCTTTTTGACTTTAGGCCCCTGACCTCTCTTTTCTGGGAGCATTTACCTATAAAAAGTTTCCATTATAAATTCTTTCTCTGCCTCTTTGAGATGTAAATCTTGTCTCAGCTTCTAGTCAGTTTTACTACCCCAGAATGCATTTATCTAGGACCTAGGAGCCATCCCTTTGAAATATAATCAAGAAAGATAGAGTCCCTGTCTCTGTGGGAGGGTAGAAGCCAATTAGCAAATACAGATGGCCTAGTCACATTGACCAACCCCTCTTCCCCCTATATCCTCTAGTACTTTTCCACTAGCTCATGCCCAGCATTTAAAAATCCTCCTATATTTTGTTTTAGTAGAGTTGAGTTCAAGCTCTCTATGAAATTGCAATAGCCTTGACCCCTATTGCAATTGACTTGAATTAATTCTTCCTGGTCATTTTAAACAAGTTTCCAGTGTAATTTTTCTTTTACAAGGTCAAGGTATCCCTCCATACCCCCAAATATGAGATCAAGCTATAGAGGTGGACTGTTTTTTAAAGAAAGATTTATATAAGTTGTTGATTTACATAATACTGTTTGGGTATTATTTTTTCATTTTTAGTTATTATTTAGCTAGTACTATCGGATAATTTTTCTTTGATGTGACTCAGACTTTGGAAACTCAGATAAAATGCAGTGTTAGTGGAATACAACAAATCAGGATCAATTCCTAACTGATAGAAATAGTATTCAGTTTTGTCAAATTCAACAAGCATTTATATGAATATCCATTCAACTAATAGTAATTGCTCACACATCAGGTGTATGTGTTGGATTTATAATGAATAACAAGTGAGAAAAATACCCTGATCTCAAGGGACTTGTATTCTATTCAGATATTATCAGTAACATAAATGTAGCAGAGGTAAAGGTCTGAAAAAGGGTAATGAATTGTTTTCTGAGTTCTCTCTTTAAAACCCCCCACCCTTTTTGGGAATCAAAACCTACATTCCTTCTTGAAGCCAGTAATCAAAGGGGAAGAAAAATGTTCTTTGCTGTTTGTTTTCTATTAATAGTATCTTAAACCACAGGAGATGGCACAACAGAATTGTCCACACAAGGGTTACAAGATTGTCATCACCAGAGATAAGGTAGACTGAAACCACCATTATAGTTAAACAATAGCCCAAAGCCGTAACATGTGATACTGGTCACATAGACCTGAGCCCAAATGCTGAAAACCCCCCGTTAAAAAGCACCGTTTTTTTGCTTATAGGTAGGATGGTGGTTTTGAGATGCTAGTCTGCCACCCTTCTCATTTGCTGGCAAATTAATAAACTTCTCTTTCTTTTTCCTCAAACCACTTGTCCTCATTTTTCACTCTCATTGATTTGGCCTCAGGGACAAGTACCAAACTTTTGGTAACACAAACAAAACAAGACCTGCACTTCACATTGTTTAAGGATGAGTAAAATCCTAAACTGAAAAGAATAGGCATTAGATCCTTGAGCATTAAGATGTATTAGTGCATATGTACAAATAAGATAGGATTTACCGTTTCAAAAAAACACTGCAATTTGGTATTCTTTGTGTATATTTTCTTCCTTTACGTTTTGCTCCTGTCTTCTGCAGAAGGTCGTTAACTGCTGACATATACTTTGTCAATTGTGACATCCAATTCTGGCTTGACATGATTTGCCCTCTGCAAATCCTTATGGCTGCTAAGGTGGAGCAGAATGCTGAGCTGGCTGAAGAAAAGAAAACTCACACTTTAGTAGGATTGTCGAGGAGACAAATGCACCTTTGGGTAAAAAAATTACAAAAGAAAAAAAAAATTCACTATAGGGCAAGCAAAATTAAGGAATGGTTAAGAGTTTGTGCAAAAGTCAAGCTTCTTATAATCTATGATATTTTCCTGATATCTTACTTAGCATATAAAAATCCCTGGACTTTTCTTTCTTCTGTGTTCACTATCTATACATCAGCCTTATATTTTTCTGGCTTGCTATAGGACACCTAATTCATCTAAATGCTACTGTATTTTTGAATGGCTATAAAATCATCTTGCCAAGTCAATAATGGTATTTATTTCCATTCACATCTTAGAGGTAATACATGGTCATTACTGAATATATTACAAACTGAGAAAACTTTTACTTTTTTTGTTGCACAAGGATGACATTCCATAGATCTCATTTCTGTGACTTGATAGTGTACCTTAAGAACTATAATAATTAGAATAGACACCACTGTCTTAGTTTATGAGTGTCAAATAATGAGAAAGGACAAGTCTGTAACTAATTGCTTTTCAGGAAGATAATCTATTTCTGAGAGGAATTCTATGCAAAACAACTTTGTTCTCCTACAAGCTTTAAATTAAATCATGTTACCAATAACAAAGTTATAGCCTATTGATTTTGTTAGCCATTAATTCACTCAAGGCATTATCTCAGCTTCTATAGCATTTAGCTGTTTTAATTGACTTATCAAAGCTAAGGATAATCAGCTTCCTTTATACTTTCACTAGACAAATCAACAGAGTAATTTTCTCTAATCAGATACTGTGGTATTACAAAGAAACCCATTTCACCATTCTGGCTGGTACCTTCATATAAACAAACAATCGAACAAAAACTACCTTCACATAAACAAACAATCAAACAAAAACTCTTAATAAAATCATTATTTTAGTTTCATAAGGGTGATTAAAAATATGGCGAAACCATTGCTTTGTACATCATCATACCAATGACTTCTTTATTTGTTGTGTGCATGTGTCTTTGCATTTCTCTGTGTGTGTCATAGCAGTAATGTTTAAAGAGTTGAAGTGTATTGGGTTGCCCATTATGTCTAAATACTGAATTTGATTGGCATAAAATTCAACTCCATGACAAGGAAAACACAACTTTTCCCCAGGTATATAAATCTAAATTCTCTGTTGAGATTTCAGCATCAGGTCTTAAACTTTGGATATTATGAGTATATCGCCTCTTATCTAACCACATCACCAAGTAAATTCACTCATGCTTGAGATTTTAACTTTAACCACCTAGGTGACACCCACTGTTCTATCAAGCCTTGAGCCTCCACAAATTTCAGCCTTATAATAATTATAATTGTTACTAATGGATATAACAATGAAGACATCTTTTATATATAACCTATATTTATAAAACTTGGGAAAATATGTTCATGTATATTATCTTGTGTTATCTTGGAAATACATTGAGGTTGGTGGAAAGGTAATTTTTTTCCCTGATATGTTATCTAATTAGATGCCCTAATATCGCTTCAAGCCTAACATTAACAAAATTAACCCATTCCTCTCCCCACCCATTCATTCCTATTAGAGGAATCCAGGCTAGACATCTTTGCTGTCTTCTCTGCCTTTCTCTGGCTCTGCAAGTACACCCTACAGTTTGTGTCAGGTAGTTCTTAATCTGTACCTTCTTTACTTCCACATCCCTTCCCCATTTTTGCTTTTCATCATTGTGCAGTTAACTCATTCTAACAACTTCCAGATGGTTCCTTAACTCTAGAATTTTCTCTCTTCATATTGCATATTGAAACCAAGCCATCTTCCTAGTCTAACAATTTCAGCAGAAGGCAGGTTAAAAAAATCATTGTTTTTATCATTTTCCTTTCTTTATTATATCCCAACATGGCATTCTAAGTTCCGTTCAACTTGACTGTTGAGTATTGGTCTTACATACTCTTCATTCTGTACCTGGATTTTGGCATATGATGCCTGCCTCACTTGACAAGGTCTGTTCCGATCCAAACCTTAAATCTGATGGCTAATCCCATTCTCAAATCTTCTGGCAAAAACTTAAGTCATCTTCCAGACCTAATTTTTATACTACAGAGTGAGGTTAACTCTTCATTTTTCTTTATCGTAGCTGTCTTCTTACACTCACGTAGAGGTTATATTGTAAATAGTATTCTATCCTGCGTAGGATAAAACATCTGAATTTTGTGTTTTGGAAAGCTAGATGCTATGTTTTGTGAGGCACCAGGGAACTGTTTTCTCTTTTACTTTCTTCCTCATGCCTGAATGTCTATGATCAGTTAAGTTTTAACCTGCTGCATAGACACTCATTGGCATCTAGATGGTGAGAGCTTTGTGTTTGGTTTGTCTTTAACTATGGACCTGTGGAGACTGGGCACCCTACCCCTCAGGCTAACAGTTTACTTCAAGTTCTAAATACAAGCAGCGTGGCAGGTTGATGTTACACAAGCACTGTGGTCTAGCAGGGGCATGCAAATGGATTTACTTAAAGTGGACAGTATACCTAAAATGTCAATTAAATGCTTTGTTTTCTTTTCTCAAATTGAGTAACAATTTTACAATGAGTGTGATGTGCACATCTATTACTTTGAGATGATTATTGAACATGTCAGGGGCTAAGATGATGTTAAACGTCATACACAAGACTTAGGCACAAAACCAAAATAGCTTTAAAGAGATGAAAATTTTCAATTTACCCAAAGTAACTATTTTTTTCTAAATGAATAAATTAAAATAAAAATGAGTATTTGAAAAACTCCGTCTTTCGTAACATATATTGATGACAACTATGAAAAAGAAGGCACTCTGCCAAGCACCACAGAACTAACATGACTTGACCTGACTCAAGCACTGGGTGTGGAGGTTGGAAGGGCGCAGTGGAAGGGTGACACAGCGCGTTGTGAGGAGAAGCTTCAGTAAGCTTCCGATGTTTTTAGCGGTGCTATCAACTGCAAAAGAAAAAAAAAGTGTTGTTGTTTTAGAGACATTTACTTTCATTTTAAGGCAGCTATTTTTTAAATTCCATTCCTTTTTCTAATCATTTTTCTTTTGTAGTACACACAGCATAACATTTTTTATTTTAACCATTTTAAAGTATGATGTTCAATGGCGTGTATTGATAGTAAATTCACAATGTTGAGCAACTATCACCTCTATCTAGTTCCAGAATATTTTCATCTTCCCCAAAGGAAACCCCAGACCCATTAAGCAGTTATTTCCTATGTCCTCCTCCACCCGCCTCTAGCACCACTAATCTGCTTTTTATCTCTATGGATTCAACAGTTCCAGATGTTTCATATATGTGAAATCATGTAATATGTGGCCTTTTTTATATAGCTTATTCCACTATAATGTTTTCAGGTTCATTCATGTGGTAGCATGAGCCAGTACTTCATTTCTTTAATAGCTAATTGTATGTATTCCACTGTCTGGTTATACCACCTCTTGTTTATCCATTCATCAGTTGATGAACTTTTCACTTTTTTCTTTTTATTTCCTTTTTGTCTATTGTGAATAGTGCTGCTATGAACATTTGTGGACAAATATTTGTTTATACAACTGCTTTTGATTCTTTTGGAGATATTTAGGAATGGAATTACTGGTTTATATGGTAATTCTATGTTTACCTTATTGTTAAACTATTTTCCATAATGGTGAATAATTTTATATTCCCACCAGCCACGTATTACAGTTCTAATTTCTCCACATCCTCACCATCACTTATTATTTTCTATTAAAATATATATATTTTTAAATTATAGCCATCCTAGTGTGGGAAAAGTTCTATAGTTTGGACTTGCATTTCCTTGCATTTAGATTCCCCAACCCCATTCTTCTCTCCTGATCTATTACTCTCTTTCACACCCCTGTCATTTTAGGCAACAATGTCGGCTTACTCATTGAGATTAACATTCTATCCAGAAAGGTGAGACAAACTATCTCATTCCATTGTGATGACTCTTGTTCCTATTGCCTGAATTATCTCTCTTGAAGTTTTTTTCTTTCATACACTCCTCAACAAATTAGAGAGAGGCTGAGATACTTGCCTACCACTAGATAGTTAGCAATGGAAATCTCACTTTTTCAGGTTATTTATATGACCCAAATTTGGTGGGTCCGGGTGGTGAGTGAGGAAATCCCAGCTTTCGGAAAGGGCTTTGATGTGTGTGTAGGTGGGGTTGCTGGTGGCAGTGGTGGGGCATTGCTGCAGCCACACTGGTTCCCTCCAGCAGTCCCTTGGGGTGAAAAGGCAGCAGGTGAATACTATTTTCACTGCCTGTTCCAGGCTATTCTTTATTTTTACCTTGAGTTCTATATTGTTTGTAAGTATACACCACTTTCAAAAGAGAAAGTGATGAATGTGATTATTGTTACAAAGAAAAGTTCAAACAACTTGTTCCCAACCAGATTCCTATCTTGCTCCCACAGCCCCAGAAGGTAATAATAGACTTAACATAAACAATAGTGTATGTTTGCTGCATATGATATATATGCACACCTCAAAAGATGAAGCAAATTTCATCTGTTATGCTTGAAACTTCCTCATTGTGCAGAAAGGTCCTGTAGATAATTACTGCAGTTAATTAACTATGGATGTAGTAGGACACTTTGGAGAGCAATTAGCCACTTCACTGTCATATGAGAGCAGAAGAGACAAAGAATGTACACATTAGAGTGCTGTCATTGTAATTATTCTAGGTTATTGTAGAGAATGTTTATCTATATTGGATGTTAAAATGATCCTGTCTCAACATAGGAAAATTAGTGATTCCTGTTTTGATACTTTTCAAAAATACTACGTTTGTTTTACTCAACCAAATGTATCTAAAACTCTGAGGCAATCCTAATAACACGAGGCAAAACTAAAATTCTTAGGAAAACCTATATGCTATTAAAAACAAATTATTGAAAAAATTTAGGTTCATTAGAGTTACTTCCAGAGAATAGGAATTTGGAGAATTTCACTTTCTAGTTTATTCTACAGAGACTTTAAAAAATATATACAAATATTTATATCTCAAAGATAATGAATTAGTTTGGGATAGCATTTAGTAAAGACACAAAGAATTTGCCACTATTCAAAATTCAAAAATTCTACTGTCCCTTGGCTATAGAAACAAATCATTAAGGAAGAAGTTAACCTTATGAGAATTAACTCTGACCAGTGGTCAGACACTGGAGTTAATATTTAGCAGACCATAACCAAGGTCTCTCTTCCTCTGCTGCAACAGTGGGTCCAGTCATCATTTGTTGCATATGTATGTTACTCTGTAAATCTATATCTTGCTCTTGTGCTACAATCCTACCTTTCTTTCTTCAATAAACCTCATTTTTATGCTTACCTTCTTTTCGGTGTGTCTGGGTCATTCTTCGGCCTCGAGTGCACCAAGAACCTACATATCAGACTGCGACACGACAATGCAAAAAGTGAGAACTGAGCCTGAGAACTGAGTCACACAAGCACTATCATCCTCTCCCCAATGAGGTACAAGGGTCCTCTTTTAAGAAATAAGTGGGGCGTAATAGAGATACAAAATATAATTTATGAATACTACAAAAACCTCTATGCACACAAACTGGAAAATGTGGAGGAAATGGACAATTCCTTAGAAACACACAGCCTCCCTAGGCTCAACCAGGAAGAAATAGAATTCCTGAACAGACCAATATCAAGTACTGAAATTGAAACAGCAATAAAAAACCTTCCTAAAAAGAAAAGTCCTAGACCAGATGGTTTCACACCCAAATTTTACCACACGTACAAAGAACTGGTGCCTATCCTGCAGAAATTATTCCACAACATCGAGAAGGATGGAATCCTCCCCAACACATTTTATGAAGTGAACATAACCCTGATACCAAAACTAGGAAAGGATGCAACAAAAAAAGAAAACTACAGACCAATATCCCTTATGAATATAGATGCAAAAATTCTCAACAAAATCCTAGCCAACCGAATACAAGTGCTTGTCAAGAAAATAATTCATCACAACCAAGTGGGCTTCATCCCAGGGATGCAGGGATGGTTCAACATACACAAATCTATAAATGTAATTCACCATATAAACAGAAACAAAAACAAAGACCATATGATCCTCTCAATAGATGCAGAGAAAGCATTTGACAAAGTTCAATACCCTTTTGTGATAAGAACAAAAAATAGGCATAGACAGGACTTACCTAAAAATGACACAAACCATATATGACAAACCCACAGCCAATATCATACTGAATGGGGAAAAATTGAAAGCATTCCCACTTAGAACTGGAACAAGACAAGGTTGCCCACTATCTCCACTTCTGTTCAACATAGTGCTGGAAGTCCTCACTATAGCAATCAGACAAGAGAGCGGAATTAAGGGCATCCAAATGGGAGAGGAAGAGATCAAACTCTCACTCTTTGCTGATGACATGATATTATACTTAGAAAACCCCAAGGATTGAACCAAGAGATTCCTTGATTTGATAAATGAATTTGGTAAAGTCTCAGGATACAAAATCAGTACACAGAAATCAGAGGCATTCATATACTCCAACAACAGTAAAAGTGAGAACCAAATCAAAGACTCAATTCCCTTCAAAATAGCAACAAAGAAAATAAAGTACCTTGGAATATATTTAACTAAGGAGGTAAAAGACCTCTACAGGGAGAACAATGAAACACTGAAGAAGGAAATAGCAGAGGACATAAACAGATGGAAGAACATACCATGCTCGTGGGGCGGCAGAATCAACATTGTTAAAATGTCTATACTATCCAAAGTGACCTACAGAGTCAATGCAATACCTATCAAAATACCATCGTCATTATTCACAGATATAGAAAAAATACTTTTATGCTTCTTATGGAACCAGAGAAGACCCTGTATAGCAAAATCAATCCTAGGCAATAAAAACAAAATAAGAGGTACCAATTTACCAGACTTCAACTATACTACAAGGCTATAGTCATTAAAACAGCTTTTTATTGGCACAAGAACAGGGACATTGACCATTGGAACAGAACAGAGAAACCACATGTAAAAACATCCTCATATAGCCAACTAATTTTCAACAAAGCAGACAAAAACATACACTGGGGAAAAGAATCCATATTCAATAAATGGTGCTGGGAAAACTGGATAGCCACATGTAGAAGACTGAAACAAGACAATTTCATCTCTCACAAAAATCAACTCACGCTGGGGAACAGACTTGAATATTAGGTGTGAAACTATTAGAATTATAGAGGAAAATGTTGGAAATACTCTTCTAGACATTGGCCTAGGCAAAGAATTTATGAAGAAGACCCCAAAGGCAATCACAACAGCAATAAAAATAAACAAATGGGACCTAGTGAAATTAAAAAGCTTCTGCACAGCCCAAGAAACTGCCAAGAGAGCAAACAGACAACCCACAGAATGGGAGAAAATTTTTGCAAGCTACACATTTGATAAAGGGCTTATAACTAGAATCTATTTAGAGCTCAGGAAAATCAGCAAGAAAAATTCAAACAACCCTATCAAAAGATAGGCAAAGGACATGAATAAAAACTTCTCAAAAGAAGACAGAATAATGGCCAACAAACATATGAAAAAATGTTCAACATCTCTAATCATCAGGGAAATGCAAAGAAAAACCACAATGAGATATCACTTAATTCCAGTGAGAATGGCCTTTATCAAAAAGTCCCCAAACAACAAATGCTGGTATGGATGCAGAGAGAGAGGAACACTCCTACACTGCTGGTGGGACTGCAAACTAGTTCAACCTCTGTGGAAAGCAATATGGAGATACCTCAAAGTGACGCAAGTAGATCTACCATTTGATCCAGCAATTCCATCTCTGGGTATCTACCCAAAAGATCAAAAGTCACTTTATGAAAAAGACACCTGCACTCGAATGTTTATAGCAGCACAATTCACAATTGCAAAGCTGTGTAAACAACCCAAGTGCCTATCAATTCATGAGTGGATTAATAAAATGTGGTATATGTATACCATGGAATACTACTCAGCTTCAAGAAATAATGGTGATATAGCACCTCTTGTATATTCCTGGACACAGCTGGAACCCATTCTACTAAGTGAAGTATCTCAAGAATGGAAAAACCAGCACCACATGTACTCACCAGCAAATTGGTATTAACAGATCAACACCTAAGTGGACATATAGGAGTAACATTTTGTTGGGAGGGTGGGAACAGGGAGGAGGGGATGGGTGTATACAACCACAAGGAGTAAGATGTGCAACGTTTGGGGGATGGACATACTTGAAGCTCTTACTCGAAGGGGGAGGGGGGTTTGGGCAATATAAGTACCCTTAACACTTGTACCCCCATAATACGCTAAAATAAAAAATAAAAAAATAAAAAATAATAAAAAATAAAGTGGCTTAGAAAATGACTAAACAGAGTTTTTTGGTTTTCTTTAGTGAACAGTATATGGGAGGGAGAAAGGAAGCCTGTCTGGCAAGTGGTCCTGGTATGGAGATAAGCCTCAAGATAACAGTTTTCCAGCTGGGGGGAGGGTGTTTTTATTCAAATGTTAAGAGTGTTGGACTCTCATCAAACATGCCCCAGGTCAAATAAGCAGGGCCTGGCTGCATTTTAACAGAGATTCTCTACAGATGCAAATTTCTCCCCCAGTCTCCCTGCCTAGACAGCCTTGAAGAATTATTCCTGTTTGCCCGTAGTCATCTCAAAATATGTCAGAGAAATGTATTTTGATATAAAATATTTATTTTCTTTAGCCCTAAAGAAACCCATTCAAGAAATACAGCCCCCATAAAATGAATGCATGTCAATTATAACTTTAGGACTGCAGCCTAAATAAGTCTTAAATGTCAATTACAAGTTTATCTCTTACAGATGCAAACCAAGGAAGAGATATGATCACTTTTCTATCCATCCTGAGATCACAAGATTGACTATTTCCTCCACTCCCCTTTTTGAATATTCATCTTATCTAGGTAGCTTTACTAAGCACCAAATAGACCTTCACAGGAATACCATCAGTTGCTTCACTGCTCACTTCCTTCACCCCTCCTAATCCCTTTTATGGAGAGCACAGTCCTCAACAGACACTTTGTGTGCTGTTCTTTTCCCTCATGTGTCCTCAAATTCTTGGCTTAATAAATCTTAATTGAGTGTGACTGTCATTTTCTGTCACTTTTTATTTAACAGTAGACATAGAGGGTATTACAACAGGGTGTAAGGGAAAGAATGCCCATTTTTTTGGCAGGGAAAAGCAAGACCTTATAGGAAAGTGGCAAGAATGTATTTATTTATTAATTCACCAACCATTTAAAGATTGCCTAGTATTTTCTAGGCTGGAGATAGAGCAACAAGTAAGACAAAATTCGTGTCTTGAAGAAGCTAACAGTATTTTGAAAGATGGTAGTCATCACCAGGAGACAAGAAGGAGAAAAGCGAGTGATAACACAGAGGTTTTGAATATGTACTGAATATAATATGTTGGTCAATGTGCCTGCCCATTCCACCTCTCCCTTCTCCTTAAACTGCCAAAGCTCCACCCACCTCATTCACTGCCTAGGGAAAGAAAGATATGAGAAAATCAGCACATAGTCTATCTACCTAAGGTTTTACCAAGTAGTGATGAATTGAGCTAGATTATTATCTCAATGACACTGAACAGAAGAATTAGTTGGCAATAGGCTCTGGAGCTTAGAGGATTTTGTACAGAACTCTGGTTGGTAGGCATGTTGTTCCTTGTGTAAGATGAACTGAACAGAGAATCCATGTCATGAAAATGGAAAGAATGGAACGGACTCAGAGAGGCAGAAATTAGAGACTATGTGTAATATGTCAACTTAATGAAGACATTCTAATTCAGAGTTTTACTCTTCATAGTGTTACAGCCTTACCAGGTTCATTGTCAAGGGGATGCCAATACACTGAGTGGAGGTTACTGGAGAGAAAGAGTTTAACATCACAGGTGCCATGTGAGGACATGGGAGAAAGTTCTCAAATCCGTCTCCAGGAGAATTTCAGAGAAAGGGTTTTTAAAGATATTAATAGGTTGGTGGGCAAAGGGCTAGGCAATTGGGTCTGCTAGTTGGTTGGGTTTGGGGTAGAACCATAGGGGTTTAGAAATTATCTTCTTTTCTGAGTCTGTTTTTGGGTAGGGGTCACAGTATCAGGTGAGTCAGTTCCTTGGTATGGGCCACAGGATTGGTTGTGTTAGCTGTTCCACTGGAATGCAGGGTCTGGGAGATCTCTCAAAAACTAGCCTTAGGTTTCACAAGGGTGATGTTATCTATGGGAGCAGTAAAGAAAGCTAAGAATCTTTATGACCATCAACTATATGACTCCTGAGTAGTAAGCAACTATAGGAAAGCAAGGTAGGAACAATGGCTGTTTATATATATATATATATTATATATATATATATAATATATACACACACACACACACACACATATATATATATATATATCTCCCCTACCACATTTTTTCCCACCTTGTGGTCCTTTATTAATTTTACAAAGGGTGGTTTCAATGGTATGAGTTGCGCTTCTAACCCATATCAGAATCTATGAGCTATTCATATCTTTATCATAATTGTTCATTTTTGGCTCTAAATGATTTGAGTGGGTTTCAGTTGCTTGTATCGAAAAGTAGCATGGGATACTGGGAGATCTCTGGGCAGTTTTGCAAAGTTGGAAAATAGAGGGAGAAGAAAAGGCACAGAGGCTGGAAAGAAAGCCAGGGCCAGAACTTGAATAGTTTTGTGTGCTGTGATTAAGAAGTTGGCTTTATACTAAAAACAATGGGAATCACTGCAAGCCTTCAAACAAAGGAGTGGTATGATCTTTATATATTGCCTTATATAACGATCACTTGGGTGCTTTGGAGGGGTCATAAATGGAGGCGGAGCAAGGCTTCTTAGGAGACTAAGAGAATAACATTAGTAAAGGTATTACGAGTCTGTAGTAAGGCAGTAGGTATGTAGATAGAAAGATATCTCCATATCTTTGATATTTTATTTATGATATTTGATTTAAGACATGTCAATGTTGTGGAATTCATAAAAACTGGACACTGATTTCAGAAAAGAAAGGGATGAATGATTACCCTAATGATTAATGAATAATAATGCTTCACCAATAAAAGAAATCCTGGAAGTATTAATAGTTGCACATTTGAAATAAAAACAATTAGTACGGTTGTGAAGATGTTAGCTTGGACTATTGCTTCAATTAGGAGTCAGTCAGGGAAACAAAAAGTGCAGTAAGTACCTCAAGTGGGAAGGGCTTCAATATTAAAAATTATAAATTTACATAACAATAGGTAATATGTGGAAAACAAAGGTCAAAGTAGCTGCTGCTAGGATTCGAGGAATGAGGAAATGCCAATACTTCATGAAATGATCTGGAGTGACCTCAGCTGGCTGCATCTCCAAAGCGAAGAATTCATAGGATGCCCAGAAGCTTCTTGCGCATCTTCACATCTGCCAAAGCTGCCTGTTCATGCACCTGCTTGCCACTGCCAGGCTTCTGCATTCGTCACACACAGCATATTACAAATCAAGAGTACTCAATGGGTAGATTATATCCATCCTGCCAATACTGTCCACTCACAAACATTTATTTAAAAATGGCTCATATCTTGCATAAGTGAAACTTGGTACCCTTTGCTCAATGTCTCCCTATTTCTTTCTCTTTTCCTGATATTTCTGGAGACCACCATTCTATTCTCTCCTCCTACGAGTTCCACTATTTTAGATTCCACATACAAGTGAGATCGTGTGATATTTGTCTTTCTGTATCTGGCTTATTCCACTTAGCATAATGTCCTCAAGATTCAGCCATGTTGTCACTAATGGCAGGATTTCATTCTTTTTGAAGGCTGAATAATATTCGTATGTGTGTATTTGTCTGTGGATCATATAGCATTTCTATGTTTCATTTTTGGGGGAATTTTCATACTGTGTTCCATAATGGCTATACCAATTTCCATTCCCATCAACAGGTTAAACGGTTTTCTTTTCTATCCATCCTCAACAGCACTTGTTATCTTTTGTCTTTTTGCTAATAGTTCTGGGTATCTAATGGATAGTATGATGACTATAGTTAACAATGTTGTATTGAGTACTTGAAACTTGCTAATAGGGTAAATCTTAAATGTTCTTACCACGAAAAGAAAAGAAAAGAAAAGAAAAGAAAAGAAAAGAAAAGAAGAAAAGAAAAGAAAAGAAAAGAAAAGAAAAGAAAAGAAAAGAAAAGAAAAGAAAAGAAAAGAAAGAAAAGAAAAGAAAAGAAAAAGTATCTGAAGCGATGGTATGTTAATTAGCTTGATTTTGGTGATCATTTCACAAAGTATACATCATATATTAAAGCATCTAGTTATATACCTTAAATATATACAGTTCCTATTTGTTAGAAAAAACCCTGGTAATTGAATATCACACGTAAATTTCCCCAAACCTTACATTTTCCTAATATACTTGATGAAGATATTCTAAGTACAATATACGCCTCTGTGCTAAGCATAATAGAATGTTAATTCTTGACCAGATGATTTTGTAAGGGTAATATCCATTTTCAAACTTAAACAACTGATGTATTAGATCCCCCCACAAATGGCTTACAATTTTAATGAAGAGCAGAATTCAGCACAGAGAATTAAGCAGGAAAATATAACTGGGTAATAAACATATCCTATGATCATTATTAAGTTACACCTATACTTAATAATGTTGTTTTTTAAAAAATTGTACTGGCTGTCATTTGGAGACTCTATGCCAGGAACTTTGTAACAAATTCTTATATATTATTTAAATTGTCCTAATGATCATCCTCTAAAGCAGCTTTCAGGATCCTCATTTTACCAATGGGAAAAGTTAGAGACACAGAGCTTTAATAATCTTCGCAAGGTCACATAGTAACTATCTAAGCTGAGATTCAAGGCTACATCTGTCTGACTCCGTAGTCCGTGCAATAAAAAATTGTGCTGTATATTGCCCTTCAAATACCAGATGTCAGGTGAATGGAGAATGTGCAACTGTCTATGAGATTCACCTGACCATGTGCCATTTGGGTACTTCAGTTCTCTTACACCCCAAACAAGTTTCCTGGTGACCCTTGTCAGCTGGGCAACAGTGGGCAGTGTGAGTATAAACAAGATCCCATGGCGGAAATGCTGACTCAGGAGCAGAGAATCAAATGGTGATGCTTTTCTTCTCTTTAGCCTCTGTGGCAGCAACTACTGAACCTTAACATTAGCCCAAGCAGCATATGAGACGAGGAGGCCATGTGTGGCTCGTTCCATCTTACAGTGTCACAAGAGAGAGACTCAGTGTGAGGGACTGCTTATTTCTGAGAGGTGAGATCACAGAACACAGACTTGAGATCTGCTTTTTGATTTATACTGCAAGACCAATTTTTTTTTTTTTTTTGCTGCAAATAGGAGAAAAGTCACTTTTTATTAAATCCTGCACAGAGCAAATCTTAAATAGTTAATGTTAGCAACATCCTAGGAAACCTTTGCAAATGCCATCTCTTTGCTTGTTCTCTAAATGTAAAGGTTAGAATCTGTTTCAGGAAGTATGGTCACACGTTTTAAATAACTTCTCCTTTCATTTATGCTCTCTAGATTTATATACATAATTCACTGTTTTTCATTAAGGAACAATGCCAAGAGAAGAAAATAAATTAAAGACGTGATCTAACATTGCAGAGGAAGCAAGAAGCCAGGCATAGGCATCTTTCTAGACTTCCTGTGGTGCCTTTCTGGACAGACTATTGTATGATACTTAGGTAGTTTGCTTTGGGGCAGAATATAGATGACCTGGTCTTGCACTATTCAGTGCTGTAACTATTTCAATAACCAGGAATGGCTGTTTGAATTTAAATTAATTAAAGTTAAATACATTTAGACATTTAGTTCCTTAGTTATCCCAGGAATCAAAAGTTAGAAAACAGATTTAAAAATCAGTAACAAACAGGAGGGAATAGTCTTATATGTCAAAGAACTTTGCTTAATTAGCCCTGAATTTTGTATTGGAGATTATATATCAAATGTCTTTGAAATAAACTTGTTTTGCATTCATTTATTTCTAATTATTTCTTTAACAATTAAAACTACATCTCTATTTATATATTTCTTCTTTTAGCTAAGACAAAGCACTGAACAGTGCAAGTACTATGAACATCTGTTTAAATACTAGATAGAATACAGTTCATTTACCACTATTTCTTACTTTTTCACACATAATCTAAATTTTTTACCTCCTCATTTAATTTGCATGCTATTTCCTGAATAGTATACTTTATTTTGTCCACAATTGGTATTTAGATAAACTGAATTCTGTCTATGTGTTATTAACTCTGCACATGCATCTCCCAAATTACCTAAGTCCTCACTATCCAAACATGTAGAGCAACAAGGTAAACCTAAAACTGTGCCCAAGTTTGTCTCATTCTGTAGTCTCTGTGTTAGGGAGGTAGCGAGAGATTCTGGGTCTTCTAGGGATGAAAGTGGGTGCCATTGCTGTTCACCCCCCCCTCCTCAAATGGGCTTTCAGAGAGGCTCATGGGAGATCTGCATGCTCAGTAAGACTCGGGTCATATAACTCCCAACTGTCCATCAAAGTGGTTCCATGATGACATCTGAACCATGGGGCGGTCCCAATCCAGGCAGTATAAAATAAGATCTAGATCATAACCAAGGTCTCTCTTTTGCTATGACAGTGGGGTCCAGTCATCATTTATAACATATGTATATTGCTCTGTAAACCTATATCTTGCTTTTGCTCTATAATCTTATCTTTCTCTCCCCAATAAACCTCATTTTCATGCTTACCTTGCCTTCGGGGTGTCTGGTCATTCTTCAGCCAAGAGCACACCAAGAACCTACATCTCAGACTGCGACCTGACATGCACTTTTTCTTTCATCTGTTTTGAGAAACTGTGTATGTGCCCTCTCTTTTCTTGGTTATTTATAATTCAAATTAATATGCCAAAAGCTGTAAGAAGTCTTATAAGAAAAACCATTTGGTTTTATTTAACCCAGCTTTCCTAGGGTATTCCGAATTTATTTGACCATGTTATATCTATTTTTCTTGTGGGATCTATTACTTTCAGCTGATTTCTTATCTTATGGGGCTTCTTGAGAAACTGTGCCTCATGCCAGATGGGTTCATAATTGAGCAAAAGGTGTTAATGAAATTGTTAGGTAGATAGTGAGGGATTCCAGCCTCCTAGGGAGGAAAGTGGGTGCTGTTGCCCCCATCATGGTCCTGCCCAATCTTGATTCTCCATACCTGAGGGAGGAGGGAACACCCTATGAATCTGCCAATCAGAACTTGGTGCTCCAGCTGCAAAAGAATGCAGAGGGCTCTCTGGTCCACAGACCAAGCCACATGGGCACCATAAAGTCCAGAAAGTGACCTAGAACCCACAAGTGTAGTTAAGGCTGAGGTCATGTGACTCCCAGCTGTTTAATCAAAGTTGTTCCATGGTGACCTCTGAACCACACGGGACGTCCCTATCCAGGCACTATAAAATAAGATGCAGACCATAACACACACTCTCTCTCTTTGCCCTTCCTTTTGCCTGCCCTGCTGCGACAATGAGTCTGGTCAACATCCATGGCGTATGCACCAAGCTCTGTCAACCTACCTCTTGCTCTTGCCCTATAATGCTATCTTTCTCTCCTCAATAAATATCATTTTCGTGCTTGCCTAACTTTGGCATGTCTGGTCATTCTTCGACCATGGGCGTGCCAAGAGCACACCAAGAACTGACAGTCTAAGACTAAAATCTAACAAAATAACAAAGACAAATTTCACCTACCCTTCTGTAAGGACTTTACTATTGATGATTTAATTCGCACCTCCTACATCGTTTGGGGAGGAAGGTGTGGGGAGGAAGGGAAACCTCTCCTTTGCTTCACAAGGTTCGCTGAAAGATCAACTCACAAGGCAGATTAGTAAGAGAAGAAGATCACAAATTTTTTTAATGTGAGCATGGGGGAAATCACAGAGATTACCTTATATCTCAGTGGGATCCAGAAGTTTATATGCTCTCATTTAAGGGTAGGGGATGAGGAATATAGGTAATTCTATTGAGTGGCAAAAAAAATGGTTACTAGGGAGGATGAGTAGACACTTGGGAGACTGGATGGGAAGAAACAGATTGACTTGTAAATGACTCTCTCTGGAAGTTAAATTAATCTGAGAGACAGGTATTATCTTTAAAATGGGCTGGGCCATGTCTGGTTGCATTTTTGATCTTCTTTCCTACAATATATTGAGATAACAGGGAGGGGAAGGAAAGACAATTGTTCTTGATGTGTCTGGTTTTTAAGAAGATTGAGGGAAAGCCTCTTCTAAAGGCTATTGATCTCTAAGGGCCTTTAATTCAAAATACTCTTTATACCAAGGAGTCATATTTTGTGGTGGAATTTCCAGAGAACCTTTCAAAGATAAGAGTATTTCTGAGACATTTTCCGGTTTGCTTTATTGAGGCCTTCTAGCCCTGAGGGCAAACACATACTAAATTGTTATAATTTCATAATTTTTAAAGACTCTTTAAAGAGACTAGAGGAGGGAGACTATGAAACTAGTTTTGGTATCTGAAATTCACACGTGTACTGCCTGAAACAAAGTTCTTGTTGATGGAGCTCACATTAGCATTTAGGTCGTTTTCCTGGCTTGAGTGCTAGGTGGAATTATGTAGCATTGTGCAAAATCTTTAGCAGCAAATCAGGCTTTGTTAAAAATGTCACACTGGGATTGGAAGGGATTTAACTTTAAAAACAGATGAACAGGGGAATCTGACTTGTTTGTGAGAGAAAGTGTTGTTATTTCCAGAGCCCCCTGCAAATAAACTGTTCCTTGAATTACCTAAAAACAATTTAAATGCAATCAGATAATGTGATGAAGTGTTTGCTGAGCTGTAGCTAACTCCTACTTACATCCAATTGAGCTTTGAACGTGATCTGTGTAAAAAAGGGTTTTTGTGGCTTTGTGAAATGTTTGTGATTAGGACAAGCAGCATATCCTTACATAATTTCGCATACAATATAATTTAATTATCTTTCTTATGACTGTTTTCCTCTTGTTGTATATGTCCACTACTCTATTATCCCTCTTCTCCCCTAAACAAATACAATTTGAATAATGTACTTAATTGAGAGAGAGTGAGGTTATTTTAGGATTAAGACTGTGTTTAAGAAAGAGAATGGGCTCCAGCTCCATCCAGGATAATACCAAGCATTAGGTGTATGCTGTATAGGTTAGTACAACTAGCCCCGTGAACAAATTTCGGTGACTTCTATATATTTTTTATACTTCTCTGCCTTAACTGCCTGACTCTTTGAGTTGTTTCCCAGAAATGGTGGATTTTCTGCAAGGCAAAGGAGCTGAGATTCTAAAGGCTCCTGGGCAGGTTTCCTGACAGCAAGATTCACTATCCCCCAAAAACGTCTGCCAATGGACATAGCCACGTGTTAGTTACTCCACACCTGCCCCAAAGCACAGGTCCCCTCCTTCAAAAGCCCATGATCTCCATTAGTCAGAGAGAGACATTTGAGGAAGTTTTCCTGTTCTTCGGCAAGATATCTGCCGTATTAAAAAATTCCTTTTTTTCTTGTCAATCCCCATTGTCTCAATAATTGGGCCTTTATGCAATGACCAACTAGACCTAGACCAAAACCCCTTGTGATTTCAGCAACATTAGCAGAAGCAATAAATGCTTAAATTATGTAGTGACTTTTAGGTAACATAGTAGTTAAAGTCATACATATAATTATAAAATCCCAATTAGGTACTCAGAATATGGACATATATCCAGGCATGACAACATTTGTATAAAAATATTTAGCTTAAATACCATTTTGCATATTTTACTTTGCATAATTTTTATTTTTGTGTATACAATCACATATTCCCATTATATAAATGTTAAAATTCATTACATGGATCATTTTTGAGTAAGTCAAATTTTCAATTACATATTATAATTGAAAAAAAAACTTTATATAAAGACTCTTAAAGAAAATATTTCCAGAGATAAAGTATACTGCAGTAGAAGATTAATTTCCATTTATAGTTAATAGGATTTACCTTAGACTTTCTATGGTTATCAAAACAAGAATTTCCTTTCCAAGGTTAAGAATTTGTAGAGAAGCAAGCTAACAAACAAAACAGTCTGAATTTTTAAAAGCTTATTTTTCTAGAGAGTGTTATTAAGGTTGGAAACTGGGACATGGAGAACTTTTTGTGAGCATGATTGATATAGGACTTGACAAATGAAGATGATTTGGAACAGTTTTTGAGATTTGGAGGTAGAAGTTTCATAGTTGAATAGATAGACAGGCAAAGAAGAAGTATTTGGCTTGTGTTTCCTTTGACTCTAGTCCATTTGATGACATCAGTATGACTTATGATGGTGTATGTGTTTAATGTGGGCAGAAAAATGAATATGTGTGTTTGAACTCTCGTAATTCCCTTTGTATAGGTATTATAGATAGCATTCCTTTTAATTTGGATGCCATTTTTAAAGGAATACTCAGAAACGTAAGGGTAAAAGGTAAATCATTGCTGCTTAATTCCAAAAAGAGAGCAAGGACTTAAGCCAAATAGATGAGATCACTTTTCATATGGCTCTTCAATATGAAACAGAGTCTTTACTGTTCAACTGTGGTCTTTTAAACTCAACTTTTCAGGGCATTGTAATTCTTGTTTATGCACAGATGAGTTACAGCATTATTCTTTGGTAGTAAAGCAACTTGCCAATAGATTTGAGCATGACTTAGCATCTATATGGCTCATTAGGCTGTAGAAATGGAAGCAAAACATTGTTTTATGTATATTGCAGTATAATAAAAAGTAACAATATAATAGAATATAAACTTGGGAAAACTATTGATATATTCATTGACTTTCACAAATGTGTGAAGTAATATTTTTCAATAAATAGATCAATAGAATCATATTTGAAAGTAAATTAGCCATAAACCATTGAATTCTTCATATTGTTCCTTTGGCTTTTCCCTCTAGCTCAAATTTCATGTCCACATGAATGACTCTCAAATCAACATCTCTAGCTCTGCCTGCTCTTGAGAACACTGCATACATTGGCTTCTTCATTAACAGATTAGACTACAAAATACAATAAAATTACGTCTTTAGTTTTGCTCATCTGCAGCATCAGCTCCTGATACTTTGCCAGGACCTGAGAAATTTACTATCACAGACATCATTTTATAATCCCATGAAAAGCCCTGTCAGAAGGAAATGTATTCCTATTTTTACAAATAAGAAAATAAATACAAAAGGATATAGATAACCTTCCCTAAAATGTGTAACTAGTAATTATCAGAACTCAGTGTCAAATTTAGCTCTGGTAGACTCAAAGTGTCATTGTATTTTCAGTACACTGTGTTTCTTCCCAGTAGCATTATTCAAATAATCTATAGGAATCAGTAATCTTATTTAATTCACAGCAAATCAATATTTAATAACAAAGTACTTGTAATGTTATCATAACGGCTTTAAAGAATAAGAAAGTTTCCATATGTGATAAATGTTGGTTGTTCTATTCCGCTTGGGGATATCTAGTGAGTTCTGTATCTAATGACAACTGAATAATAAAGAACATGAATATCATCAAGGCAATATGGACATGTTATAAAAGCTATTTGTCTCCGCTTTAGCATTAGCATAGGCAAGTTCTGTTTATTATTAGCACCATTGCAGCAGTCTAGATACTGCAAGCCTAGCTGTGTCTATCTGCTTATTTTCCTGTGTGTGAACCCTCTATTGCCCAGAACTGTTTGAAAACTGGACTCTTTTCTTTGGCTGGGATCCAAGTTCTGTGATAGGTGCTCGATGGACAGAACAGGCATTGGCCTGTCGTCATGGAGTTTACTCTCTAAGGGGAAATATAGATATTAAATAAGTTGACATTGTGTGTGGCTACATATATGTATTTATATATTTATGCATAAATATGCAAACATATACAGGTGTATACGAGGGCATCGATCCATGCAAATCATTCTCGATATGTTAATAATTACTGGATATTTGACAGCCCTCATATACACATGTATATGTATAAACATGTATGAATGTTTATATAAAATGTGTTGATGAGTTCTATAAAATTAAATAAGACAGTTCATGAGAGAGAATCAAGGGTGGGGATGTTATTTAAATGGAGTGGTTTTGGCAGTCATAGTTTTGAAGTGATATTCAGGCTGAAACCTAAAAGTTGAACAGGAATTAACCCAGTGAAATAGGAGGGGAAAGGTCTTTCTCCTTCAAAGTTATGAAAGAAGACCACCATGTTTAGAGCACAGTGAATAGGTCAGAGAATCACATGAGATATAACTGAAGAGGTAAGCTGGTCCAGATTATGTGGGCATCTCAGCTCATGCAAACACTTTGGATTTAGGTCTAAGTAAAGAAACGACATTGAAGAGAGAGGTTTTTAGTAGGGGATATAGTTTCATTTTTATGTATTTATTTGCTTATCCATTCATTTGTTTGTTTATTAGAGATGGGGTCTCTTTCTGTCACTCAGGCTGGAGTGCAGTGGCAGGATCATAGCTCACTGCAGTCTGGAACTCCTGAGATCAAGCCATTTCTACCTCAGCCTTTGAAGCAGCTGGTACCACAGACAGGTGCCACCAGGCCTGGCTAATTTTTTCCATATTTTTAGAGATGGGGTCTCATTATATTGCCTAGGCTGACCCCAAACTCCTGGACTCAAGTGATCTTCCTACTTCAGCTTCTTGAGTTGCTGGGATTATAGGCATAAACCACTATGCCTGGCTGTATTTGAATGTTTGAATAGACAGACCATAGGAAGCCCAAAGTGGCGATATCAGTTAGGTGACTGTTGTATTGAGTAGGCTAAAGGTATTGCTGTCCTCAACCAAGAATGCAGGAAAGGTGAAAAAGAAAGGTAGATCCTGGATGTAGGACATGAGCCAGGAATGACTCGTGTGTTTCTGAATTGACCAACCCATAATTGCAAGTGCCATTTAAGCACACTTGAGGTCCTTGTAAAAGAGAAGCAGTTTGGCAGCAAGCATTAATGACTCCATTTTGGACTTTTTCAGTTTGAGAGACCAGTGGAATATCAGAGGATATCTTAATGAGGAAGTAAAAAAAATATGTACCTTGAACTCTGGGAGCAGGTCTGTACCAGAGATTTATCAGCTTATAGATGCTATCAAAAGTCAAGCGGAAAATAAGATCAAGTACAGAGGAAAAAAGGAAAAGAGGCCCAAGGTATAAACCCTGACAAATTCTAAATTTTAGTGATTGCGCAAAGGAGATCTGGAAGTGTGTCTAGTGTTGAAGCATAAAAAGAATAGGAGATCCTAGTTTCACAGAAATTAAATATTTCAATAAGGAGAAAATACATAACTGGGTCAAACTTCTATAAGTTCTAGTCAAGAGTAGAACTGAAATGGTTACCTGGGACTTGACAGGATCAGTGGCTGCAGATAATAGAATAGGAACTTGAAGTGTTAAACAGTAAACAAATTTATTCTCCCACATACCAGGAATTGCTGTCAGAGGTGCCCTAAAGTTGGTTAAGACAACGGCATAATGAAGTAATCACTTTCCCTCTTTACTATCCTGACCATATTGGCTATGTCTTCAGGCCAGATCTGAGACTCTAACACTTCCAGGTGTCATATCTAGACACAAACAATGCCGGAAAAAAGAGATAATCTCTTTTTCTGTGCAAATCCCTTTCCCGGGATCTCTCAGTCATCTTAATCCTCATGTTGTTTAATGACCAGAATAGCATCACATATCCATGTTCAGATCAATTGTCAAGGGTAATATAATCATGACACTGGTTTTTAAATTTAAGCCACTTCCTGGAGATGAAGATTGTTCTAGACTTTTCAGAAAAGTCAGGAAGAGAGGGTATACATGAACAGAATCATAGTTCTGTAAGAAAGGAGAGAGAGGAAGCAGATGTGTATGAGGAGTTGACCAAAAGTGTTTTCTACACAAAAATACCTACAGTAAACCAACAGTATCCTTCATTTGGAAATCCCATCATATTTGATTATTATCATATTTTGATAAGATTATATTCTTCAAATACCCAAGATGTCTTTGATAAAATTAAGTGAATAAAGTTCCTCTTTAATGCTCACCCTCCTCTTTTCTGTTACCTATAGCTCTCCTTTCATCAAAAGCTTTTGACTTCGCAGTCTTATGCTATTGACCTTCTTTCCTTACCTCCTGTATCTGACTGTATCAACATAGTGTTTTCATCCTCTCTTTTGGAAAGTCTTGAAGTACTTTAAGGTGTTAATTACTGATTTGGATTAACAGAGTATCCACTTCAGGTAATGTTTGAAATTTAAGAGCTATATTTACTATTAAAGGAAAAAAAGGAAAAACAAAAAGAAGAGGAGGGGAAAGAAAAGGAGGAGGGAGAGATGAGAAGCAGACAAATAATTATGGTAGAAGTTTTAGGCCCTGAGACAGACTGATGTTAAAGATATTTGGGAGATAGGACCTCTCCTACTTTTCTGCAAATAATTTACTCAGGCCCTTAGTTTGCTTAAAACCATAGCTTTTATATGTAGCAAAGCTTGCTTTTAGCCCACAAGAAATAAATGCTTCACAATTATAAAATCAGTTAGTTCTGATAAAGTTAAATGGTTTATAAGAGTTTCTCACAACATTAAAATATCTAGCTTAGTGCTACCCCCTTGGTAGTAAAGGAAATTAAAAATATATTTCTTTGACATATTTTGAGATGGCTGTCAGGGATCCAGCAACAGAAGTAGGCTTACAAAGCTATATTTTGTGGGGGAAATTTGCATCTGTAGAGGATTTGCATTGATTTAGCCAGGCCTTCCCTGTGGGAACTGAGAAAGATTAACTTAAAGATCTGAAAGAAACATTTATCATCTGTTATCTTTGAGGGCTGCTACCTGTGAGGTTTTGTTACCACAAGTTGAGTATTTGTCCCTGAGGCCAAATCAATAGGAATGAAGAAGGAGGACAAACAGTATGAGGAAAAGGAAAGAGAAGTTTATTAATTTGCTGGCAAATGAGGAGGGCGGTAGACTAGCATCTCAAAAGATCACCACCCTATGTTTAAATAGAACAGGACTTTTTAAAAGGGGAATGGAGCAGGGGAGTTGGTGGTTGGGCTCAGGTCTACAGGTCTATGTGACTAGTGAGTCATTCTGTGGCTTCAGTCTATAGTTATTCAACTATATAATTAGTGGTTTCAGTTGATCTTATCTCTGGTGACAATGATTTTGTGACCCTTGGACAATTCTGTTGAGCCATCTCCCGAGGTTGAAGATACAAGAAAACATACAGCAAATAACATATTTCTGTCCCTTCGATTACTAGCCTTGGGAAAGAATTCAGGTTTTAAG